>NC_079159.1:12501271-13701271 GCF_947563725.1 Argiope bruennichi
AAATTGCCTGTTCTGGAATAGTTCCCATGTTGCGAATTAGATCAAACGCGGACAGATATCTTACAATAAGTGTGAACCATCCTTTTGATAATCCGTATGGAATTAAAGGGAATGAAAGCGACGGAGCTTAAAGGAGGAAGGCAAAATGATCCTTGAATTAGTAAGGAGTGGAATCTGTCCGCTGATGAAATTAATGTGATACATTCATGGCTTTTCGGGTTCGTTAAAATAAGCACTCCTTATCTTACAGTAGAAGGAGTTTGGACTATTATTATATCAGTTGGATTGGAAATGAAAGCTTACACCTAAATTGAAATGAAAACTTACCAATATTCGTACAGTTCACACACCTGTATTTTCTCAAGGATCATGCTGATATATACTTTGCATAAACTGTATATGTAACTGTATAAACTGTGTTTGCATAAACTGTATATAAAACTGTATCTGCTGTGTCTTGTGAAGGAATTTAATAAGGTGGAGAAATGTTAAATGAAATTGCTTTCTAAAATATATTTATTTGGTATTATTTTGGAATTATGAAAATCATAACATCTGATTTTAATCAAAATAAACGAAGTTAAATGAATTGCTTGAATTTCTTTTAAATGCACAATTTTTCTCTGATCAGTAGGAAATTTGATTCAATTTTGGTCGGATTAAGGACAAAATAAAAATTATTGTTACGTTTTCAAATTCCACACGCTAATTAAAATAAAAGTTAAATAAAATTAAGAAAATTTTGGCATTTTTTTTCTGCCTTTGTCAGATATATCACTGCAACGTTGTTTATTTTTTTCTTCAAACTCGAAAAATTCCTTTTTCTGAAAACTAGTTTCATTTTCACACAATTCTTTCAACAATGTAAATATTCTTAATAATTTAACTTGATGCGTCATCTGAAAAAATAATTATTGCTTTATTGAATTTAAAACTAATTTTATTATTTAAGATAACTGTAAAACAATCCCATACTTTTGACATTATGAAAATAAAAATAGAAAATATTACTTGTCTTAGAAATTTATTATGAAATATGATTTTCACTTTCATTTTTATTTTGTATGTGCATAGTAAATTTTTGAAGGTTGATTCACTTTTTTCAAGTTTATCAAACAGCAAGGCGATATTTTAAATCAATTACGTTCCATATTAATCACTTAAAAGCCAAGATATCCCACAACCTTGGTGAAATATTTGGTCGCCAAATCCTTCGTTGGTTAGTTTATTTACAAATTTTATTCTATCTACATTTTAAAAGTTATTTATTTGTTTTAAATCGTAGTCTGTTTAAATCTTAATCCCAAAAGATTGTACCTTATTATATGAACATTAATCATATGTTTAGTATATCTTCTCTTGTGGTGTGTTAAAATGCCCTTTAGCTAAATTTCTGAAATTTTCACAAGATCCATTTTATACTCAGTTTGAAGAAAGATATCCTGTCTCTAGAAATTAAATGTATAACTAAGTTTAGAGATTGATAATAATGATAAATGATAAAGTTCATATCTGTTTGAGACAACCAAAATGAAGTTTCAAAAAAATGCTGAACTTAATACATGTATGTAGTGAGATCCTTTTGTAGGATAAACCGCTCCAAAATATAAGATTCAAATCATAATTTTACTCAGAATATAATTAAAAAAAGCATGTACAAAGAATAAAACTAGAAAGGCATCATATTTCTCAAACTATAAAACTGAACATCGCAAATCTTAAATTGTTGCATTGAATTAAATTGTTGCATTAAATTAAATTGTTCCATTAAATCTTAATTCTAACATTTTGATGCCATTGTAAATAACTATAATTTCCATATGCAATTTTCCAGAAGAATCACCGGATTCCGGTTCCTAATAGAGATTGGATATAAATTCTGTTATTATTTTAGAGCTTTCATTTCTGTCCCTAAAATCGCCAGGCTGCTAAATGATCGCAAAGTTTCGGGTCATTGATTTAACATTCATTCGGCATCCTTTAAGAGTCCCTACAAATCTTTACTCAGAGATTATATTAACATTACAGTAAAGCATTATTACGGAATCGCCATTTTATTAAAATGTAATTCTATTATTTTCATTACCATTCTAACGTTTTAAAGATTAACAAATATAAAAAGACATAAGATTACATTCATTTTCCATTTACAGTATGCAAAAAACCCTAGATTTTAAAAATCAAAATATACATATTTTTTAAATTTTTGGTAACAATGAGTATTATTTGTCTGATTTCCTCAAAATATACTAAAATATTTCCTTTTATTCTACTGCTTTTCTCATTTTTATAGAGTGTTCATATTTGAACTTGATGTCCAATATTCCAGAAAATATCACCTGACGATTTCAGTTGTATTTAAATTTTAAGTCCTACCGAAATAAATTTCATGTAAATGTTTTTTTCTTCTCAAATGTCGTTCGCATCGGCTGGTCGATTTGTCAAACAGTACCGAAAGATCCATCAATTCACTTTCAGAAGTATTCATTTTCCAAAATTCAGAGGAAAATTGAATGCTTTGATCTGGTTTCTTAGAATGATTAATAGAGGCCATACGTTTTCTGGGTACGTTGAACGAAATACAACTTTGCCATGAAAACCCTCTTCAGGATTTTTTTTTCTTTTTTAACCAGGATTTTCAAAATTCGTACAGGTATTGTTAATGGATGGCAAACATATTGATGATGTCTACAGAAAACATAAAGAAGATTTATGAAAAGGTAAGTCTTAAAGGAGAATCTGAGATTGCAAGTATGTACAAATAAAGCATTCCTTTTATTTCAGTCTGAAATTACTACCAAATACACTACATGATTTCAAAAATTTGTAGTTTGTTTACATATTAAGCAAAAAAATCCTGCTGTTTTTCCATCTCAAATGGCGGTTTGACAGCTATCATTTGAAATACAAATACGCTTTCTTTCTTTTCTTTTTTTTGATGTATTTACTTTTCTCTTTAAATAAGTGTTTACTTTTTGTATACATTTTTTAGCAGTTTAGTTCATACATTGAAATTTAAATTTTTTTACATTCTTTATCAGTTTGTAAATTTTATGTTGTTTATTTTCTTTCGTTTGTTAATTATAATGATATTGCTTATTTTTGTATATTTTATTAGAATTTATACTGTATAAACAGCATAGATATTTTTTGAAAAAAATGTAATTCTTTAATATGTTTCCTGCCGTGACTCACCGCTGATTCGGAACATCTAATTGTTTAGCTCTTTCCTTATTAACGATAGAAAAATCAGTGGGGTGAATATCATCCCAAATAGAATATAATATCACCCCAAAGCTTTCGCCCGTACTCTTCAATAGTGACGAATACTGTGAGAATCAAAAGAAAGTAAATACCTATGACTGATTTAGAAAATGTGTTATTTAAAATATATTATTGACTTATGTTATAAAGTAGATATATATATATATATAATTATTAACTTATTTAAACAGAATCGAGCAACTTGTAAACATTCAATTTAAATAAAATACATAAAAACATAAATCAACTTGAACCTAATGTCAGTCTTATTTTATGCGTCAAAAAAACGCAAATATTCGCAATTATTTCTTCTTTAAATGTTATAATTTTATAGATATTGCCATTTTATTTTCTTAGAGGATCTTGATATAAGTTAAAGTCTTATATTCGGTCTGAATTTATGTAAATTTCCAGAAAAATCTGAGAGATTTTGCAATGGAGTAACAAACAGCATTAGAAACGAAAAAGTTGATAATAAACGTGAAGGAAAATTGTAAATCCGTACTTGAAATAGGAAAAAAATTATTGAAAGAAGTCACTGCACAATGAACAAAATTTTTGACAAATTTTCCTATAATAGAAATTAAAGATTTTCAGGCAACAGGAAGACCATGACGACTTACTGATACCGATGTGAGAGCATTAGTACAAGAGATCAAAGCCAATTCATCTTCAAGTGCTGTTAAAATATCTCAAAGCATCTTTCAATGATCAGCAAAGACAATAAGTGGAAGCACTATAAGGAGAACTCTTTATGTACATGAGTTACATGATAGGATGCCATGTAGAAACCATTCACAACGAAATCGAACCAGAAAAAACGTCTCTCGTTTGAAAAAATTTAACTAATAAGAAAATTGAATTTTGGAATAATATTTTATTTATTAATAAGAAAAAAAATGAATTTTTTGTCACACGGAAGCTCACAAAAATATTTTTTAAGCACGAAATTTGATGCTTTTCTATTTTAGTTGAATTATTTCTGTTTGTATTTTGATTTAATTAAACGTTTACAAGTTGTTACATTCCACATGAGTAATTTAATAATTGTCTATAACTATTTTATATTATAAGTCAATAATATATTTGAAATAAAACATTTTCTATATCAATCATAGGTGTTTACTTCCTTTTGACTCTCACTGTATGTGTTTTAGACGCATTTTTTTAACAGATTGAAACAGAAATTTGACTTCGAAATATAATTACAGTCACAAAATAGCGTACAGAATTTTATATATTTAAGTCATTGCATTTTTTAATAATCATGTTTACATGCTTATGAAACAGATGGCCAAAACCTTGTTGGATTTAGCATAAAATGTTATACCTTCAATTTAGATGATATATCTGAGTGCAGAATTTTATGCATTACAATGTCATTCTTTCCTAACTCATATTGAAAAAAATAAGATGTAAAATATAAAAGTCATTTTTACCTTCAATTAATGATATTATCATACGATAAGTGTAGTATCAGTTTTGAATTATGATCTCTCCTTTAATGGGTCAAACAGCTGAAGTAAAAGAAAACTTCATATCAAATTCCTAGGAGCTATCTAGCCTTAATTCAATTCACATATATGACAAATATTACTTTGTAAAATCTGTAACATATTGATCTTGTATTTGTAACGCATTGATCTCGAAATCAAATATTTTTCATGCCACTGCAACTAATAATATTTTTAATAATTTTTGAATGAATATTATATAAGATTTCTTCAATTTGCAGTTGGATCAAGGAATACATATATGTTTATAAAAGTAATTTAATGTATTTTCATCCTTCATTTTTTCACAAAGATAAAGAAATTTTTTTTTACATTGATTTTTGTATAATATTTCAAACAAGTTTATTTGGTTTTGAGTTTCAAATAATCAAGCAAATTTTATGAAAGTCATTTCGATATAATCTTAAGAAAATTTGGTCTCAGTGAAAAATTGAGTTTAACGAAAACGTGATTTTTTTTTCATTCTACTTGTTTTGAATTGTTTTCTTATAAAACATTTTAAAATTTACTTCTAAGTTCATTGTATTACAAGACTGAATACATTTTTACATTTACATAACTAATGTTTTAACCCTTTATTTACCGAATTATGTTGCCATGAATTTACCGAATTACTTTATTTACCGAATTATGTTGACTTCATTTTTGCACTAGCAGTTAAATTTTCTTGCAGAATAATCCCAGGGAAGCAAGAAAAATATTTTAATTATTAGAAATATCTTAATTAATTTAATTATTAATTAAATATTTTTAATTCCCACTTTTATCTTATATTAACTTCTTGCTATTTGGGTTACATTCTCCGTGTTCTTTAGAATGCCATCAGCAAAAAATTGTCATATTACGAAGATATAAGCCAGATTTAAATGGTACTTTTAAGTACCTTCAGTAAATAAAGGCTAAATACAATTTTTCCAAATTTTAAAGTTTTGAAAAATATTTACAAAAACCTATAAATTAAATTTTTAATATTTGCAATTCAAATTTTATAAATAATTCTGAATACCTTTTGCAGTATCTGAAATAGAGAATAAGCAATGTTTGCATCTCAAATTATTTTAAAATTGTTTTAATATTTTATAATGCAAAAAAAAAATCTTGGGGTGTAAAGATTGGATAGAAATACAACTTATATCTTATTCAGAACTAGGTTATATTGTCACGTAGAACTATATAGTATAGAACTCAGTGACACACACAAGAGGTAGAGCTAAACCAATTTATTAACTGAACTCAGAACACCTCTGCTTTTATACTAGCAGAGAAAGTTCCAGAATACTCTTCTGGAGACAGTAAGGAAAGTCCAGAACACTTGTCTGGTAAACTAAAGAAATGTCGAGTATCTTCTGGAAAATAAAGTAAAACATAAAATCAGAGAATTAAGTATTTAAATATACTATTAATCGCACTGCCTCTAGCGGGATTCGAACTTAGATCACTTGATCATGAGACCAGTACCATGACCATTCAGCTATGGAGAATCGACTGTGTTTCTTCAATGCGGCATTATATATCTTATGTGAAAAATCTAGAACAAATCATTTGATGAACTTCTAAATTAGAATGGTTTTGCTTTATATTTCTTTTCAGAAAAATTAAAGTCCATACCTAGTAAGATTTTCAAAACAGTTTTGCTTTTAAGTGATAAGTTTTTGTTTCATAGGTATCCTTCAATTGTATGCAAATATTCAAAAATGTTAAATATTTTATAACACTTTGAAAAACTCCTTCCCAAAAGTCGGGACGTACCTCGTTATATTGAATATGAATTCATGAATCGAGTAAGTGATTAAGTCTTCTGTTTCAATAGTTCAACATTATCTAATACTTTAATGAGGAAACTCATTGCTTCTGACCAAGATAAAAAAAAAGAGTGCCAATGATACGGAAACTATAAAAGTTTTGGTTTCATGCCAAATTGTAACTGCATTTTGTGTCGTGCGTAAGGAGAGTATCATTCGGTAAAAACGGTGAGAGGAAGAACCAGTTGTCTTATTAAGATTCCTTTCTTTTTACTTTGATGCATACCAAACAAATGACAAAGAAGAATGTATTTTTTGAATCGTGTAAAAGCATGCAACGTTTAGATGTTTTGTTATTTTTGATATGATTTTTTTGGTACTCGCGCTCTTTGAATGGTAGGCATGTTAATAAAAACAAATTCAAAAGCTGTTGAATAGTCAAGATAAAAGCCGGTATTTCCCAAGCGTCCAAAATTTATATTTATTATTTTTTGCTATATTTTATTATTTTTTTCAAAAAACTTCTTAGGAATCTGTTGAAAAGATTAAAATAGAATCTCTTGGAATTATTTATCATTATACAGAAATTAACCCATCAAATAATTACATTATGAAAAAAATTAATTAAAATATTAATATTGTTTGGAAAACTTTCTCAGTAGAAAATATTGTAAATTCTTCGATTTAATAAAGATTCGTAGTTCAAAACTGATTTTTATAAAAATTAAAACAAATAGAATCGTTAAGGACGCAGCCAATAGCTTACAAGGTCCAATAAAGACCAGAAAAGAAATTATATCTTCAGCCATCCATGTGCATAAATCAGAAGAGTTGGGTAAGTGGTGAGTCAAATCCGTTTTATATTTCATTTAATAATTTATACCAATATACATTCCATTTTTTCTTAAAACAATTGCTCTGCCGACTTACTTCCAAATTTTGTATTTTCTTCAAATAAGATTATGAACATTTTACAGATGGCAAATTTTATTTCACTTTTGTTGGAGACTGTTTTATTTTCTCATATATGAAGTATAGAGAAAAAGTGTCCTATTTGGCAAAAAAACTTTCCACTCTAGAACTTTTCAACACAAAAACTTTTTGAGCTAGATAGATGAAATTTGGTATATGATCTTTACGACAAATTTGTAGATATCTATCAAAATTTGAACGAATTCCATTCAGAGGAAATGTGTTTCTCTGGCTGTCGGAAAATAAGTTAACAAAATATACAAAACGAAGATAATGAGATCGATTAAATTTGGTTCACATATTATTATAGATATCTATAAAATTTGGAACCATATGTGTCGAGAGATGGATTTTCTGTCGGCCTGCTCTTTCACAAACATATAAACGAGAAATATCAAGGACGAAAGAAATTAAATATATCAAAATCGGTTCGCGATTTTGTTCCTGCCCTAGGGGTAACGCGTCTTCCCCGTGATCCGGGTGTCCAGGGTTCGACTCCTGGATCGGACATGGTTGTTCTTTATCCAGTGTTCTATCTGTGAGGCGTGTGAAAGAGCCCTTAACTGTAAGTTCAACTCAAAGTCAGCATTTGTTTAAGTATTCTAGCCCCCTCCATCCAGTTATTACTTCACCAAAGGATGTAGGAGTCTTCTTCTAGGAAGTCTTCGTGTAGGATTTGATACCGATAGGATTCTCTCTGGAGAACCCTGGATGGTCTGTCGTCTCTTTCTTTCTTTCAACAATTTTCTTTCTTTCTTTTTTCCTTCCACCTTGTGCTTATCCAATTGGTTAGATAACTTAGTGTTATAGTCACTGGGGGCACAGTATGGCGTTGTGTTATGTGTGAGTGCCATCTTCATATGAGCTAAAGTCAGACTTCTGCCCTTAGGTGCTCAGAGGTCCTTCCTTTCAGAAGCTACTGCACCCATCTTTTCCCGATCTCTTGGACTCTGTTTAAGTTGGAGTTCAAATCCAAGAGGGATAAGCAACAACAACAATTGTGGTTCTGCTTCACATTTTGGTTTAAACCTCTTGGAAAAGCACACTGTCTGATACACAAATTTGATTTCCGAGTATCTATTGTTAAATGATAGTGATTAATCACCGAATACCTCGTCAAGGATCACATAATATATACAAAAAAGTGCTAGATTCACACCAAAAGATTGATATTTCATAGCTATTGTTCGCCAGTGCCATGAGAGGCATTCTCAGGTTCATTCAATATTTTTTTTGAGTTAGGGAAACAACATTAGAGAGTATGCAAGAAAATTTAAGTTAGACAATTTAAGCTAGTTTCATACCACAATAACAGGTATTAACCTTAAAAAATATTTAAAAACCGTTTCTTACAAAATAAAGCCGTGTGCATTTTTTTCTCGGGTGGCGCATAATGGCCTAGATGTTCCAAGCACAATTCATGGAATCTATTGCATGGCAATGTTCGCCAAATATCAATCTTTGTGACTTTTTCTGTAATGTTATCTTAAATCACGCGTTTTTGCGATACCTACGAACATAATGGATGATCTCATAGCACGGATTATCTTCACTGTGGTAGATTTCAAAACCATTCCTAGTTTCTTCGAGTGTGTCCAGAAATCGTTTTTAAGTCACAATAGTTAGTCTGCTCAATGACATCAATAACCACCAATTTCAATAACTCTGATTATAAGTAATCAAATAAATAACCTGTAGTTACTATTGTACTTTGTGTCATTCCAGCGTGATGTCGAAATCTGCTTGAATATTTCTCAATTTTCAGTGTCTAAACTTGGTTTGTTAACACCGTGCTCACAAACCAAGTAATTTTTGTTCCGTTTGATATCTACTAACAACCCTCTGAGTTTGTCAATCCTTTAACAGAACATCTTGTATATTTCCCTGATATTTTTTAAGAATTATGAAGTTCAAAAGCTTCGTAGTTGACAGATAGACGCACATTAGTCTATAGACTTCAGGAATACTATAGACAAGATGTCTATAATATAGTACAAGAATGCTATAGACATGATGTCTGTAGTATAGGACAAGAATACTATATACAAGATGTCTATAGTATAGTACAAGAATGCTACAGACAAGTTGTCTGTAGTATAGGACAAGAATACTATAGACAAGATGTCTATAGTACATTACAAATATGCTATAGACAAGATGTTTGTAGTATAGGACATGAATACTATAGACAAGATGTTTGTAGTATAGGACATGAATACTATAGACAAGATGTCTATAGTACATTACAAATATGCTATAGACAAGATGTTTGTAGTATAGGACCAGAATACTATAGACTTCGAAGTAAGGCTCCTCAATTTAACATAATTTACAATCAAAGCGATGAACAAATGAAGTTATGTCTACGCTAACAATTTGCGTTAAATATTCCCAGATACTTCCAATATTTATAAAAATGCCTTACCATGCTTTTTTGTTTTTATTTAATGTAAGCAAACACTTTTCCATGATTTTTGTATACCTGAACCATTACCAATAAAATGTTCTTGCATCGTTAGCCAGTCCATCACAATCGTGAATTCAATAATGTACACTCAAAAACCACTTCACCCAATGAGTGAGTGATAATAAGTATTTCGGCTTTTTCTCCTAAGGTAATACTTTAAACAAACCTTTAAGTGAAGCACGGTTACCCAGAGCGATTGATGAGATATAATTAAAGAATCGAGAGCACTTTGGTTCGAAGCCAAATTGCACATCTCGTTAGAAACAGCATTTGCTCTCGGGAGGTAAAGAGGCTCATCATTATCAGGGAACAATGGGAGAAACCCGGTAATATCATCGATTACCTGTATCATCTATTTCCATTTAAAAGCATGCCAAAGTGATAGTTTGGAAATTACTTTTGTGAGCGATATGAGAGATATCATGGGACTGACGAAAAATACGTGGTTAATTTTTAAATTTGTCTTCTAAAACTTTTATATTCATTTTCAGAAGGGTGAACAGTAATGTTGGAGAAAAAGTTATAAGAATGCCTTTTCATTTAATATCATTTTCTAATTTTATCAAATCATCAATAATGATTATTTTTGGTATTGCTTTATCGTATATGAAGTATAGAGGAAACAGTGTGATCGTCAAAACCTTTGTACGCGAGATTTTGATGAATCTTCTCGTTTCAGACTCTGAGTTCGAGACACCCACTTTTTGGCTTATCTGTGAACACGATAATTCCAAAATATTTTGAGTCAGAAGTATGAAATTTGGTGTATGGATTCTAGATCAAATTTGTAGCTTTTTATCAAATTTTGATGACATCCATTGAGAGGAAGTCTGTCAGTCTGGCTGTTCAAATACAATTGAATTCAATAACTTCAAACCACGAAGATCTAGGTATATAAAATTTAATACATTGGTCAAGCGTCTAAATCATACAGAGATGTCTCACAAGGTACACAGCTTCTATTATGTACAAATTCGGATAGAGCACGTGAAGACGAGTATTTTGATATATAATATGTGGGATCTCCGTTTATAGCGTCATAGTTCTAATTACACGAAAAATGTTAATTACGAATCCGACAGTTTGTATTCCAAATTACGATGCGCAAAACGATTGCACAACATGGAAGCTTCCCTTGGTGACTATGCAAATTTGAAGCAGCCAATGAGAGGAAAAAAGCGAATGCAAGTGAGCATGAAAATTCAAATCGCGACATATAAAGCTAGAAAACAGGACATTTAAGAATAAATTCGGCTGTCACCACAACGTAAATTGCACAATTAAAAGAAGTTAGGAAGGATTTAAGAAGATAGGCAGTGTATTGGATAATGTGCTAACAATGGAATCATCGAATAATGAAGAGGGATGAGGCTCTGTTCCTTTACAAAATTCAAATCAATCACCATTGACTGATTTGGATGGTCTAAGAAAGTTTGATATTGCAGACACGATGATTAATGAGGTTGAATGTGGCAAAATTGATTTTAATCGGATCTGGTTCAATGACGAGATGCACTTCCACCTCCAAGGATATGTTATCAAACAGAACTGGAGGTTTTGGATCACTGAAAATACTCATCATGAAATATTGTGGCCACTGCACCCACTTAGGCTCACAGCGTGGTGTGCGTCATCTGTTTAAAGCATCATTGGGCTAATTTGTTTTATCAAAAATGCCACAGGTGAAATTTTTTTGACGTGTTGTATGACGGTATTATCCCATTCTTGCATGGCATAGACAAAATAGGTGATTATTGGTTTGTGCAAGATCGTGTTAGACCTCACCGCACTCAGAAAAACTTCGAATTCTTAGCGGAACATTTTCACGATAGACTGATCGGGTTGGATTCCGTTACGAAAACAGACAATGTATAGAGTTGCTACGTTACTTACCCCGGATCATAACCCGTACGGCTTTGTTTATGGGTATGTCTGAAAGACGCATTCTATCTCGCACAGCCCTCAACATTGTACGACTTGAGACAGCAATTGAAAACCGAAATCAAGGAAATTGGAACAGAGTTTTTGCAGAAAACAATTGCGAACTTCGATTGCAGACTTCGCCATGCCATTTGTTCGGACAATCGACGTTCTGAAAAATCTGTTGTATTGAATGTTCTCAAGAAATATTAATTTTCACTTGTTTTTCCCCCCCTCATTTCTTGAAGTTTTCATAACAAAAGCTTCACATCGTAATTAGACAATGACACTATATCGAGGACCCCTCATGTTATGCATCAAAATACTCGTCTTGACGCGTTCTATTCGAATCTGTAAAAATTAGATGCTACTTACGTACTGGGACACACTGTATATACTTAACAGATTTTGAACTAAATGCTCAAACGGTTAATCGTCTGTCGGTTTGTACTTTCGCATGCATGTAACCGCAATAACTCATCATTTCAATGACTTAAGTCAATGAATTCACCATGTTATATCATAATTTCAACTGCAGATTTCTGTCAAATTTTGGTTCTCAATAGATTGGCAGAAAAGACGTCAAAAATATATATTCGCCAGAAGGATTCAGCAAAACTATTTATATTTCGTAACTCTCGGTCACAAATACCATGTAAAGTCTTCGCGGCCTTCAGATAAAATTGGAATACAAAAATTCTCCAATTTTATGAGGAGGCATTCAGATAAGATCTTTATGTGAGATTATATGAGAAAGTTTCGAGGAGACCATTATTTAGCTACTTCTGAAGCAGCCGTTCTTCCACCATATTAATTGTATTGATTTATTTACATCAACTTAATTTCATGAAGAGCATCTTAAAATAGTAAAAAAAATGTTTTATTTCAAATTATCCGATCTTAATAAATGAAAGTCATTCTAATTGCTTTGCTGTGTTTGCTACATGGTGAAAAATTATGGTTGGCAGCCTCTGTTAAATTGTTCTATATAGAGAATGCATAATAGGTATATCAAGAATAACATTTTTTAATTCAAAATTTGATGTTGACAAATAATTTTATTCAAACTGAAAAATATTTAGGTCTTCTTGAGTTGACCTAAAGATTGGATTTTTTTTTTTTTTTTTTTTTTTTTTTTTTTTTTTTTTTGTTAAAAACTGTAGATATCCATTTTCAAAAAATAAAAATATAAACCACTTTTTTTTGTTTTCTGTTGCAAAAATACAAAGTTTGGAATTATAATTAACAATAAAAATAATTGTATATGTCTCATATAAAATTTAGATATCCATAATTAGCGCCAAAATTGTTAGCATTTTTAAATAAAAATTTATTATAGTGGCTTCCTTTGCTTATAGTCTATTTTACAAATTTTTTACAAAATAAATAAAAACTATTTCAGAATTTATTTATTTTTAGGCGCAAATTATTTTCTTTATTTTATGAAATTAAATCGCTTTCGGAGTTAAAAAATATCTAGTTAAATAAGATTTTAAAATATTTTATGAAAAAAAGATTACAAATATTGTTCAATACTCAAAATATTATATACTATACACTAAAAAAAGTGAAGTATCATTTTATATTTATTAATGGATTGCTGCAGTATTCCTGTCAACCATGTTGATCTAATGAATCCATTTCGTTGTGTTAAGTCCCAAACTTGCTTAAAAGCTTCTGTAATTTATTTTATATTTATTTTTTTTTATTTCACCTTTGTGAATGCAAAGGAATTTTTAATGTCATTAGTCTCTGTTTCAATAATGAGCTCTTGCCCATGTTACAACTCATTAGCTTTGAGACTAATGGTTCCGTTACTGTTAGACACTGACAATTACTAAGATCCATTTAGCCATTTCGCCTCAAAATTTGCTTATGTAGTTTGAAGAACCCTTTTAATCATAAGTCTGTTTCTAAACACTTTTTTTTTACTTTACCTTACAGTAATTATAGAGAAAGTAATGTCTCATCAAAACATTCCTACTCGAGATTTTGACAAATCTCTACACTTTAGACCTTTAGAATTTCAAAAAACACATTTTTGGCATTATGTTATCGTTCTGTGGAAAAACATAACTTGAAAACATTTTAAGTTAGATAGATGAATATTAGTTATGGGGCCTTTACTCTAAATTGTAGGGTTTTATCAAATTTTGAATGAAATTCATTCAAAGGTAGTCTTTGATGTATTCTGTCCGGTTGTTCGAATATAAGTTAACACGATAACAAAAAAACCAAGAAAGATATATGAATATACACATTTATAATGTCTACAATGAAGACGCCTATCATATTTTGAACCGAATCTAAAGGGGTTATCTTATCGGTCTGAATTTTCAAAAACATTTAAATGTGATGCTCAAAAACACGATGATTACATCAAACATGGCATATGATTTTGTCGCTAAATTTGTAGTTCTGTCTCAAATTTTGGTTTCAGTCAGTTGGAAGAAATGCGTCCAAAGCACAAATTCGATTTTCGGGTACTACTAACCGAATGACAAGAATTAATCGTCAAAACACTCATCAAGAATATCATGATTGTTTCAGTAACAATGCTAAATTTAAGCGAAAGGTCAATATTCGCATTTAAACGTTTATGAAAGGCCGGGATAGCCTGTTGGTAGAGCGTCGAATTCACGTCCGTTGGTTGCGAGTTCGAGCCTCGCCAGCCGAAGATTCCCCGCGTTCTTGGTGGCTGACGCTCGTTAAATCTGTCGTGATCACAAAGTCCTCCATGTCGAGAGTAATACCACTGGGGTAATTGGATTAGGGGTGATCGTTCTCTGATTCAGGTCTAAATTACGATCTGTGGTTGAGTGAATGAAATGCGAGAATGAAGTCCGCCCCGTAAAAAGGGTTGTGACGTGTGTGTAGCTAAGTCGTACTCTTGGCCCTAGATGGCGCTCCTATAGAAACAAGAGGCGCTCCCCCTCAGGCTTAAATCGGCTATCTCCGAACAGCGGGCTTGTCCATGGCAAGTGCAATAAGAAACAACAAATGTTTATGAAATTGGTTAATATTTTGTAGCTACGGTAGGCTGAAGCAATGTAAAGCGTTCTCAGTTTTACCCAAAGCCCCTAATTGTTTTGCGGAAGTTGCTGTATAACACATTTTATTTGAGAGTATGTGAGAAACATTTGGTGATACCACTTCCGCAGGTTTACCTTTTTGCTTATCAAACCTTATTAAAAAAAATTGGGGCGTGGCATGAAGCTGTCCTCTGTAAGTTGATTGAGCAAATGCTTCAAATTTGTTTTCTAATTATACTTTATTTGAGGCATTGTATTACCTGAAAAACTTTTATGATACATAAAATATTCTTGGATTATATTTTAAAGTGATTTCTAAGGAATCGGAAAATTTACTGACAAACGCAGCTATTTTTTTTTAATTGAAAGTTTTTTTATTTGAAATTATAATCTTCTACAATTTTGAATCTATTTCATATTATTCAGATAATTTCTAAAGTAGCAAATCAATATTTAAAGAATCAAAGCTGATTTCAAAATATTTAGGAACATTTCTTGCTGATGAACGACAATTTATAAATATGAATTGTTTTGTTTAACATGTAATACTAAGGGTATTATATATCATCCACTCGAATACCAAGAAGCAGCTCTAATTTTTAAGAATCGTTTTACTCCTATGTAAACTCTACCTCTCGCTTCATCTATTCGAATGATAAGTGGGTAGGTTACAGAGGGATAAGGTGATGGATAGTTTTCGTAGAGGAAGCCAACAAATTTCCAACGGAAATTTTAAACCTCTCACGTCTTCAGTAACCGTTGATTATTGCAATCAATTTTTCATTCGCCCTGATAAATAAGACCATAGGAATGGGATCTCGTTAAAGATATTTCAGATTAATTGAAAATGGAGATTCTCAATGCTTACAGTGTTCGACAAAATTTAATAAGTTATGGAACTTCAGTAAATTTTTTGTCACGTCATTTATTCCAGAATTAAATTATTTCGATTTGAATAACAATAGCTTCAGTATATGGGAATTATGGTAATTAATTTCATTTGAATTTATTATTTTGAATTGCTCTGAACATTCAAAATAACATTTCTTTATTATTACATTTACATTTCTGATTATTTAATAATTACTAGGTTCCGCTTCAGTCATTTAGATCTAATTTAAATTGAATGTTCCGATATTTAATGGAAATAAAAATAAATACAGATTTTTATCAGAAATATATATTTCCAGATATCTATCAGAATTATTAGTTGAAAAGAAAATAGGAATGAAGTATTTAATAGAACAGAAAAGGTATTTCAACAGCATGAATGTTTATAGCAATTGTCTAAGGGATATTTTAAAGTTCTGCACTTAAAGTTCATAATAAAAAAAATCGCGAAATTTTTGTTTTTAACTGTTACTTCATAAAATATGTGAAAACTTTAATGGTATTCTCTTATTCACAAAATAATTGAAAGTATTCTTTCATAGTAACTATTCTATGCATCCATCCTTTTATGCAAAATTTATTCACAATTTTTCACTATATGTGACACTTCCTCAAATCAGCAAAAAAACTTGCTATTTTTTTCCTAATATTTACTTGCGTTTTTTTTTTTTTTTTTTTTTTTTTTTTTTTTTTTTACTAAAAAAGTTTGAATTTTAAAAATTGATTATTTATTTTTAGTAATTGATGAAAAGTTAATGACAGCAATTTATGCAAATCTAATAAATTTAAATCTACTTTTATCAATTAATGTTTTAGAATTCCCTATAAGTAGCAGAAAAAAATAACGAACTAGCAAAGCGAGCTGCTATCATATAATGATCCTGAAGCAATTCCAGAGTGATTTTTTTGGGGGGAGGCACGATTTTATTTGGCAAAGGGGATGGTGACAAGACCAAACAAGAAGAGTAACCCTTAATTATTTTATATAATTTTAATTTTAATAGCAATACTTTGAACACACTTTTTAATTTTATTCTCTCATTCTCAATCTTTCTTTTTAAAGTATCTTTATTTTCAGTTTTTTACCACGATTTTTTCCGTCTTTAGATTACGAAACAAAACATTATCATGAAAACGAAATACAGACAATTATTTCTTTAACCACATGTTTAATTTTATATCTTTTCGGTTTTGGTATTGTGTAAAAAGTCATGTCATAGGCAGTGGCTTACATGTTCTGCTAGTTATTTTGCATTACATTAAAAAATTTTATGAAAGATGGAACAAATTTAATTATTCAATTAATGTTTTTGAATTTCAATTCAATGAATGCTTCAGAATTTTCTATGTCTAACAGGAATCATAACTGTTGCATAGCGAGCTGCAATCACATAATAATCCCAAAGTATTCCCAACGTGTTTTTGGCGAGTTGGCGATAAGAATTAACAGAAGAATAACCTTTTAATTATTAAATATAATTTTAATTTTAATAGCGACGCTTGCAATAAGCTTTTTAATTCCATCTCTCTCACATTTTTTTTTTCTTTTTAGAGTGCCTATACTTTCAACAATTTATTCCTAATTTTTTTCCGTCGATAGATTCTGAAGCAATACAATTATCATGAAAATGAATTATTTTTTTTATCAAATGTAGAATTTTATATCTTTTGGGTTTCGATATTTCTAAAAATGCCATGCCCTAAGTAACGCCGTACAGATTCTGAATGTTATTTTATATTATTTCAGAAACAATTTAATGACAGATGGAACAAATTTCCATGAAAAAAGGAAAGGAGAGCTGCAAGATTTAAATTGCTTTCAGAGAAAGTTCTCTTTCTCCTCTGTACAATAAATTATGCGTTTCATTTTATATATATTTACCTCTTCCGCGTAGTTTCAACAGTTGATAGTTCTCACCGCATATTTATTTACTGCTTGCTACTTTCCGCACCAAAAAATGAGTCACCTTGCCTATCGTTTCCAACAGGAAAACCATCTTTCTCCTAAATAGTCCTGGAGGACAGTGCAGCCCCTTCAGAAGTAGGGTATGGAACAGCGCTGATAAGAGTGGATGCGGCCCCTTTGTAATCCACGCTCCGTTTAAAATTTATCTAAAAGGAGACAGAAAAATGGCAACAGTTGCGGCAAGCAGTTTGTTTGTCAGGAATGAGGATTCAAGCGGTGAAGGATATGGCGATGTTATCTCAAAGAAAAGCTAAAAGGGGATGGAAATGGCGAACTTTTAACCCAAAGTGGGGAAATTATTGAATGTAGGAAAGTAGGTTTTGAGAAATATTTATGATCTTTAACAGCTTAGCAAGGGAATAAGGAAGTGTTTAAACTGTTCTTCCGGCCGTACTTATTTGTTTATTTGAGGAAATTATTATAATATAACTGTGAGGGAAAAGATTTAAAATACATCAAATTCGATTTGATATCTCAAAAATTGTCGATAATTTAATGATATAAGATTTGACTAGAATGAAATGAAGGTTTAGTAGATTATGAAATGTGAATTAATTTTCTTTTTCTTTTATTGAAAAGTCAAACCTGTGTTGACTTTTCTTTTTCACGCCGACCTAGTTTATCCAAAGAGTGTAAAGTTGGCCCGAGTAAGTAGGCAAAAAATAGCAGAAAAATAACAAACGTGTACATCACAAGTACATACATGGATAAATAGTAAACTAAAATAATAATATAAATCCATTGGTAACTCATCTAAATTTTGTACGTTTATATATATTTAGAATATGTTAATAAAATCTTTTTTTGTTGTTGTTTCTAGCTGAAATAAAACAACTTTATTCTCAGATAACTAACTGAATATGGCATCGTAAGTTTAAATAGAATAATATCAACAGTTTTATAGCCTGTGGTTTGTTTATCAGTTTTTAATATTGAAATTTTAAAATAAAATTATATATGGGAATAATAGAACCCATAAGAGCAATAAAACCGAGAAAAGTAAAAAATAATAACTGAAAAAAAAATAGTAGTGATAACATAAAGAGACGAAATAATTCAAAGCATAACATCCGGAAAAGTAGTTTCAGTGGAAAGAATGTTGCTTACTTTACAAGAGAATAAGAAATTTTTATTTTGAATTTACTTACTAATAACTTTTTAATTTTATTTTTATATCATTCCCTGCTTGTAATGGATACTGTGTGATGTATCGATAATGATGTTCGATATCATGAATGATGTTGCTATTTCGTAACAGTACTTTAAAGCAGCTTGCACTAACAACGGTACTATGGTGCAGAATAACATGAAAAAAGGAAATAGTTTTCATAAATCAATACAAATTAATTTAATTAACAATTTCTACCATCACGTGTCTTTTATTCTTTTATCTTCACAGAACAGAACGCCGCCTCATACCCCCCATATCCGTGACCATTCTGGTCACTGAACGGTTTGGTGCGCATGTTACGGGAATTTTATTTAATTAACAAAATATTTACAGTAGGATAACGAAACAAAAATAACTATTTACAGAATTTACAATTGTATAAGAAATTATATTGAGATGAGATCGTTTACATATTTTTTCAGCTTAGAAATATAATTTGTAGTAATAAACTTGGAAATATAATGCTGAGAGATAAAATGTGTAAAAATATACATATAATCTGTGTTCACTTATTTTTTATGATATAGTTGATCACAATGCCGTTAAAAAAAATCAGATGAAAAATAATTTGTGAAATTGAAATGAAGAGAATCTCTGTTTGATTGAAATGTGTGACAGGAGACTGCTGTGCTTGTTTTTTTTTCCCCCTTAGTCATTTTTGGTGTGAGACTTGATGTTGAGAGCTATGGAGGCAAGAATAGGTCTCTATTTCCACTTATAAATTTAATTATACTGTGGATTTTTTGCCTGGAAAGGAAGTTGCCGGCGACTCTTTTCCGCCATTCCTGTTCATGGCTTGGTGATGGTTTTTTCATATGCCAGGAGATTGTAAGGATGCATTCCGTAGCATAATGAAGTGCGGTGCCAATCCCACCACAACTGCACTGGTCACTCTCAGACAGATTGAACCTTTTGAGGTAGGCAGGAAAAGGGCCGTGTTCTGAGAAGAAAATAATATCCTCTTTTATCTTCACAATATTTTTTTGTGCATACAATATTTTTTCTACAGCAATATTCTTTCTTCTTGATCCAGTCACCCCTTTACCACAGAATTAAGCCGTATAAACTGGGATTACTGTGACTGACTATTACGTTCGTTATTATCCAGGTTTCGCATAAAAAAACAACGGCTAATAAACATTTAAAGATTCTTTAAACTGCTGGTAAAAAGCTAGAAGTCTTTTCTATCATTTTTAATGTTTTTATATATAATTTTCAGGGCGTTGTAATATTTTGTTAAAATGATCATTATCCAAAATGAGTTTTCTTCTCATTTCATTGATGTTCTCCTGAATACTATAAGAATACTTTAGTATATTATACATCAAAACGGTCATGTTGTGATGATTTTACCGCGATTAAGGTTGTTTTTTATAATATAATTATTGCGTAAAGGGCTCAATTCCTATTTATATTTACTTTCTTGTTGTTTTAAGAGAGGTCTTGAATTGCAATAGGGCAAACAGACTTTAAATATCACAGAACTGCTACTTTGGGGCTATTTTGGGAATATTTCTAACCATTTTAGGGGCAGATTATTTGAAGAGATAAAATATTTGGAAATAAAATAAAATTGATTAAGGGACATAAACATATTGTAACAAACCTGTAATTTTGCTTCCAGTACTACTAGTGTCATCGTAAGAAAGACTATTTTACAGTCATCTGTATTGGACGGAGTCCGAGAGTCTCGTAGATCCCAGAGCTTGGCGACCATTTGGCGACTTTGGTGCCAAAATAGATTATACCCGAAACATCGAGAATTTTCCCGATCCATCAATTGGAAACCGAGAAGTTCCTCGAAAGTTCCTGATTGGTTGAGAGGTTCCTGATTGGTTGAGCCCCGTCCCCTGACACCTATAAAAGGAGGCAGTCTGCAGTCTGCAGTGGGAGTCGGAATCGACGGTAAACAACGGGTCTTTCAGAGATTGGCAGAGCAGCGACGGAGTCAAGCTAATGCTGAACTAAGCTGTGCGCTACTGTCTGTGATAGAGTCTTGTTGTGTGCTGCTGTGTGCACGTCTCGGCTGAAGATAATGGTCTCCTCTATGCTGTATATAGTTGTCGTCTTTGTGCTGCCCTGTGCGTCGTAGTGTGAATAAACGTGTTGTGTGTTCGTCTACTGAAAGGACTGATCATTGTGTTGTGTTATCTTTCATACCATACACAACCACTAAATACACACAAGTAAACGAACCCGACGAATTGATAGTGATAGAGGGAAATCTGTAACAATATTTTCATATTTAAGCTAAATATTTTGTGGTATTCGAATGTGTTAATTTACTGAAACTTATTGATTGATTTGTAGGAAACATAAAAGAAAGTTAAAATATTTTTGTTTTCCTCAGAAATTCTATGCACTATTTTTATAAAACAACACTTATAAATTAACCAGATGGAGTGGTCTCCTCAAACCTTTCTCGCATATTCTCTAATACGCTTTCTATTCCAGATTTGCCTTACGTTAATGGTACTGACATACAATAGTAATAAATATTCACTTTTGGCATGAATTCAGCATTTTTACTGAATCTATCGTGGGATCCTTGAGGAGTTATTTAGTGTTTAATCCCTGGCATGCTGTTACTAATATACGAAAATTGAATTTTTGTTACAGACGCATTCCGATTGTGACAAAAAGATACACTTTTAGTGACAAAATTACATACCAAAGTCGATAAATTTATGTATTTCCCTTTTTGATTTATCGAATTTTAATATTTCTGAAAGTGCAGACCGACCAACAATCAACCCATTGATGAATTTGGCTAAAAATTTGACTGGTGTCTACGCTGTATATTTTAAACATGTGTATTGAAATTTATCTGTCAACCCTATCTATCTATCTATCTATTTCTTCGTTTTGTAGTTGTTTTGTTTATATTCGAACAGACAGACAGATAAACTTAATCTGAACAGATTTTACTTTAAATTTGACAGATATTTGCAAATTTGGTGTGAAGACCGAATACCAAATTCCAACCATTCTAACTCAAAGCATTTTTGAATTATCTTTGCCACAGACAGGCAGATGGAATGACATTTTTCAAAAATGTGTTTTTCAAACTAAGGGAAATCTAAAACGTAAAGATTCGTCAAAATGGCGACTTCTATAATTTTTAAAGATTACTTTATTTTATACTACGTATACGAGGAAGTATAAATAAAGAAAATATTCTTCGGTAAGTGAAGAATAAATTTCTTTTGAAGCGACAAATCTTTATACCGAATTTAAAATGAATGGGTTAATCCATTCATTTTAAATGCCTTCACTTTTATATGGATATAAAAATGAAGACAATGCCCAAATGCCTTCACTTTTTATATGGATATGTGGTGAAAGTAAGAGAAAACCGATGCATCTTTTTTTCCTATAAGGCTTCGAATGAATATTAGGACATCCTCAAATTGCTTCAAACATTACTTTTAAAAAAGCTGAACTAATTTTAATCAGTGACGAAACGGCAGTTTTGGTTTAATAAAAGACTACAACTCATGTTCCAAGAAAAGTTTTGAAAAAAAAAATATTTAAACCATCAATAATCCTTAGATTGATCGGAATAATTTAATGAAAACAAAGAAAACATTATTTAAACGAAAAAAACATACAAAGGATTCGATTTTAAAATAATACATATATTAATAAAAAGTCTCTAATAAATCTTCATTCATAACTAAAAAGTTTGAAATAACTAACTAATAATAAAAATAATAAATAAATATGAAACTAACATTTATGTGTTGTCATTTAAATTGAGACAATCGGAGTCCAAAAGAAAAGAAAATGAATGAATTATTTTAATAAGTTAAATACTCAATTCTCATAGAAACAACAGAACTTTCTTTAATTTATTCTTTTATTGTAATTAATTCTTAATTAGTTTCTATTTTTATGCCTGCCTATTAGTTAAAACTTCATTCAAATTTATTGCAACATTTTTCTCTTTACAAACAATTCAGTTTATCTGAAGCCCAATTAATTTTGCTTAGAGGCATTTTGAAGCATTGTTCCTTTTTCTTTCTGTCGTTTATTATTTTATTTTAATTTTTATTTATTTTTTGAAAAAAAAAGGAATATTTATGCTTTTTAAATGGATAAGGAACTTCCTAAAGTATATTAACATTCATTACGAAAGAATTTTTTCAGTTAGAAATTAAAAATATTGAAACTAATTTTTACACTTTTCTATTTTTCTTCTTCTTTGATAGATATTTTTAAAGACATAATAATACTTCCTAATCACAAAGAAATTTTTCAAAAACTAGAACCCTGCTATTTAAAAAAAATGAGCCAACACGTAATATTTGAATAAAAAGTAATCGAAACTAGACTGTTCCATCCCTTGCTGTCTCTGCATACCTATCCTTCAGAATCACTTCTTCATCTCATCTCGCTTTAATCATTCGCCATATAATCATGCCAGATAGTTATTATATATGTTAATAATAATTTTAATATAAATATATTCATTTGTAAACTCAAATTAAAATTATTTCAAATTACAGGAACGCGAGTTCGCAAATCGTACAGACTAAGTCTATGGCAAAGGATACCGACGTGCTCTGATTGGTTTAAGCCTTGGCATCCTTTTGGCAATGTTTTGCACTCATAATAGTGTAGTTTTCGCTTATTTGGCTCAAACCTTGTACCTTTCATTAGTTTTATGGAAGATACGAGTGAATATCAACACGATCTAATTTTTATTAATATAATTGTTTTCTCTAAATATTAGTAGTAATACTACTAATACTAATTAATAATAATAATAATAAATATTACAAATAATAATACTAGTAATACAAGTAACTAATTTTGTTTATGCACGGACGTATGAAAGTAATTACTCAACATATGATGCAGCAATTAAATAATTCTTATTTTTCTATGATTTTCGTGCCTTTATTAGATAATTTATGCAGTCATTGAAACTTGTTGCTGAACGTTTGTTACTTTCCCATCAACTACATATGCGAAGATGATTACTTAATGCCCAAAACGTATAAATATGTAAGCTTTAATGGAATATGTGATTTCGTAGCTAATTTTTTTTAGTTTTATCAGAATAATATTAAGAAGAAACACATACAAAAATTATTTTTAATAAATTGTAATTTTTATATTTCCTGAATTTAGGTTTCAGGATTTGATCTTTTCCGCTGTATATGTGTTCCAGATTAATATTACATGTAAACCGTAAAAAATAGGAAGGAGGGGATAAATCCACAAATTTTATTTATTTTTGTAAAAATATATTTCGGTATGGATCTTTTTGGCAAAACATTGCCAAAAGGATGCCAAGGCTTAAACCAATCAGAGCACGTCGGTATCCTTTGTCATAGACTTAGTCTGTACAATTTGCGAACTCGCTACAGGAACTGCTAGCTTCAATCTTTCATCAATCACTTAAGCATTAAATCATCAATTTTTAAATTTAAAAATTTCTGCTAGTAGACAGATACATACGTAGATGTTATAGAGCAAAATATATAGTTCAAAATTTAAATTCTTCTTACTTTCAGACTCATTTATTTTATCAAAATGGGTCGACATAATGTTAATAACATTCAAATAATCACCGAAAATGCAAAGTATTAATAAGATTAGCTTAATTATTGTAATCAACTTTGATGAACTGTATCCTATCACAAAACGATACTGTATTATTTTAAAGATCCCACATTACTTTTATCATATTATTCAAAATTATATTTTATACTAGCCGCCTTTGGCGACTAGCCGGTTCGCCAATCTTAAGGTTTGTTAAAATTTTAATGATTAAATATTTTAAGCAATTCCTATTTCTTAATTCAATATATTCATATATATTCAATAATAGCTCCTTCATCAAAATATTTTAAAAATTCAAATTTTGATAGTCATATAATTCACTCATAATATTATAAACGCCTTCAGTCATAACGTAATATGTATTTCTCTCATTTTCTGTTAGTTCCCGTAGAATTTATACTATAAATTAAAGTGGAAAGGATTAATCTGCAATTAATATAATAATATTTTTTTACTGAAACAAAGTAATTTTTTGTAATATGATTACTGAAAACAGTCACTGAGCGTTTAAACTTTATGGGGACTAAATAATATCTTTCCTAATTTATGTAATATTTCAAGAATTTATCAACAAAATATTCTCAGATTCATCATGACCAGAACGATTCATTAACAATGTTTCATTTTAAATGCATCAAACACTAAGAAAATAAAACGAATCGTTTAAAATAATCGGTTGAAAACAGGTGAAGAAAAACTAAAAAAGCGATGTACTTAAAACTATAAGCGTATACAAAAAATATATAACTAACATACATACAATTTAATTACAAAAGCATGCAACTAACCTAAAAATAATTTAAATCAAAAATCATCCGCTGATAATATTGTCAACAATCAGAACACAATGCGCATGCGTGAATTTTCAACGCCAGTTACGGTAACGCAAATACGTGAGTTTTTCTACGCCAGTTGGGGTAACGCTATGCAGATTAGAAATTTTTAACTTCCTTTATTCTGTTTTATTTTAATTCAAAAGTACTTCAGAATTAATCTGAAAGATCGATTCATTAACAATGTTTAATTTTAAATGCGTCAAACATTAAGAAAATAAACAGAATCCTTTGAAATAATCTGCCGAAAACTTCTTAAGCCTATCCTCTTTAGCGTGGAGAAAAAAAACTGAAGCCCTACTCATTTGGCGGTGGGGAAAATGAAAAGATTTTTTTCCCTGGAAAGTTAGTTTTTAATTAATAATTAAAATTCTAATTAAAAATTCAAAAAAAGGGCTATCCTATCTTTTAAGTTAGATCAAACTGCACACGGTGTGCAAATGTGATTAAAATCGGTAAAGTAGTTTAGGAGTCCATCGCGGACAAACAACGTGACACGTAATTTATATATATTAAGATATAATAATAGAGCATTCTGAATGATTATGTATACTTCAAGTGACATCATTAACCGGTGATGATCCTGTAATTCAGAAACTTCGCTATGCACACAAAAACGGCTTCATTTTATTTTATTTATTTCCGATTGCATCTTCATTTGATTGACTCTTCAACACTTTCATTTGCTTTAACATCCCGCTTTCGCAAACTTCGATTTATAATGGAAACTACTCAAATTCATTTTTTCATATTATCCAACTCCCAAAAATTAGTATTGTTTCAGATTTTCAGCTGAATCAAACATGTAAACCATCCAGACACGCAAGCAGCTGCCAAATGAAGATTAATGAATTTAGCCTGACTTTGTGTCTACATAAGTGTTGTATATACAGACAGACATGCTAAAAAGTAAATAATATATCATTCAAATCACAAAAATATTTCAAAATCACAAACTTTTACTTTAATTTGAAAAACCAATCAATCAAACCTTCCTTAGAAAACATGATGGACACCTAAGAGATTTACCTGATGACCAGTTTTGTTAATTTTCGTTGTCAAAGACTGTAAGTACGTTGTTCAACATTTCCTGGGGATTAACAGATTTTTTTAAAATAATTTTTTTTTTTTATCGTGGAAACATTTTGTTCATTTCCCATTTGAAATTACTTATTTTCCCCAGAAACGTGCCAGGCTATAAGAACTCCAGTCATAGTGCCACAATTGTGCTCCTGCGATTCAGAAATTTCGTTTTATACACAAAAATACTTTACTTTCTGTTTCTTTCATTCCTGGATAACAGGCATGTATTCATTTCATGATAATCACAAGTTGACTACTCCGACTCACCCCGGACACATGAAGAAATATGAATGACCAGACAGCCGGAAATGCATTGACGAGAACTGAGGTTGAATCCTAATGTTCATCACCGGCCATGGAACAAATGCTCCTGTGGGAAGTACGTCCCATCATTGGTAGAGGCGACTGACACCACACCATTTCAGTACCCACCCGTGTAACGAGAACCAACCACCAAAACAGAAGTTTCTCATCTTCATACCTGGTTTACCACATTGGCAGTATCTTTAATATAAGTAAAGATAAGAGTAAAAGAATTTCAATTTTACTCTTGCTTTTCTCTTTTTATATTGCTACTTAAGTGTCACAAAAATTGTAATGGAAAATACAAAATATAAATCAAACAAATGGAAAATAAAGCAGAATAAAATGACTGTCTACGCCAATGAAAAATTAAATCACGTATCTCTCCAGTGATTCGGCTGACAATCCACCAGCTATCTAATTAGTTCACATCTACTATCTAATTAAATGACTCTTGCTTCAATACAACAAAGACGTAGCAAAAAAGGTGCCTTGTAATTAGATAGATGATTAAAATCACAGGCGTAAGTCACTGCAAAGAAAATGTCCATTATGTTCCTAAAGAGAAAAAAAAACTATCCCTTTGTAATTTCGCAATAAAGTAGATGTTATTGCCATGACTATAAATAAAATAAATGAAACTACATTGTGATATTTATCTATATGAATAAACAGAATTGATTGAAAGCGGAAAGACAGAATTTACAGTAATCCAGATTTTATTAGAAATTAGATAAATAAAATAAAAGATGTAAAAGCTATATTTAGCTATATTAGTATAGAAAGCAAAGTTAAAATCATATATTTCCCTTGAAATTATTAAATATATGGCTTTGGAAAAGGGAGGAGTTAGCTGAGCGGTCGATTTAATAATCTAACCGCTGCTCAAAATTACGAAGTTCGTTCCAAAATATCTTAATGTTGCTTTGAAACGGGACGTTAATTGAACTAAACTTTTTATTTAAATAAGCATGATAATGGTGAATAGTTTACTAATTTTTTTATAAAGAGTTCATATGCTAGATTTTTCAAGTCTTCAATTTGTGATTACATCAAAAATAAATCTATAAATTTCTATTTAATGAAATTTGATTTCAAGTTTTTACTTAAATTATAGATGTATAATTTTTTTTATAATATCTAACTACTCATGTTTTAAAAAAATATTATTGTTATTGAAAAATAAATTCCATGTGATTTTTTTTACTATTATAGTACATTCCCGTGTAGCCAGTTTGCGAATATCAGGCTTCCGTACTATCCGGTCTAGTATTTTTTATCGTGATTAAATGAAGAAGGCAAATCGTCTATTAAGTCATCTATTGAAGACTTTTTCAAAACCTAAAGACTATAAGATTCGACTCTTATCTCAGGCTTACCTTTTTATATCTGTATAATCATTTATCAGTGAAAAACAAGAACAGTTTGAGTCAATTTTCTCAAGAATTAGGCCTACGATTTACGTCAATGTTTTGTTTTATGCTTCCTGCATTTATGCTAAAAAGTGAACAGTTTATATCCCTTAGCTTACATTTTATATTATAAATTCTTAAAAAGTACAGTGAAGTATGTAAAAATATATAAATTATCAGTACAGAGCCTTCTATTTTAACCCAACACGTTACTAGAAACGGCTTCTATGATTCACCGGATCAAGGCCGTGTTCACATTCTACGTGGTTTGAGATAAATGGAGGGCATAGTACTCAATAACAAGTGAGAAAATACTTATTAGGGCAATGAGTTTTGGATAAAAACTTTATCTTCTAGTATTGTTAGACAAGGAATTTCCGACCTATCCAGCTTTTTTGTTTTCCGGCAGTCCTTCGTCCACATTAAGGCGAATACTCGGGAGTGTGCGGTATCTTATTTTTTATAATACTTAAAAAAATGATTTTGATCGCTTCAAAATGAGAATAAAATCTTAGTGTTAAGAAAATAAACTAAAACATAACTCTCGGAATTACCAAACGTTATAAATTAAAATGATAAAATTAAAACATATATATATATATATATAAAACATATTTTTGGTTTAAGTAGAATGCAAATTCAAAGCAGTGAAGTGACTTGGTATTTTTAATTCCGTTTTATTCTCTCTCGGGAGGCAAACATGATTATTTACAAGAAGGCGTAGCTCCGCACAAAAGCAGAAGGCAAAAAAGGGACGAACAAATGATCACTAGTCTTATATAACATAGGATTTCTAGCCAGGCGCCAATTCAATACACGTGGTGACCTTTGACACCTTTTCAAGGGCAACCTAAGATATCCCTTTCTCTTGATACATAGTACTGATGGCGCATTATTTTTACAGAGGAATTAATTAAACCGAAAGTGGAATTGGATCACGAAATAAGAGAATATTTTAGAATGAAGTTACGATTGACAAAATTAAGAAAAAAATCATGGAAATTAATTTGGATTAAATTAAGAGTTTAAAATATCATTACATATATATAGAATAAAAACATATGATCAGAAAACAGAAATCATCCTTACTGTAATGTATTTAAAGATATAACAGAAATTTAGTTATGAAATATCGATCTCATTACACACAAAAAAAATTTCCTTTAAAAAAGAATTCGCCATATTTTTTCTGGAAATTATACGAATTAAAGAGACATGTCTTACTGCCACAATCAAGATCGATTATCATATTTCCTTCATAGAACGGTCTTCTTTCAGCAATTTCCTCCTGTTTTTGTTCAAACCATAAATCCTTAGTCCGCTTGACCCGTGGGTATAATTTTGTAAGCGATGTATTCAGTCAAAATGTCGCCATGGCAAGATTTTTTTCGGTCTTCTTTTCTCAGAAAAGCTTTGTGAGAAATAAATGAGGTAAATGATTTGAAGATATTCTCTCCTTTTTATCCTCTTTCAGGACTTCTTTAATTCTCAGCACTGACCACATTCTAAATAATAGGCTTGAAATCAAGGATTTAAGGCTGGAGATATCATTTCCATGCTATAGAAGGATTCTCATTTGTTCCAGCCAAAGGAGTATTAAAATTGGCGACATAGGCAGTATATTCACCGCCAAAACGATACATTACAGTCATGAAGATCATTTCGCTTCATGCTAAGCAAATAATTAAAATACTTATAAAAGGAAACTTGGCGTAAATCTACGTACATTTTATATTTACACGTCAACACTTTTGGGGTCTTTTTGACCTCAACCTTTCTTTTTTGCTTAGAAATGCTAAGAATTTATAAAATTGTATACTTGTTAATTCCTATGTCTTTAATAGAGAGCTAGAAGAAGAAGATTCCAACAATATAAATCAATCAATGAAACAATGTATCTCACTTTTTACAAGAGGGATTAGTGTCAAATTGACCTTTGCGTGTTTCAGCCTTTCAGACTCTTTTAGTGTTATGAGTAGTTAGTTAACTTACTGTATCAGTTAGCAACATAGATACAGCGATCTTCTGGCAAGTCTTCTAACTTATAGACAGAATGATGGCAGCTCAGATTCGCCATATATTCATGAAATTTTGGAAAGTGATTCAGAACCGAAACAAAGCTCATATTCTGAGAACTTCAAAAAATCTGACTGAATTCTTTTCTGTGCATAAAAAATGTAACAAATCATTATATAAAACGCATTCTTTTATAATATGAATAAATTATCTTGAGATTTATGTTGAAAATTCATTTTATTCTGAATGAGAAACAGTAGAAGTATTTTTTTTCGTATATAGATAAAAATGGAAGACAAAATATATAAATTCTCAAAGCAGCATGTTTAAAGTTCTTTTTCTAAAACATTTCAAATATAAACTACAGTACACTCCCGATTATCCGCGGAATTGGGTGGCGCGGCCGCCGCGGATAACAAAAATCGCGGATAATCCGAAAAAAGCTAAAAACGGGTATAGCAAAAGAGAAAACAGTCATTCCAACTTTAAAAAATCGTTTTATGTACAATAAAACGTAAAATAAACAGCAGGAAATGTTTAACTAAAGCTTAATATTAATTGTATATCACTCAAAACTAACCTAAAATGCATTTTGTTAATGAAAACAGAAAAGTGCTTTGTACTTACGAGAGGCTTCAAGGATGCACAGAAAAGTTAATGCATTATTAACTGTATTATTAACTGAAAATTAACTGTATTATTAACTGAAAATTAACTGTATTATTAACTGTATTATTACTGTATTATTAACTGTTACTGTATTATTAACAGAAAAGTGCTTTGTACTTACGAGAGGCTTCAAGGATACACAGAAAAGTTAATGCATTATTAACTGAAAATTAACTGTATTATTAACTGTTACTGTATTATTAACAGAAAAGTGCTTTGTACTTACGAGAGGCTTCAAGGATACACAGAAAAGTTAATGCGTTATTAACTGTATTATTAACTGAAAATTAACTGTATTATTAACTGTATTATTACTGTATTATTAACTGTTACTGTATTATTAACAGAAAAGTGCTTTGTACTTACGAGAGGCGTCAAGGATACACAGAAAAGTTAATGCATATGTACTATATTAATACTGAAATGTATTATGTAATTACAAAAGCATAACTGTGAAACTGCACCTTTTTGAAGAAATCAGTCAAAAAAAAATATTTGTGCAGCAAGCGCAGATAACCCGCCCGCGGATAATCGGGAGTCTACTGTACACATAAAATGTAGATTTTCTTATTTTTCCAGTATTTTTATGCAGGAAAAATTTATTTATATAAAAATAATATGAATGGAATAGGGAAAACGAAAATTATTACAATACAGAAAAGGTATGGAAAAAAAGAGCTAAGTTCAATTTTGATTTTCTTATTAAAAATCAAGTTTGTATCTTAAATAAGAAATATTTCCATCAAAAAACATTTCTATATTTTGACCATATTTCGTTTTTATACAAACTTGATTTTTAATAAGCCAATAAGATAATGAGTAAGTGCCTTACGATTTGTAGTCAATATGACTCCGCGCCTGTTCAAAAAATGAAGGCGTGTGTCGAAGGGTAAGATAAACGATGTATTTATATAATAAAAGCATATCTCTCACTGTTTTTGCACATTATGTGATAACTGTTGCTCTATTCTCGAAACCAAATGGCAGAAAATTTATATTTTTATCTTTCAGAAAGAATTCAGTTAAAAACAAAACAACAATTTTATATTATATCCCAGTTTGTTTACACGGGAAGATCTAGATAACCATCTTTAATAAATTACATATTTGTATGGCAAGGCCTTAATACTGCAATATAGACAGTAGCTTATACTGCAATATAGATTGTGGTGAAAGCTTATAAGGCAGTTAACAACTACGCTGCACGAGAAATTGCTTTTGTATCATGGTGATGTTATTAGACTGCGAACCATAAGGTCCCAGGTTCTATCCTCGCTCATCGCAGTTCACTAAACTGGTGACCTCGGACGATGAATCTTCAACCTTCGTGCAGCTGTTGTGGCGCTATCTACCCGCAACCAAAGTCGTCAGACTCACTTGACGCAGCAACCACTAACCCACACACACTCTCCATAACGCTTGGAGCTACTCACATGGGTACATGCCCATTAGAATCAATAGCTAATATATCACCACTCAGCAGCCATATCGTTCGTCTCACCTGCGACTCACTGGAGGGAGAGTCTGTGGGCAAAGCTTATAAGCCAGTTAACAACTACGCTGCCCGAGCAACTGCTTTTGTATCATGGTTATGTTACTGGACTGCGAACCACAAGGTCGCAGGTTCTATCATCACACATCCCAATCCGCTAAAAGATATTACCTTCATACTTCAATAAAGACACTAAGTTAATACTGAAATATAAACATTAGCTGAATACTGCAATATAGACATTATCTTAATACTGCAATATCGAATTGGGGGTTTTTTTGGCATTATCTTAATACAGCAATATAGAAAATAGCTTAATACTGAAATATAAACATTAGCTTAATACTACAATATAGACATTAGCTTAATACTGCAATATAAAATCGTGTTTTTTTTTTGTTTGTTTTTTTTCAAACTAGCATTAATGTTATTCTTTCAAATAAATGTAATATTTGGATTATATTGCATACATGTGATTTTCAAAATAGCATTATATCATCCAGGAAAGAATGAAATGAATCATCATGTAATTAAATTAGGAAAATATTATTGTGTTAACGCATATTAATATGAAATGTACAAGAGGAGAACAATTAAAAATGTTTTGTTAAGTAAAAATAAAAGAAAAACCGATTATTTTACATTTTAATCATAATTAATAATAAGAAACTGCTATTTATTATATAAATTTATGTTTCTAAAAAGGATGTTCCAATAGGGTAGAGGTATTTTATATGCTTCGAAGAATAAAAGTTTAAATAATGTCATTAAGACAAGCCATACTATCATCACTGAAAATTTTCCAATTATTAAACATAAATTTACTATAATTATACACATTTTTATTAAATTTTTATTGATTAGAAAATTTAAATAACTTCAGGAATTTTAAAAGACAGGAGAAAAAAACTTGCTTTTAATATCATAAGAATAATAGAAAGTAAAATGCTAGTTAGTATCATTTTTCTAGTAAAACATTTAATGAGCATCATGAATCAAGATAGAAAACCAAATAAGCCATCAACAAATGTTTCTTTTTTCTTGAGACACAACCATAAGGGACCTTTCATTCAAGATCATGATTATTTATAGCAACAACATAAAAAGAAGAAGGCAAATATGAAGAACAAATCAGAAAACCAGATATCAACATACGGTATCCATCATTTCAGGTGGCAGATTAGAAAAAAAAGGAAGAGAATAAACATTCTTTCAGAGAGATTAGAGTATCAGGTGCGTTTGAGATTACCTTTCTTTGATTTCAGAAACTATGGACAAGATTTAAAAGTAAAGATTAGCTTTTTCTTTGTCGTTTTAGCTTTTTCTTTGTCGTTTTAGCTTTTTCTTTGTCGTTTGTGAATGGATCCTTGAGATTAATTTAAATTCTTAATTTCAGCATGATCTTCTTTAATTCATTTTGAAAGAATTGTGTGGAGATTTTTGTTGTTTGTTAATTATTTGAGTGCTGAAACTCTCAACTTCTCGTTTATTCTGGATTATGTACATGAATCTATGATTTATAAATTGAAAGGGCTTCAACTCGTGTTAGTCAAGCTTTGAACCTCTCCACCTGGTGCACACAAAGCTTGAGTTAGAGAAAAACAGACTTAAAAACTGAGGTGGTTCTCTGTGTCGCAGCTCCACAATAGCAGAAGGCTAGCATCTTCCAACTGTTAAATAAACACCAAATCCACAACCTCGTGTCCTTTGATTTACATGAGGCATGGTAGACAAACCAAGACTTCAAGTTGGAAAGAAAATATTCCGTTTCCAATCCATTTGGCAAAAAATATAAGGTCTCCTTCAGAAAAACTATTCCACCAACTTAATCAATAGTCTTCAAGATAATTCTCGATCTTCCGACATGAGGTCAAAGGAAAACTGATGAAAAGATCTTGGAATAGATTATCTCCATTCCCCAAATAGATAATGATCTTCCTACACTATCTTCAGCATCTACACTATTTTAGATGACAGGTAATTCTCAAAATAAGAAACAACTACACAATTCAAAGCGGTGCATATGGTCAAAACACCAGGATCAGACGAAATAAATAATATAATTCTTCAACAAATAAATAAGGGATTTCCATTCCTCTGTTTGTTGTTTCTTGTTGTTGTTTCTTATGGCACTTGCCATGTACAAGCCCGCTTTTACTAAGACAGCGATTTTAAGCATGTGGGGGAGCGTCTCTTGTTTTTATAGTAGCGCCATCTAGGGCCAAGAGAACGACTTAGCTACACACACGTCACAACCCTTTTACGGGGCGGATTTCATTCACTTATCCTCAGATCGTAATTTAGACCTGAAACAGAGAACGATCAACCCTGGTCCAGTACCCCCAGTGGTATTATCCATTTCTCTTATTTTAGCTATTGATGAAGAGTCTGCAACCCGGATCCATTTAAATTAGGAAATATAATTATCTTCCAAAAAGAGTGGAAACCGGGAGAGGAATAACCATGCACTATCTGCTATATCGATAAAAAGGTTAGACATAGGTCTAACCTTAAATAACAGGACATTGTTCTTCTACTACGTTATTTTAACAACGTAAGTTAAACAAGCTTAAAAATGTTCACTAATTGTTCCCATATTCTCAAATTCTTCATTTTAGGATTTATTCGCTAACTGCATCAGCACAAACTTTCGAATAACTATCAATGATTTTTATTTAATAAAAAAATACATTTAAGGCTTGGTGTGCAAGGACTGTGAATAAACAAATTGTGTTGGCCTTATTGGAAAGAGGTTACTTTGTGTGAACAATGGAGTCCATTGAAACACTACCTATTGAAATGTATCCTCTGAATGAATATTCATATTGATAGTTTTAATTTTGTGCTGTTTTTTGCCATCTATGATATTTGTTGGATGAGCCCTTTTGTATAGGATGAAAATTCCATGAAAGGAAATGTTTTTTATCGAGTTTCCGAAAATTATATGAGAATTGTTTTGTTTATATGATTTTAATGTATTAACGTGATCTAAGTTTGTAAACATTCAGCATTTAGATTGAATTTTCTTATTTTTTACTGTGTTGCATTACTGAATGTTAAATAGTTAGGAATTGCTTGTAAAAATATATATTCAGAATTTTATTATTAGTTAAAATAGATTAAGTTTATCTCATTCTTAGTTCAAGCTAATATTTAAAGTTTAAATTTAGAAATCACGTAAGAATTGGGATTTTTTTTGGAGGGGGGGGGGTAATAATATTCTCCGAAGGTTAGTAAAAACATTGATATTTCGATTGGTTTTTATTTACATTTTGGAACAGATCCCCAAAATAGATACACTAGCAAGATTCTGAGATACCTGAAAAAAAAATCATCCTGGGATAAATACGGCACATCTTAGTCCAACGAACTGCTCTGTAATATATTTTGAATGATTCTAGCATTGATCATATCGCATTAATCATTTGTCATAATAATGCAATTTATCGACAATTTGCCAGCCTATAAATATTATTGTGTAAATATATCACTGCAAATACTTATACCATAGGCTCCAAAACCTCCGATACAATCATCCGATTATCTTCAAAGTCTCTTTTAAATTCCGAAAATAGTAAGGAGAAAAATTTGTCTATAATATTATAAAAATGGTTTAAGAAAAATAACTATCACAAAACATGTTTTATTAAGTAAATCAAGCAGAAATTTTGAATAGGTTAATCAAAAGCGAGCTGTTATATAAATGTTGAATAGTTGAATCTTAAGAGATTCGTTATCTTTTTCAATAATGGTTAATAAAAATGATATGAAAAATTTTCGAATCACTTTCAGACTTATGAAAATTGCATTGTGTACATAAAAAAAGAAAATCAATAAAACGCTTTAACCAAAGAACTTTTTTTGAAAATTTCATTCATTTTTATTCATTGTTCATATTAAACAAACAGTTTAAAACTTTTAGCCTTATTAAGATTCTTAAATTCATAAAATCTGTTATAATCTATACTGCTGTAAAAAATATTTCTTAGTACTCTAAATATATTTTCATCTATTCATTTTTTCTACAGAATAGTCTACAATTGAACAAAAGCCAGTTTTTATCTTATACTTTTAATCTCTCTGTACTTTATCAATGTATAAAATAGTTCCGTAGCTTTGTTTAACTAATTTTAATCCACCTGCGTAAAAGTAAAGACTCCATAATATAATATCTCCATGGAATTGTATTCTTTAATAGAAGTTTTTCTTTTCATTCCTATTATATTATTCAGTGTATTTTAAAAACTATTTTAAATTAGTCATTTTTATGTTATCAGACTATTAATAAATGAAAAAGGTTTTTGCTTTTTTGTTTTTTTAGTTTTTAAAGTAGAGACAAAATGTTAGCTTTTATAATTAGTTTTTGCCATTCAGTTTTTGTAGTGAGCCAGTAACTGTTAAATATAATAATTATCTTTTTAGCGAAGATTTTGAAAGAAGATAATTAGGGTTAAATAAATATATTGAGTTGATTGCTGTAATGCTAGACTTTATAATTATGTTCGTTCAGTGTATTGAATTTAAAATAATATTCCTGAAGCATATATTTTAAAATTGCTTCAGAGCATGCAAAAATTTCAATAATGATTAGTAAAACCAAAACTTATGCTTTTGTTCTCATATTTGCTTAAAAAAAGTTTTCAAACTATTTAATAAATCATTCTCATATCGCTTGGTATGAAATTTACATTTTTATGCATAAGAAAATTTGCATTGATTCTTTTCCTTGCAAAATCTTCAAGTTTCGTAAAATGCATTTCGTTTCATTCCGTTTTGTTTTAATTAGATAAAATAAAGTCATCACTTTATGCCGATAAAGGGAATTTTTCAATTATTTTTTCCCATTTATTTGAATTACTTTCTACGGCATCAGAACCTTGTTTTATTGCCACGACTTCAAGGTAAGAGTGCTAGGTTCAGGGTTTAGTTCCACCAAAAAATCGCATTGTGAATGGATCTGAGGCAAGTCAAACCCTTTAGTGTCAAATATGTTTTCTATGGAGTAATAAGAAAATTTGAGGAAGGGCATGCCGATTCAAATATTGTCATTTGGCATGCTTCAGAAACGCGAAATCCGAACCAATTAAGTCATTTTGTTGTTTCCAATTATTTTGTTGCTTGCCTATTCATGGCTCTATCTGTCCATAATTATTCATCTGAATGTAATTATCCATAAGAAAAAAATTGGCATGTGTTTTATTAAATAAATGCCAAAGTCATACATATAAAAATTTCCAAATAAAATTGCTACCATAAGATGTATTATTGAATATTACAGCAATTCTACAATAACGTATTGTTGAATAAATTTGTGTAGACAAATCGAGCTTACAAAGCTAACAATTATTCTCAAGATCTCTTTAAAATGTCAAAACAGCATGTTCAACTATCACGTACAGAAAATTTATGGAAGAGTTTCGCAGCTTACAGGGAAAAAAACTGTCTATCTATTTTTGAATTCTGACGAAGTTTTTGAATTCTTAAGACTAACTCTTTTAAGTAAGCCCTGGGTCAAAAATCTTGGAATCTGGATATCTTGTAAGCTAAAGCTGACAAAACTGGCGAAAGTTAAAAGTTAGTGGTCACAGCTTTGTTCCAAATTTCGTTTTAGAGTTATATTATTTGACTTAATTCGTCCTAATGTTTTAATTCATTATTATTTATTATGTATAATAAGAAATTGAAACTAAACAGCCCCAAATTTTGTGTTATTTTTTTTATTATTATTATTATATTTGCTGAACTATAAAAGTATTCTTTGTAGTCTCCAGCTTGATACTCTTGGATAAGAAACTTCGCCATAATTTTTCCTTAATGCTTAAAGTAAACTGACATTTTTAACCAGTTCCAATTATCTCCTCAGAAACTTTCTTGCATACTCTCCAACTGATGCTCATCCTCTTCTCAACCGCATAAAATTATAGATCTTGGATAATTCAACAAATGCCTTGCATGATATTTCTGACCGATAGTAAGGAAATATGGATCTTTGGTACATTTTTACTGAATCTATCACTAGAAAATGTATTTTGAACGCCTTTATTCGCCTACAGAATGAACCAAAGTTTGAAATGGAACTAAAGTTGCAGTCACTCTACCAAATTTCATTAATTAAAGTCATTCCATTTATGAGTTATTGCGTTCACATGCATGTGATAGTACAGACCGATATACGGTCGGCTCTAATAGATTTGGTTCAAAATTCGATAAGAATCTATATTTTAGATGCTAAACATGTACACAATATTTTATCTCCCTTGTACTTTGTGTTTTGAAGTATCCAACTTCACTTATAATCGAACATTTAAACGGACGGGAATATTCCTAATTTCCATAAATTTGGACTAAATCCATTTCTAATTCCTAGGAATGAATTTTGTGTCAAATCTGAAAGAAATCTATATCGAATTTCAGCCTTCTCGCTCAAAGCATTTTTGAGTTATTGTGCTCATAGACAGACTTGCTGACTGATTGATAATACATGTTAATGTTAATAACATGTATATGTTAACAACATTAATGTTAATGTTAATAACATGTATATTTTAATACCATTAATGTTAATTAATGTTAATGTTAATAACATATATATGTTAATAACATGTATATGTTAATAACATTAATGTTAATGTTAATAACATGTATATGTTAATAACATTAATGTTAATAACATGTATATGTTAATAACATTAATGTTAATGTTAACAACATGTATATGTTAATAACATTAATGTTAATGTTAATTAATGTTACTGTTAATAACATGTATATGTTAATAACATTAATGTTAATGTTAATTAATGTTAATGTTAATAACGTATATGTTAATAACATGCATATGTTAATAACATGTATATGTTAATAACATGTATATGTTAATAACATTAATGTTAATGTTAATACCATGTATATGTTAATAACATTAATGTTAATGTTAATTAATGTTAATGTTAATACTGCTAATGTTAATACTGTTAATGTTAATAATGTAAATTTTAATAACATTAATTGATAGTACATGTTAATGTTAATAATACAAAAAAATTCCTTTATAGGACTGTGGGTGGTCTGAAAAATAGATATTCATACAAATCTCGAGTTCAAATTTGTTGACGATTAAAAATACTTCCTCTATACTTCGTAAACGAGAAAGAAAAAAATAAGTCAATGCATTTAAATAATCTTTAAAAAAAGGCATTTTATCATAAATATTTAAAATACATAAACTCTTTGTAGGTTGGATTAAAATTTAAATCACAATGGAGAGAACAGATTTCAAAATACTGTGCATCTGAGAATTTACATTGTTCATAAATTTTCAAGCCAATAATTGAAAACGATTCAGAATTTTTTTGACTAGGATGAAATTATTAGAACGATATGCAACGTTATTTTGGTTATATAGTTAAAAAATACACATATTCTCAACTAGTACCTCCCGTTACGATTCCGGATAAATCACTTTTAAAGAGAGAGAGAGTATTATATCAAACCCTTTTCAACAAATATATTCAACCTAGCAGCATACCAAATGAATCCCCCTCTCCAACTCTCGATTTAATTTTCAAACCCGGTTCCTAGTGTTCTGCTAACGAGTGTGTTTAATTTTATTCCAAAAAGAAGAGCCAATGATTTGCTATTACATTTAGGAACAAAGGGAAATGAATCTCAAAAGTTTTATTTTGGAGAGACAGAGGGCACTTAAAGCCCCGCATCGCTGCTAAGTAGGAACGGAACCCATGTGTCATTAGTGTTCTTTCCTAATTACTAATATATCATCAAAGCATATTTCTATACATCCCTTTGGGGATAAATTTCGATGAAAGGATGCAACGAATTAAATTACTTCCCGTGGAACTTTTGTTCGGATTGTTTAAGAAAATTGGAAGCAATTTTCGATTGTTTGAAGTTCTTCCCAGGCTTCTAATGAATTGATAGTTGCATTAGGGAAGGGAATATTAAAAGATACTTTATAAGATTTTGTTTATGTTTCTGATTATGTTTTGACAGTACATTAATGATGAAAATAAATATATAGATTTATAAAAACTTGGTTGTTGTTTTTTTTGAGTTCGTATAGTAAGAAACAAGATAGAAATATGATCTTGCAATTTCGATTGTTTGAAGTTCTTCCCAGGCTTCTAATGAATTGATAGTTGCATTAGGGAAGGGAATATTAAAAGATACTTTATAAGATTTTGTTTATGTTTCTGATTATGTTTTGACAGTACATTAATGATGAAAATAAATATATAGATTTATAAAAACTTGGTTGTTGTTTTTTTGAGTTCGTATAGTAAGAAACAAGATAGAAATATGATCTTGCAATTTCGATTGTTTGAAGTTCTTCCCAGGCTTCTAATGAATTGATAGTTGCATTAGGGAAGGGAATATTAAAAGATACTTTATAAGATTTTGTTTATGTTTCTAATTATGTTTTGACAGTACATTAATGATGAAAATAAATATATAGATTTATAAAAACTTGGTTGTTGTTTTTTTTTGAGTTCGTATAGTAAGAAACAAGATAGAAATATGATCTTGCAATTTCGATTGTTTGAAGTTCTTCCCAGGCTTCTAATGAATTGATAGTTGCATTAGGGAAGGGAATATTAAAAGATACTTTATAAGATTTTGTTTATGTTTCTGATTATGTTTTGACAGTACATTAATGATGAAAATAAATATATAGATTTATAAAAACTTGGTTGTTGTTTTTTTTGAGTTCGTATAGTAAGAAACAAGATAGAAATATGATCTTGCAATTTCGATTGTTTGAAGTTCTTCCCAGGCTTCTAATGAATTGATAGTTGCATTAGGGAAGGGAATATTAAAAGATACTTTATAAGATTTTGTTTATGTTTCTGATTATGTTTTTACAGTACATTAATGATGAAAATAAATATATAGATTTATAAAAACTTGGTTGTTGTTTTTTTGAGTTCGTATAGTAAGAAACAAGATAGAAATATGATCTTGCAATTTCGATTGTTTGAAGTTCTTCCCAGGCTTCTAATGAATTGATAGTTGCATTAGGGAAGGGAAAATTAAAAGATACTTTATAAGATTTTGTTTATGTTTCTGATTATGTTTTGACAGTACATTATGATGAAAATAAATATATAGATTTATAAAAACTTGGTTGTTTTTTTTGAGTTCGTATAGTAAGAAACAAGATAGAAATATGATCTTGCAATTTCGATTGTTTGAAGTTCTTCCCAGGCTTCTAATGAATTGATAGTTGCATTAGGGAAGGGAATATTAAAAGATACTTTATAAGATTTTGTTTATGTTTCTGATTATGTTTTGACAGTACATTAATGATGAAAATAAATATATAGATTTATAAAAACTTGGTTGTTGTTTTTTTTGAGTTCGTATAGTAAGAAACAAGATAGAAATATGATCTTGCAATTTCGATTGTTTGAAGTTCTTCCCAGGCTTCTAATGAATTGATAGTTGCATTAGGGAAGGGAATATTAAAAGATACTTTATAAGATTTTGTTTATGTTTCTGATTATGTTTTGACAGTACATTAATGATGAAAATAAATATATAGATTTATAAAAACTTGGTTGTTGTTTTTTTGAGTTCGTATAGTAAGAAACAAGATAGAAATATGATCTTGCAATTTCGATTGTTTGAAGTTCTTCCCAGGCTTCTAATGAATTGATAGTTGCATTAAGGAAGGGAATATTAAAAGATACTTTATAAGATTTTGTTTATGTTTCTGATTATGTTTTGACAGTACATTAATGATGAAAATAAATATATAGATTTATAAAAACTTGGTTGTTGTTTTTTTTGAGTTCGTATAGTAAGAAACAAGATAGAAATATGATCTTGCAATTTCGATTGTTTGAAGTTCTTCCCAGGCTTCTAATGAATTGATAGTTGCATTAGGGAAGGGAATATTAAAATATACTTTATAAGATTTTGTTTATGTTTCTGATTATGTTTTGACAGTACATTAATGATGAAAATAAATATATAGATTTATAAAAACTTGGTTATTGTTTTTTTTGAGTTCGTATAGTAAGAAACAAGATAGAAATATGATCTTGCAATTTCGATTGTTTGAAGTTCTTCCCAGGCTTCTAATGAATTGATAGTTGCATTAGGGAAGGGAATATTAAAAGATACTTTATAAGATTTTGTTTATGTTTCTGATTATGTTTTGACAGTACATTAATAATGAAAATAAATATATAGATTTATAAAAACTTGGTTGTTGTTGTTTTTGAGTTCGTATAGTAAGAAACAAGATAGAAATATGATCTTGCAATTTCGATTGTTTGAAGTTCTTCCCAGGCTTCTAATGAATTGATAGTTGCATTAGGGAAGGGAATATTAAAAGATACTTTATAAGATTTTGTTTATGTTTCTGATTATGTTTTGACAGTACATTAATGATGAAAATAAATATATAGATTTATAAAATCTTGGTTGTTGTTTTTTTGAGTTCGTATAGTAAGAAACAAGATAGAAATATGATCTTGCAATTTCGATTGTTTGAAGTTCTTCCCAGGCTTCTAATGAATTGATAGTTGCATTAGGGAAGGGAATATTAAAAGATACTTTATAAGATTTTGTTTATGTTTCTGATTATGTTTTGACAGTACATTAATGATGAAAATAAATATATAGATTTATAAAAACTTGGTTGTTGTTGTTTTTTTTAGTTGGTATAGTAAGAAACAAGATAGAAATATGATCTTGCACGTCTTCACAATATTGTAATTTCTTTCAATCAAAACAATATTTATCAATAAAGATTATATTCAATACATTGTCTTTTTCTTCTTTCTCTTTTTTTTGATTAACTAAATTATTATTCATAGTATAGCGCCGAAAAATTCTCAGACGATAAAAATGTATATTAGCATAGAAATTGAACATAATGAAAAGATCTGTAAACGCAGCACTTATATTCTTTGTAGAAAAACGGTACTGAAAATAAAAGATCCAAAACAATATAATTAATTATTTTTGCCTAATGATTTTATAATATCCTTTTGCTGTATAATCAAAAATGTTTCCCCATCAAGTTATGGATTGATACTGAAGTGTGTAGAATTTTATCCATATTTCGCAGAGAAAGACATACATTTGTTGGATTCCTGGGCATTCAGAAATTGAACGAAATGAAAGATTTGATAAGGCTACAAGAAGTTATACAGCAGTAATTGAAAATTTAATCCCCTAAACGATGCCTCACAAGCTATCAAAAATCGCGTTGAGAAAAAAAATGGCCAAGTGTTTGAGACCAGTAAAATGAAAATAAGCTACACAAAATTCAGCCTTTGGTAAAAATCTGTCAAAAATTATAATTTGAGCCTGCTAAATCGTATTAAAATCGGACACACCAGACAAGCACATGAACATCTTCTCAATTTAGAACCTGCACCTACATCTTCATTTTGTCACTGTCATTTAACTATTAGGCATGTTCTAATGCAAAGTATTTTTAAACGTAACCATTTTGGTAATAATAATAATTAATTAAAAGACTTGCTGTGTGATAATCTCCTCTCAAAACTTGCTTTTGTTTTTACTTGACATTAGGATTGATAAGCTCCTCTGAATTTATTTTTGATTTTTTAAGTTTTACTAAGAACATTATATTGTCACGCAGATATTCTAGTGTTGAGCTAAACCAATTTATTAACTCAACTCAGAACTGAGAATACAGTGACTGACAAATCTTCTGCTTTTATACTAGCAGGGAAAGTTCCAGAATACTTTTCTGGAGACAGCCAGAAAAGTCCAGAACACTTGTCTGGTAAACTAAAGAAATGTCCAGTATTTTGTGGAATATAAAATAAAGCAAAACATAAAATCAAGGAAATGAAATATTTACACAGAATGTGAATGACATTGTTTCTAGCGAGATTCGAACTCACAATCTCTTGATTATGAGGTCAGTGCTATGACCATTCGGCCATGGAAAGTCGAATACCAATTTTCAATGCGGCAATATTGTAACGGATACTCTTCCGTCGGGGTTCTTTCCATGATTTGTCGGTCGATGAAATAAACAGTCCTTCAATAACAAAAGATGGTGATTTTATTTAGCACGAAGACACTAATACAAAGGCGACAAATATACAACCGAGAGAACACAGGAAACGCACAGCAGCAAACTACAGCAAACAATAGCCCACAACTAATAATCTGTAGTGATAACCACCACAGCACACAAAGTGGCCAGACAGAATTCAGCAGGAGGAGGAAAACTACTTAGATTCAATCTACGATCTCTCCAAACGTCTGCAAATATCCACTGTCTCCTCGCTTTAGCTGTATCCAACTGCCGACCCACTTTTACACGACTGGATACTCCTCACAAGATTCGATGCTGCTTCCACAATAAACACCAGGACTCGGTACACAGCTCAGTTAGTTCAGCAATTGCTTCAGCTCCACACAAAGCTTGTTCTTCGCTAGATTATTCCGACGTCGCTTCGTTATACTCTCGGCGACTCGTTACTTCACTACGACTGCAGCTTGAGACTGCCAGCCTTTTATTACTCTCCGGGAGTCGAGCAGAGAAACTTCTGGACCAATCAGGCGTATCTCTATTCCTATTGGCTGAATTGCTAAGATTCTAGAAGTTTCCAGTAATACCTATTTTGTTGCCAAAGTTGCCAAATGGTCGCCAAACTCTGAGATCACTGACGCCGCACTCGATCAGCACCTAACAGAGCTGATCGTAAAACGGTCTTTCCAATGATTGAGCTAACCGGGCTGAGAAAAAACATTACAGGTTTATAACAATATCTTACGTTATGCGTTTGACGCAGCATGACCGAATGTGGCTTTTCCGCCATTAAATCAAACCAAACCTTCCCTAAATCTTTGACTGTGAATATTTATAATTTTTGAAGCCCCCAAAATTTTCAGTGACCACAGTCGAGGCTGTAAACTTTCAGAATGAATTTCTTTTAATGTTATATTTATGTTTCAAAACTATTTGCTAAAAATATAATTTCCAAGTTGATGGAACTTATTCATGTACGATTCCAAAAGGGGTGTTTAAATTAGGTCTTTTAAAGGACATGAAAATTAAAAGTGATTTTGCCACACTTTTTTAATTCTCTGTCGAAATCTTAATTTTGTAGTTGAAATATGGAAGGATTTTATACAGGAAGAATTTTATACAGGATTTTATATTATGATGATTCTCCCATGGAGAACGGAGTCATCACAAGTACATACTTCAATGACAAAGAATAGCAATAAATTTGGTCGATTGTAACTAGATAGGTCTTTACGTGGCAATAACAAATTTTGACGACAATTCTATTTTTTACTCTTATTATTTTAGTTCCTTATCTCAATCATTTTCGCTACCCCGACTTCTGTTTGCGATTTTGACTATCTATTTAATTAGATTATCATTTCGTTGCTATATCTTAATATATAACAGGAGGAGAATTTAAATAGATAGCATTTGTGAATTACAAAACATTTACGGATAACCAAACGTCTGAAATTCTAAACATAATGTATTTTCACCGAGAATGTACAGATATGAACTTTCAAAACTACAGTCTATTAGGAAGAGAGGGAAATCTATTTCAAAATTCCATCAATACAAAGATAAAATAACGGAAATTCGCTAAAACTTTGTAAAAATGGAATCTTTTTGTTTTGTATACTTCGCTTGCCTTATATAACCGATGGAAACAAGCTAACAGAAACAAATATTGTTTATTATCATATTCACTTAATACATTCGAACAATACGAGAGAAGTCTAATGTATTATATTCAACCTCTTAAAGTGTTTTAGAAACCTCAACCTATAATTATAATAGCAATTAATTATTTAATATTAAAGGGTTTCGAGCAACTTACATTTTGGAACATATATATAAATTTAAAATTTCAACGGAAAAAATAATTTTAATGTGTGTTTAAATTAGTTTGGGGAAAATTTATAAAAATGAAATAATAAATTATGTACATGATTAAAATTTATTTCTCTGAAAAGCTAAGTTTTTAACAAATTAATTTGGTGAAAAAAAATTTCAATAATATGTTCTAAAAATATGGTAAGAAAATATACCCCCATTTCATCTCTTAAGGAGGGCATGCCATTATTTTTAATTGCGCAGTTTTTCTTTCCAAGGGTTAAGAAATGTGCATATCAAATTTCGTTCGACTTCATTAAGAAATGTGGAATTTTATGAAGCTCAAACTAACAGACATTAAATTTTCTGCATGTATTATATATATATATATATATTCTGGGAGTTCTAAATTAATTAAGTTATATACTGAATTTTCAATCATATAAAAACATCCTTAACCAAAACATAAAAATTCAACTCGTAAATAAAATTAAAAAATTTGAGTATTTTCTTATTTAGGAAATTTGAATTACTCTTTCCTCCCTTCTAAATAATTTTTTATTTAGTTTTTTTAATAAATGTGTTGGAAAAACTCCATTACGGGTTATCAAAATGGTTGCTTGGAAGAATTGATTAAAACCAACAGATCTTCAAGATTATAAGTTTTCTTCTAATTCTGTATTTCAGATTTTTCTCTAAAAACTATATTTTGCCATTCACATATTTATTGCATTTTATTACTATTTCTTACAGCTCGTTATAATAAAGAAGAAAAAGAAGCTAGAATAATAAACATGGAAAAATCTCATACGCTTTGATCATGAAATTTTAATTCGTACAATAACAATTTGGTTGCAAAAAGCAAAAATAATATAATGATTATTACAAAAAGGTAAATTCTATTGTATTATTGCACAAATTAATATTTATTAGTTAAAGCACTTGCAATTAAGAGGGGGGATGGAAAGTATACTACTTGACCAAGAGGTGGCGCTCCCGGAATTACTTTGACAAAAGCACTTCAAATTGCCATATCTGTTTAATACTTCTTACGCATTTTAAAAGATTTGTGTTTGGTTCTTTTTATACTGTGCTGTTTTAAAATTTTCTTCTTTTGTTTTTAGCTGAGAATGGAGAAAACTGAAGTGCAAGCTGTGATAAAATATAAAAGACTTATTTCCAACGGAATAATTAGCAAAAAACTACTAACACTAAATATATAAAAACTAGATACTACACTGGGGAATCATTTACAACTGCTAAAAAATGAGCTGCAGACATTAAACGTGGTCGTACAAGCACTCTGGATGTGGAACGTTCTGGCAGATCAAAATCAATCACTTCGAATGCAATGGTTAGAAAAGTTCACAAAAATATTATGAATGATGGCCGATTGAAGTTCACAGAGGTTGCTGAATCTGTTGGTATATCCAAAGAACGAGCTCATTATATTTTTATCGATATTTTCGGTATGAGAAAGTTGTCAGCAAGATGAGTGTCATGTTTGCGTGGATTAAAAATTACAGCGCATGACGATATCGAAACAATGCTTGGAGCTGTACAATTCAAACCTAACCGATTTCTTGCGACGTTTCGTTACTGTGGATGAGGCATGGATCCATCACTATACTCCGGAGACCAAACAGCTATCAAAATAGTAGACAGCGAAGGAATAATTGGCACAAAAAAAGCGAAAAGTGCGTCGTCTGTTGGAAAGGTTGTAGCAACAATTTTATGGGTCGTTAAAGGAATTTTGTTACTGGATTATCAAGAAAAAAAGGCTGGACCATCAATTCTGAATATTATGCTAATCTTTTGAATTGATTGCTTTCCAAAATCAAAGAAAAAACATCAGGTTTGGCCAAGAAGAAATTCCTGTTTCACCAGGACAATGCTCCCATTCACAAAGTTGTCATTGTAATTGCAAAACTTCATGAGCTGAACTTCCTCTTGCACACAATTCTCCAGATTTGATCCCCTCGGAGTACAACCTCTTTCCCAACCTGAAAAATTTCTGGCTAGAAAGAAATTCTGTCCTGATACTGAAATCACCTCAGCGACGAATGCCTACTTTGATGCCTTATAAGGAAACTCTTACAGAAAGGGGATCCAAGCATTGCCTCACCACTAGAGCAAGTGTATATGTTTGAAAAGGGATTACATTGAAAAATAAAGCAATCATTAAATAGATTTTTTTTATTTTCTATTTAGGCCCACTCCCGTATTTCATATATATTTTCGAACAAATCTTTGATCTTTGCCATAGTAAAATATAAAAGATGTAAATTGCACAAACATTAGAAGAATATTCATAAAAACTGACATCCATATAAATGTGAGTTATATAGTACTATTAGGGGGGGGGGGATTTTTGAATATTTAAAATCCATAATATTATTCGTATTACTAAACGTTTTTTATAAAATGCACAAAACATATAAAATACGAAACTTTAAAAAAAAATTATCAAAAATCTGGAGATTAACACAGAATTATTTGTACGAAGAAATGCCATAATAAAATTAATATACTATTATAACTATAGTGTTATTTTCAACTTTTATAAAATTAGTGTTGGTATTTTTTTCTAATTATTTAACTGCCTTAGTTTCTTATGATTTGCTATAATATATTATCATTGTGATTTTATGTCTTTATATCTGTGTTTTGTGATTTTTATTTTGATCTCGATTCTTTGGATATTTTTTTTCATTTTTAAAAAGTTGTTACAAAAGCTTATTTTTAAAAAAAATCAATATTTATTTTTTCTGGTTTCTGCCCACAAGCATGTTAACCCTTTTGGAATATTTGCTACCCAACAAGTTCATTAGAATTTATATGAAATTATGTAGGTTTGCATAAGTACTAACAAATTTTCGAATAAGACAGAAATTGGGATGCTTCAGGTACTTATCTCACACAAAATGGTGTGACTTGATTTATTACTTAATTATTAATTAACCGAATTAATTAATTAATCAAATTAAATTTATCTGATAAGTTAAATGAATACCTTCCCTTCAGCCAATGTCAATCCTTAATATATTTTAATACATCAGAACTAAAAAAAAATGGCCTTTTAAAAATTTAATCAATTAGTAATCATTAAAGGTCATACCCCCCCGATTCCATGTTGTCCCTCAGATCCCCCCAATTAACAAGAAATTCGGAAGTTCTTTTCGCTAAAATCGTTTATTTAATTTACGTATGCATTAATTTTAAAGCTTTTACTATACTTTTTTTTCCTTTGGTTCATTATAATTTGAGTATGCATTTCTTTTAATTAATAAATAAAATATTTTTGTTATCTTTTAGTTCCTTTTTGGTCCACAAAGCTTCTTTCGGAAAGAATTTGCTTTATTCGCCACTGAAATAATTCAAAAACGGAGGATGGGACCGCGGTGACTTGGTAGTAAAGTGTTGGCCTCGGAACTGGAGGGTTTTAAGTTCGAAACCCAATTCTGTCGAAGAACCGTTGTGTGGAATGTAAGTGGTGGGGGTGCTGGCTCAGGTGTCATCCTCGTCCTCTCACCGAGGCTCAAAATAACGAGGTCCAACCCAAAAAAGTCCTAGTGTTGCGTTAGAGCGGGACGTTAATGTAACTGAACTGAAATCTAAACTATACAAAGGATGAAGAAGCTTGACATAAATTTGATTCCTAAAAAATCAGCTGCATCTTTTAAAAGTTTGAAAATTGCGATTCTAAACAATTATTTTATTGTGAAGAAAACTTCCTTCTGATATTTTTGATTTCTCAGAATAAAGTTTATAAATGTACATAGTCTGAATGTTTAGTATTATACTAAATTAAGAAATATCTCAGTCCATATTAGTTATATTTTTAGTTTAAAAATAAAAATTTTAACGAGTATATAATTTTGATATTCTTGATTTCTTACTTTTGTAGCAGCTGTATTACTTTATCTTCTCTTTTGGATAATAGATGCCGATACTTGATTACGTACGGATCCCATAGTGCTGTGGTGATGTTCATGTAGAGTGTTTTATAAAGCATTTCATCGCTATTAGAAAAATAAACTCTTTATTTCACTAACAACCATCGGAACATCACTGCTTAGCGCACGTATACATAGAACGTGGATTTCCCCAGGTGAAGTATTAATATACTAGATTGTATTAGGGAAAGTAGATAGATAGCGCTTTAGAATGACATGAATGAAAGAGGACGCTACGATCACTACAGTGCACTGCGATTGTTATTAAAATGAAATGAGATGTTGTTCTATGAGATGTGCTAGTGTAAAAGTCTTGTCTTTCGTGCTTTGTGTTTGTTTTGTGTGAAATGTGATCATTAAAGAAATGTTCCAGAAAACATACGTCATCTTGCTTCCATTGCATGGATCATAATGATCTTCGTTCCACCACACTTTTAATTATTTCCTCATTCAAATTATAAATGATAAAACAAGACCTTTAAAGGCTGTAATCCCAGTAGAAATACACAATAAAAATCTTAATTTTAATCGCAGTTTTAACATATTAACAGAATAAAAATAGATAATTTATTTAAATTTTTTAATATTTTTTTATTTCTTTCTCATATTATCATAAAACCTGAATTTCTTAGTAAAATTAAATTTTTATTTCTTAATTTCTAAAAAAAATTATTCTTACTGTATTAAAAAAAATAGTTCAGTTTTTTGTATATATATATATATATATATATATATATATATATATATATATATATATATATTACGGCCAGTTCGCGAATTGGCCGGCCAATTCGCGAACTGGCCAAGAGGTTTGGCCAAAGTCCGAAATACTTGCAATTAATGTATTTTCTACTTTGGCTGGCCACTTCGCGAAGTGGCCGGGAATCCTTGGCCAAAACCCGATGTGATAATCTATACTTATAAATAAAGCTCAATGTGTGTGTGTGTGTGTGTGTGTGTGTGTGTGTGTGTGTGTGTGTGTGTGTGTGTGTGTGTGTGTGTGTGTGTGTGTGTGTGTGTGTGTGTGTGTGTGTGTGTGTGTGTGTGTTGGCGCTCTACAGTCCAAACCATTTGACAAACAGTTATCGAATTTGGAATATATATACCTTGGAGGTCGGAAATGTGCACCGTGGAGCGATTTTTTTAAAATTTTTAATTAGAATTTTAATTAAAAATTAAGCGTAAATTCGACGTTTTGTCGCTATAACCAGAAAATATTACAGCACAAAATCGATTTTTGCATCAAATTAAAGCTTTATTTAATTAAAGCTTAAAATTTAATTTATAAATTATGCTTAGATTAAATTATGCTAAAATTTAATCTGCACGAGCACGTGAAATTAAAAAAAATAGCTTTTATCAACGTGTTGCCATCACATTGATAGAAGTTTAAATTAAAAAATAAATCAACTATTATTGCAAATTTAATAAACAAAATTGTAATTTTCTGCAGGTGTCTGTATAAAATGAAAAAAAAAAATGAAATAACATATTTTCTGAAAAGTAAAAGGAGGAAAAGTTTTCTATGAGCTTTGACAATACCTATATTATTAATTAAATAAAACAATTTAATTTAAGGCAAACATAGTTTAATATGCTTAGGATAGTCATTCTAATCAACTAATTTGGGGCATACATTTGCTAACAAAATGGTCTAAATTAACTAAATAATTATATTTAATATAACTTTAGTCAATAAATGCTCCGATGAATCAGGAATTTTAAATTTTTACATAGGTCCTCTACCCTTTGAATCATATTTAACAAAATATTCTTGATACACCACCAATATTTTTAATAAAAATTGTTGAAATCCAACCAACTAAATCAATCACTAAAATTGACTGATTTATGAAATTTCAATATCACTCTTCTATAAAAACTGGCGATTTTAGACCACTTCACCGACTGTCTCAATGAAGATACGCTAATCCTCTGAAGGGTTTCTAGACAGTGATTGACATGTGAGTATAAAAATGTTGATAGTTCTAAAACTGATGCATAAAAACTTCATAAATCGGTCAAATTTCACTGCTGAACGAATCTGATTTCAATTTTCATATTTAAAAAAAAGACATGGTTAGCTTTAATATAAAAAGCTTTTATATTGATTGCAGTTTAACATTTCCACTTTAGTTTAAAGTAGAAATTTTATGGATACTGACAGAACATTAGGGAAAGTAGTACAATGAAACAGAACTGTTTAAGGTCTACATAAAAGTACGACTGAATAATATAACTACCAAAATATGAAGCTCAAAAATGTTTTTCAGAAAAAGCTACTAAGAGAGCAATTTGCATTAATTGAAAATTTTAGTGATCATTAATACAGGTAAACCGGCTGGTCGCCAAAGGCGACTAGTGGTAAATATAATGACATTCATGTATAAAATATAAATAAGGACATGGTGTTGGTGAAATTCGACAGATGGCGCCAACAAAGAAATGTCTTTAAATGATATTAATAACGAAACTATTTGTCCTGCATATTTGTTTTAATTAGCCCTTATTTTTGTTATTTGCCTTTGCAAAAAATTTCATATTTTTTGAAGCGACATTTCGGGAGACAATGTGATCTGGGATCTTTAACATTAGGTCCATGGAGCAGAAAAAGACTAAGGATCATCCTTAAAGGTAATTGAAAACTGAATACTCAATTTGCCTTTGTATTCATACACGATACGCAACGCCTTTGCTCAAGATATAATTCTTCCATTTTGAAGGGCACAAATCTAATTTTCACGCTATCACGTTGTTAAAATATATACGTTCACTGAATAATTTCTATTATCTATTTGATATGAGAACAGAATAACACGAGATCATATTTTTATATATTACAAGCTTATTTTTAACTCAGAGGTGTCACTTATATTTGAACTCGTTTCTGAAACAATTGTACTTAAAAAAAAAAAACAGTACACAGAAGTACTCATTTTTAAATACTTCATTTTTAATAGGGTGTAAAACAATGTGCTCTTGATTCCTTTCTTTATACTTTAGCCGATCGTCCCCAGCCATTTCGAGAATTGGCCGGCCAAAGCCCGAAATCAAGAAAAGATCGGACATTGGCCGGTAAGTTTACAGCAACGTTGGCCAGATCGCGAATTGGCCGGCCAATTCGCGATCTGGCCGATTTCGGGCTTTGGCCGTAACATATATATATATATATACATTCTACATTTTTGTAACATATTTCATAAATTATGATTAGAAATATAAAGGAATCTGAAACTTTAAATGAATGAATTTCCTAATGATGGTCCGAGTCTATGAAATTTGTTTTTAACTAGTTTGATACATAAATCAATAATTGAGAGTTTCGAAGTTAATGTATTATCCTTTTATGATCAGAAACCAATTTCTATAGATAGTTTGTGGATTATTGTACATAGACAAAGGAATAAAAATTCCATCACAATATTCTATCATTACAAACATTAGACATTCAAAATTAAGCAAAAGCCTTACAAAATTTTGAGAATTACTTAACAAGGTTTGCATTTTGAAGTTTTGTATAGAATAAAAAATAATTTAATTTAATCTAATTTAAAATTAAAGGTATAGTTTTCTTTTTTATACAATCGTTTGGTTTATTCCACCGTTTAGTCATTTGGCTTTAGTTCTTCATCATTTATGTATAAGTGAAAAAAATCATTCTTATTATATTACATTTCGAGCAGTTCATACGTTATGGATTTGTTGAGTCATATTTCAACACCCAAGGTTAATATTTTTTGTTGCTATTTCAATTTTTGTCCTTCTTTTACCCCTTGAAGAAATATAAAAATAATCTACACGTTGTTCCAACCTATCCCTACGAATTATTTCATTTTGGAATTTCATCTCCCGCCATTGTGCAGATACGAATTTGTCTAGAATTCAATCATTGGGCTTTCTATGTTGAACAAAGCTTTCATATTTCCATCTATGCTTTTCCTTAGGAAAAGGCACGATGAATAGCTGCTTATTAAGACGGATGCGTAGAGGAGCTTGAATATAAACAAATAGCTTTGGTCTTGTTGGATAAAGGCTATTGTAGTGCCTTGTTTGCGAAAGTAGGGTGAATATTGACTCATGGAGAAAATGCATGTGATAATGGAGAACTATAAATGTTCGTGGGAAAACATAATTTTGCTTTTTTTGGGGGGAAGGGGGTTGTTATTTAGTAGAAGATTGCCTATTAGTTTTGTTATTATTAGGAATTAGGTGTGTCAGAATTGTTCATTCTAGTTATTAAAATTAATTGAAATTAAATGAAGATGGTTTTTCGAATCAAGTCTTGTTTATGGAAATATCTAGAATCTAAATGAAATTATTGATCTTCTTTTATAAATATTGTTACGAAATTTCCGGGTTCGTTTGGATAGTGGGGGTTATATGATGTGAAGAACGCTCAATCACCAGGCGGCAGTAGAAAATAAAACAACGACGTTTATTTACACGAAGACACACAGGACAGCACAAAGACGACAACTATATACAGCACAAAAGACGATTATCTTCAGCCGAGACGTGCAGCATACAACAGTATACACTGCAGCTTTACTCCGTCGCTGCTCCGCTAGTCCCTGGAAGACGAGTTCTTCACCGTCGCTTCCGACTACTCTTCGACTCCACTGGCTCGCGACTCAATTAACCGTCCACTCCCCGGCAGCTGCAGCTCCTTTTATAGGTCTTAGGAGGCGGGGCTAGAAGCCTCTCAACCAATCAGGAACGTTCGAGGCGTATCTCCGTTCCTACTGGACGGATCGAGAAAGTTCTGGATGTTTCGGGTATAGTCTATTTTGGCGCCAAAGTCGCCAAATTCGTCGCTAAGTCGCCAAATGGTCTCCAAGTTTGTCACCAAGCTCTGGGACCTCCTATGGAACCAGCTATGCTGGGAAGCAGTATCACAGATTCGTAACAATATTCTACTCAGCAAGATATACTGATTATATATCGTTCCATTTAATTCAATTCAACATTTAAATTAGATAAATAACGTTTATTGAAAATAACTAAAAATAGTAAATAATAAAGTATTGGATATTTATGCGATGTAAAAAAGAATCGTGATGTGAAAACAGTCAATTAAAATTTTATTTTTAGAACTTATTTATTATTTTAAAATCCATGTATTAATATCATTTAGAAATGTATAGTTCCATAAGCAATTCGCTTAAAATATCATAAGCAATGAAACAATTTCAAAGAATGTACAAAAACTCTTGGGTATTTTATTTCCATTTTAGATGAATCAGATCAGCAAGAAATGCAAAATATGAACAGCATTCCAGTTTTAATATGAGAAATTCATCTTCAACATCCTGAAAATTCTTTAAATCCCTTTAAAATTTTAAACAAATCAGAAACGTATCATTATACCTAGATCAAATTAGAAAAAAATATTGTTTAATGCAAAAAGGATCAAAATGAAAGAAATGTTGAATCCGGCCTGAAGATTTTCTCAAGGGTCACCTTCAGGATTTACAATAGGAATTTTTTCTGTGAGGGATCTCACTTTCGTCCAAAACATATTGACCCCTCGTGACCAAATGCCCAGAAAATGGGGCCTTAGAGCATTAGCAATAGCGCTCTTTAATTACAATGCATCTTTTATTAGTTTGGTTCAGAAATTTTTTTATTTTTAATTGAATTTCATAATGACTGAATTTTTGATTAATTTCTTATTATACTTAAATAATGTAGATAGAGTCATTTTATGATATTTTTCGGTTGTAAAAAATAAAAATATGTGAAGAGAAAATAGTCAATCAAAATTTTATTTTTAGAACATATTAAATTATCATTTTAGAACCTATGAGTTAAAACGTATAGAAAATTCTCGTTCCATAAGTAATCTGCTTAAAATGTCATAAGAAATGAGGAAATTTCAAAGAATAAACAGTAAAACTTAGGTATCGTATTTCAATTTCAAATGAGTCTGAGATGATAAGGAAATGCAAAATGCATGCAGTGTTCCTATTATAACGTCAAAAATGTGTCGCTAACATTCTAAAAATCCTTAAATCCCTTTAAAATTTTAAACCAAACGTCAGCACGTCGTTACACCTGGATAACGGAGATAGGGTCACCTTGAGATATTTTTCTGTTCTTTGAGACAATGGGCCTTTTTCTGTGTAATACCTTTTGAATATTTAGAAATAAGTTATTTGCTTTGAGATTTGATGGATTTTCTTTCCGTATATCTTAATGGTTAGATAAATTGAAACGAAAAGCGGAGCAAAGTACTATGGTGTTTCATACTCAGTATGAGTTCTTCTATCACTCTTTCATTTAATTAAGCCTAAATTACCTTTCATGTAATGTGATTACCACAAAAAATTAACAGCAAAAGTTTTATTATACAGGGTGACCATAAATTATCACTCTCTGTTTTGTGAAAGTTGCAGCTAAATTTACTGAAAGGAAGGAACTCGATTGTCATACATAAATTGTTATTTTAATAAAACGCTCGGTTCAACGGAAAAATTTAAAAACAAAATTTGAAAACATCGAAGAGTTTTCCGTATTGACTAATAGAAAATTAATTAAAAATACCAGAAATGCAAGCAAGCTCATTAATGTTCGAATAAAAAACGTGTATTAAAAAGCGAATGACATCCAATATGAATTTTACAGAAAACAATCGTTTATTAATTAACACCATTGCACCCTGGCACGTACAAACTTTTCATTGTGAGCAGGATATGTATTAACAAATTTGCGACTTTTTTTTAAGAATTCATCTCTTCGTTTTTTTTTTTTTAGTTTTAGTTATATTAACGTCCCGTTTGAAGCAACACTAGGGCTATTTTGGGACGGACCTCTTAATTTTGAACCGCGGTCAGATGACGAGGACGACATCTGAGCTGGCACCCCCCTATCCACACCACACCACACCTCACCAGCGGGAGGACGTTTGGTCAGGACGGATTTAGCGTGCAACAGACCCCCTTACACGACGGTTCTTCGGTGGAATCGGGTCTCGAACCTGAAACCCTCCGGTTCCGACGCCGGGACCTTACCACCAGGCCACCGCGGCCCCTTCATCTCTTCGTGTTTCATACAGTTTGCATAAAAAATTTTGTTTCATTCCAAATATTAATTTTTGCTGCCGGCGTCCTTGCATAGCGGTAGCGCATCTTCCTCGTGATTTGGACGTCCCGGGTTCGAATCCCGGTTCGGGCATGGTTGTTCTTCATCTGCGTTCTCGCTGTGAGGTGTGTGAATGTGCCTCCCTGTAAAAAGGGGTTTTACAAGCGAATGTGTGCGTTTCATCTTCATATGAGCTAGAAGTCAGATTTCTGCCCTCGGGTGCTCAGGGGTCTTTACCTTTAGAAGCTACTACACACGCTTTCCGTGGTAACGCGGACACATCATCATCATTAATTTTTGCTAGTAACAGTGGGAGCTATTTCGTGTTCACCCTGTATTTTAAAAGGATCTAATGATTTCTTATTCTACCAGCCTGCAGAATCTTTCTGGGTACCCTTTCAATCCATTAGGCCAAAAATTTTAATTCCCTTTCAGAAAAAGTTTTTTTATAAACTCTTTAACAATACGGAAAGACTACAAATGCAAACTGCGGATCCAACCCGAATCGTTTGAAAACCATTAGCAAAATTCTCTGCCTTCCGTTTAGTGTAGCTGATTTAATACTCGTGGCGCGTGCTTTGCTCGTTAGAAACGATCACCCAAATGGATTCGGGGGACAAGAAAATTTTATCAGAGCATTCAAAGGATGTCTGACCGTAAATATTCTTATTTGTTACGACTCAGCAAAGATCTCTTTTACATAGCAAAAACACTGGATGCATTACTGTTTGAAGAAAAGTTTTCTTTTTAAAGAAATTCTGATATCCCAATATTCTGAACTCAAATGACAATAAGAATCAAAGACTTAAAGAAAATTTGATATTAAATAAGGAAAGCCTGACGCTGAGCCTTGCTCTGTATAACGAAAATAAGCATATTAGTTCTGGAATAAATTCATTTAAATATTTTCTCCATTATCTACGAAAGCAATTAATCTGAAATTCTACGATATAAAAATTCGAATGACAAATCTTCTCGAACTTTCTGTCGACATTTTATGTATGTCTAACCATATCTCAACAAAATAATACGTTACTTTTCAAAAAAAGCATTGAAAGTAATATTTACAGAAGAAAAATCCGAATAGGTTACTCGTCATAAGAGCATGTTTCACTCAATCTATCCCGAGGATGTATAGAATATATTAATCATTCAGAGAAAACAAATTCAAAGCATTCAATTTCCCTCGGTATCTCGGGAAAGGAATATTTCTGGACCCAAGTTGATAGATTTCTTGGCGGAGATTGACAAATCGATCAACAGATGCATCCGTCATTTCAGGAAATAACGAATACTCATTTCATTTAAAACGAACTTATGAATTATTCGGAACTTCAGTCGTCTAGTAAGTTCATTACAACACACGAAATCAGTAAAAGTACTAAAAGCAAGACTTGTAAGACAATGAAATTGAATATAAATGCATGCTCGTTATTTTGGGGCAAGAGGTTTTAGCTTTTGTTATGATCTTAAAAGTAATATTTGTTGATGAAATCCCAGAGAGCATTATTTTGGCAAATCGAGCATCTGATGAGTATCATAGAATATTTCTAAATAATCAAGTATTTGAAGTTAAAAATTCGCTGAGTTTTAACTTTAATGCCTATACTTAATTGAGTTTCAGTGCCTTAATACCGAAATAGCGACTGGATAGGTAATGATTTTTAATCGAAAACCAATTAAAATATTTAAGTTTTTCCTTCGAATATTAAATTTTTCTTTCCGTCGAAGCATATCGCTTTTGAACACTTTAAAATTTTAATTCTAAATTTTTTGGTGATATCAATTTTAATTTCCTACAACTATCTTTTCTTATTTTAATGAATATTTAAACAACCATTAAATACATTTTACATATAAAATAAAAAAGTAAAGGGGTAAGACCGAATAGTTCAGATTCGACCGCCTATTATAGCAAACCTAGAAATTGTGGTTGAACTTGTAGGTGTTAAATTAGACTGAAAAGTATCAACCGATACCTTTTAACTAATACCTTAACTAATTTTAAACAGGTGCTGCCAACTGGGCAACTAAAATATTAGATGTAGTCTTGCCCCCAATAGTCATGTTTTATTAAGATATTAAAAGCTTTCTGAATGCAATATATATTATTCTTACGAATTTATAATCTGATTACTTTTTAATCATTGATTTTTTTAAAAATTAAATCGACGGCTCAGTTTTTAATTCACTAGTGGAGTAAGACGAAATACTAGTATTAAATCCATGAGAAAGAAGGAAAAGTATTTGTATAGTGTAAAGGTAGCAGACATATTAAGATATACAGCAATTCAAAAATATTATTTATAAATTTCGCAATAGTGGCCCTATTTACTACAGCTTTCTAGGACACAATCAAGACAATTCTTGTATTGGTTTCAACCCTCTCCTTCATTTCAGGTGACATTTTCACAATGCAAACAATTAACATTTAAAGTCTTTATAGCGTTTCATAGGAAGAAGCATTTATCAAAGCTTCAGTTGTTTTCGTGAGTATGAATTGCTTTTTATGCTCGTTATGAATTTGCAATGCTGCTTCCCTATGCAATAAATCTTCTGATTAAAAGGAAGTTAAAAAGATACAATAACGGCTGCTGAAAGAGAACTCGGTTGTGGCGACGAACTTAACAATCATTTGTCGACAAGAATGAAGGACCCATAATATTCGAGAATCTTGGCAATAATTTCATTAGAACTCCATTTCTGACGATTGTTTTTGAGGCATCTTTCCTTCTCACAAACTTTAGAAACCCGGGAGACAAATCTGAAAAGTGTCAGTAATGAGTCAGTTGAGTTAAGCTCAAGAGAGTAATTGAGCGAGCTCTCTCTGAGCGCTTTGTGCTACTACAGTGGTTTATTATTGATTATCTGCCTATTTATTGCTGTTTAATGCAAGTTTTGTTTTGTGTGCACTTCATCTTTCTTTTGCTGTTATGAATTCGTGTTTTTGTGCAGAAAAGTGCTATCTTTATCCCTTATTCAGCTTGTTGGGCAGTTTTTACCCTTTTTTTATGCATCTCCATTATAACGCCAAAAAGATTAGACAAATTGTCTTTGAGCTTCGCCATACAAATTCACATTTTACAGTAAAGGTTCGATCACAAAGGCATTTATGAAGTCGATCAGAAATTGATGAATAAAAAATTGATTTGTATTCACGTGTCTCCTCGAAAGTAGATGTTGTCTTAAAACTTTCAACAATATTTTTATTTACTTTGGGCGATATTTACATGCCTTGCTGAAAAAATAGCAAGTATATTCAAGAAAATATAAGATTTTTTTTTAATTTTTAAAAATTTGAAAACAATTTTCCCCAGTTTTTTTGTTTTGTTTATAAAATTCAATGTTTTCAATCAAACTGTACAAAATTTACATAGTAAGTTACAAAATATTATTAATGCATTATAGTAAAATCTAAAGTTAATTTTTAAAGGTCCGAGGAAATAGGAATATATTTAGTAAATTTTTACTGAGTATATGTGAAAAATTATGTAGTTTATCGTTCACTGTTTTAGGTATATAGGGCAACTTGTATAAAAGTTCAAATTGAAAAACATTAAAATTCTGGAAGTTATAGGTATTGCATTCCAGTTGTTCTGGAAGAAAACTTAAATTGTGAGCTGTTTTTCACAAATTGGTATACTTTAAACTTTAATTTTCGAATAGTATAGTGAATGCCCAAAAAGATTCGAAATGTACTAAATATCCCTTCATATTTAAAGATTATGCAAGTGGGACAAGAGAAAATATGCTACGTAAATAACATTGGCGAATTCTGAGTCCGTTGGCGATAAATGCTTCCTCATTTATATGGCGGGAAAGATTGGTTTATCATCCACTTCATTTGAATACGTTTTAAAGAAGGTAATCCCTGAGTTGCTTGCTCACAAGTTGCTTCAAAATGTAATATAAATACAACTTAAAACTAAAAGGAAAAGTTGTCCAGCAAACACACAACTTTTTCAGAAAATACCTTTATAATAAAGGTCCCCAATAATTCAAAGCTTTTGAATAAAAATAACCTTTTTTTAAGAGATTATTCAGCTTCTTTTGTAAAGATATCATAGATTAGACATGGTTCTGCGTTTCAACTAGTTCTCTGTAATCCTCCCGTCTCTGCAAATTTTGAAAATGGGAGGATTCAGTGATTGCATCATAAAACGCATTCAAAGATGTTTTTCATTTTCTATTACATTCTACGAAAAAATATTTTTTTTTTGTCACATATCTCAAAAACACAGCAACTTATTTTGTAATGATGGTCCCTATTTTTACGATAAGCGAAAAAATTACCACCACAAATTTCCAAAACCGTTTACACTAAACTAGAAGTAAATATTTTTCGCCTACTTGATACCCATACTTCAATGATTAAACACCCAGACTGAGAGACTCCATCTCCGTTGTCTACGTTCGATGCCGAGCATATTTTGGGTGATAAATTATGGGTGACAGTCATATTTATTCATGTATAACGACTCTCATTCCGGGCTGAGTTTGAATCCTGCTACCAACAAGAGATATGGGTCATTAGTAAAGTGTGTCTTAATGCGGAAGTAGGAGATACTAAATAGTATTTCAAAATTATCTTAATTAATTTGTCTAATTACTTTTTCAATGGAATAAGCAAGAAATTTTACCTGCTCAGAGTTTTGTTTTTCATCTCATTTTGATAGAATTACAAAATTACTGGTAATTAATTTAGCATATTGCGCTTATTTTGTTAATGGTAATCATTTTCATCTGGTTAATATCCCTTCTATGTTCATTTATTTTATTTTCTGTAATTCAGTGCTATAATATTTCGGTGACCAGTGGGTTAATCAAGATCGATGGCTACAAAAATTTTCAATTATATATTTTATGTAGCTTTCTCTTAATGGCTTCTTCGGCAAAGCATTTTTAATCTTCATATATTAATAGAAATGTAACAACAAATTTTTTAGAAGCATTACACTGTTCTATTTATTCTTCTATGCATTGTTCTAATTTTCTTTCCTTTTCATTAAATGAAACTTGAGTTTTTATTTGAATCAAAAATATAAAATTATTAAAAATGAAACTTTGAAAATTTCCATCATTGCTTATTTATAAAGTTAAACCCTAACAGTATGTATAAAAAAAATCTCAAAAAATGCTTATTTAAAATATGCTCTAAATAAAAATCTTCTCGTGATAGTAAAACAAACTTTTTTCCGTGCATTAAAAATCAAGGTGATTTTATAAGTGATCCTGCAAAATTGCAGGAATAGCTCTTAATTCTTAAGAAAGAGAAAGGAAGAACCACCGAATTTTAATAGTTATAGATCAATCTGCTTTCTTTCTACGTAAGTCAAAATCATAGATAAACTCATGATAAATCGCCATGATGTTTCCAGAAAGATTCTGATATTTTAAATAAAAAAAACAGCATAGATTTCTGCAGACCACTGATATAATTCGTGCACTCGAGAAATTTTAGATTTCATCACCAACGCCAGACTAAAAAACAAAATTATTTGCATGATCCCATTGGACATCGAAAACACTTTTAATTCTAGTATATTGTAACGGATTAAACAACAATTAGAAAATACAAGACATCCAAAAGAATTTCTCTTTTAATACACAGTTTTCTTTAAAACGCATTTGCTAATCGTGAAGTACAAAAATGTTGTACCTCAAGGCCCTTGTGAGGCCTGCTGTTTGATTATTAGTAACCAACGAGTTACTAAATCATTTCTCCTCAAATGGTTCACTTTGGTTCAAGTGTATGCTGACGATATTGTATATGAAAGCATCCGCATCATAACATTTCACAAACATCAGAAAAAAATTTTACATACGTTTGAGAAATAGAATTCAGAATTGAACTTTAAATTTGGTCAAATTCTATATAATTGTGGGAAAAGGCAGCAATCAGAAATAATATTTAACGTGTATTTATTAAGAGACGAAATATAACCTAAGCCAGGGACAAAAAAAATATTTAACATAAAAACATATAAATAAATAAGTGAATGTGGGTGGCACGTCTTACCTACTCACTGTCGAACTCTAGTCTGCCAATTTAAGCACAAAACAATCATGTAATTATCATGACGTAATCAGTGACACAGCATGCACCGTACAGAATATAAGAATTATTAGGTTAGTAGCTTCCTCATAAATTTATCATGTTATATTCAATTTAATGTGCCAAGGACACTACGCATTTCCTTGGTCTTTTACTTAACAGCCACTGAATGTCATACTCAAAACATTTAAAATATTTAGGCATCATTTTTACCCTAATATATCTCTTCTTTCTCACTTAAATAAAATTCAATATAAAATCTGTGAAATTTATTGAAAGTACGTAGGATTTCTAAATCAACTTGGGGGGGGGGGGGGGGCTAGGAAAGAAGGTTGATAAAAAAAAGTCTATTGTTATTGAGAAAATGATATTTCATAAATTAATTTTTAAATTAATGTTAACAATGTATAAATGTATAATGTATAAAAAGTTTAAATCAGTTTTCTTTAAATCAATTCAATATTTTTCAAAAGCGTTCCTTCTAAAGATAAATAAAAACACATTGTTTGTAGAAATGATAAATATCGATTAAAATGTAATCACTTTTCCTCCAAACTGTAACCATCACTGACATCTTTCCTAGAACATTTTTCAAATCGATGAAACATTTCTTCTTCACCTCTTCCATATCTTTCATCGAGCAAAATTCGTTCAATTTCCCATTTTGACGAAGAGGGATATTTAAAAGCAAGCAAAGCTGCACTGGAGAGGCAGGATTTGGAAGAAAAGAACTGAATTTTTAACTAGATGTTCGGAGTGGATAGAAGCGAAAAAGGCTCTACCCTCTCTTGACAGGATATCGGAGTAACAAGATCCTCGAGCGAATAAAGAAAGCAGCTGTGGAGAGATCGACTCGAGAAAGCTACTTCAAATTCTCCGTCTCCCAACAAAACGGGATTGCCAAAAGAAGAATAAGCATTCGTCTCCAAAATCTACACATTTCGTTTTTCTTTTGTTGTTGGAATACAGCCTTTATCAGCCTTTTCATTTTCTCATGTGCCATATATACAAAGACAATGTCTAGTTATCATCAAAAAAAAACAAAAAAAACTAGAGATTTTGAGGAAACTTACATTTTAAGATTTTAAAAGACACACACACACATTTTTGGAGTTATATCTGTTTATCTGTGAAAACTCAAACTCAAACTCTTTGAGGTAAATGTATAAAATTTGGGAAATGATTTTTTTTCATCATGCTTGTAGATTTTTATCAAACATTGTATGAAGTTCATTCAGAAGAAACATGAAAAATGTCTATCTGAAACCGTCTATCTGAAAAATGATTTCAGATAGACGGTTGAAATCTGATGTATAAACTTACGACTAAATATACAGATTTTTATCAAATTGTGAACGAAACCCATTCAATGGAAGGCTGCCTAGTTGTTCGAATGCAAGTGAATTCCATACGTACAAAACGCAGAATTGGGTAGATTAAATTTTGCATACAAGTGTAACGTCTGAAATATAGATTCTTAAACAAATTTTAAACTAAATCTGTCGAACCATCTGTCAATCGGTACTTTCGTATGCATGTAAACGGACAAACTCTTTAACACAATGACTTAGCCAATGAAATTCGGTATACTATCTTACGACTATAACTATAGTTCCGTGCAATATTTTTCTTCGGTCGATTTATATATCAACCCAATACACTGAATTATGTATTCAAGCGATGGAATCAATAAAAATCCTAGATTCACGCCAAAGATCTATATTTCATAACTTTTGTTCGCCAATGACATGTAAAGCATTGGCGGGAAGTTGTTCGCCAAGAGAGTTATAAAACCTCTATTTAGAGAGTATGTGGAGAAAGCTTCAGGGATTTTTATTCAGACGGAAATCAAAGACAATCTGGAATGCAAATTGTTTTGCATAATATAAATATGATAATAGTCTGAAATACGTTCGACGGCGATGCTAAAAACTATTGGTTAAGTATTGAAGCATGGCAGAACAGTTACAGTAAAGAAAATGAACAGTATATGCCTTATTAATAACATTTTTTGAATTTTATTACGCTAAAGATTTTGTTTAATGTGGAATCTTTAAATCTTAATGCAATAATTAGTTTAATTTGAATCTAGTTATTTATTAATTAACGGCGAAGGAGCCAAAATTTTCCAAATGTAGCATCAAAATGTGCCAACCTATATGCGCACTTCTAACATACGAGAAGAAAATAAACATCTATTTATGCTGTTTATGCAAAGTTTACAGGAAAAAAATTAATATTTTCACCAACTAATCGCCGGCACTTCAACGTTAATTAATAAATATTGCGGTCAATAAAAGTATTGCTGACATTGCAAATACCCCATTTTAAGCCTTGACGCATGAATAAAAAATTTGGCAAGAAACGCTATAGGACAGTTGTTGATTAGAGGTATTAAATTTAAAAGGAAATTATTTCTTAAGTCAGCGTTTCACAACCTTTCAGTATTCGTGGCCCTGTTTTCAATCATAATTTTCATCGCGCCCCCCACACCCGCTTACAATAAAATGTATACAACAATAAAGTATATTGAGTATTTTGGATTCTGTTTTTAAATTATTTTTAACGAACTGCCAAAACAAGAGTAAAAGTGAGCCAACGTTGGCGGGAAACCACATTTGCATTTTGCCATGCGGGCGGTTAAAGATGAAACGAATAAAAGCGGGGAAAATTTAAATATTATATTTGAAATGAAAGCCAAACGGGGGAATAATGTTAAAAGAATATGAAAGTAGAAAAATTCGTTAATGAAAGTTAGACGGGGTGACCTAAATTTAGAAACTGGGAATACATTTTTTTCGAATAATAAATAATAAAAGAAATAAAACAGAAATATGACTAAACAAAAGAGGAAAAAAAATAAGTAATGTTTGTGTAAGGGAATCCACACGACCGACGCCGCCTCGAGCATGCGCAGTGCAAATATTTTCTCATATGAATAAAGAAAATGCTCGATAACGCAAGTTTCAATTTCAGCCAGTCTCATTCGAGTCGATCCTTCTATCGCTATCGAATCTATCGTGAATGTGTATGTTGTATATGTTTTCGTGTTAATTGCAATTCACAATATTAAATATTCAAGGCAGCAGATTTATGCAGACTCATGGATAAATTTTTAAGCCGTAGTGAGTGAACATTAGACAACAATCAGGCATCAACATGTACACTTAATACTTAAATTTTGGATATACCAGTACTGAAGTAAATGAAGAAGAAAGGCCCCTTTGTATCATTTGCTCAAAAATGTTGGCCGCAGACAGCATGAAACCTAATAAACTTAAACGACATTTGGAAACGCTTCATAGTGAGTACGTCAACAAATCCAGAGAATTCTTCGAATTAAAATTAAAATCATATAAAAAGCAAAAATCATTTTTTAAAGAAACCTTGTCTGTGAACAAAAAAGCTTTAATTGCATCTTACAAAGTTTCATATAAAATAGCCAGATGTAAAAAAACCTCACACCATTGGTGAAGAGCTTATTTTGCTAGCAGCAATTGAGATTGTAGAAACTATGTTTGGAGATCATTTTTCAAAACAATTGCAGTCCATACCTCTTTCAAATGATACTGTTGCTCGTCGAATTCGTGATATAGCTGAAGATGTACAGTGTCAGCTTTTCTCGAAGTTGCGTGAAAAATTGTTTTCATTACAGCTTGATGAAGCAACAGATAGTAATAAAGATGTTCATTTAATTGCCTATGTTAGATTTTGTGATAATATGTCAGTAGTAGAGCTACATTTCTGCAAACCAATAGTAAAATAAGGATTTAAATAATGATTTAAATATGATTTAAATAATGATTTAAATATGATTTAAATAATGATTTAAATATGATTTAAATAATGATTTAAATATGATTTAAATATAATTTAAATAATGATTTAAATATGATTAAAATAAGGATTTAAATAATGATAATAAATAATTTCTGTAAACTAATAGTAAACAAAACTACATTTCTGCAACTCAAAACAACAGCGCTTGCATTATTTGTTATTTTAAATGATTTCATGAACGAGGCAAACATAGAATGAAAAAATTGGGTTGGAATATGTACCGGTGTGCTCATTCAATGTCCGGTAGATTGAAAGCTATACAAGCACTTGTAAAACAAAAATCGCCTCTTTGCGTCTGGACAAATTGCATGATCCACAGAAACGCTTTGGCTTCGAAAGAAATGAGTCCTGGTCTGAATATTGTGTTAACGACGGTTGTAACCGTAGCAAATTATATAAAAATGAGACCACTGAAATCGAGAATCTTTTCCGCACTTTGTAAAGACATGGGTTCAGTACATTCAGCGTTATTATTTTATAGCGAGGCAAGATGGTTATCATGTGGGAAATTTTTACAACGTGTTTATGAATTAAGAGAAGAAATCGGCATTTTCCTAGAAGAAGAAAACAGACCGGCGGAGAATTTTCGCGATGGTTTGCGATGAAATTGAACTATTTGGTCGACATATTCGAGAAATTAAATAACTTGTATCTTGAACTCCAAGGAGCAAATACATATATGATGGATACGAGTGATAAAGTTAATGCTTTTTGTAGAAAATTGAAATTATGAAGCAGAAATTTAAAGCAAAAAAAAAAACCCCTAACATTGTTTGCAAATGTGAATGATTGTACTGAAACTTACAAGGCTGAAGAAAAACATGTAAAAGTTGTTTTTGTAACCATTGAAAATCATTTAGCCTTGCTGACAAAGAATTTTAAAAAGTATTTTCTTTCTGACTACAAACTTATAGAAAGTTACGAGTGAGGTAGGGATCCATTTCATAAAACTCCCGAAAGGCTCTCAATGGATGAGGAAGAAAAATTCATAGACGTCACGACAAGTGACGGAACTAAAAGACAATTTAGTAATAAATCACTATTTGAATTTTAGACAGGAGTAGAGGATGATATTTCTGCACTAAATACAAGGGCATTTCGCATTCTATTACAATTTTCAACATCCTACCTTTGTGAAACTGGATTTTCTGCTGTAGCTTCTTTGAAGACAAAATATAGAAACAGAACTGAGAGTGGCTATTTCTAATATGAAGCCTTCCTTCCAAAAACCTTGCTTTGCAAGACAAGCCCAAGAAAGTCACTAATAATTATTAAATTTGTTTTTAATTTAGTAGGTTTTGATTAAGTAAGTTTTGATTTAGTAAGTTGTTTTACTTTAATAAGTTATTAAATATGTCGAAATGTATTTTGTTTTCTATGTGTATGTGTGCTTTCCTTTCAGTCAGTTAATCAATTTTTTAAAATAATATTTTCTCTTGGATATTCTCGCTCCCCCCCCCCTCTAGTTTGCTCGCGCCCCCCTAGGGGAGCGCGCAACACAGGTTGAGAATCGCTGTCTTAAGTAATAGGTGCGCACCATAAAAGTATTTTTTTTTTCAAAATTTCAATTAAATTTTTCATTTTAAAAATAATTGATTTTGATTTTTTTTGTCATTATTTTCAAAGCACATTATTGCATAAAATTGGTTTTCACGTCATTTGAAAACTCAAACAAGAAAAAAAAACTTTTAGAGTTACCATTTATTATTTTCTTATATTATGTTTTCTAAAAACTTTTTTCACAATATTATTAAATACATTTACGATAATATATTTTATCCTTCCAGTAACTGCGTTTATGTATGCGTCTATTACTGCGATATACGTTACGTGCTTTGTAAGGATGTTTTTCATTGTATAATTTTTTGTTCTTGTTATGAACTAATTTTTAAATCTTATTTAAAGATGGACGATGTTTCAGAATAAAGCTCGCATCTCCCTTTTTTTATGAAATAAAAATTGTCTACTGAAATGGCTGATAAAATTTATTAACTATCTAATTGTTTATCTTATATATATATATATATACAGTTACATTTATCGTGGTTTTATTTCTTTTCTTTAGAATACACTTTTCTATTATAGGAAATGAAAATTTTCTGACATAACGTGTATTTTCAAATTTAAAGTAAACGTTGATGAATGTGAAAAGCGAAATACTAGATTTTCTTCTGCCTTAAATAGATGATTCCATAATAAATCTATCGCAAACAATAAATTTGTAATTTAATGTTGGTCCGTATTACCAATATATCCTTTAATTTAAATTACAACAGAAATTTAATTAGAATTAGTTTTACTCTCGAGCAATTACTTTATCGGAAATCCTGATTAAGTTTCCATAGTATTTCAACCGGAAAATGATTGGCAAAATTATATTTAATATGCTCTACCTCCCACTAAACGTCTAAACTATTGGAATCAAGTCTCGAATGCCTGACTGTCACTACGCAGCTCAAAATTCAGTAATTAAACTACGCTATAACTATTTAATACTAGCCGCCTTTGGTGACTGAGTTATTCACCGAGATCAATAAGAGCTAAAATTTTTAATTAAATATTTTGTGTAACTTAATCAATGGCTTCCTCAGCAAAATAATTTTTTACTTCAAATATTGATAGACATAGTGCTATATTTTGGAAGCCATATATACCTTCTATGCATTTGCCCCTTTTTTTCCCTAATTATCTATCTATACCTACTTATATGCAATTATACTACAGGAAGGTGGAACACTATTTAAAAATCTGCGTACTTTGAAAATGTCTCACCATTGTTTCTTTCTGAAATTAAATCTTAATTAAAAATTACAACCGAATTTCAAAAATTCCACTAAAAGCAGGCTTCATACTGAAATGTAGGATAAAATGTAAAACTAAAACTTAGCCGTAGTTTTATATCTTAATCATCAGTATTGGAGGAAGGGATGCAAGATCTATTAGTAATAACATTGAAGGTGTTTTGAGTTTTCCTTCAACAATGACAGAGATTGTTGCAAAATTTGTTTAGAATACTATTCTGAAAACTCATCTCATCTTTAAAAAAAAGAAGAAAAAAACATTATAAGCAAATAATGATATCAATTGAAAAGATAATGTTTTGAATTTTCAGCTGATGTAAAAATCATTTTTGTGGTTTAATATTTTTGACTGTTATCGAAGAAAACACCAAAATTCAATTTAAATTTTAATTATTTATTTTTTCAAATTACTTCGAGTTGTGCATCATCACTCTTCAAAATTTATCGGTGCCATCTATGGTAGCACTAAGTCAAATGCTCTGTAAAGCGAGCAGCGCCAACACACACACAAACACACACTTATTCATCTTAATTATTGATAAAAACAGATGCTGATATCGATAATTTATAAAGAGTATTTTTTTTCTCCTACAATTGTTAACTCAGTAATACACTTTAATTGCCATTTCTTAGAGGAGAAATAATGCCCTTAAAAGAGCACACACTCTTTCATCTTTATTATTGGCTGAATATTGATATCGATATTTCTTACAAATATTTTGTTTCTCTTACAATTGTTTTTTTTTTCATTAATAAAACTTGATTGCCATTTCTTAGAGGAGAGGTAATGCCATTAAAAGCAGTGTCTCCTGAATGCAATCTTCCACAGAACAAACCTAACTATTTTTAGGTGAAATCAGCATGAATGAAAAGTATATTTTAGTTCATCCGCGCAGAATCAAATTGGATAAGATCATAAGATCCTTAAAGGAGCAATTTGATCCTTTGATCAGTAAAGCCTTCGAAATTCCGAAGTCTATTTTAATGAGATGCATGCGTGGCTCTTAGATGTGATTTATAAGAGATATGTTAATATTACAATAGAAACTATGGATATGCCATTTGGACTGAAAATGAATGCTTTGCATCTAATACCCGTGTAGTTCCTCAACATGGCACTTTCCAAAGACGATCTACGAAATGATTAACATAAATCCCAACCTCGCATTTCACGAATAAACTTTGTGAAATGAAACTGAACCGTTTTGTATGAAAACGCCTTAAATAAATTGAGGTTCTAGTTTTCCTAATTACAGAGCAAAACGGAGGCAGTTTATATCGTTTCGAATTTGTATGAATGCTTGCTTTTTGTTTCAATTACAGTTTTTTTCTTAAAAGTATTTCTTTAAATTATTGATTTTGATATTTAAAATATTCATTACGGAGAATATATTCCGAGAAAAAAACATTAAAATTTAACATTTTTTTAATTAAATGAAATTCTAATTAAATGTTGAACAAAACTCGCTCCAATGTGTACATTTCCATCCTCCAATGTGTCATATACCGTGGCTCCCAAAATTGAGTATACACTATACTCTTTCTTCTTTAATTTTATTCTTTTTGATCTTAATATTCCTATATATGGCTAATATTTATCAGAACGACAAAATATACATTAGCAAAAATATTAGGCTAAAAAATAAAACGGAGGAATCAATAATATTTTTATTACAGTAATTTTTATGTCAAAGTTACAAATTCCAAAGTCACAAAATTGAGTATACATCTAGCAAAATCTGTAAACAAAAAGAGAAAAAGATAAATTAATACTTTGTTGCATATCCTTTTGCATTTAGAACAGCTTGTAAACGGTGTGGCATTGAGTTGACAAGGATTTCAGTTGTTTCGCAGGATATTTTCGACCATTCTTCTTGTAATACTCTTTTTATGTGTTCCTTGCCCCTAATATTGCGTTTTTTCCTAATTGTGCCCACAAATTTTCAATCACATTGAGATATGGAGATTGAGGAGGGGTGTGCAATTGCAATTTACAATTATACTACAATCACAACTTAACTATTTTAGCTGTATGCTTCGGGTCATTATCTTATTGAAACAGAAAACTTGACCCTAAACCCAAATTCTGGGCACTTTGTTTTAAATTGTTCATCAATATATCCAAATATTTGGTTTTGTCCATGATTCCATCAATGGAAACTAAATTTCCCACTCCTTTTGCAGACACACAGCCCCATATAAGAAGTGAACCACCTCCATGCTTAACAGAAGCATTGGTGTTTTTAGGAAGAAGTTCAGAATTGAGCTTTCTCCAAACATAACATCGACCATCACTACCAAAAACATTGAAATTAATTCGTCACTAAATATTACTTTATTCCAGAAGTCCGGAGGTTTTGAAATATGACTTTTAGCAAATGAAATTCTTTTCTCTCCATTTACTTTGGAAATAAATGTTTTTGTTCTGGCTACGCGACCATTATAATTTGCTTTCAAGATTACTCTTGGAATTGTTTCTGCAGAAACACACTTTCCAATGGTTCTTGAAGTAAATGTAGCAATTTTTGTAGCATTCACCTTAGAATTATTTGCTACCACTCGAATAACTCTTCTCTTGGTCGTAACACTGAGGATTTCTTTTCTTCCTCTTCCAGGTTTATTAACAATTTTGCTATATATTTTATACTTCTGGATAATTTTTTGAACGCATCCGTGATTGCGTTGAATTTCCCTTGCAATTTCTCTTAGAGATTTACCATCTTCAACAATCGAATAACAAGTTTCCGAATTTCAACATTTATTTCATTTCTGGAGCTCATTATGATAACCAAAACATTTATTTTCGCTTGGAAATCAATGATTGCCAGTTAAAGAAACAAACCTATTTTACTTATTCATTTGAATATAAATAATAGTAGTGAAGTAGCATATTTTATAAGGTGTATACTCAATTTTGTGACTTTGGAATTTGTAACTTTGACATAAAAATTACTGTAATAAAAATATTATTCATTCCTCCGTTTTGTTTTTTAGCCTAATACTTTTGTTAATGTATATTTTGTCGTTCTTATATATATTAGCCATAAATAGGAATGTTAAGATCAAAAAGAGTAAAATTAAAGAAGAAAGAGTATAGTGTATACTCAATTTTGGGAGCCACTGTATGTCCTGTGTCAAATATGACAGCTGCAGGTCAAACGGTCTGGAGAGTCAACACATGCACAAATACATCTTTATTACTAGTAGAAACTAGCCAGCTGATTCATCAAGACTATTTTTAGCTATTTCTATCACTTACGCATAACTTAATGTCCATGATTTCTCAAAGTAAATATTTATTAGTATCAAATGTGTCATTCACCTTCGAAAGCGATTACGTTTTACATATGGAAGATGGTAATAAAAATGATGAATATAACATGAAAAGATGTATCTGTATATCTTCACGTTCTTATCATGTTTCGATTCTGACAAATATTGGGTATTTGATAAACTAAGATTTCAGACAAATTCAAAAGCATACATCCATAGGAGTGAAGGCAGAGGATCGAAGGCGCCAACAAAACAGCAAAGTTGCATGAGTGACTCTATCATCAAAGTGCTGTTTCAACATACGTCGAACTCATGTGGTAATGTGTGGAGAAGTCCCATCTTGCATCCATATAATGTCATTGACAGTATTTTACTGCTGCGATTTTGCAGTTATACCCTGCCCTTGTGATTGAGCTCGTTTTCATACTTGTGGAAAAAATCTCTGAGAAAAAATACGAAGTGAGGATGAATGTTCTTGTGATACCACATAACGCACTTATTTAAGATTATGAGCGCTGATACCACATCATGATGATTTTCATCAATCAGCGAACGCAGATCTTGGAGTGTACGATGTTAAAAAGAAATATCCGCAGGGACTACCATCTACATGGGACACCTGCTACCTTCATCATTCAGCAGGAATAGATTATTTTTTTAATAGATCTATCACTTGCGCATCCAATTTATTCAAATACATATTATAATAAATATTTTTAAATTACAAAGATTTCGTGTTAGATTATGATTTTTCTGGCAAACTTCCACCACTTCGGAAATATTTCCCATGTTCAGATAACAGCTCCGACAATCCATCCCGATGTTTCCTTGGATCTTATTGGCTTGTTCGTACTCCTTATTAAAGAAGCAATCTTTCTACACTGTTCATTAAATATTTTCCACAACTATTGTTGTTTCTTATGGCACACGCCATGGGCAAGCCCGCTGTTCAAAGACAGCCAATTAAAGCCTAAGGGGGAGGGCCTCTTGTTTTTATCGTAGAGCCAACTTGGGCGAAGAGTACGACTTGACTACTCACGCATCACTCATTCGCTTGCACAACCCCTTTTTACAGGAGGGCACATTCCAACATCTCACAGATAGAACAGGAAGAACAACGATCCCCAAACCGGGACTCGAACCCGGGACGGCCAGATCACGGAGAAGATGCGCTACCTCTATGCCAGAACACCGGCTCCACAACTATACTTTGTTCTTGCAGTTCTGTGATTGGTATTTCTACTATCTATCTCTGCCTCAATCATCTCATTTCTGCGTTGCCATTGGTCCTTCCCAATGATCTTCTTTTGAAATATTTAATGCGGCCAGTTTTCGTTATACTTGGATCGATGCAAAACTGTCATGGGTTTTTTTCAATGCGTTAATCGATTTGTGGAAAAAAAATGGGTGTTGCCATTCGGAAATTTCGAAATTCTTTTGCTGGAATCGTAAATGCGCATCATTACTGCGTCATTACACTATCGAACCTGTACCTACAGATAACAGAATCTGAAATTCTTCGTCGATTGATTTAGCCTTGGTATTCATATATTACTGAGAGTATACATTGAGTTATCTCCCAATTGTTGTAACCCATCTAGAATTTTCCCTCAGGCTATCCAACAATAAATTAATTAAAAGTGTTAATCATGCAAATAGATTTTTATGAATTATGGCCCTATTAAATATGCTATTGAGATATGCAGATATCTCAAGGATGAAAACAATTAGTTTTGAAAAGTTTTGATAACAAATATCCACTCTAATTCTTTGATAGATACCGCTGTAGTCCGTTTAGCGAAATTTTTAGAAATATTGTTGAAATTTTAAAAAAATATATTGGAAAAACTACTTTTATTAAAATGATTAATTTCAGGAAAAGGAGTAGCAACTCTGTATGTAAATATGCATTCATAAATATCAGTATCAATTACATTTACAAATTTGCATCGATAACTATTAGTATAAGTTATAAATTAAAATGCAAATCTTAAATATATATATAAATTTTATATTTAAATATGTATTTACAATATATTGCAATACTTTCGTGTGAATATCTGTTGCTGAAACTCATTAGATATTAAAAAAAAAACAATTTCTGTCCTTTTTGAATCTTTATTAAAAAATGTAATTTCCAAAATGAAGGTACAAAATTCATGAAATTCATTATTTCATCTCTGTCTTTTTCTATCTTTATAACCTTTTATTTGTTATCAGCAAAAAGTGGTTTGAGAATACTCGAAAATATGACTAAAAAGTTCACGAAAAAAGTACCTTATCTCTTTCTTCAATGCAACTCTCAGTTCATTGGGAAAGTGGAAATACGTACAAAAAATATAACTACATGGCCTCCAATTTTCTTAAATAATCTAAGCAAACGCCCCACTGGATATAATTCTAATTCTGGGTATCTTTTCAAAATTATCTCGCAAAGAATGAATTGAAATATATTTTAGCGACATATTAGTAAATTAGTATTGAACTCTAATGATACATAAGTTCCCTTTCAATTAAGCAGCAAAATGGAGATTTAAAATGCCTCTAGTCTCCAAATGAAACTTTGGAGGTTTATTGACTCTTCTCCGGGGAATAAATTTAAATATATTCGTTAGCAGGTTCATATGGAACGGTGTTTGGCCAATTAAAAATGAGTGTTGAAATGGAGGATTCGTTTGTAAGCTGCACGACTGAAAATATTTTGTGGCTGGAAGATGTTTACTGCTCATTATTAACGAGATGCATAGTTTAAAATTTTATGTTATCTCTACTGATAATAAAAATGAATGTGCAGTGTGTGTGTGTGTGTGTGTGTGTGTGTGTGTGTGTGTGTGTGTGTGCATTCTACAAGCAAGCTTCTGTTAATCGCCTTGATGTGTGTGTTATTTGATGTTTCATACTGATTTTGAATCTGTGAAGTGGTGGGATCTTATATGTCCTTCCTGTAAAACAGTTTTTATTGAAATGTTTTGAATTTCTGCTTATTTTGAGTAATGATTTATTTTATTTTAAATAATCGAAATCCATGTTTTTCCCATTCCTATAATTAAAAAAATCTGTTTAACTGAGGGTTTTATTTTCTTTAAAACCGTGTGCTTCAAATTTTTAAAATAACACTGGTTTAATATTGATAAAAATATTGATACTTAAAAATATTTCATTTAAGCAACTTTGATTAATAAATTAACATAAGATATTTAATTGAAACTAAGCACAACTAATATTTCTTGCAAAGGCTGCAAGCAAAAATTAAAATTTATATAAAGCAAGTATAAAGATATTTCTGCAATAATAATTATTTTCAATCAGATATGGCATCGCCTAAATTAACAAATATATTACAGATACATTGAAATTAAATAACGAATATTTGCTGATGAATAGTTAATAATAAATGAACAGTTGTTGATGATGACATTTATTAAAGGACCAAGTTTAACAAAATAGTGGTCCTTGAAATTGCTAAATGAATAAACTTTCGGCAAAAACCGTAAAACTACAAAGTGACAGATAACACTTAGCCCTACAACCTTTCCACTGTACGAAGTCAAAGAAAAGCTGCTCCAGGTGCTTTCACGATCAAGTCCTCTGGAAGAACTTTCTTTTATTCTTTCATCTGTCACCCTTCATGATGGATATCCTAGAATGATTTGTTCTTTCGATTTGTTCTATTTTTATCGATTTTTTTTCCTTCTGAAAGTGCTCTCCCACCGTTGTCTCAAATAATCATGCCCTTTATCATGAGTTCACTTGTGGTTACGCTTGAAGGTTATCAGAAGTGAACTGCTTTTGTTGTTTCGCCAAACGGAGTTTCATATTGAGGATGATTATTAGTTGTTTTCTCAAATTTACTTTCTGTTAACCTTATGAAATTAATAATTATCTTTTGCTTCACACATTTTCGTGGTACTTCTAGAAATCACTCTTTTACATACTTTAAAACAATGTTTAAATCAATGAAATTTTCAAGATAAGTAATTGGATGAAAAGAAGATTGAAATTGTCCGTAGTAGAAATTGGCTACTTTCCCGAACATATAACTGATAATGTGAATTCTTTGAATGGCTTTATTCAAGCCTCACAATCACTGAAATCCACTTTTCTTTACATTTGCGCCTGCGTCCTTTATATTTTAAATTTCTTCTGCTACCAATTTTTTGGGACTTACGTTTGTAAGCCTTGTGGTATACTTGCTAGCATACAAGAAGTTTATACATCAAGAGTAAAAAAAATCATTGAAATATGTACTAATAATAAAAAAGAGAGAATAAAAAAGAGTTTAGAGACACCGGTGATCACCCCTTTGACCCAACTTTTCTATAAGCCTGTATGCTATAGAACAATAATCCCAATTACCCTCATGTCCATAAATTAAGGATAATGCAAGTTCATTAAAAGAAAGAGTCAGAAGCAAAGCAAATGGGACTTATTTGTAAAGCCTATTTAATAAAAAAAAAGGTAAAGAGCAAAAAACATGCTACATGTTTGTTATCATTAATAAAAATTGCGTTTAATTTGCTCCCTGTAGCAAATTACAAAAATAAATTCTATTTACAAAAACCAATACTACATGTTTGGTATGATGGTTAATAAATAGTATGTATCCCAGACGATGCAATACAGTCCGTATAATGCCTAGTCATGCTGAGTATCAAATTATCGATCTGATCTTGGGGAATATTACACCATTCATCAAGCAATGCTCTCCAAAGTTCCGGTAGGCGGTTGACGGGCTGCAACTCGTCGGCCAAGCATGTTCCACACATTCTCTACTGGATTAAAGTCCGGTGAGAATGCTGGCCAGTCCATACGGGTGATATCTTCCGATCGAAGGCATTCGTTTAGATGTTTGCACGGTGAGGACGGGCGTTGTCATCCATAAAAATGAATTCTGCGCCCATGGCTCCCCGAAACGAATGTACATGTTGTTCCAGAATGACGTCCCAATAGATTTGGTCTGTCATGGTTCCAATTTGAACATGCAGGTCAGTTCTGGAACCCAGAATAATTCCTACCCAAATGAGCAATCCTGCACCACCGTAACCGTGTCGTTCAGTGATGTTCTCTTGGTGGAAACGGGCACCTGGCACTCTCGATATGAAAGTCCGGCGAGAATCAGATTGCAAGCTAAACCTAGACTCGACGGAAAACATCACACAAGCCCACTGTTGCGGTATCCACAATGCATGCTCTCTACTCCAGGCTAACCGCAGACGACAGTGAGTTGCAGTAAGTGGAACACACCTGACAGGCCTACGAGCATATAGACCAATTTGCCCTAAGCGTCTGTACACGGTCTGCCTTGAAACTGTCGTACCAGTGACTGAAGAGAGCTGATGACATGCTGATGCTGTGCAGGTCTGATGCTGTGCTCCGTCTGTTTCTTTTGTCAGTAACTGCCAAATACCGGTCCTCATTCGGCGTTGTAACTCGGGGGTGACCTGTGTAATCATTTTGTAATCGTTTTCAAAGCCTGGAGATGACACTCTGGGCGATTCCAAGTTCCTCGGATACTTCCAGCTCGGTACGCCCACATTCCAGATAACCGATAATTCTGCCACGACAAAAATCATCCAAATGCGTCCTTCGTGTCATAACTACACGGTTATTGCACTCTTATAAAGCGCTTGCGAACAGTTTTACTTCTTTGCCTGTATTGCTTATACATTACTCCCTTACACTCTCGTCATTGTGATGTACTATCGGTGTCATCTGGTGGCAACTTGCAATTTGCATATGATTTTTGAAGATGTCTGTAGTCATTTTAAGATGATATTTGTATTTTAGAGTTCGATTTCCGCATGACTCTGAATTATCCTTAATTTATGAACATTAGTGTACAATCTACAGAACAATAATCACAAATAAAATACCATAAATCATCCATATTTGGCACAAATATACTTTGGAGGAAAGGAATGTGCACCTATCAGTGATTCTTGCTTTCTCAAATACGAAGTGCAAAGAGAAAGAATTGCTATTCTCAAACAATTTGAATTCGAGATTTCCTCCTTGAAACTGAAAAACCCTTTTTCTGGAATTTGATATGTCTGTATTAAGGACTATTCAAAAACGGTTTTAGCTTAACAGATGAAATTTGGTAATTGAGCTTTGCACCAAAATTGGAGATTTCTATCACATTTAAAACGAAACCTAATCAAAATAAGTCTGGCTGGTTGAATGCCTAAATATAATTAAAGAATCATTACAAAAGGTGAAGGACTAAATGGATAAAATTTCATGCATCATTCACATTGTATAGCCATAGAAATTTTTAAAGAAATCCTCCAAAGTTTGACCTCTGATGGCTTACATTTTCACGTATACCTAAAAGCTATTATTCGAAAGAGCAATGGGCCTAGGTGGCCTGGTGGTAAGGTCTCGGCTTCGGAACCGGAGGGTTTCAGGTTCGAGACCCGATTCCACCGAAGAACCGTCGTGTAAGGGGGTCTGTTGCCCGTTAAATCCGTCCTGACCAAACGTCCTCCCGCTGGTGTGGTGTGGTAGGGAGAGGGGGATGACGGCTCAGGTGTCGTCCTCGTCATCTGACCGCGGTTCAAATTTACGAGGTCCGTCCCAAAATAGCCCTAGTGTTGCTTCAAACGGGAAGTTAATATAACTAAACTAAACTAAACTCGAAAGAGCAATGACTTAAATAAAGGGAAACTGTCATTAATCTCTTTTCACAAGTTGTAGTTCGATGTTCGATTTGGGATTAATCAGATAAAAAAACAAAACGCCAAAAACTCATTTTTGTATTTATTTATCCTATTACGATGCACAAAATTCCTTGGAGTGGGATTCTGAGAATAAAATTTTAATCATTTGTAGAGTTCATGGCCTCGTTCAAGGTTTTACGCGGAGAAGGAATTGCACAACACCATAATTGGGAGTATTAAAGTTAAGTACCTTTATTTTTTTTATCTATAAAGCGATTTAAAAATTTCTTGTCGCTAGTTTTAGTAATTCCACTTTTTACTTAGGGCTAAAAACCGATCTTTGCACTTATTTCACCTCTCCAAAGATTATGTTATTTATTTATATATCATGGTCAAAAAGGACAAAAAGGACAAGGACAAAAATACGAAATACTTTTTCTTTAAATCTTACACTTTTAGAATATTATTTAACTTTACACGTTTTAGAGATTATTTTGATTCTTCTTAAACTACTGAACATTTTTTGCATTTTAATTCTGTTTCTGCACTGAAATTTTGTTCGAATACTAATACAATTCTCATGCAGTTTCTTTTTTCTGTTACGTTTTCTATTTCGTTTTTTGGTCTTGTGGCAAAATTACTACTTTCAATTCATCAAAAACCTTAAACTTCCAATTTTTCAATTTGATTTACGTGTTTAAATATACCTAAATAGGGTGGTATATCGGCAAACAACTATACAGAAGTAAAATTTAAACAAATATTTCAGAAGAAAAATAGCACCGGCAAAATAACAGTTGATCATATTTAATAAATCAAACATTGTGATTTCTTGAAATTTCGATAAATCGCAAAGCAGAAATTAAGTTTCTTTTCTATTGTATACAATAAAATGAAAACGTTGAATTTGTAAAAAGAATATAAAATATAAAAAACATTTGATATAAATTTGAAGTATGTGGATTAAAAGTTCCTGCATTCCAGTATGTTTTTAAGGAGATTTTCTCTATGTGAATGTTCCTTTCTGGCATTGGAGAAAAATGGAATATTTCATAGGTATAACGGTTTGTATTCAATTAAGTTATCGCTCATAAAAACAAAACATTTTTGTGTGATTTCATATAATGTTTAAAATAGAAGTAATAATGCAATTTATAAAAATAATTGTCGCTCTTTTATTTGGCATACGCTACCAATATTTATTCTCTTTATAATAAAGAGGGAGGAAAGCTACTAGAGAAATGTCCTTTAAAATGTAAACGTTATTTGTTGTTTGACAACAAGCGAAAGTCTCCGGAGAGATCCAATCCAAGACAGTATAATGTCTTTGAAAAAAGAAAAGGTTGCTTGCTTCGCCAATTTTAACATTAGCTGCATACTGGGTGCAAATTACCGGGATGTGATTATGAATTTAAGGTTTAGTAAAAAAAAGAGACAAAATGCAGTAAAATTTAAGCCGATACAGTGTTGAGGAGAAAATGTAACAATCGAATTTGATTAGTAAGTGAGTTTATTATTTGGAGTTTTATGGCGCAATAGCCAGTTCTGACTATGCTACGCCAATCATATTGTTGCTTTTAAAAAAACATTTGTTTCAAACTTGATTGTAGGAGATGAAATTTTGAGGGAGATTCTTTATTTCTTTTTTTATAATTTCCTGTCCTACATATAAAAAAAATATAGATCATTATATCCTTAACGGATTTTCGTGGTATGAAATGTGATATTGAAACTTCACTTAACATTTACAATATTTTGTTTTTGTATATTTCGCATTCCAGAAAGTAAAAAAGCGTAAGTATTGTAAAATATTTATTTTACTTGTTTGAGAGAAAATGCAGCATCTAATCACTTTATACAAATTTTAAAATAACTGATATTAATTTATGAAATCAATAAAACAATGTTTTATTTCTATAAACTTTTTTGAGCATATTCTCTATGTTATATTCATTACATTCAAGTATTAATTATTAGGCTTCGTTGGTGATCATTTGGATCATAGATGGGTGTGTTTAATTTCAATTAAATCTCTTATGCAAAACTCGATATTCTCAAATACTTTAACAAAATACTTTTAAGAATCCAACTGTAACAGACATTAGAACCGTGTTCTTTTAAAAGCTTAACACTTGTTTAGGTCGCTGTGTGCATGAACCAAATAAAATGGAATGGAATGATATTAAAAATGAAGCTCATGGGCAATCTATGTCATATTTCAAGCTGTCTTTTGCGGTAACATATTTGTATTTTTTAATTCCTCATGCAAATTCCGCGGATAATTTGCAGAAGCTTCTTTCTTAACTTTCAACTATGGAAGAAAATCGTACAATTCATTATCTTATGAAGCAATGAAAATTACTTAGATTTCATTGCGGCAATAAGATCTACTCTTGGAAATTTTACAATAAAATAATTTTACAAAATTATCGAAATCTAGGTTTAAAGCTGCACAGCAATTAAATTCGCATCAATAAAACATAATTTATTAAATGTGAAAATTCTGTAAAAAATTTTATAGCATAGAATATTTTAATAAAATGACAAGTTCTTATTTAATTTTTAGATAATATAAATTCTAATAATGATTTCAAAAGATAGCTCTGAAGTGGAAATTCCCACTTTCATAATATATATATATATATATATATATATATATATATATATATATATATATATATATATATATATATATATATATATTACATTTGGTAATTATAAGTCAACAGCCTAAGTGGACCGACGCCAATGCATACAACTATATCTGTTCTCCTGTTTTATTTGAAGAAAATTTTATTAGTACTCCTTTTTTTATTAGTATTGCTTGTTTTATTTCATCAGATATCTTCTAGGAATGTGTTTGCGAATTATCTGCTTCATAATTAAATCATTCTAAAATTGTATGAATTGATCTCCTGTATCATTTGCCTATTAAAAATTTTATGTATGTATTTTTAATGCCTATTAAAAATACAAAATACTCCCTTCTCTAATCCCAAATCTTTAGTTTCGGCCCACTGTTTACTCGAAAAACATAACCTCGGTTTTAAAGAAACATTTTCCGCACTTCCTCAAGATCAATTTTTAATTTTTTTTTTTTTTTTTTTTTTTTTTTCTTAATCCTATTAAATTATGGGAAGAATTGCGAGGAGGGCAGCTAACGAGCAATTTGGGGCTCATATCTTTAGAAAATTGGTTTTAAAACTGCTTCGAAAAGTGTTTCTTCAGTATTAGCTGCAAGACAGAAATGAGTATCACGATTGATGAGGTAAATAAAATTAAGCGCATTGTGTTTTTGTTAATTTATATTCGTAAAATGAAAAAGGCTATTAAATGTTATATCTTTCATAACAAACCTATTTAGGATATCATATTAGATTCTAATTTTGTCCATACGTTACATTTTGTTACTAAATAAATATATCTAATTTGTTATTAATATGCAATATAAGCTTCAGAAATTAAATACAATTGTTCATTAAAGAATACTGAACAAAAATGTGATCACGATAATTTGAAATTTGTCTATTGTTTTTTAAATGATTTTAATGATAAAATGTTAAACGGATATTTTTTGCAGTCAACATATATGTTATTATTATTTTTAGTTAGTACACACTGGCTTATTAAATGGGAATATTGGAAGAGCTTAGTTTCAATTAAATGTCGTATCCATAACATCGTGTTTCTCATTCCTCCAATAAATTATTTTAAGCAACAAATTATAACGGACATAAAAACCATGCTATTTTATTACTTTATACTTATTCATTTATTGTGTAAATAAGCTTTTTATGCGGAATTGATTTCCATGTCATCATATCTACATCAAAAACATAGTGTTACGAATCTGTGATGCGGCTTCCCAGCATAGCTGGTTCCATAGGAGGTCCCAGAGCTTGGCGACAAACTTGTGGCTCACACTTGTGGCAACTTCAGCGCCAAAATAGATTATACCCGAAACATCGAGAATTTTCCCGATCCGTCCAGTAGGAACGGATATACGCCTCGAACGTTCCTGATTGGTTGAGAAGCTTCTAGCCCCGCCTCCTGAGACCTATAAAAGGAGCTGCAGCTGCCGGGGAGTGACGGTGAATTGGGTTGCGAACCAGTGGAGTCGAAGAGTAGTCAGAAGCGAAATAGTAGTCGTCGTGGTGAACCAGATCGGAGTCGTAGTTGTGAACCAGTGGTGAATCGAGTTGTGAACCGACGGTGAATTGGAGTCGTGGACCAGTGGAGTCGAAGAGTAGTCGGAATCGACAGTAAAGAACTGGCCTTCCAGAAATAAGCGGAGCAGCGACGGAGTGAAGCTAGTGCTGAACTAAGCTGTGCGCTACTGTCTGTCTTGTTATATGCTGCTGTTGTTGCTGCACGTCTAGGCTGAAGATAATCGTCTTTTGTGCTGTATATAGTTGTCGTCTTTGTGCTGTCCTGTGTGTCTTCGTGTAAATAAACGTAGTTGTTTTATTTTCTACTGCCGCCTGGTGATTGAGTGTTCTCCACACCATATAACTCCCATTATCCAAACGAATCCGGAAATTTCGTAACAATAGGTATGTCGCAATCTATTTCAAATTGAATACTGTCTTTTGCATTAATATAAAATATCATTCTGATTTTCAAAGTATATTGCAATACTGATAATTAACAGAATCTTCTTTTATCTTAGCTTTTAACAATAAAAGAAAAATCGCGCGATTAAATATTTGATGAAACGATGTAAATTTTGTGGATTTTTTTTTAATAATGAGATTTATTATTGAAAATTACGCAGAAAAAAATGATCAAAACTGAAAAATTATTTAATGACATTTAAACTGGGATCATTATTAAGATTTTTTTTTGGGGGGGGGGGGATTTTAATATGGTGTCAAAATAATTTTGTGCAACAATAGTTTTGGGAGAGAACACGACAAAATGCTAGACTATTGCTAATTTTTTGATTCATTAAAATTTCAAAGCAATCGCCCCTAAGCATATATTTCTACTCTTTAAAATACACCTGAAATAAATTTGATAGGTTTAAGTTTAACGGCACTCGCTATACCGTGCATACATTTATCTTTATTAGTAATAAAAATAAAAATTAAACATAAACTTTCATTTATTAAAGCATTTGTAACCGAAATCATTTTTCAGCTTACATATACATAATAGTTCTGAATCTACTAAAACGTTGACCTCGTATTACTTATAACTTAAAACATTCGGAAACTTAAAAGCTGACTTAAAGAGATTTTGGTATAATTTAATTGCTCCATGGAGAGTAACAACAAGATATTTTCCTCAATTGAGAAGAAACAAGTTGTCCTTAACAAGAATTTATATATTTCTTTATGCCCTCCTTAAGCTGGTAGATATCATAAACATTTCTGAAAACCTATTTTCGACAGTTAAATATTACGGTTAAAAGTTCACCTTTCCCTTATTCCAAATAGCTTTTATTTGCGATAGCATCACCAGTTCCTTCGAGGCTTGAATTCTCAGCGGTAACAAACAAACTGAGGGACCGCAACTGTTGCCATTTTTCGCTTCCTTTTAGAGAAATTTTAAACGGAGCGTGTATTACAAATGGGCCGCATCCACCCTTATCAGTGCTGCTTCATACCCTACTTGTGATAGGGTTGGTTGGGGCCCGAGCTTTGTTGGACTGCCCTCCAGGTCTATCGAAGAGAAAGATTGTTTCTCGTTTGGAAATGTTTGACGAAGTAAATCGTTTCTTTGATGCGGAAAGTAGTGAGTAGTAAATAAAGACATGCAGTGGACTATCAACTGATAGAATCTCCAAGTATATATATATATATTTATTTAAATGCATAATTTAGTCTTAAGAATTGTGATTTTCTCTTGAAAAATTGTTTCCGGTTTTTTTTTCAAAAGAGATTTAAAATATGTAGTACATACATTTGATATAAACTTTCAGAAATATGTAGTGAAATGCTTACGTATATCAATACTGATGTTAAACGATTCTGTTTATACTATTAAAACTTTTTATAATTTTTATTGTACTAATTAGGGAATATAACGGGCTTGGGCCGCTTGGTGGCAAGGTCTTGGCTTCAGAATCGGAGGTTTTCAGGTTCGAGGCCCTATTCCACCAAAGAACCGCCTTATAACCAAATCTGGTGCAAGTTAAATCCGTCGGGTTGAAACGTCCTCCCGTTGGTATAGTGTGGAAGTTTGGAGAGAGGTTCCATCTCAGTGTTGTCCTCGACATCTGACCGCCGTTCAAAATTGCGACGTATTTTCGAAAATAACCCTAGTGTTACTTTAAAACTAACTACCTAACTTGGTAAATAAAATCGTTTTTCAGTTTGAAGACCTTAAATCTTCAATATTTTGTAGAATGCGATGTTAAAGAAAGTTGAATACATAGTAACGAAAAAATAGATATATTAGAAAATTCAACGAAAAAATTCTCTAAATGCTGCCAACATTTTTAAAGCATAAATATAAAAAAAAAAAAATAATTTCAGCATTTTCAGACAGTTCTAGCAAAATTTGTGGTACAAAAAATTTTACAATTTGTACAATTTGAAATTTTTGGTATTTTCAAATAGATTGATGTTTAATTAAACCATAGAATTACAAAAACAAATCTGATTAAGTTAAACAATAACTATGATCTAAAGCAAATAAATAAAATATAACTTTAAACGAACAATTTTTGTTGTTTTGTGACATGGCACTTTATAAACCCTCTGTCAGTTATCTGTCAGTGATTTAAGCCGAGTGAGCGTCTCTTATTTTTTTGTGTGTTTCATATAGTGTTTAGTGTGTTTCATATAGTTTCATAAGTCCAAGAATGCGACTTAGCTACGTTATGCGTCCCATTCGCTTGCACAACCCATTTTTACAACTGGGTACCTTCATACACCTCACAGATAGAACACAGAGGAAGAACAACCATGTCCGAATCGGAACTCGAGCCCGGGATGCCCACATCACGGGGAAGACGTTCACCCCCTACGTCAGGACGCCGGCACAATTCTTGTGCATATATTAATTTATTTCTTGTGTTTCGGAAACGGCTCTAACAGTTTGAATAAAATTTTATATTTAGATAAGGTTTAATTTTTAAATTTATCTATATAGGTATCTTTCCTGAAAAAACACTATTTTATACACAAAAAACTTTTTTTATAACTATGAGAATAACAATATTTTTATAACTAATTATTAGAATAATATTCAACTTAGTATATTCATGCTTTTCTTTCTTTAAATGACCTGTTCGTATGTAGGTAAGATTGATAAATATTCACATGTTATCAGTATATGATTCGTATAAAAATATTTTATCCGAAAAAAATACGATGTTACAAAAAAAAATATCTGCTAAGTGAGGCTTGATTTTCGATATATTAAAATTTAAAAGAAAAACTGTATGGATTAAATACAAAAATATGATACTATTTTTTCCAATTTCGTAGAAATTTCAAGAATATCCATGCTACATTGTAAATAAACTTAAAAGTTTTATTACATGACAAAATTTATTCACAAGACGCAGCAAATAGGATAGCGCATTAGCATTTCATGTTAATTATGCGCTAAATTCTCCGCGGCTATACGAGAATAATGTACTATATAGATATTAGAAGATGCTTTCAGCTAATGCTAGTCCAAAATCTTTCTATTGAAATTCTAACACAATCCGTATAAATGAGCTAGAAAATCTATGAACACATATAATTAATTTCACCACCGGCATGTTTCCATCTCCTTATTAATTCAAGAATCATCCTATCTTCTACAAGTTCCACCTTAATTTTGTAAGGAGGGGAAGGCTAAAGAATAAATCCACTTATTGTAATTTCATGTAAGTATTCTCGCTTGTCTGAGCTCCATCTTACTATTAGAAATCTATTTCAAAGCTGCAGACATTCGGAATATAGAATCCTATGTCTTGGCAAAAATTGGGATTGTAATTACCTGTGGTAAATAGTATGAAATAAATATATCTATTATAGTTTCAATATTAATTTCTTATGTCGATATTAGAATTGAAAGCTGAAGATTCAATTGTGTTTAATGAGACTCTTAATTTTCCTTCTAAGTACAATTAAGATTTAAAAATAGTTTGATTGATATTACTTTATAAACTGAAAAATACATACCGAAACCAAAAAATAGAACAGATAAATTCATAAACTAAACTAAATATTTTGAATTATATATATATATATATATATATATATATATATATATATATATATATATATATATATATATATATATATATATATATATATATATATATATATATATATATATATATATATATATATATATATATATACAGAGAGATAGACTTTTGGAAAAATTGCTTTTAAGTAGCATGGTCGTAACTACCTTCAATGAAGAGATTTTCAAATTTCGAGAAACAGATCATTCTCAATTTTTTTTAAATAACTATGCCAGTCTCCTTATGGCGCAATAAATCTTCCTTATTTTTGTGTATCCAATTGCAACAAAGAAAAACATAGCAATATTTTAAACTAGACGCGCATCAATAATTATTCTTACTTCTTTGTGAAACTGAAGTGCAATAAAATTTCAACATGCATAAGTAAGCCGAATCTACATGTCTTGCTTTTCAATAAATAAAAAAAATCTAGTATTAAATATAAATAACAGAAATAAAAACGTTTTGAGTTCCATATCAATAATGAAATATATTTTTTATAAATTATGCTTGATATATTTTTGATAAATATTTTTTAAAAATACGATAAAATAATCGGTATCATTGGGGAGGCAATTTTTTGCACTTTAAGGTAATATAAAAATACATTTTGTGTTATATTATTTTCGGAAATTATGGTGATAAAATATTTCAAAATTAATTCTTAATAAATTTAAACTCTAAAGAGAATTCCAAAACATATCTCTCGAAGATGCATTTCATCATTAGAAGAATATATGCACAAAATTTGGTAACTTTAGATCAAACAGTCTGGCCTGTAAAGTGCCAACAAATAGCGACTGACACACACACATATTTCTGTATTAGTAGTAGATATTTTATATACATTGGATTGTTTCCCATTTCAATATAATTATTTAGCATCATTTTTATTTATTTCATTAATAATTTAATGAAAATTTTAAAACGTCTTTCAAACCACTGCAAAGTACAGAATTCTGGTAATTTTCGCAATAGCCGAAAATGTCTAGTAAAAATGATATATTTATAGTTTTTCTATAGATATAATAGCGCATATATATATATATATATATATATATATATATATATATATATATATATATATATATATATATATACTGAGACATACAGTGTGTTTTAAAAATAAATGTGTGAAATTTCTTTATGTTTGACCACACTGTTAAAAGAAAACAGAGAATATGGGGAAAATATAACGAATGGCATCAAGAGATACTATGTCAAAAACGAAAATGTGTGCCACTCGATTGGGAGATGGTAAAATGAAAGTTAAAATAAACAATTTACTACTTGCGACTTTTCGTAAAATCAAAAAAAAAAATCCTGTAATTATCAAAAATTTAGAACTTGTGAGTTTCTCAAATCTCCACTTTTCAAATCTAAAACCCGGTTTCTGAAATTGTACCTCTCTGTAGTTGCTTTATTTACCTGTGTATGCACAACGTTTTACTCTAAAATGTTTTGAACTAGAAAGATGAAACTTGGTATGGCTTGCACACAAATTTATGGTATCTATCAATTTAGAACTAAATTAATTCACAGGAAGTCAGTCTTCGTAGCAGTCTGAGATAACTACGAAGCCTAAACAGCTAGATAGATGGAATTTTGTACATAGGTTTAGCATCTACAATGCAAATCCATATAAAACTTTGAGCATTGAATTTTGAATAAAATCTGTTAATAGACTGGCAGTGTGTTAAATACTCATTTCTGTTGTTGAGTATTCCCAAATCGTCAGTTCTTTTGCCTTTTCATTATTTATTACATAACACATTTTACGAACGCTGAATGACACAGATTCAACATACTGTTACGAAATTTCCGGGGTTCGTTTGGATAGTGGAAGTTATATGGTGTGAAGAACGCTCAATCACCAGGCGGCAGTAGAAAATGAAACAACGACGTTTATTTACACAAAGACACACAGGACAGCACAAAGACGACAACTATATACAGCACAGAAGACGATTATCTTCAGCCGAGACGTGCAGACAACACAGCAGCATACAACAGACTCTACTGCAGACAGTAGAACACAGCTTAGTTCAGCACTCACTTGACTCCGTCGCTGCTCCGCTCGACGAGTGGTAGAAGTTGAAGGAGAGCCCGCTTCCAACAGAAGCTATCTCCTGTAGATGGTTAGAAAGTAGAAGAAGTAGACATGGCTTCACATGACTGCCGTGGACTTGTTGACTTCGAGCGGAGCGGTCCGAAGGACCGTCCTCTCCAGTTGCAAGAGAGAAATGAAGCATGGCCGGGTGAAACCCGGTGAAGCAGAAGAGAGAAGGGGAGTAGGTGCGGCGGTGTCCAATCAGGAACGATTGGCTGGAGGGGTGTGGGTGAAGGGAGTTGTTGACATTTTCTTGGAAGTTATCGGAGCCAGGTGGTGGATAGTCTATTGTCTGTGGAGGACGAATCAGGAGCCTGTTTATGGGAGGTGGGCGGGTGAGTCCGGACTTAGTCGAGAAGTGCGTTAAGGAGGATCAGCTTTCTTTCATCTTTGGATTTAGTTTCTTTTAATTTGGCTGCAACTGTTAGTAATCCGGGAAATTCTTTCAGTAGGTTTCTTATTTCTCTGAAGGCTTCAAAAAGTTCCTTCATCTCCGGGATGCTTATTTGAGGGTCGTGGGCTTCTAAAGTTGGGGTAGAATCAGGTAACCGTTGTTGGCGCTGGGGTCTCTGTCTGGGTGCGGGTGGATTCTGTGCAATTTCAGTGACTTTTTCAGGGGTAGTATTTCTATTTCTAAGGACGTCTGCAAAGGATCTTCTATTTCTGGGTGCTGGGGCTGTAGTTGGATAGGCAGGGCATCCTTTCCATGAGGCCAGATGTCCGGTATCTTTGCAGTTAATGCATACAGGCTCTAGTATTTTCTCTTTCTGTGGGCATTCCATGGTCATGTGCTCCCCGTTACATTTAATGCAGCGCGGATTGCATCTGCAATTCCTAGCGCTGTGATGGAATCCAGCGCATCTGTAGCACATCGTTGCTTTCGCTGGTCGCCTGTAGGTTTCAATTTTTATTCTAATGTAGGACAGGTGGCTGATATTGTAGATGTTATTATAATTACCCGTTTTCTTGACTTCAACCAGGAAAATGGGATAGAGGGTCTTGTTCCTATAATTTTTAAGCTGGGAGATGCGACCAATATTGAAATCTAGAGCTTCCAATTCTTGTTTGATATCGGTGATGTCATGAGTGAGAGGCAGCCCTTTGCTGACGATTTTGATGGGTCTCTCAGTAGGGTCTTCCGTTAACACATATTCTAGCTTCTTTTCGCTCAGGTACTCGAGGATTCCCAATCTGTCTGCATCGGTGCTGGGAGTGATTTTGATGAATCCATTATAGTAGGTATTTTCTGTGTTGGGGAATTTTCTATTAATTTCTTGCAAGATCAGGTTGTACCCGTCTGATAGCTTTAGATGTATGGGGGGAATTTCTTTTCTTAGTTGCTGAGTATCCTTCTCGAGGATCTGAAATTTGTTGCAGATGGCTATGTCTGGGTTTTCAATGGTTATTTTTCTTTTCGCCGCGTGCCTTTTGTCAATGGGTTGGAAGGGCTGTTCGATTTCCACATCCATCTTTGTAGGCTTATCCTCGATTTCGGTGGTATGTTTGTTGCATTTCCTGATGGGGCAGTATCCTAAATTATCTAACTCTTCTTCAAGAGCCATGATGTCAGGGAGTATTTTTGCATAATTAGGTCTGTTCTCCTTAGATGCATGTGTCCTTCCTGCGTAAAGTCTATTTATCTTGTTCTGAACGTTTTGGATTTGTACGCAAAGGTTATTATCCGCATCATGACTACTTCCGCTACTACGATTGCTCGAGCAACTGCTGGAGTCATCCGAGCATCCGTCACCTTCCATGGCTGGAGACGAATGGAAAACCGCTAATACAGGCTGCTCTTTTTATAGGTCTCAGGAGGCGGGGCTAGAAGCCTCTCAACCAATCAGGAACGTTCGAGGCGTATCTCCGTTCCTACTGGACTTATCGGGAAAATTCTCGATGTTTCGGGTATAATCTATTTTGGCGCCAAAGTCGCCAAATGATCGCCAAGTTTGCGCCAAGCTCTGGGACCTCTAATGGAACCAACTATGCTGGAAAGCCGCATCGCAGATTCGTAACAATACGAAAAAATTGAAACATAACATGTAGATAATAATTTCAGAGCTATTTAAATTACTATTACTGGCAATTTGCCGATCCCATGCTCAGTTGGTCATGTTTTTATCGGACTGAATTTCCCATCAGAGAGGCAAGACATGGGCTATATTTTCCCTTTTTAGGGATTATTGTGGACCATGTCGCAGATAGTCTGCAGCTCTGCAATTTTATATACATGTAAAGCAATAATATTTTCTCTAATTAAATAAAAAAGAGCGATGATATAAAATTGTTTGAAATACATGAATGAAATTTCAAAACCTTTATTAAAATATTATTTTAAATGGAAAACATTCTAATTTAGGAAAGTAATCGGAATCTTCATATATTGATTGATTGTCAACAATATCGGATATATTGATTGTCAACAATATCGGATATATTGATTATCAACAATATCGGATATATTGATTGTCAACAATATCGGATATATTGATTGTCAACAATATCGGATATATTGATTGTCAACAATATCGGATATATTGATTGTCAACAATATCGGATATATTGATTGTCAACAATATCGGATATATTGATTGTCAACAATATCGGATATATTGATTGTCAACAATATCGGATATATTGATTGTCAACAATATCGGATATAAACAAGGATGAAATATTAGTAGCAATAAGGAAAACGATTTTGATTTTATTGGCAATAATAAAAAAATGAAATATACAAACATCTATTTAAGTTAATTAAACGTGTTGCAAAAACTTACAAATATGTATTAATTAAAAATAATAAAAACTTTTACTGCAAAATTAATTTTTTTAAATCGCAGAATTTTTTTTTGTGCCATGATATTTTTGAAAAAAACATGTAAAAATGTCAGAATTTAGTTTATTTTTTTAATTAATTAGGATCTAATGAAAAGTTTTTATAATTTTTCACTTTCTTACCTTCCAATATATGGTAGCTTAGTTTGAAATCTTAAAGTTCTAACACACACACGAAGACATTCTTTTATCATTAGTAGAGATATATAGATAAGATTTTTAAAAAAGCAAGGCAAACCAAAGTGAAGCCTCCTAAAGACCTTGAGCGGCCATCCAATCCAAGTACAGATCTTCTCTTTGAAACAATTTAAACCAGTTCAAAAGTTCTTCCAATAGAGAGTTCCTAAATTTAGTTCCCCTTTTATGACTAATCATTTAAAATATGGAGTGTCGCGCTGCACGCCGCAGATATGAACAACAAGTTTAAACGTAAAAGCCGATTTACCGGAAATCAAGTACTTGACAGTTAAATTAAAACTAGGTCCAGTGAAAATTGACTTTGAAGTACTTAAATGGTGACATAAAGCGTCGAAATGAAGCGTTATGAGAGCGGGAGCTTTGAAGTCGGCTTAGGCGCTTAACGATTGTCGATAAAAGTAGAAAACTAAAATCGAAATAAACTGACACTGAAATTCTTCAGATTTGATTTATTTTAATGGAATTCAATGCATCTGAAAATTATTTTATTACATATAAGAGTAATCTTTAAATTCCAATTTGAATCTAAATGCAGTACGTTACTATGCTATGTCTCCAAATAGCAAAGAAAATTGATTTTTCTCATTGCGGTTATATATCCATAAAGTTTCATACTTTTTTACTTCTGGAAAGGTTATCAAATTTCTTACTTTATACCTATGGAAAAGGTTATCAATTTGAACATTTTAAACTCCTTCATTTTATTTTATTTTTTTCCACCTTTGGTTCGGAATGCATATTTATAAATGCAATAACTAAAACATTAAAAATTTTGCTGTAAAATATATTTTTTAATTATTTTTTTAATGTATTGAGATAAAGCAACGATTATATGTAAATGAAATCGAAATCACTGATTTTTTTTTATTTTGAAGTGATAAAAAAATTGTAATAATATGCACCGAAGTTCTTCAGAACAAAAATTAGAAGCTCAAGAAATTTTTAATTGGAATTCCAAATTCCAATTTAAGTTATTAAAAGCCATTTCAGCATGATTATATTTAAAAAATGAAACCAAATATCATAACTCTAAGTTTAACTGATTGCCCTGTAAAATATTTTGATCATTTTGAACATCTTTTATCGTACATGACGTCATACATCTTTATCATCATAATTGGCCTGTAAAATATTAACAGTATGCCAAACTATAGACATTAACATACAATGACCGAATTATGACCAACTATGCACATTGATTACCGTATGACTCACCTCTGATTCACACATGCTGTCTAACTGGATGACACGTTCTGAGCTACAAAGAGAGTAAAAAAAATAAGAGTCATCTGACTTTAAAGATGAACCAAATCACTAATATAAACCATGACAGCAAGCATGTTCACTCAGAATTAACATATTTCTTCATCCAAAATCCAATTTCCCAAAATGCAAGAGAAAATTTACTGCAAAATCCCAGAAACTTTTTCCATTAGCGACTTTATTAAAACATAAATAATACCTCTGCCCTGTATGATAACCTTGAAGGTTGTGATTGACTATCCAGACGACAAGGCTCCATCTCATTCTAGAGGTTCGTTGTCGAACATATATCGAATGATAAATTAAGGTTGGCCGCCTTATTCGTTCATGCATAATGAACGACTGGCTTTTCAGACTAACTTTGAATACCAACAAGAAATATGAATTATTTTAGAGAGAGATATCAATATTCTTGTCAAAAGTATACATGCTGAAAAGAGTCCGAAAGGTTCTTATTTTATCTCCTCAAATCTATGATGATAAAAGCATGCATGAGTGTGTGTGTGTGTGTGTGTGTGTGTGTGTGTGTGTGTGTGTGTGTGTGTGTGTGTGTGTGTGTGTGTGTGTGTGTGTGTGTGTGTGTGTGTGTGTGTGTGTGTGTGTGTGTGTGTGTGTGTGTGTGTGTGTGTGTGTTTTCGTGTTCGTGTTCGTGTTATAAGCTAGATTCTGTTCATCGTTTTGTCGTTCCATTTGAAAAGAATACTAAATTTGGCACGTATATTCTTTAGAAGAAGGTATGTACATCATGTTGCAAATGTTTTGAAGTTTTAATCAGTATCGCAAAGTAAGCAAGCATTCGGAGTTTCTTTCTTGTAACTCTTAAAATTATTATTGCAAAAAACTAACTTTTACACTGTTTTAAAATTTTAAAAAATGCCTTTTTAGTAATATCAATTTGAGTGTAGTACAATTTTTTTTTCAAAATATTGGCAATTTTTTAAAAATGCCTTTTGCATAACTTTCAGAACTATATTTCATCTTTGAATGAAATTAAAATAATGTTCATTGTTTCGTCGAATATTTACTCGCATGAGCTCCGTCCATTGATGAAAGTGAAATGAAAACGCTTCTGCTTCATATCTTCAAAATTTATATAAAGAATAAGAAAGTGGAGCTATAGAAGCAAGTTTATCCATGCAGTTTTGGTTTTTAAATATCATTTTGATGTCACGGGACATGATCTATTAGAATGGTTCGCACACACATTGAACTATTAAGTAAGAATAATAAATAAATATAGCTTTAATATCTGTCACATTTTGACGCTCAAATATCTTTACCTGGTAGAAACATGAATATAAACCAATGCATAAAAGATTTCAAAAACTTAAACGCAACCAATATACTCTTAGAGCCAATTGTTCACCACATATGACTATTATGGAAAATGAAAGGAAATAAGGTATTCAACATCTTAGTGGGAATTTAACATCTTCATTTCCCCTCATATCATACTTAACTTTTAGAAAAATTAGAATTAGAAAATTTAAAATTAGTTACTTTATACCGCTTTCGGATAACTACTTAAATCATTTTCAGTAATAATAATTTTTAATATTGATAACTATATAGCATGAAAATTATATAAATTATCGTCTGCAGTTGACCGGCAACGAAATAACACACTTTCAATACTATTGAGAATTAAAAAATATACTCAAATGTTAATTGTTATTTAAAAAGACCTGTATTTTAATTTCTATACGGAAAGAATTTATTTTCTTATGTGTATTTATATATATTTCTCTTCTTTTTTTTTTTTTTTTTTTCGTTTGTTCACGAAAAATTATTCAAAATTACTTTCATATATAAGAATAACCTTCATATAGTCTAATAGAAACGCTGTGATTTAACATAAAATATCAGTTACAATAGCAAATACTTTAAAATTTTAAAATCCTCCGCACTTTTGCGCATGTATTAGGATGAGTTTAATTAGGCAAAATAGGGGTGAGAGGAAAGAGGAAAGGAGGAGATATTTACTTTTAACAATAAAGTAAATTCTGGAAATGCGCACATCCATTCATTCCACATTTTCCTTTCATTAAATGAAAGAATTGTGGCTATGAAATGAGAGGATACTATTTTCTCTCGGCAACCAATATTTTTACATCCCACCCACCCATGGATGTATCAACCATTTTATGTTTATTTTAATAAAACCATTTATGTTTACATTAAAATAAAATTCATTTTAATGTGGGAAGCGCTGACAGATCTCGCATCCTGTATGGCGCCATGTTGGCCATGTTGCGTCACGTCCTTAATCACGTGATGCTTTCCCGCCATTATTGGCAGACGAGAGTTGGGTAGTGAGTCTGTAAGACGTACAGCTCACGCTCATTTTCTTTATATGTTTTATGTTAGTAGAGTAATGTTTTGTCCTTTAATTATAATAAATATATTTTCATATTAATGCTGGTCGTTGCCTTTCCCCACAATAATATTTGAAATTTTTAATTGTTAAATAAATTGTCAATTATTATTCCATAATACGTAATATTTGATTATTTGAAATTTTTAAAAAAAAACTTAAACTTAGTGAATTTGCAAGAGTTATCTTATCAAAAACAGTTGCATATCAACTAGAAGAATTATGTTAAAGCAACTGAAAGAGCATCGTGAAATGATAAATATTGATTAAAATGTATTCAGACACTTTATGTCCTTAACCATCTTTAACTTTTACTGCCATTTTTATTAGAACGCCCTCCAAATAAATGTTACATTCCTTCCCTTAGTTTTCTTTTATATGTTACAACATGCAAAACTCGTTTGATTGCGCATTATAGTAAGAAAAAGATATTTAAAAGTGAAAAAATGGAATGGTAGAGAAGAGATTTTGGAAGAAAAAAACTGAAATTTTAAAGGAGGGATAGAAGAGAAAAAGATCTCCCCCCCCCCCCCATTCTTGACAGAATATCGAAGTAACAAGATCCACGAGCGGGTAGAGAAAGCAGCTGTGGAGAGATCAACTCCTCACGCTCGAGATAGCTACTTCAGATTCTCCGTCTCCCAACCAAAAGAGGTTGCTGGAGTGAGGAAAGGCATCCGTCGCCAAAATCGCCAAATCTTTCATCGTTTTGATGTAGCAGGATTTGCGAGTAGGAAACGATCAGGAATTATTTGTTGATTTGAAATGTATTCTACTGTTGGTTACTAAATTATTTTGATAGCTTTACTGCTACTTTAAGTAGTGCCCTAATTTTATGCGAATGGCATTGGAACTTAAAAAAATATTCCTAACGTTGATATCACTAAAATATGTGGAATCTTAGAGCGATTATAGTTTTTATTTGAATTTATAATCAATTATTTAATTGAGAAAATGAGATTACTTTTATACTATAAACACCTATAAGTTGTTATTTTCTTCTCTTACAGAATTTTTAAAAAATTAACAATTTTTCCTTCCCTCCGAATTTAATATTTAAGCTGTAATCAATTTATAAATAAATATGTCTATTAAATAAACTGATCAATTGAACTAAAATTTGATTATTGAGTCTGCGTTCCATGTAAATCTGTTTTGTTTTGTTTTTTCATAAAAAATACTTAGGATTATGTCATATGAACTTGAAGGGAAATAGAACACATTTCCCTGCATAATTTATAAACAGCATCTTTTAGGATTTTATTTCAAAGGAATAATTAGTAATTGTTCAAATATTTATTATTATTTTGTTGCAAAATATTGATTTTATACTAAGCTATTTGTGTAATTTCAAATATTGGTAATTTTAAATCAACTGTGAGAGATCTATTTCGTAATAAAAATTTGTGTAAGAAATCAAGTTACCTGATACATTAATATCAAAGGAAATACATTTAGTATTCAAATATTTCTGGACCTGTTATGAACATTAGATAATATTCCTGGCCGAAAAGAAAAATATCTACTGCTCTTTAAATTAACTCCTTTGTGGCAGAAGGTTATAAATATTATTTCTTAACTGTCTATTCATAAAATAATCTATTTGAATCTAAAATTTATTATAATTTTAGACAAACGTTTTTTTTAAAAATCAGTGATGTAATAAACAAAATTTTATATTTCTAAAAATAATTCCCGATTTTTGCGTTTGAATTTAAAAATATTTTAATCATTTTATAACAACTCTATATTTAGCTGCAACTAATAAATCCTAATTAATGAATAAAATTTTGATTAAGTCCTTATAAAAAAACGTTTTTCTACTAGTAATGGATCCGATATTCAAATATAATATAAATATAAATATGTCTGTGATGAAAAATATTAAAATACTTCAGTAAATCTTCTTCCATTATATCACTTCAGAAATTTAACATTTTTTAATATAATTATAATTTGTAATTACAATTGTATTAAGATATTGTATTATACAAATGTGTTAAGATTTATATTAAATAAATAATTTTTATATGTAAAATAGATTAATAAATACTTAAAAAGTATTTTCATAAAAATCACTATTGTCAAATTGCATTATACAGATGAGAAAAAACAAGTAATATATATATAAAAAAATTAAATCAGTTCCTACTTCCGCAAGAATTGAAATCGCGTTCTTCACCTTCAAGTGAAAAAAACTGAAATCCTTGCATTTTACCGCTTGAGCTACTGCCTGTTGATGTCAATTTTTATTACATACTAAAACTCTATTTAAAGTATTAAAAATTAATTATATTTAATAATTAATGAACTAATATTCGAAAAAAACTGTATTAACATCAAGTGTCATCCACTACAAGTTTTAAAAAATGTATTTGAACTTGAGTGGATGAATAAAAAGTATTTTATTAATGATTGAAAATTTGAACAAGATACATAAATATACAGTGGCTCAAACAATTGAGAGTACACCTTACTTTTACTTGATAAACCCGACTGAATAACACATTACCCAGAAGTGTAAACATGTTTTTATTTTTATCCATGACAAATACTTTAATTTAAAGTAAAAATAAAGAAAAATCAACAAAAAACCTCTAAACTGAAAATTTTTAGAAGCATTTTAAATAAACATACGCAGATTTTTGCGTCAAAAAATTGAGAATACACCAGTGAAATTTTTGTAATATCTCGCAAACACAAAAAGTGCCAATATTTAATTGCATGTCTTTTGGCTTTTATAATGACCTTTAAACGTCCTGGTACCGATTCGACCCATTTTTGGTGGTATCTAAAGATATTTTACCCCATTCTTCATGTAAACTTTTTTTAAATGGGTTTTGTTTCTAATTTTGTGTTTTTGAACCACTATTTCGAGTGTTGCCCACAGATATTCAATGACATTGATGTCGGGGGACTGTGGTGGTGTGTGTAAAAGCTTTTTAAAATGAATAAGATATAAAATTTTGACATTACGTGTTTCCTGTTTGGTGTTGTCTGTCCTGCTGGAAAATGAAATATTCCTCTAAACACAAATTTTTAGTACTTTCCTTTAGATTGCTGCGAAGTATATTCAAGTAAGCCATATGACTCATAATGCCATCTTTAAAAATAAAATTCCCTACCCCGGATGAAGTCATACAATCCCAAAGCATGACGGGGTCACTATCATGTTTAACTGTAGGGTGTAAATTTTTTGGATCCAAAACAGTATCAGACTTTCTCCATACGGTGCGACGGGTGTCACTGCCAAAAAGGTTAACTTTTTTTTCATCACTAAATATAACTTTCTTTCAAAAGTTACTGGTCTTCAACTGATGAGTTTTTGTATATTTTAAACGCTTTTTCTGAATTTGCAACCTGGTGAAGGGTTTCTCTCTAACAATTCGATTTTTATATCCAGCTTGTCTAATTACATTTCGAACAGTTTCAGTAATTACACTTCTGCCAATTATTTGATAAATTCCTGAAGCAAGTTGAATGAACTATAGTCTCAGTAATCTAAAGAAAAGTGCTAAAAATTGGGTTTAGATGAAAATTTCATTTTCCAGCAGGGCATCAACCCCAAACAGAACACATGTAACGTCAAAATGTGGTGTCTTTTTCATTGTAAACAGCAGTTACGCACACCAACACAGTACCCCGACATCAATGTCATTGAATATCTGTGGGTCACACTCGAAATAGTGGTTCAAAAACACAAAATTAGAAACAAAACCCATTTAAAACAAGATTACAAGAAGAATGGGGTAAAATATCTTTAGATACCTTCAAACATTGGTCGAATCGGTATCAGGACGTTGAAACGCCATTATAAAAGCCAAAAGGCATGCAATTAAATATTGACATTTTTTTTCTTTGCGAGATATTACATGAATTTCATTGGTGTATTCTCAATTTTTTGAGGCAAAATTCTGTTTATGTTTATTTAAAATGCTTCTGAAATTTTTCAATTTAGAGTTTTTTTATTGGTTTTTCTTTCTTTTTACTTTAAGTTAAACCGTTTGTTATGCGTAAAAATTAAATCATGTTTGCCCTTCTCGGTAATGTGTTATTTATATTGAAAGCCGGATTTATGAAGTAAAAGTAAGGTGTACTCTGAATTGTTTGAGCCACTGTATATAGGAAGAGTGTGAACTAATAGTAGGAATTGAAAAAATGGATCTAGACTCCAAACTAATTTACCGTAAGCAGTATCACTTTCTGGATTAAACATTCATAAGAGAATCCTAATTTTCTTTTAAAGTGACAATAAGTTGAATCGGGACTATTTAACTAAGAAAAGATTAATGACTTAAGAGATATTCTATTGGAGCAAACAAAAATATCTGAATTTAAAAATCATTTTTCAGTATTTGCACTGCAGTAACGAGTATAAATCAGCTGAATTAAAAAAGAATGACGTTTCGATGTTTCAAACCAAAATTTAAGTGAGATATGCAAAAGAAGAAATGATAGAAACATTTTCAGTTACGATAAAAATTAAAATCTTGTGGAAATGTTAGAAGAATTAGTGAGAAAATAAATATTTCAGAATCCAAGATCAAGCATCATTAAAAATTAACGACACGTGAAAGTTTGTAACGACATTTCAATAGTTAAAAAATTCTTTCACATATTTGAAATCAAGAATTATTACAAAAAGTATTTTTTTAAAAACATACGCCCGCATGTACATTCACAATTAAATTAATCCTTCAGTAAAGTTACAAAGTAAATTCAGTCTAAAACAACGAATGCAAACACTAGGTTTAAATTATTCAAGTATTCTGCGATAATGGAGTTCCGCAAACGATATTTTTAAATGATGACGAAAAAAGGGTGAAAAACTGCAACTTCAGCTTTGGCACTATATCGCCAGAAATTAATTTAACCAAAGGAACTGAAAAGCGATTTATAGCCAAATGTGGATCATGCAAAGGAAACTATTCAAAGGCCGATGAAACTTTTCTTTGCCTCTGCCTTTGTTGAATTATATTTTTAAGATCAGCTTTTTTTCCCGAAGAAAATAACGCCGTACAGGAATAAATAAAGTTGATAAGAAACAAAGAATTTTGAAGCGTGATTTCTGTCAACAAGTTTCGACATCTAACGACAATTCTTCTTTGAGGAGCATGTTTTTCTCACTTTGTTGTTCGATTTTGCTTTTATTTTTGGTGTGAATTCCGCTGTTTTCAGTGATATTCATACATATAAGAAAGACATGAGCTGTCGCCAATGTCATGTATATTTGTCCGAGAAAGCGCAGATTAAAAAGAATATGTCTGTCTCTTGTTTATTGTATTGTAGAAGAGAAATGACAATGGTGTCTAAAGTTTGACTGAAATTTGAAAATATGCTGTTATTCTTGTCTTCAAAATATCGATAATATTTTAGATTTAAACAATTGTACAAAGGACATTTAAATCCGCTGTGGATTTTTTAAATTGGAACTGGATATTAACTCCTGATAGATAATGGCAAATTTGCTTCGATTTCCCAAGCAGTCTTTATTATTCGGTGTTTGAAATATTTTAAGAATTCTATGAAAAAGTGGATTTGTAGAAAAGGAATGTTCTTTATCTTACTTTAGAACGAATGTGAGTAGGTGTTGGCATTGCGCGTGTAAATGTAGAATAATTTCGAATAATTTTACGAACCAGATTTGAGGAAAATGTATACTCTACAATTTGGATTAGAACAAACGATTGTGCGTGTTGCCATGGCTCAAGTAAATTTAGTAAAATTTCGAATAATTGCTGTTCAGTCTTGTCAGATGACATAATAACTTGCTTTGAGCACACAAGCAAAAATTTTCATTCCATTTTTTGGAATATTTCCTGAATAAAATGAATAAATAATTTTATAAGAAAAAGAATATTCTAAATACTAACTACAAACTTACTAACTTATATAGAACAAAAATACTGATAAATGCAAACAGTTCTCGAACGAAATCTAAGATAAATATAAATCTTATTTAAGAGCCACTATCTTTGAAATTTTAAAAAGTTGATTTTTTTTTTCTTATTTACAATAAACATAAAGCACTGGATGCAATTTTATGCATCTGAAATAACGATAAACTTCAGGAAACCAGAAAAAAACTTTTCATTTTAAGCATAGAACTTAATTAAAGAGGAAATCGATAACAGATCTTTGAAAACAACCGTTTAAGGGTAGAAATGTTTTTCAAAGTAATTCTAAATGGCTACTAGTAAAATTTAAACAAATTATATTTTATATATTGCGAAGGACCGGAAACACGATATTAACCTTTGTTGTGGGAAAAAATGTTGTTTAGCATTAGTTTTTGAGGAACTATTGAAATTAGACCGTTTAGGCATCTGGGATTTTTGCCTGTAATTTTGTGAATATTGCATTGAAACAAAAAAAAAATTTAACATGTTTCCAGTGAGAATAAGTTCTCATAATCGTTTAGACGATTCCTTGTAATGGAGAACCGTTGGCAGGCTTGAAGCTGGGCAGTCTGAAGCGGAGATGGCTCGATGGTTACAAGTGGCACTGAAGTGGTAACCAGGTTGTGGAATCAATTCCAAACAAGTGGTACTGTAACCAGGAAAGCTGTCACAGAGCACCGACGCCTGCACAGGATCGCTATTTGGCATTAAGCGCACGACAGCATTGGCTGACAACGGCTCCTCAACTAGCTAGTGACCTTGATGCTGAGTCTGAAATAACAATTTCCAGACAAACAGTATACAGACGTTTACTAGAGAGTACCCTTTATGCCCAGCGACCAGTTGAGTGCGTCCCTTTGACTGCAACAACAGAAAAACCCGGTTGTTGTGGTGCCGAACACATCAGTCTTGCGCAACAGCAAGAATGGGGGCGTGTTCCTTTCAATGATGAGTCAATATTTATCACACAGAGTGATACTTGTTGAATCTTCATCTGTAGAAAGCTAGGAGCTCATTATCATCCCCCTTACGTAAAAGATATCGACAGATTTGGTTGCAGATTAATCCCCGTCTGAGGTGGCATAATGTTGGGCATTCGTATACCACTGCACGTCTTCGATGCGTGAATTGTCAATGCACATCGCTATAGGGATGATATCCTTGAAGCCTATGTGAGGTTGTTCCGGGGTGCCTTTGGCCCAGACTTCATGTTTATAGACGATAACGCGCGTCCATACAGAGCCCAGATCGTTGATGATTTTCTTGAGGAAGAGGATATTTGACGTATGGACTGACCGTCGAGGTCTCCTCATTCCAATCCTATTGAACATGTTTGGGATGGTCTCGGAATAGCTATTGCACAGCGTAACCCCCCTCCTAATACCCTCCAAGAGTTAAAGGTCTCACTTTTGGAAGATTGGACTTTGTTGCCCCAAGCATTTATTGACACCCTCATAAACAGTATGAAAGCTCGTTGTGAAGCCTGTATAGCAGTGCACGGTATTCACACTCCATATTAGACAGGCTTTTCCCGAGATAAATGTTTTATCTCTAATTCATAATGTAACACTTTTTGATGTACCCTGTTTCTTAATTCTCAATTAAAATCTTTTCCATGTTGTTATGTGTCTGTGTTCTTTCTTCCATTGTAGTGTACCTCTGTGCCAAATTTCGTGGCAATACAATGAAGAATTTTTTTATTTTTCACAGATTTTATGTTTGTGACCATAATTTTGGACACAAGTGTATATATATATATATATATATATATATATATATATATATATATATACTTTTCTGGAGACAGTAAGAAAATTCCAGAACATAAATCAAGAAATTAAATAAATATTTACACGTATCTTGAATCTTATTGCAGCTCGTGGGATTCGAATTCACGATCACTTGATTACGATACCAGCGTTATGCCTAGTTTGCTTATCATTAATTTCTATACTACGAAATATTTTGCTTCTATTTTCAATTTTAAAATACATAATTCCTGGAAATATTTAAATAAAAACGAAAAAACAACAAATTTCTTGCGTATTTAATTTTCTATAGAATTTTAAAACATTATCGTATTACGGTGATTAAGTTAAAATGATAAAAAAAAGCAATTGCTTTTATAAATTTTCAAAATCGATTGGCTTTTATCATATCAAACAACGACAGCGTTTTGTGATTGATCATCTAATTAAGGTGTTAAACACGAATAATTTTTTAATGAAATCTGATAAATCACTTGAGATGACAAGATATGAGCAGAAGATAATATATTCGTGTTTTCTTATGATCCATCTTCAAAGATTTAGTGCTAAGACAGTGAACATCTATCACTTTGAAACAATGGGTGTTGGTTTCACATAAATTAAGATGTCAGATTTAAAAACCTCAAAAAAGGGTTTTAAATGCCAGGATTAGAGCTAATACAAAGCAACCTAACAGAATAATTTATCATCAGGGAAATTATTGTTTTCATAAAAAAAAAGATACGCAACATTTGGTGATTAATGTCTGCGAAGTATTAACGGGTTGGAGCAACTAACAAATTTTTAAAAATAAAATCCGTTGTTTACTTGATAGTTATCTGTAAGCAGCTGGCATATTTTTAATTAAGATTTTGTTAAGATTCACGATCGTCTTGCGGTTAGTAATTAAGAAATTCAATTTTTTAAAATACTATTTATTACTTAAATATATTAAGACAAATATCCTTTGTTTGAAAATTACTTCAAATATATCATCGGATTCATATTGCAATTTAAATTTGATTGTTCGAAAAATAGTTTTTAAAGGATATCATACATAACCTTTATATGAGGTGATAGATATTAAAATTGATTTTCTTTGATTATTTTTTATAAATAATAACGTTATTAATGATTATTTTTTCAAAAAATGGAGAAAGAAATCTTTTCACAAGCCATTGCCTTCATGAAAGAAAATATAAAAGAACTTTAATACAAATATAGAGTTACAAATCTGTAATGTTGCTTCCCAGCACGGTTAGTTCAATCACTGGAAAGACCATTTTACGGTGTATTCTGTTGAATGCTGATCGGATGCTGAATCAGTGACCCGAACTTAGCGACAAAATAGACATTACTGGAAACTTCCAGAATTTTAGCGATTGAGAAAATAGAAACCAAGATATGCCTGATTGTTCCAGAATCTTCTTTGTCCAGCTCCGGTAACTATAAAAGGCCGGAAGTCTCAGGCTGAAGTCAGTCGTGTAATTTAAACGTGGAAAGAGTCAAATGCGATTAGTTGCATCAGTCCGGCGAAGCGCAAGTTGCAGAGCTCAAGCGATTGCTGAATTGAGTTGTGTGCCAAGACCTGGTATTTAATGTAAAAGCAGCATTGAGTCATGTGTGAAGTAGCCAGTCGTGTAGTAGTGTGTCGGCAGTTGAATACAGTTAAAGTGAGGAGATAGTGGATAATTGCAGGCCTCTGGAGAGACCGTAGATTGAAGCTAGTTAGACCAGAACGAAGATTCCCTCCTCCTGCTGAATTCTGTCTGGCCTCTTTGTGTGCTCTGGTTGTTATAACTACAGATTATTAGTTGTGGGCTACTGTTTGTTGTAGTGTGCTGCTGTGTGTTGCCTGTGTTCGTCTCGGCTGTATATTTTTGTCTGCGTATTCTTATCTTCTTCTTTAATAAAAGTCGTTCTTCACTAAAGGACTGTTGCTTCATCGCCCAACAAATCGAAAGAACCCAGAAAATTCCTTAACTATATTCCAATATATATATATATATATATATATATATATATATATATATATATATATATATATATATATATATATATATATATAACACTTATGCGGAAGCAAAATGTGGCCCTAATTATAAATCGTCTTTTGGCAGCAGCTCGCACGTTTGGATTGCTAACATACTTGCCTCGGTGTAAAATTATTGTTTGGAATTGAATAGTAAGAAAAAAATAATCAGTGTTAATCCAGCATTTTTTTTAATTTAAACCTCGAATCCATCGAAAACGAGAAGTTAGGGCTAATGAAAGTGTTAAAGAATCATTCATAAAACGATTCAATCGGAACGAACGAAATATAGGTGTATACATTTTAATTCACAGGACGAAGTTTCGAAATCACAAGAACACCGCCAACTTTCGTCGCCAATTAACTTGACACTTTGAAATATATCTAATCATTCAGAATGCTCTATCATTATTCTTCAAATATAATTTTTTAAGAGAATTGTGCATCTTTTTTTATAAGATGTATTCAACAAAGTTGATTTACATGATTAAACAATCTTATTAATACTCGAAGTCTTTTGTGATTATTTCAATATTATTCATATTATGTTTGATAAAATACATTTTAACAAACATTTTATTTTACATTTTTGCATTCTAACACTTCATATACATCGTTCTGCAAGCAAAAATATTTTAATTTTAGAAATTGATGATTTTTTTTAATAATTGATTCAAAATTAATGTTAACATTTATGCAATTTGAAGTAGTTTCTATTTCATTTTAGTAATGAATGCATTTATAGTTTCTTAATAATAGCAGAATGTGTAGCTATATAGTTAAGCATTTAACTATACTTTGCAATACAATTATATAGCGAAACGACCCAAAGGAATCGCGTGATTCTTGGGGGGGTTGGTGAGCGGGATGAGCAGAAGATGTAGCCCCTTCATAATATTATTTCCCTAACATGATATAATTTTTCTTTTACCTTTTCCCTAACATCCTGTAAAAATTTTATTTTCTGATAAACTTTAATACTTTTTTAAATAAATTTAAGATAAATTTGAATTATTTTTATTATAGTATAAAATTGAAATTTTGCATCATATGAGAACATTTTTATGTATTTATAGTTTCATTGTTTAATATCCAGGAAGAAATTGTGTAATAAATTTATCAGTTGTAAAATTTGCAAATCTGAAGCATTTTTAATTCATAATAATAATATACAATAAAACTACGCAAACTCAATTTTAAATAATTATTCAAATAAAAACATTTTAATATATCACGTATTTAGAAAGGACTAAAAACGTAAGAAATAATTTCTCCTAGCTGAACAGAAATTTATAATCTCATATAGATTACCCTGAAAGTTTGTGATTGTGAATTTTTAACATCCCACTTTCTAGTTAATGCAGAAGTTGGCTAAAATCCACTGCAAAATTTATACCGAATAGACAAAAAAACAGACAGACTAGAAAACAAAATAGTAATAAAAAAATTAATCTATACTTATAATAAAGCTCAATGTGTGTGTGTGTGTGTGTGTGTGTGTGTGTGTGTGTGTGTGTGTGTGTGTGTGTGTGTGTGTGTGTGTGTGTGTGTGTGTGTGTGTTTTGGCGCTCTACAGGCCAGGTCATTTGACATACCGCTACCAAATTTGGTACATGTATACCTTAGAGGTCGGGAATGTGCACCTGGGGTCCCTTTTTTTGAAATTTTAATTATTAATTAAAAACTAACTTTCCCGCCAAAAAAATCTTCCATTTTCCCCACCGCCAACTTTTCCGCCAAAATAATCTTCCATTTTCCCCAGCGCTAAATGATTTAGGCTTTAGTTCTTTTTTTCTCCCAACAGTAATGAGGCTAGGGTTAAGATTTTTCGGCGGATTATTTCAAACGATTCTGTTTATTTTCTTAATGTTTTATGCATTTAAAATTAAACATTGTTAATTAATCCCTGTTTCAGATTCCTTCTGAAGTACTTTTGAATTAAAATAACACAGAATAAAGGAAATTAAAAATGTATAATCTGCATAGCGTTACCCCAACTGGCGTAGAAAAATTCACGCATTTGCGTTACCGTAAAAGGAGAAGAAAATTCACGCATGCGCACTGTGTTCTGATTGTTGGCATGGCAACCATTAACAACGGACGATTTAAATTACTTTTAGGTTAGTTGTATGCTTTTGTAAGTAAATTGTATTTATGTTAGTTATATATTTTTTGTATATGCTTATAGTTTTTAAGTACATCGTTTTTCAAGTAGTTTTTTTTAACCTGTTTTCAATGATTTAAATTATTTTTAGGCTAATTGCATGCTTTTGTAATTAAATTGTATTTATGTTAGTTATATATTTTTTGATATATGCTTATAGTTTTAATGCATCGTTTTTTAAGTACATCGTTTTTTAAGTAGTTTTTTTAAACCTGTTTTCGACCGATTATTTTAAACGATTCATTTTATTTTCTCAGTGTTTGATGAATTTAAAATGAAACATTGCTAATGAATCGATCCGTTCATGATGAATCTGAGAAAATTTTGTTGACAAATTCTTGAGATATTATATAAATTAAGAAAGATATTCTTTAGTGCCCATAAAGTTTAAACGCTCAGTGACTCTATTATCAGTAATCATATTATTAAAAAAATGCTTTGTTTCAGTAAAAAATATTATTATATTAATTGCAGATTAATCCTTTACACTTTAATTTAAAGCATAAATTCTACGAGGGGTAACAGAAAATTAGAGAGATACATATCACGTTATGACTGAAGGCCTTTATAATATTATGAGTGAACTATATGACTATCAAAATTTGAAGTTTTAAAATATTTTGCTGAAGAATCTATTAAAGTTGGAATTGCATAAAATATTTAATTATTAAAATTTTAACGAACATTAAGATTGGTGAACCGGCTGGTCGCCAAAGGCCGCTAGTTATAAAATAATTACGACTTCAAAACCCCCTAATCAAAACACCATCATGTTCTTACATGATAATAAATTGTTAATGTTGAACTCTCAAACTTCTGTATATTGTGACTCACTTTTGAGAAACTGAAACTGTGAAGATATAACTTCATTTTCAAAACAGAGAAATTTTTCCGAGACGTACAACCTACTTTCGTTCCGAAAAAGGATTTATGATTCCAAAAGGAACATTTGCAAAAAAAAGCCATTTGACATTAAATATAATAATTATGTTATTATACGAGTATTATTATCAAATTATATTAAAATCCAAAAAAGTTATCTTATTAATTACACCCAATTTACATTCATTTCGAATTTTAATTATTTTTTATTATAGTATAAAGAAATTATTGTATTCATCAAAATATTTGAACTCGAGATTTTGACAAATCTCCGCGTTTTAGACGTTTCTGAATACAGAAACACATTTTAGAAAATTGTCCTTACGTTTATTGTCTTTCTGTAACAAAGATACCTAAAAAACGCTTTTAGCTACACGAATGAAATTTGGTATATTGTCTTCACTGCAAATTTATAGAATTATTTAAGAATTTGAGCAAATTCCGATCAGATGAAGCCTGCTATTCGGATATAAGCTAACATGATAGTTATAAAATGGAGAGAGAGAGAGAGAGATAAATAAAATTCAATCCACAGATTTAACACCGATAGTTATACGAATGCAAAGAGACGACGAACCGCTTTGAAATCAATACTTAAGAGTTAAATTGAGCAAGAACGATTTTCTGATTACGTAACTTAACTTTAAATGGAGCTAAAAACTGGAGCAACAGAAGATGTGATAAATATACGGAGTGCAAAAAAAATCATTTGCATCTAATACATCTAATTTATGCATCTAAATATTGAAAAGCCGTTTCGTTTCTTAATTTTTTGACATACGACACAAGTCGCTTATTTTCGCAATGCACTATTTTTTTTGTCCTATTTTTATTGTATGACTTGATAAAGATTTTAAATCAACATCATATTTGTCAAATTATGGAAAAATACTCATACATTCTTTTCGTAGCCCATAGAAAATTCATTCGTAACTCACATTTTGGGAATCCATAATGTAAAATAATTGAATTCGCCGCTGTACAGTGACAGAGTAAATAATAGTGTGATTACGTAACTTAACATGAAGTGAAATTTTCAAATTTTTATATAACATGAAGTATATATAACATGATATATGAAGAATATAACATAAAGTGAAATTTTCAAATTTTTAGATCGTGTAATGCTCTTTCCATGCTTGCAATTCCTATTTCTAGAAATTGTAATAATTTGCATGATAAAATTTAGTTTTCTGTAATAATTCAAACATTGGCTCATATATGTTAAAAATGTATTGCGTTTTTGTCTTCTGTAGTAAGTCAACCTTCTAACTCTCCGACCCGCCGTAAGGCACACGGATTTAAACCATAGAACTGAATGACCGGACCACCGCAACAGCAATTGGCGGGAACTGTGGTTGAGTCCTAAGGGCCGTCACCGGCCACGGTACAACCCTCCCCGAAGGAAGTACGTCCCGTCATCGATGGGGGGAGTCAGATCCCCCACCTATTAGTGTACCCTCCAGGGTGGCGAGATCCAACCACCATGCCGGAAGCATCTCATCCTCATTTCGAGGTGCCCCCCCCGAGGGTTGTCTTCTGTAGTAATGGCAACAATAAAAATCGGATCTGATTTTTTTTTCCTTGAATTTATCATCTACTTCCTCGTTAAGATGCTATTTATAGTGTGTGATCAAAGTTAATTTTATATAGATGTCAGCCATGTTGTCTGATGTCACTTAATGCATTCTAAAAATGTTCTAATCTTTACAAAGATGGTTTAATTGGCATATTTTAAATGATTCGCTTTTGGCGACCAGCTTCTTTGCTTGGGATGTTGATTGTATTTAATTTCAGTTAAATCTCTTAGACACATGCGACATTGCTTCATGCAAATGATAAAGTCAATAAAAAAAATTCGAACAACAAATTGTCATTCATGTTTAAGTCATGTCGTTTTAATAACTTTACATATATTTTTTTCATTATATACATGAAACTTTCTAATGGAAACTGATCCCGTGACATCATAGTGCTATTAAAAATACGTGGTTAGTAATGTGGGGCTCATTTATCTTCGAAATTTCTTGGTACTATAGCCACTATTTTGTAACTACACAAATATTAAATGGAATTATTCTTCTTCGACCTTCAACAATGGAAGAAAATCATGTCATTAAATGTTCGAGGAAATAATGAAAACAGTTTGGATTTCAGAACATCAATGCAATCTATTATTCTAAATTAGACAAAAAAAAAGCATACTTATAAAAAAAATTACTAGTATTCAAGAAAAATGTGCAAAACTATTAAATGCTTGATAATTTTTATTTTCTCATATACGAAGTGTAGAGAAAGTATTGCAATCGCTAAAAAATTCACATTCGAGTTTTTCACGATCCTCCACGTTTCAGATCTCCCCGAGTTAGAAAAACATATTTTTGACATCATGCCTCTCTGTCCGTCTATCAAAAATGTGTGGTCTATGAAAAGGACAACTCAAAATCACTTTGAGTTAAATTGATGAAATTTGATCAATTGTTCTTATATCAAATTTCTAGATTTTATCAAATTTTGAGCTCAAACTTTTAGAAGAAATGTGTCTGTTTGAAATTTTGGGTGTCCAAATATAACTTAATAAACATAAAACGAAGAGAATTAAATGGAGAAAAATTGATACACAAACTATCATTAAATTTTAAGCCAAATCCAACAAAAGATTGACCATCTGTCTTTCTATACTTTCAGATGCATGTAACACGATCATTCAAAAGCGCAATAAATTACATATATAAAATTTATTACTGTATTTTCTGATTACAATTGTAATTCTTTATTTGGTTTCAATGGACTGGAATCAATGTGACTTATACACCAATTCAGTTTTCGGGCACCTATTGCTGGATTCCAGAAATTAATCGCCAAATTGCTCGCCAAGGATCACGCCATAGGTTCAATAAAAAATATGCATAGTTTTTTTTTTTAATATATATGTAAATTTTTTATATATACGAAGTTCATACTGTATTCTAAATAAAGGATTCCGATAAAAAATTATTTTTTAATAAAAAAAACATGTCATTTGATGTACAAATATTACAAATTCATAAACATTCTATCAGCCTTACAAATCACTATAAATATCTGAAATCCTGCGTAGACTATAAATATCCAAAATCCTCTCATATCCATAGTAAGTACTCGATTTTCCTTTCAGAAACTTTAGTCTCACTTAGTTGGAGCATTTAATGTAAAACTTTCTGGAACTCTAACGGAATTCTTTAAATACGGTTTCAGTGGATTTCGAATTCCATTCCGGTACTCGACAGCCTTGTAAATTGTTTTCGTCCGATGGGAAATGGCGAATAGATATTTTATCCAAGATTACTTCTAGATTTTCGCAGAAGTATTTAGTTAAGTAAAGGGATGAGTGAAAATTTAGTCATTTGTATTAAACATTAGAAATCGTTATTTTACATTTTAAATGGCGATCTTAACAAACCCAGCTCTCAACAAATTAAATTTCTTCTTTTGATGGGAAACTTTTAGTCAGAGATTGCGCTTGTTTTATTTGATTCTAGCCACCCTTGGTGAACAGCTGATTCGCCTGCATTCATTTCTCTAAAATTTCAAATAAATGATTTATGTAACTTGGTCTCTTAATAGCTTCTTTATTAAACTATTAAACTTCGAATTTTTATAGTCATATAAATCATATTATTATAGAAGTCTTATGATATTTTTTTCATCGTACAGTGTATCTCTCTAATTTCCTGTCAGCTTCCAGAAAATATGAGTCTTAAATTGAAGCGGAAGTGATGAAACTTCAAGTAATACAAAAAAAAACGATTTTTCTGACTCATCATATAATTCAGTTTCTAGATTTACTTTGAAAAATTTAAATGATTTAAAAAAAACATTTTATTTTGTCTATGAATGTCCTTCTGAAAAAAAATTTTGAAATCTAAATTTTATTCAGTTTGTAAGTTATAAAAAATCATATTCAATAATATATTCTTGACACTCCTTAAATGTTTTTAAGTTATACCTTCTGCTGTTAAATCTGACAGAGTTATGAAGTTCTGATTGTTGCTATTTTGGGACAATCAAAAATTTCATAATAATTTTTGACTCATCAGCCTTGAAGAAACTCGGGGCAGTGAATAACATATATTTTTTTGAAAATAGCAACTGAGATCTAATATAGTTCGTTTTTACCATATAGTAACATTCAAAATTTCATAACTCAATCCATTTTAGTATTAATAGAAATTATTTTTTATTTAAAATGTTAAAGTCACACGAATATTTTATTAAATATAGGACCAAGGATCTGTATAAAAATGTAAAATGCGTCATTTATCAGAATGTTTGAGTGATGCTGAATAAAATAGCATTCTTCACTTCATTTAAACCATTTTTGTTATTAGATGAATAGATAAAATATTAACTGTTATGAAATGAGGTGTTGAGATCCGGTTAGAATGGGCATCCAGTATATATGCACACTGAAGTGACAAAAGTCATGGGATTTCAATATGCAAATTATAGATAGCAGTAACATTGCTTACAAAATGTATAAATGGGCAGTGCATTGACCGGGTTTTTATTTGCATTCAAATGATTCATGTGAAAAAGTTTCTGACATGGTTGTGAAGGCACGACAGGGAATTAACAAACTTAGAAAGCAGAATGGTAATTGGAGGTAGACACATGGAACATTTCATTTTGGAAACCATCTGGGAATTCAACGTTCCGAGATCCACAATGTCAAGAGTGCACCAAGAATACCTAATTTTAGGCCTAACCTCAAAACCATGAACAACGAAATGGCCGACCGTATGCATTTAATGATCGAGACCAGTGACGAGTGCATAGGATTGTCAATATTGACAAGAACGCTGCTTGAAAGACCCGCAGAAATTAATAAAGGACTTACGATTGATATAACCGTTAAGACACTGCAGCGAAATTTGACTTTAATGAGCTATTGAAGAAGAGAACCGACTCAAGTGCCTCTTTTAACACCACGATATAGACTGCAATGCCTTTCCTAGGATCATAACCAAAATTGGCTTGCTGATTTCCATTGGCAAGAGCTGATGGCAGGGTTCGAGTATGCCATAGACCCCAAGAAGCCATTGAACAAATTTGTCAATGAGATAATGTGTTGGCAAGCTGGTAATGACTCCATAATGGTGTATTCTATTTTTGCATAGAATAGAAAGGTCGAACAGAACCGATCTGTGATTGGAAATGGTTATGATTAGCTACTTAGAAATTACTTGCAACCATTCGAGGGATTTCATGTGCCCAACAAATATGGAATTTGTATGAGTGACAAAGCTCCATGCCACCAGGCAACAATTGTTCGCAATTGGTATGAAAAACATTCTGAGCAATCCCAGAGAACCTTTATGGAACCATCTAAAGAACCACCTAAATTGCCACACGAATCCCATCTAACATTTATGGAACATAATCGAGAGGTCAATTTGTGCACAAAATACTAAACAGAGTACACTTTCGTAATTTTGGACGTCTATAGAAGCAGCATGACTAAATGTTTCTGCAGTGCTTTTCCAACTACTTGTTGAGTATATACTACATCGAGTTGTTGCACTACGCCGAGAAATAGGATATCCGACACATTATTAGGAGGTAACCGCGACTTTTATCACCTCAATGTATAAATGATGCCTGCCTTAAATAATATAGAATAATTGAATCAATAGTAAAGACATTAAAAATTTACGAAAAGACAATTTCAGCCACTTATCTTTCAGAAAATTACATCTTTCTAGGTTTCGTCTGCAGCAAGAACTAACATTTTTAATTTGAATTTTTGTCAACGTGAGGGTAAAACATTGATCAAAGCTAAATATCCACAAACATGCGTAAAGTGCTAATAACAACAGATTTTATTTTTATTTTGTGGGGAAAAATTGTAGTAAAATATGCTTTGTATTATTTTTTTTAATTTATAAAATACATGAACTTAATTTATATGTTCAAAAATATTTATCATTAATAAAGGAATTTCCACTGAATTTTAAGAAGCTTTAAAAATCATTTGTGTTCTATGAGATTTTCATAGTCGTCGCGAAGATATGCAGTGAAAATTCTAATTACAATTTCAAAACCAGCAGGAATGGGTTTCTTTTTTTGCATACTCTCTAATAATAGTGATTTTGTGGTTTAGACACGTTTTTTCCCAACAAATTGAAACCAAAATTTTACACAGAAAGTACAAAATCACTTACCAAATTGACATACTTAAATCATTGCTTATTTGAATTATCACGTTTACATGCTTCTAATACATCAGACCTACAGACGTTCAACCCCAGCTAAATTTGGCTATAAATTTTATAAATGTCTACAATATAGATGTTAAATATTTGTACCGAATTTCATCCATCTAGCTCTCTTCATTTTGTAGTTATACCGTTTTAACTGATATTCGAACAGTCGGATAAACAAACTTCCTCACTTTTGATAGAAATCTACAAATTTAGTGAAAAGATCATATGCCAAATTTCATTTGTCTAGATCAAAGCATTTTTGGGTTATCTTTGTCACAGACAAACGGGCAGACTGACAGTCAATTCGAATTTCTCTATACTTTGTATACGAGAAACTAGAAATCTCTCCGAGAAGCTCATTCCCACTATCCAAAGTCTATATGGGTGAAAGTTGGTAACTCCAAGAGAAAATTTCTTGCATGACGGAAGCATATGTGCTTCTGCGTGCGCGCGCGCGCGAGCGCGCTTGTGTGTGTGTGTGTGTGTTTCTATATATGCGAAATGTGTGAACGAAATTTTATTTATTCTGCCATTTCTGTTTTTAGATATCGCATTATCTTGATCTCGAATACACGAGCAGATAAAGTTGCCGCGAATGAATTTTCATTAAAATTTGATAGAAAACAACACATTTGTGCAAAGGTCATATTACAAATTTCATTTATCTAGCTCAATGCATTTTTGAATTATTTTATTCATACATGGGTATATTTCTAAAAGCCCGTTTTTAGAACTCTAGGAAATCTGAAGTATTTCTACTTTTTTTTTCCTACCTTTTATATAACTGAAAATTACTCAAAAAAAAATAAAATATCGAAAGTAAAAATGTCCTCATAAATTCTTCCTTCCCATTCAAATTTCTATCGTGTATAAAACTAACATTAATGCAATGACAAAAATATTTAATAATTTCGTCTGATGAAATATCAAAATCCATTCTTGTCACTTGTACAAACAAAGTTTTCTGATAAATTTGGAGATTTCAATTTCAAATGATTGTTTCATTTTTGAAATTCTTATTTCTTTCTCCATATTTTATAGTTATTATATTTTTTATATTCTTGTAATTGGTTTGTATTCCAGGCTTAAATTTCTTAGAACACATTTGTCAGTATTAAATGTCTTCTCAAATTTAATATATATTTATATATATAAACATAAAAATATTTTGATACCAATAAATGAAATTCTCTTTCCTTTTCTTTCAAAATAAAACCTTGTATAAAAGATAAATATACAAGAAAATCGAAATGAGTACTTAGAAAAGCCTTACTGTATTTCTCTTGGATCCTATAATAATAATTCTGAAACAACTAAAATTGATGCTTGTAATAATTTATAAAATAATTTTGTTTCTATAAATGATTCTATCGCTCTAAGTTGAATTTCATTTTGTCATTTTTGAAGAATTTTGATGCCTCAAAATATCATTCAAGTCATCATTTCTGATTGAAAGAATGTAGAAAAGAAACACGTTTTCGGTCTCCGTCTTTGAAATCGCGTCTTTATTTTTTCGGAAAGATGAGTGCGCCATCTATTGTTGATTGAACAAAATATTTTAAAACATTTACGATAAACTGAATATATGACGGAAATTTGTGAGATCTGTAATTATTTATTTAAAAACAAAGAAAAAATTTTTTTTTACGTTTGGATGCGTTCTCTGTTCTGAAAGGTCTGTGCTGCATTTATATGATCGAAAAGTTTTAAAAAATTATACATTAATTTAATTTATTCTAAACCGTGAAAACAAAACAAAACCTTTCACACTCTCATTCTAAAGATGAAAAAAATAATAATAAAATGTATTAAAAAAAAACACAAGTGCAATTTCTGAAATTTCCTAAAGTTCATAATTTTTATATAATGCTCCTTAGAAATATTACTAATCCTTTATTCTTTTTTATTTAATTGATTTTCGGCAAGTTATTAAATTTGGGTGCACGCGCATTTATTCCATTTTTAAGTAAAAAAAGAAAATAAACATATCAGTTTTATTTTTAAATTTGACAATATCATTTTTTAAATATAAATTTAAAATATAATAGATTCAACGATCTGACACTAGTGTCCTTAAAACTGGTAAGCCTACCATATAATATAACATATTATACGGTATTATAACATACCGTAATATAACATATTATACAGTATCTAGAACATATTTTATTTGCCAAAGAGCCGGTTTTGGTGACCATCTGGTGCACTGAGAATATTGTAGAGTTTAATCGAAATTAAATGTCTAACAGACAGTCTGATTTTCAGAATTCTCCCAGTTTTTCTAGCATAAAACTGTGATAGATATGAAAATTATATTATATGCATATTATATTTGAAATGTTAATACCTTTATACTTTTCTGTCTTTTTTGTACGAGTACCATCCGCATACAGTCAAGTCTCATGCAATTATGGAGCTACCGAAAAGTAACTGCCTTATTAATATATCATCTGATTGGAAATTTATTTCGCTATATTATAACTTCACTTTCTTAGTCATTATGTAAATTCCACAGATATAAATTTACCCAATAATCTCAAATTTCTTCTTTGTCCATCAACAATGGGAAAAAATCATGTAGTTAAATATTTGATGAAACAATGAAAATGTTTGAATTGTTTGAAAGGTTTGAATTCCACTACAGCAAGAAAAATATTGTTAAGCATTATGCTAAAAGAAATTATTTTTTTAAAAGTTATCAAAATTCAGAAAAAAATATTGCATGTAAACTAATTTAAAATAATTAAAAATCCCTTTCCTTTGTTCTTAAATAAGTTTAAAATTCATTTTTATGCCAGAATGATTTTCTGATGTTATCAAGTAAAGCATAAAAATCCCTCTTCATTTTTATGTAATTAAAATTCAATTCAACTTTCGAAAACTTATTCCAATACATATATTTTCATAGTCGAAAATAAATTTGTTTCAAATTTATTAAATCTAGGTCTGGCAATCTAGCCAGGAGAGGTGTGATAGGTATATATCACAAATATATACCTATTCCCCTTAATCATTAGTATATATTAGTGAGATTAGAGGAGCACATTGCATTTACTTTTTGACTATTGAGGTGAAGTTATTTGAAAAAGCAATACGTTAATGAAAGCTTATTCAAGTTCGAAACAATTTTTTTTTTTTCATAATTTTCAAATTGGTTGATCAAGTTTACTTTGACTATATTGAGTTTATGTCATTGTTTTACGAAAAGAAAATTCTAAGCTGCTTAATTCTGCGCTACTTTTAGTCTTTGCTTTGAGCTAAAAATTATTGGAAACAAACCTGCCGGCGTCCAGGCATTGCGGTAGCGCGTCTTCTCCGTGACCTGGGCGACCTGGGTTCGAGTCTCGGTTCGGGCATGGTTGTTTCTCTTTTGTGTTCTATCTGTGAGATATGTGAATGTGCCCCCCCCCCGCCTGTAAAAAGGGGCTGTGCAGGCGAATGTGATGCGTGAGTAGCTAAGTCGTACTCTTGGCCCTAGTTGGCGCTACTGAAAAAAACAAGAGACATTCCCCACCGGCTTAAATCGCTGTCCTTGTGACAGCGGGCTTGTCCATGGCAAGTGCCATAAGAAACAACAACAACCTACAGTATTGAAAACAAATCTGCAGTATTTTACCAAGAAATTTGAAAACTAATTTGTGTACTCCAAGGCCGTTTAATTTTTAAATGCACTTTGTCTTCTTACACGTCAAAATGTGTTTACCATTTATGTTTGGTATTGATTCTGAGAGAGTTTCATGAGGACAATATTCATCACAATATGAGTCTCAATATTTTTATATTGACGTTGGGACACATGGAAGAATCAGTTTATTACTTAAATCGTCCAAACGATGTATGGTTAGTTTAGTGCATGGATTGGATTACAGAATCTTATTATGGCTAAAAAAATCATAATTCAACATGGCATCAAATTTAGCACAGTAACTAAATAATGGAAAACGGTACATTAGTTCACAATAAAGCGAAGCACAGAACATAAAAATATAATCAAAATGCATACAAAGAATTATGCTTTTTAGACTAATAAGTAAACAGCAAATCGCTAAACAAAGCAGTAGCACAAAACAAATAAATAGAGATCTCGCTATGCTATTAACACATAAAAAAAAAAAGAAAAAAAGAATCCGTCAGTTGCTTCAGCTTCACAAGTGTATATAGGTTTTATTGATTAGAGCTGACATCACTAGGAACTTTCCAAAAGGAAGTTTCTCCCGATTTTGGTTCTTATAAAGATAGGACTATGATTCTTAAAATTTCCAGAACTTTCATTTTTTTTATTCCAAAGTTGCCCAATTTTTCTCCAATCAATTCCAAAGTTGCCAATCATAGACCTGGTATCCTTTGTGAATATCTGTAGAATTTACTATAAGATTATGCAAAAAACTGATATTACATATTCGTAACAATATTATGAGGGTTGTTCTGATAAACTGATGTAAATAGTATTAGATAATTTCTCATATATAATAACCCTATATTGCTATATACATATATATTCTTAATTCATTAAATCATTTATTTTAACTTTAAAAAAAACTAACTAAAACTGTATGTACATTCTCAATTTGCGTCATAAAACTATTTGTCTGAGAAGGGTTATTTATTTATTTTTTTCATTACCTTGTTTACATGCGTACGAGAGGGCCTACAAGCAGATTATCTGCTGTCTGATTGCGTTAAAAATTGGAAAGGAATTTATGGTTTTGTTGAAAATGCACATTTTAAATTTGATCCCCCTCCCCAACTCTTTCTGTTTTTCAGTTTTATCATGCTAATGTAGAGAGGTGTTTTTTTTTTCCCTTACCATTGTTATATTATTTATTTATTTATTTTTGACCTCTGACAGATTTAAGATGTGGAAATTCAAATTCATCAAAATATCTGCTTACAATTCGAAGATTACAACGCATTGTATAATTTTTAAAAAGAAAGGGAAGTAAAAAAAGAATGGCACAATTCACTGATATCGAATTCTTCTGTAGCGTGTTCTGCGTTAAAATACTAACGGAATAAAGAAATTTTTTTTTTCCGTTTTGTACAATATTGTGGTGCATCAACACAAATATGTACAAAAGAAAATAGCTCACTTGCAAAATCTTTTTATGTGGTCGTATTCGTTACATAATCGTCTTATCTTTATATTCTTCCAGACAGAAATGCAGTTTGGAGAAGTTATAGAAGAGAAAGAGAAAGAAAAAAAAAAGAAGAAAAAAAAAATCCATATATTTTTGATTGTCGAGCTTGCGTGTTTAAAATACATTAAAGAATAGTTTAAATTTAAAAAGATGTCTTTAAAATTGTCTGCTTTTTTATCTTTAAAATAAACATTACAAGAAAACACATGCCTGAGAGTATTGTATAAAAATCGATGTAAATTATGGTTGATGCTTCGAACACTGACTTTGTTACGTGATAATTATAGAATACATCAAGAATAGTTCTTTAAGTATGAAAAGGAAGTCTAACTATTGATAATCGATTCTGAATGGAAATGTTTAAAAAAAGAGAAATTCTAAAGTTTTGCAAATTTTCAAATACATGATATCGCCTTAAAATAAATGCAAATTTATTTTGTACGTAATTTAGCTCTGTAAGTTCCGTTTAAATGAAAAAATAATATTATATTATATTCATTTAACTGTTAACTAAAAATACAATAATACAAATATGATTAAATGATAAAAAGCGATATATATATATATATATATATATATATATATATATATATATATATATATATATATATATATATATATATATATATATATATATATATATATATATATATATATAAAAGTATTAGAATCAAGTTAATAGGAAAAACAAAAATCAAATAAAAATTAAACCAAAAAAATTATTAAAAAATATTAAAAAAGAATCCGGCCTGAAGACTTTTTCAAGGGTCACCCTCAGGCAGGGATTCAAATAAAGGGATTTTTTCTGTGAGGACATACAGACATTAAGTCTAATAATGATTCCTCGTGACCCGAAAATCCCCCGAAATCATGCTCAAGAGACATACCATTTTAACAGAAAGGAAATACAAAATAACAAATTAGAAAAAACCACAAAGTAAAAATACAATAAAAACAATAACAATAAAAACAAAAACAGCATTAAAATTAAAATTAAAATTAAAAACGAAAAGGCCAGTACATACCATCCAACAGTGAAGTAAACTTTAAACAATCGATTGTGATTTCCTGTTTTTGAAAGTTAACGGTAAATTATGTAAACAGAGGTAGGCACCCAGCGCCATCTATTGAGTGATCCAATATGCAAGTAAATTTCTATTTTTATTTAAGCCAAAAGATTAATCCCAAACCATACCTTGTTTAATTAAAAAATTGACATTACAGTAATTTCTAGGAAAATCATTTTTAATTAAATTTTTAAGGAGGATATTTGATGCTTCAATATAAGAATTTTTATTATTGCAAACCCTTTTGATCCTGTTAACTTGTGAGAAAATTAGATTTTTGAAAATTTTAGAGTTTAGATTGGAATGGTAGTTACATAGTTTTGTTATTTTAAAGTTGAAATCATCCCTTTTATCGTATATACCAACTATTGTTTTATCATTAGCAATTTCGATTTTTAAATCCAGAAAGGTAGCCTCAAGTTGATTTATATTTGTATCTTTTAGAATTAAATCTTTTGGATAGCAATTAGTAATAATATTAGTATTGTCGAAGTTAATCAAAAGTAGGTCATCAATATATCTCCACCCGTTTATTAAATTATATTTAATTATTTTTTTCTCATAGTAATGCAGGAAAATATTAGCTAAAGCACTTGAGAAAGCTGTCCCCATTGGAATGCCCTTGACTTGTTTATAAAAATTAATACCATTAAACACGTAATTTTCAGTAATATTAAAATTACATAACTCAAGCCAGTTATTTTTAGGAATGATATTTTCATTTAAATATTCGTCATATATAAAAGTGCAGACCTTTATTAATTTTTCATGAGTTAGATTAGTGTATAAATTTTCGAAATCAAAAGTATTAAGTTTATTAATGTTGTTATCTTTAAGAAAATCCAATACTTCTTTGTTACTAGAAATAATAAAGTTGTCTTCATTTTTTATTTTGTCCAGGATAATTTTTAAGTATTTAAAGAAATGTTTACCCGTATAGTAATTATAACTACCAGTGCTACAGGTTACGAATCTGAATTTTAATGGATTTTTATGAAATTTAACTGTTGGGAATAAATAAGGATAGTTAAGAGAGCAAGTCTTAGTTTTGGTTTTTTTTGCGAAAGCTAGCATTCTTTTATCTAATTCCTTTTTCCCGGTGTTCTTTAACATATAAGTTGCATTAGAGTTATATTCATTAATTAAAAGTTCTTTATAATAATATTTACAAATTAAACAGAAATTATTTGCTGATTTATCTATTACTGTAATAACAAATTTTTCTTTTAAATTTTTTATTTCATTTTTTAATGTTTTACTAAAATAAATCCCACGTTCTTTAGATCTGTCAAAATCAGTATTCAATTTTATTTTAATTTCCTTTAAAATTCTCACTTTCCATTCCCCGAAACCTTCCGCAGGCCAGTGGTATTTTCTAGATAATTTGGCAATAAAAACATCCAAATCATTACCAATAGAAATCAAAATTTTGTTATGGTTTATTTTTTCTCTTAATCTAAATTTTGTTCCTCTTCCCATCAAATCTCTTAAAGAGTTGGATTCAATAATTTTTAAATTACCTGTAATAATATGACCTTTATCAATATCTATAAAATCTTTATATTTTTCCTTGTTACAGTAACAATCTGTTTTATTTATTTTATCTAAATTTTTGCTATAGTAATTATAATTACAAATTTTTTTCTTTAAAGTTGAAGTGTAACTAAACGCTATTGATACATTAGTTTTATCTGCAAGAGGAAAAAATATATTATTATTATGTATAATTTTGGGTAATTTTAGATATTCGAAGTAAATATCCAAGAATTTAATCACACAGTATTCTTTGTAAACATTATTTTTATTATTAAAAAGTAAATCGTTTTTTCCAATGTTAAGTTTACATTTAATAAGATCTAGAATAATACATTTAGTGTACGAATTTTTAAACTCTAATTCCCCGAATTTATTATTTAAAAACCATTTCATTTTATTATTTCTAAGACCAAAAATGTATTTCCTAATTCTGTGAATGTTTTCACTATTGTGTTCCAGATTACAGTAATTTTGAAATTCCTCAAATATAATTTGAAAATTGCCTCCTTTCCCTTAAGCTTAATTTAAGAATTAACAATCACAGATCCGATATAAAAAACTTTATAAAAAATAGGAACACTGACTTCGAACTGGAGCATTTTCAAAAACATAACTTTAACAATATTAATATCTACATTCTAGAAGACAATATTAACGAATTAAACAAAAGATTAGATCTGGAAAACATTTATATTTGCAACCTGAAAACTTTATTTCCTTATGGTCTCAATAGTAAATTAAATGGGGAAGGTTATGCAGATTTAAACAATAATTGCATTTATAACAAATTTAACATTTTTAAAAATTTTCTAAATAAAGATAACTTTTCTAAAAGATTTAAAAGAGGTAAAGGGAAAGGAGGCAATTTTCAAATTATATTTGAGGAATTTCAAAATTACTGTAATCTGGAACACAATAGTGAAAACATTCACAGAATTAGGAAATACATTTTTGGTCTTAGAAATAATAAAATGAAATGGTTTTTAAATAATAAATTCGGGGAATTAGAGTTTAAAAATTCGTACACTAAATGTATTATTCTAGATCTTATTAAATGTAAACTTAACATTGGAAAAAACGATTTACTTTTTAATAATAAAAATAATGTTTACAAAGAATACTGTGTGATTAAATTCTTGGATATTTACTTCGAATATCTAAAATTACCCAAAATTATACATAATAATAATATATTTTTTCCTCTTGCAGATAAAACTAATGCATCAATAGCGTTTAGTTACACTTCAACTTTAAAGAAAAAAATTTGTAATTATAATTACTATAGCAAAAATTTAGATAAAATAAATAAAACAGATTGTTACTGTAACAAGGAAAAATATAAAGATTTTATAGATATTGATAAAGGTCATATTATTACAGGTAATTTAAAAATTATTGAATCCAACTCTTTAAGAGATTTGATGGGAAGAGGAACAAAATTTAGATTAAGAGAAAAAATAAACCATAACAAAATTTTGATTTCTATTGGTAATGATTTGGATGTTTTTATTGCCAAATTATCTAGAAAATACCACTGGCCTGCGGAAGGTTTCGGGGAATGGAAAGTGAGAATTTTAAAGGAAATTAAAATAAAATTGAATACTGATTTTGACAGATCTAAAGAACGTGGGATTTATTTTAGTAAAACATTAAAAAATGAAATAAAAAATTTAAAAGAAAAATTTGTTATTACAGTAATAGATAAATCAGCAAATAATTTCTGTTTAATTTGTAAATATTATTATAAAGAACTTTTAATTAATGAATATAACTCTAATGCAACTTATATGTTAAAGAACACCGGGAAAAAGGAATTAGATAAAAGAATGCTAGCTTTCGCAAAAAAAACCAAAACTAAGACTTGCTCTCTTAACTATCCTTATTTATTCCCAACAGTTAAATTTCATAAAAATCCATTAAAATTCAGATTCGTAACCTGTAGCACTGGTAGTTATAATTACTATACGGGTAAACATTTCTTTAAATACTTAAAAATTATCCTGGACAAAATAAAAAATGAAGACAACTTTATTATTTCTAGTAACAAAGAAGTATTGGATTTTCTTAAAGATAACAACATTAATAAACTTAATACTTTTGATTTCGAAAATTTATACACTAATCTACCTCATGAAAAATTAATAAAGGTCTGCACTTTTATATATGACGAATATTTAAATGAAAATATCATTCCTAAAAATAACTGGCTTGAGTTATGTAATTTTAATATTACTGAAAATTACGTGTTTAATGGTATTAATTTTTATAAACAAGTCAAGGGCATTCCAATGGGGACAGCTTTCTCAAGTGCTTTAGCTAATATTTTCCTGCATTACTATGAGAAAAAAATAATTAAATATAATTTAATAAACGGGTGGAGATATATTGATGACCTACTTTTGATTAACTTCGACAATACTAATATTATTACTAATTGCTATCCAAAAGATTTAATTCTAAAAGATACAAATATAAATCAACTTGAGGCTACCTTTCTGGATTTAAAAATCGAAATTGCTAATGATAAAACAATAGTTGGTATATACGATAAAAGGGATGATTTCAACTTTAAAATAACAAAACTATGTAACTACCATTCCAATCTAAACTCTAAAATTTTCAAAAATCTAATTTTCTCACAAGTTAACAGGATCAAAAGGGTTTGCAATAATAAAAATTCTTATATTGAAGCATCAAATATCCTCCTTAAAAATTTAATTAAAAATGATTTTCCTAGAAATTACTGTAATGTCAATTTTTTAATTAAACAAGGTATGGTTTGGGATTAATCTTTTGGCTTAAATAAAAATAGAAATTTACTTGCATATTGGATCACTCAATAGATGGCGCTGGGTGCCTACCTCTGTTTACATAATTTACCGTTAACTTTCAAAAACAGGAAATCACAATCGATTGTTTAAAGTTTACTTCACTGTTGGATGGTATGTACTGGCCTTTTCGTTTTTAATTTTAATTTTAATTTTAATGCTGTTTTTGTTTTTATTGTTATTGTTTTTATTGTATTTTTACTTTGTGGTTTTTTCTAATTTGTTATTTTGTATTTCCTTTCTGTTAAAATGGTATGTCTCTTGAGCATGATTTCGGGGGATTTTCGGGTCACGAGGAATCATTATTAGACTTAATGTCTGTATGTCCTCACAGAAAAAATCCCTTTATTTGAATCCCTGCCTGAGGGTGACCCTTGAAAAAGTCTTCAGGCCGGATTCTTTTTTAATATTTTTTAATAATTTTTTTGGTTTAATTTTTATTTGATTTTTGTTTTTCCTATTAACTTGATTCTAATACTTTTGTATCAATTCATCTGTGTTTTTGAAGTAGCTGCAATTGCGCTCTCTAAATACTATGAAGTTCCTTTTTTGTTTTAGTTTAAATAGGTAATAAATTTTAGTTGCGATTTCGAAACTGTTTTGTTTCGTTTTCATTTTAGTTTCGTTTTCAAACTTTTTCTTACTTTGGATTGGTTATATATATATATATATATATATATATAAGTTTAAATAAATATAATAAACTTTAATATATAATTAAACATAATTCTCATGTGTGTGTGTGTAAGCATTATTTTATGTGATGCAGGATGCAGTTTTGAAGGCAGTGAAAAGACTTTCGATTTCGTGACGTCGTTTTATTTCATTTTGGAGAAGTAGGCATATTTACAAGCGATGAGCGCACACACAACACAGAACGATACAGAGAGGAAAGAGGAAAAGCTCTTGGACATTTTATCCCCGGTCTTATATAACCTGAGAAATTCATAGGGAAAATATTTCTTCATAGTGCTAATATATGTATAATGTGATTTCGATAGGGATTTTCGCTACACGCGTCGACGAGGTAAGGGAAAACATAGGAATCTTTTAAAAAGAATGTGCTTAGTGGACATTTGTCTATCCCTTCTCGCGGAGAGTGGGAATGTGAGGTTTTTAGCCGATACAGCAATTTTACAAAGCTACTCTTGAATTAATTAAGTAGAGAAAGTGGAATTGGATCACGAAAAAAGAGAATATTTTTAGAATGAAGTTACTATGGGCTAAATTAAGATAAAATCTTCGAAATTAATTAAATTGAAATTAGAATTAAAATATCATTACATATATATATATGTATGTATGTGCGTGTGTGTGTGTGTCTGTGTGTAACACTAACATACGTGTCATAAAAAATCATTCATATTAATTTCTGCCGAATGCAACATTCAAATATAAATAAATGTCTAGCCGAACGTTTCAAATTACTTCATGAATATTTTTACAATTACAATTTATTCAATAAACTGCTCTCAGATTGATGGAGCTGCTAAAAGTTTTTAGAAATGCTCTAGAGAGGCCAGATCGCCCAAACATTCCAATCTGTCAGTGAAAAGATATTATAAAAATCAAGAAAGAAGCAGAACAGAAAGATTAATTGAGCGTTAAAATAGGGTTAACCATCGCAAAATGGTTGATCGCTATGACTTACCAATGAAAATTGAGGACCATTTTTTTCAAATGTAGGATCTCACAAAAGTAGGATTTGCATTGTTTTTAAATTAAAAAAAAAGCAATATATATATATATGTATATATATATATATATATATATATATATATATATATATATATATATATATATATATATATATATATATATATATATATATATATATATATATATATATATATATATATATATATATATATATATATATATATATTTAATGATGTCCATTTGATTTCCGCATATTTTTTCTTTAACTTTTTTTTATTTAATACATAAACTATAACAGTGTTTTTAATGTAAAGCGGAAATTAAAATTCATCGAAGAATATATTCAATTACGTGCATGCAAATGTTAAAATGGAAAAAAACAACAACAAAAAAAAGGTTTTATTTGGATTATAACTCCCACGTAAGAATTTCACTTTTACTTTTATTTCTAATGGATTTACTTTTCTATTTGCAGTGAATTGAGTAAACTAATAAAATTAAATTCGTGTTTTTCTGTTTTTTGGCATGATAATTTTTGAAAAAAGGTATCGCATATTAATAACTGAACTGTGTCAGAAATCAATAATTAGGAAAGCCAAAGGCGTCTAATATATGATTCAGTGAATTATTGATTAATAATTGATGATTTAGTTGATCACTTTGACTGATAACATTCAGTTAAATGCTTTTGTAAGATAATATTTATCGATTAATATATAAAAAAAGGCTGATCTGAAAATTAAACTATGAATTCACATATAGAAAGAAAAGTCAAAATGTGTTACATTTTTGTAAATAACCTTACAATGGGTTATATTTTTCACATGATGATGTGCATACATTGATGTATTGTTATTATATAGAGTAAAGAAATATTTAAAAATCAATGAAATTTTTTACATAGCAAAATGTTGGTCTTAGAACAACTTAATTACTTCTTAAATATGAAAACCTTCTTGTCTTAACTTCTGATGGGCCATAAAAGCAAGGATAGAGAAAAAAATTAATTTGCCACTAAAAATTATTTAAAAACATGTTTATTGTTCACGTAAAGATTTGGGTAATGTTTTATACTAATTGCCTCTGGCGACCAATTTTTTCGCTCAGAATATTGACTTTCTAAGCTGCTGAATATTAATATGTATTGTACGTTTAAAAAAATGACCTTGTTATTTGGTAAAACCGATAAAACATAAATTTAACTGAGTAAATAAGAAAAATGTAACACGTTCTCGTTATAAAGGTTGTATAGTACGAAATAGAAATAGAAGTGAAAATACTAATTCGGAATTAATGCAAGAAAGCATTTTTAGGAAAATCTTAGTTTCAACAGTGCGAAAAGTTCGCGTTTGAATATTTAGATGAATGAGTCTGAATTTCATCCTAACATTAAAAATTAATTCTCTTACATCATGTATTACATTTAAAATGTGTATTTATTTTAATAATAAAAATTTGTGTGTGCGTGTGTATGTATATGTACGTGTGTGCGTGCTTGGATATTGACCAAACTATTTGTCTTAAAAGTATCACATTTGCCACATACTTACCTTGAAAGTCAAGAATGTGTACCACCGAGCGATTTTTTAAATTTTTAATTAGAATTTTAATTAATTAAAATTTTGCAAATGTTGAAAATATTATTGGCTAAATATTTGTCTCTTCCCTCAAAATTCTTATTGCACTAAAAGGAATTTTGAGCCTTTTTAAATTTAAAAAATTGTCTTTTCAATGATACCTTTAATGAGGAAATGAAAAACAAACAAAGAGGGAAAGTTAAAAAAATGTCTTATATAGGATGTATCCACTTTTTGTTATTTAGTTCTATGAAAGGACTTGTGGTGAATAGCATATAAGCCAATAACAGCGCATCTACCCGAACAGCTGTTTTGGTATAACTGTTAAGTTGCTGGACTGCTAACCACAAGGTACGAGGTTCTATCCTAACACGTCTCCCATCGCCTCATTGGTGACCTTGGACACTGAACCTTCAACGTTCGTACAGCTGTTGTGGCGCCATCTACCCGCAACCAAAGCCGTCAGACTCACGTGACGTAGCAACCCAAAGCCGTCAGACACACTTGGCGCATCAGCACCCACACACGCTCGCCATAACGCTTAGCGCTATTCAACTAGGTACCGGCCCATTTCGACAACAGCTAATAACTCAATACATCACCATTCAACAGACATATCGCTCATCTCACCTTCGACTCACTGGAGGGAGAGTACTGTGGTGAATAGCACATAAGCCAGTAACAGCGCTTCTACCCGAACAGCTGTTTTGGTATAACTCTTAAGTTACTGGACTGCTAACCAAAAGGTCCCATGTTCTATCCTAGCACATCGCCTACCGCTTCACACTCTTACTCCCCCCCCCCCCGCATTTCTTAAAGAGAGTTATGTGAAAGAATGACTTGGTTATATACAGCTATACCAATAAATCGATTGCATCAAACACAATACATTAAATGTTACATTAGAAAAAAATTAAATTAAGGACTTTATCGATTTCAAGTTGTAATCCAAATTCATGCAAAAAAATATATATATATATATATATTCTCCTTTTGTATAGCTAACTTCTCCACCACTATTGAAAGAAGCAGTGATAGACTATTCCCTATTAATTCATCTGCACGAAGATAAACTGAAATACTGTCCCAATATATTGAACGATGTCTCCACGATATTGTGCGATATTCTGAATGCTCGCCAACACCGTGTGGATGTCGTAACGATGTTTTAGGGTATTTTGAGTGATAGGATATTGTATATTTTTTCTTTCTATGAAAATCTATCCCATACAGTGAAATGTACACATCACATTAATAATATCAACTTTCGAATTGTTTTTACTATCTCATAATAAAAATAATATCTCATAAAATTTATTCGTCAATAAATAACTAAAGTTACTAGTGAGAGCACCCTTTTTGAAGCTTTTTTTTCACATTTCCAAGTCCCCCCGTAGATAAGAAAGCCTCACAGCGGAAGGAAAGACGTCATCACTCAACTTAGGCCAGCACAAAACGCATTGGATCGCGATTGGATGGAGTCTGCCTTACTAGCTTTGATGAATGATATTCATCATGATAATTAACGATTTGTACTAAAAAAAGTAAATAAAGAAATCATAAACGAAAAAGATAAACTCGATTTTTGTTTTTGTGAAAAAAATCAGAAGCATTCAGTAAATTTTAAATGATTATAATATTTGTTGCAATATAAAAGTATTTTCGAAGTATTTAAAAGTTGATAACTGATTATAAATTATAAATTTTTTTTCTGAATTGCTTTTGATTAAAATATAATTAACATTGAAACGAGAAAAGAAGAAATTTCAAACTAAAATTTTATTTTATTTTAAGGCATTATTTAAAATCAATAATTCAATGTATGTATCATCAACGCTTAAGACAAAGGAAAAATAAAAGCACAAAAATTATTTTTTAAACGTTATCCTTCTTAAGTAATTAATCAACATTTACAAATGACAAATTTTTATAATCCATACAAAATATTACAGTGGTACAATCATTTTTTATAAATGTAAGAAAATACTTATTTAGTTATGCTTTACAAGAATATGTGTTAGGATCATTCAAAATTTCCAATTGAATATTTCATTCCAAAAGTACAATCCGTCTATAAACATATAACATAATTTAAAGGGCATTTAGATTCATTAATTTTCATTTCTTGTTTTGTGGTATATTAAAGCATGGATCGCCAAACATTTTTATTACAATAATTATAAACAAAATACAATACATTTTTACAATTATATAAAATTAAAATAATTTTAAAAGTATAAATTGAATTTTTTGCAAATTTCATTTGATAAGTAATAAGTCATAGGGTAAAATTAAGAAATTAAAAACTCTATATATCAACCTTAACATATAATTACAAAGGAAAGACAAGTACAAATAAAATATTTGAGAGAAACAATCTTTATTGAGCATCATACAAGAAATGAATATGCAGTTATGTATTAGTGTCATCAAAATAATCAAATGAAAGATTCATTAGAAAAATATAATTTCCCTAAAAATACAATTTAAACTCTTTTTAAAATCATTAATTTCCATTTCTTGTTTTGCAAAGCAATAAAATTTAAAACGTAGTTAACTTTTTTTACAATATTTTTTCAAAAATATGTCAATTGATTTTATACAAATTTAATTTAATAAGTAAGCAGAAGTATTTAAGCTTTTTCCTGTAGGTAAATAATTTTAAGTTGCATAAAGTTTTTAAATCCTAATTTACAAGCTACTCCTATTTTATTTAGAACTTACTTTCAAAAACATGCTTTCATATTTTTGAGATAATAATTTTGAAATAATAAACACAGTTGAAAATTAGAATGATTTTTATATTATCGTTTGGATATTTTAAACCACTCAAATTTAAACTTTTTATTAATGAAAATCAATTTACATCAGAAATTACATCTCTTTCCAATAATAGTTGAGCTTTGCAGATATTACAATTTTTTTAAATACTCAATAATAATAATAATAATGAACTCAATAATCTGAAACAAAGACTAAAGCAGGAAGCATTAGATTTAACTTTTCAATATCATTATCAGAAATATATATTTCATTTAGAAAAGTTAGAATATCAAGAGTTTGCATTGCAATTATAATTATTATCATCATCAGAGAGTGTTGCGGCAATTTCACCTTGCTTTTCTGATTATAAAGATAAGGTCAGCATAAATCGAAGTCTATTTATTTTACTTGACGAGATGACGCTACAACTTGGAGATTCGTGAAATTATCTAGTTCGGATCTTTTGATTTCGAATTTTGATTACGCTATGTATATGAGAAATAAATAATTATCTTTTACAACTAGCTTACGAATTTTGATTACGCTAAGTAAACGCGAAAGTAATAATTATCTCTTACAACTAGCTTATAAATTTTGATTACGCTACGTACACGCGAAAGTAATAATTATCTTTTACAACTAGCTTACAACTAACTTTTCTTTGTACTGCGACGCAAATCTTTCACGGTGAATTGAATGTCTCTCCTTCTATGGGTACTGATTAGGGATGACGAATATTTTAAGAGCGGTTATTACGTAACCAATATCAAAAAGTCACAAATACAAGTGACCAATACTTTTCAAAGAGGGGTGTGATTCAAATCCTTGATACGATCTTACTGGTGATATTTCGATTACAGGTTTTGGAATCACGATAAAAAGTAACAATCGATACAATATCACTGAAATTTGCCGGAGCGGTGACTTCACTGGAAAGTAACAATCGATACGATCTGTCCAATGGAAGCTCTCGAAAGAAATCTGTGATTGGACTGAAAAGTGAACGGACCGGTTATTGGAATTATCGTATCGTATCACTGAATTGCATATTAATGAAATTTATCGGAGCGGTGATTTCATCGGAAAGTGCGAAGTAGGGATGACGAATATTTTAAGAGCGGTTATTACGTAACCAATACCAAAAAGTCACAAATACAAACGATCAATACTTTTCAAAGAGGGGTGTGATTCAAATCCTTGATACGATCTTACTGGTGATATTTCGATTACAGGTTTTGGATCACAATAGAAAGTAGCAATCGATACGATATCACTAAAATTTGCCGGAGCGGTGACTTCACTGGAAAGTAACAATCGATACGATTGTGGTGAATAGCATATAACCCAGTAACAACGCTGCTACCCGGATAGCTGTTTTGGTAAAATCGGATCGTTACTGGACTGCTAACCAAAAGTTCCCAGGTTCTATCCTCCCGCGTCTCATACCTCCTCACGATCTGTCCAATGGAAGCTCTCGAAAGAAATCTGTGATTGGATTGAAAAGTGAATGGACCGGTTATTGGAATTGTATCGTATCATTAAATTGCATATCACTGATAGAGATGAAAAATTAACGAATTTTTGAATAACAAATAATATTGCTATTGTTATTTTTAAATATGTGTTCCAAATATCTGTTATTTCAATCATATTATTAATTAAAATTTATTACTTAATATTAAATATAAAATTTATTAATTGTAATTAATACTTAATTTACTAATTTAAATAACGTGTGATTGAATTAATTTATCTGTTTCAACTTACTTCTTAATTTCTTTTTCCCTCAAAACTATTTATTTAATTTATTTATTGGAGTGAACCATTTTCTGGAAAAAGTGAATTAAAAATATATGTAATTTCTTTAAAATGTTTACTTTAGTTCTATATTCTACCAATAGATTGCGCCAGCAGTAAACAGAATATATGTAATTAAAGTCAATCATGTCACGAGCAATTAAAAAGGATCTGTATGGAATAGTGCATCATCATATGCGAATATCGGAAGTCATTCCCGTAAAGTGGAGCGGTGACTTCGCACTTTCCGGTGAAATCACCGCTCCGATAAATTTCAGTGATATGCAATTCAATGATACGATAATTTCAATAACCGGTCCGTTCACTTTTCAATCCATTCACATATTCCTTTCGAGAGCTTCCATTGGACAGATCCTATAGTTTGTTACTTTCCAGTGAAGTCACCGCTCCGGCAAATTTCAGTAATATCGTATCGATTATTACTTTCTATCGTGATCCAAAACCTGTAATCGAAATATCACCAGTAAGATCTTATCGAGGATTTGAATCACACCTCTCTTTGAAAAGTATTGATCACTTGTATTTGTGACTTTTTGATATTGGTTACGTAATAGCCGCTCGTAAAATATTCGTCATCCCTAATCACTGAAATTTATCGGAGCGGTGATTTTACTGGAAAGTGCGAGGCTTCACTGGAAAGTGCGAAGCCACCGCTCCACTTTACGGGAGTGACCGATATTCGTATTTGATGATGCACTATTCCATACAGTTCATTTTTAATTGCTCGTGACATGATTGACTTTGATTACATGTACTCTGTTTGCTGCTGGTGCAATCTATTGGTAGAATATAGGACTAAAGTAAACATTTTAAAGAAATGACATATATTTTTAACTCATCTTTTCCAGAAAATGGTTCACGCTAATAAAGAAATAGTTTTGAGAAAAAAAAATTAAGAAGTAAGCTGAAATAGATAAATTAATTCAATCACACGTTAATTAAATTAGTAAATTAAGTATTAATTACAATTAATAAATTTTATATTTAATATTAAGAAATAATTTTTAATTAATAATATGATTGAAATAACAGATATTTGGAACGCATATTTATAAATAACAATAGCAATATTATTTGTTATTCAAAAAATCGTGTATTATGCATCTCTAGTGCGAAATCACCGCTCCACTTTACGGGAGTGACCGATATTCGTATTTGATGATGCACTATTCCATACAGTTCATTTTTAATTGCTCGTGACATGATTGACTTTGATTACATGTACTCTGTTTACTGCTGGTGCCATCTATTGGTTGAATATAGGACTGAAGTAAACATTTTAAAGAAATGACATATATTTTTAACACATCTTTTCCAGAAAATGGTTCACTCTAATAAAGAAATAGTTTTGAGAAAAAAAAATTAAGAAGTAAGCTGAAATAGATAAATTAATTCAATCACACGTTACTTAAATTAGTAAATTAAATATTAATTACAATTAATAAATTTTATATTTAATATTAAGTAATAATTTTTAATTAATAATATGATTGAAATAACAGATATTTGGAACGCATATTTAAAAATAACAATAGCAATATTATTTGTTATTCAAAAAATCGTGGATTATGCATCTCTAGTACTGATGGATATGCTTTCAAATTAACTGCTTGGAATTTATTCTCTGTAGAATGGCATCAAAATGTAGCATAAACAAACGATTCAGGTTTTTCGGTTTCGATTATCGCTTGAAGCAGGTGGTTTTTTTTATTTGTTCTTAAAATACTTATATTGCACCATCAAATTAACTTATTTCTGATATACCTATTGTTTATTACTAGTTTTTTTTCTCCATTTCATATATAATACTGAGAAATTCTGGATTTTTTTCTAAGTATAAATATTGAATCCATCTGATAATTATCAGCAATTTATCCTTATCTTCAGATTTTGTAAATAATTGAGCATTGCTTTAAAATTTTATTCGCAAGATTTTATCGTATTTTATAACTCCTCTATTTTACTTATTTATCCTCTATTTTACACTATTACACCTATTTTACAATTACTTCTCTATTTTATAATATTTTATTTAATATAAATTATTTGATGCGGCTCTGTATTATTCTGTATATGTTAATATACACTTTTCCAAATAACTTTATTAGTTAATAAAATTTCAGCGCATTTCTAAAATTATACGGCAAAAATTTGTTGCTATGTTAACTAGAATTCTCGAGAAACGGTATTTTTGGGTACTTGATATTATGCAGTTCATCATTACTTTTATAATAAATTATTTTCCACGCATTTTTAAATCTATGTGATGTGATTATGCTGCCTTATTTGAGATTAATCTTTCCCTGATCATTTAAGTCTCTTTTATAAATTTATAGATTGAAGAAGAATTTTTTCAATTTTTCTTTAAAGTGAACTGGTAACAAACCACCAATGAGTGAGAATAAAGAATACTTCATTGGTGTTGATGTTGGCACCCAAAGTGTTAGAGCTGGTCTTGTTACTAGTAAAGGGTCCTTCATAAAAACTGCATCTTTGCCTATAAGAACATGGAATCCATATCCAGATGTTTATGAGCAGTCATCTGATAATATATGGGATCTTTGTGTTAAAGTCATACAGGTAAAATCATTCTGTATTTCTGGAAAGTTTTATATTTTATTGGGAAATGAGTTTTAATTTCTATTTAAAAATATTTTTAGTAAAAGATAATGCTTGAAATTAAAAAAAAATAAATAAAAGTATTATCTTGCATTAATACATTTTTATATAAATTTAAATTTTTTAAAAAAAATAAATACAATAAACTGATGCAAATTTATAAATGTAAATTTTCTTCGTTTTTTTTTATTTTTAATTAAATGCTTTTTAAGGTAAACTCTATTCTTAAATATGAGATCAAAATTTAGTTTAAAGTTTTTAATCATAATTTTTTTCACCTGGTCGATGATGAAAGGATGAAAATCTGTTTTCCAACTTTATAAATCTTTTTCAGATGTATATAAAAGGGCTATTCCGTATCTTTCTGAATTTAAATTTTCTTTTGGGAGTTTTATATTTCATACTATTATATATTTTTATTCTTCATGTATACAAACTAATATATCTATTGTACCACCATATTATTAGATTTTTGAGATTTATATTCTCATTTTTTTTTTAAATTAGATATTTGAGTAATGTGTGACACATTCCAGTGATGTTCAGTTTTGTATTCAATAATTCAAATTCTTCTTATTTAAAAAAAAAAAAATGAAATATGAGATATCAGGTTTTTATATATGGAGCTGTAGTAATGTTATCACCATAGCTGTCAAGTATTGTTTTTAACTGAAAAACTACACTTAGTGATATTATTTATGGTTAGTAATAATTGAAATAAACCAAACAAAAAAAATATTAAATGAACTAACAAGATAATCTTTTTTTATGCTTTTTAATATTGCATAATAATTGATATGATGGCCCAATTCTTTATTTAATTATTCTCAATGCTATAATGTTAACTAATCATCATTTTTAATGAATAAGAACAATATATTTGTTTCTTTTATGGTTTTAAGGTGCCCTTTCTTAAATATTTTATTTTCATAAAAAATTATCTATCTGTAATTGCTTTAAAATTAAAATTTTTATGGAGAATGATACCACTTATTATTTATTAAATCATCTTTGTATTAGTAAATTACTTTTAAACTGCTTTTCAGATCTAAAGATTATACTTTAGAATATTAAATTTCCTTTATCGTCATTTGTGCTTTTTCTTTTGGAAAGGACGAGTAAAATTAAGAAATATGTATGATACATTTTATTATTACATTGTTTTCCTTGGGGCTTTATAAATTTAAATTATCTGAAATTTACACTGCATTAATCTCTATCCATTTCAAATAATTATTCTTATCTTTGGTAATCAGTATTTTTTATTTATTTGTTTTCCTTTAAATTATAAACAATAATGCACAATCACTCTAGAATGACATCAGTTTCCTGCTAAGTAATGTAATATTAGTGAATATTTTTCTTCTGTATATTCTGCTGTGGAACTTAACAATTAATTATAATTTAACTATCCCTTTGAAATTAATCTGTATCCCTTATAATTGCTCTGTAAATGATTTTTTTCTTTGTCCTATTCAGTCACTCAATATATAATAAATAAATTAATTACTAATAGAAGGTGATGCGAATATTAAGCCCAATGATAGTAAAAATGGGCTGAATATCATATTTTCCAATAACTTGGAGAAAAAAACATTTTTTTTTCATCTTCCCATCAAAATTTTTATTCCATGAGAGTATAAGAGATAATATCTAGCTTATTATTCAGATGTGAAAGGATGCCATGCTAATTTTTATTTTTCAATAATATATTATTCTGTTTTCAGGATATTACTAAAGGAATTGATCCAACAACAGTGAAAGGCATTGGATTTGATGCAACATGCTCACTTGTAGCATTAGACAAAGATTTCAAGCCATTAAGTGTAAGCAAAACAGGTAAACAATTTATGTTAAAATACATATTTAGAAAATGCAAGTTCTGCAATTCTTTGCATCTTAAGTTATGAAATACTGTAAAATGTGTTAATAAATCAATTAAAGAAAATGGTAAATCAAGTTTGTTATACTCATATGGCCACCCATATTGATTATTTCTGGCACACTTAACTAGCAGCAAAAACTCAAGTGAAAGTATTATATTAAAATTTTAATTATATTCTATTATAAGTTCAATGAAAAATATCAATTCATATTACTAGATTTGAAACTAAGAATACTTAAACCATTGAATGACATGTTCACTTTCTTTCATTTTCTTCATAAATATGAAATAACTGTGCTGTAATTTTCAAGTATATGTTATTAAAATATATTTTTATTTTAATTCAAGGACAAAACTATTATTATAGTGTCTGAATTTTATAATGTTCATTGGATTTGGATGTATTAGAAACTTTGTCTATCTAATTATTTTTATACAGAAATATTTGTCAGTTCCAAATTTTTTTTTTTTACTTATAAAAGGCCACAATTATCATATATTTTTGTACTGATAGGAAAATAATATAAGCTACCAGTTGGAACAAAATTCTACATTAGTTACCTTTTTGTTATAGTTTTGAAATAAAAGATATATTTCTAAAAAATAGGAGAGTTTATGTAAATTTTGACATTGTTTCTTTTGTGCTTGTTTTAATATTTGAGATTATTGTGTATAATGCTAATGAAATGATAATTTATAAGTTCATATAATTGTATTCCTGATACCATCTTAAATGGTTTCATTTTCCTTCTGTTAATATGGATTAATTGGTGCTTGTCTATTTTTATGGTGAAAAATTATGAAAAATATACAAAGCTTTGCCAACTTGTTGATTAGCAAATCATATTTGGTGATCTTGCACAATTTGAAAATTGCCATGTAAATCCATCATCTTGGCATAATCATCTAAAAATTACCAAATGAACCTAGGAATGTAACCATATTGTCATCTTGTATATAATAGAACTTGGCAATTTTTTCAAAAATCAGGAAATTACCAAGTAAACTCGTATCTTGGTCTTTATCTTCTTAGCATAATCTGAAAATCACCAAGAAAATCAGTTGTAAAATAAATCAAGGACCAATTAATCTTTATCAAATTAGAATTGTAAACAATATTATTCAATAATAGAACTGTTATAAATTGATGTTTTTATATTTTTTTCTGACAATATAAATCCATCCCTTTATATGTTAAAAACAATAACTTTTCAATAGCATTTGTATTTCTGAGCTTGTCATAAATTGCTATCTTGATTCTTATTGCCATTGTAAATCCTTCAATTCTCTGAATAAGATATTTGAAAAGCATCTTCATAAAGAGGAAGACAATTTGTCATATACATTATCAATAAACAATATTAAATCTGTAAAAAAAAAAAAAAAACCCTTTATTACAAAGTCTAGTGTTTCTGGCTATCCAGGAAAGAAACTGGTGCACAAGTGTCAAAAGAAGAATGCAGTGAAACAGAATTCAGAGGAAAGAACTGGCCCACCCTGGGATGTCTGACCAAATATGAAATGAAATGACTATCAAATCTGTAAATTCTTTTTCTTTCATCTGAAATATTGACTTTGAAGAAATTCATAATTCATAAAATATTAAATAAAGGACCCTTTCTTATTATCTCTTCAGTATTTTTCATCGATAAATCCTATTATCATAGAAACAATATACAGTGTTTTCACTATACTACTTCATATAAAAAATGTTGTTTAATGTAAAAAAAATCTCAAAATATCAGCGTGTTTTTTTTTTTTACTACTAGGATATTTGATAATTCTCTATGATGTTTGTGTATGAAGCAAAATAAATATATATATATATATATATATATATATATATGAATGAAATTGACTAAATAGTTATAAGTCTATATAAATAGAAAATTTGTTCATTCAATTATATTTTATATATAAATGTTTTGTAACAAAATTAAGCTGAAATGCTTTATATTTATTTATCATACTCTTGTCTTTAAAAAGTCATCTATTTTAATTTTATTACCTGGTGAAAAAAAGAATAGCTTTGAGGGCATTCAATCACTTATTTAAGAGCCAATTCCTTCGATGTTTTGACATATGTAAGCCTTATGCATGTTTAATTTGTTTTTACTTTCATATAGTATCCACTAAATTAAAATCCAGATATTGAATTTAAGTATTATTAATCAATGCCCAAACATTTTTTAAAAACTCTGCATTTTTTTATTTTATAGATTATTGAAAATAAATACTAAATCTAATACATGGAAAATTTATTTTCAAATGTAAACAAATCAATTTTTGAAGGCTATGAAATTATTTAAAATAAATATCTATAAATTTCAGTGCATACAATGGTTATAAAATAATATCTTTGTACTGGTGGTATTACAGGATTGTATTACAATTTTTAATTATTGTTTCCAGGCAATGCAGATCAAAATATTATATTATGGATGGATCACAGAGCTATTAAAGAAGCTGATTTAATTAACAAAACAAATCATGAAGTGTTAAAATATGTTGGAAATAAAATATCCCCAGAAATGGAATCACCAAAACTTTTGTGGATGAAAAAAGTATTGTATATGATTTCACTATTGAATAGCATTGAATTGTTACTTTTTTTTATGTATAGTTTTTAATTATTTTTTTAAATACTTTTCCTGTATATCAGATATGTGTTTTATGCAGCATTAAATAACACATATACATTAATTCATGTATTTTATATTAATAGCATAATTTTTTTTTTCATTTATCTAATAGTTTTCCCTTCACTTTATCTGTAAAATAATAAAAAGAGATTTTTTTTGTTTCATGTAGTCCCAATTTTATGAAACAGCTTCTTACTATCTTCTTATTATAAGCTATCAGTATTATGCATGCATTATTTTTCTTCTAGAATTTACCTGAGCAATGGAAAAAAGCTGGGTATTTCTTTGATTTGCCAGATTTTCTTACATGGAAAGCCACTGGAAGCTTAGAAAGGTGATTTATTTAGTTTTGTATTTCTCAAGTTATTTATTTTATATCTCAAGGCATTAAAATATTGTGAATGCAAAAGCAATTATAATTGTACATAAACAAATTTTGGCTTTATGAAATAGTCCATTGAAATTCCTTTTTTGCATTAGATTTCAATAATTTCTGTATATATCAGTTACAGCATTACCAAATGTAGTTGGATGATTAATTAATATATATAGTATTTTTAAAGACAATATTTTTTCCCCGAGTAGTTTATTAACTAATCATTAATATTTGGTAGATTCATCTTAAAAATTTTAAGATCCTGAAAAATAAATGTTAAAGATAAATGGTAATATTAAAAGTCTTTAGATGATTCCATTTTATAACTATTGTTAAAATATTTAGAGCCATTCAGTTGTACAGAGAATTGCAAATAACTATCATCAATTCATTGAAAAGGATTTTTAAAAATCAGGTAGCTGGATTTTATACCATTGAAATCAAAGTAGCAATTACAGCACAAAGATGGCTTTGATACACTTAATTATCTCAACACTTTATATTTTTTTATATGAATTGTAAGAACAGATGTTCCAAAAATAGAATGTATTATTTAATTAAATGATTTCATGAATTTGTAGGTATTAAATTTCCATAACGTAAAATTAACTTTTGGCTTTGTTGCTATAATAATTTTAACTTTGTTCCATATATATATATATAATATGCATTAATTTATCTGGAACAAAAAGAAAAAATGCATGTGTGTGTAAGAAAAAGCTATTAAAGAAGGAATGTAACATTTCAAACAACTTTTTATTTTAGCTTCTATAACATATCAGTAACTTAATTTTAAGGCTTTTCCCAAGTGAAGTTGAGATTGTGTATCTAGTGGTTCATTTCACATAGAGAAACTTTGAGATTTTTTTGCATATTTCTAGGATAATGTGGTATAAACTAGTTAGTGGAAGCAGATTGTTAAATGAAAAGAAGCAACAGAACAAATTACAAATAGCATTTAATACAGAAGTACTGTCTCTTTTTTTTTTCTGCTTTTATTTATTTTGATTTGGTTTATGTTTTAATAGATGGAATTTTGTAATTGATTTTTTACTGACTTCTTTGTCTTCTTTGTTTCTAATATTTTGTTCAGTACAAGTTTTGTGTTTTTATTAATAATATATGGTGTTAATGTTCTCAACATTCAAGTATCAGTTAATAAGCTAATTTATTTTAATTTTTATTTCATACAAGTGATATCAACCATCATTATATTTGAGAAGAAAAAAAATAAGTAATGATAATTTGTAATACTTTTAATAATGAATTGTGAATCAAAAAATAGAAAATATTGAAAATGAAGGAAATTTTTTAAAATCATGTTATGAAAAGTAAAATATTATTTTCATGTGAGAGTAGGGAGAAGAGAATAAAAGCTAAAGTGTAAAAGTATGATGGATTCACTGTAAATAATGCAATTAAATACTAAGTTGCAATGGTTGTCACTTGAAAGGAGGGTTCCAAGCATTAATTAAAAACTAAAATTCATAAGTCTGAATCAGTTTGCTTAATCATTAGTTTACTTAAAGTCATTTAGATGGTATGTCATGCTTTTATGATTTTGTTCCTATGTTCTTTTTTTAATAATATTTTTTTTTCTGTGTAGTACTTATAAAAACTACTAGAATTTATCTTGTATAAAAATATATAATGGGAATTATTTTTCTTTCTTTTCATTTTTTACATAACACAATGGACATAGTAAATTATTTAATTATTGCTTATTTATATTTAGCAAACTAAGATAATTTTTATCTGATATATAATGTATCCATTTGCTAGAAATTGATAATTTTGTTGAAAACACTGATATAAATTTTCATTAGATCTTTATGCTCACTTGTATGTAAATGGACTTACATTGCTGGTACAAAAAAAGGTGAAGGTTGGCAAGATGACTTTTGGAAGTCAATTGGCTTAGAAGATTTAATTTCCAGGAACTATGATAAAATTGGTAAAACTTTGTTAGTAAAATTTAATTTAGTATCTACGAAAGTAATTTTTTATGTGTTCATCTAAATAGCTTGCTAACATTTTTAAAAAAAGTCATACTTTTATTTTACTTAAAAAAATACTGATTTGATTATTTGTTAATTTCAAATATTTAATAGCTCATGTAAAAGTTTTTAAATTCAAATTAATGTTTGGTAAATTTTTGGTTAAAGATTTTATTTATTTAAGAAAAGAAATATTATAAACAATAGTTTTTTCATATCAAAATAATCATGGAATATATTTATTGTACACATTATGCATATTTTGATAATTTAAGAACAGTATATATTTCTGTATTATACGGCATATATAAAAATTGTAAGGTATATATAAAACGTTTTTTATTATTATATATACCTCCTATATTGCAGTTATATTTTTATGATAATCATTTTACTTACAAATAAGTATTAAATAATTCACTGATAATTTTTTTAAAATTATTTATTTAAAATATTATATGCATTGTTTGCATAATTGCTGATATATATAATCCTCATTAGTGCTCTTGCATCCTTTTTATATAAAGATTATTCATTATATTCAATAAAATGAGTAACATTATTATTATTTAATTTTTGGTAGCATTAATTATTTTATTTTAGTTCATTGCTAACCATTTACAGTAAACAGCAGCATACTAGTAAGAAATCATTAGTAAACAATTGTAACATCACAAAAGACTCAGAGAGAATTCAATTACTCTCTCTTGTATTGGCTATTGCTGACTATAACTCTTCGAGAAATTGGCTGCTTAGCACTACCTCCTGGCTTTTTATTGTTTCTTTGATAAGACAGAGAAAGTTCTAGAAAGATCAACATAACTTTGTCTTCAAGGACCTCTTGCCAAAATTGTTATAGATTTTGAAATCTTTTGTTTTGATGCCAAATTTGTTACCAAGGTTGACTTCTGTTCAGCATCCATGAGAACTGTTTGTGAAACCGTCTTCTTTATCAGGAAACATACATTTTTGGAAAGCATTATTACAAATTTGTAACAATTGTGGCTTATAATATATTTATATAATTTATAATTACATTTTTCACTTAGCCAAAAAGAATAAGTAAAAATTGTTACTCATGATTATTTTTTAACATTAAAAAAAATTATAACTATAGTGCTATCAAAATATTTTATGGTCAGGATAAATACTACTAATAATTTTTAATGATTTATATATAATTTTCTATTTTATTTTATGTAAATATATGGCAGTATGGGATTGATTGAAACATTTTAGTTTCTGTTTTACTTTTTTTAAAAAATCAGTGCCTCTTTTCAGAAAAGAGTGTTTAAAATCAGATTTTCATGAGTGTTTAAAATCAGATTTTTAAGATCAATTATTTTTCTTTTAGTCTTTATTACTTGTTTTCTTTGTTTATAGGATCTAATGTGCTATCACCAGGTGATGCATGTGGAAATGGCTTGAATATTGATGCAGCAAAGGAAACTGGCTTAATGCCCGGTATTCCAGTATCTACTTCCATAATTGATGCACATGCTGGTGGCTTAGGTAGATATATGATATTCTCTTTCATTTTGAGTATTAAGAAATTTCTATATAAGATGGAGATTCAACACCCTTGTATATTTTATACAAAATAAAAAGCAGAGGCATAATGAAGTATTAGACGTTTGATGGTTTTTTTTATAATATTGATGACTTATCAAAGAATGAATCATATTTTATAAAAGCTTTTTGAAGAATAGAATTAGCAATGTGAAAATAATTAGATTTGTAGAATGAGATCTGTTGTTGCATACATTTACTTTTTGAGGAACAAATTGCCTTCCATAATCTTGTATTTCCTCTTTTAGTTCTTTGACTTATATGCATCCAGATAAATAGGAATCGCTTTAATTCTTTGTAATTGGACATCAGAGGACCAATATGAGGTGATTGTGAATGGTGTGAATTCATTAGATAAACAAAACTAGCACTGTGAAATTAATTAAATTTTGAGAATGGGATCTGTTGCTATTTGTTTTATTTGCTTCTTCAGAAACAGCCTAGAACTTCTGCCTAGATACCTCCCCCCCCCCCTCGCTTATTAATTTTCTACCAATGCTTATCCGAAGTGGGTATTAGCACAGCTAGCCTTCCAAGATTGCATATGCTATAAGTCCACAAAAACCAATGTTTTAGAAAGCCCTTCACTTTTAAAGCAATTTTTCAAATATAAAATGCTTCTTTTTAAACACCATATACATAATTTGAATATTTAGATGTAATTTATGCACAATTCACACCCACTAGTTCAAGGCAAGATTGATTCTTTCAGCTTTTACTCTGTTTCCTTGCTAGCATTGAATACATAGTTCTGATTATAAATGACAATAACTTTTATTTCTTTTAAGAAACGATACAAAAAATTATCATAAACAAAAAACTTCTTATGTTTATATATATAATGCAGATAGATTTATTGAAAATTGTGAAGATTCTCAAATGTTACTAAGGCTTGAATGTCACCTAACAATATTGATGTCACAAGCATGTTAATTGCAATGGTTTATTTAATAAAATCAAATTTACATTTTGCCTTGAAGACTTGAAAGTAAGATAGAATCATAATAATATGCATTTTATAATATTAAATTTAAAATAATTTATTTAAATTGTAAGTAAATTTTGCTACTGTTCTGAAAATTATATAAATTGTCTTACCAGTTACCATTGCATCTGCACAAGAATCTCTCTCAAAATTAAAAATAATGAAGCATTTCTAACATTAGTCCAGCATAATTTGCCTATTTACAGAATTTTAAATGCCAAACAATTGTGTGAAGATATTGCAACAATATTTTTAGTCATTTTGTACTGATAGAGATGTAGCTTTATATCTCTAGAGTTTGGAAAGAATGAGTATATAATTTCTGATTTAGAATCAAACCTAATACGAAATCAGTTTAAACATTCAAATAACAAGAAAAATGCAATTAAAATTTTTTGAAATTTTTTGTCTTGCTTATTGAGTTTTTTTAATATAAACACTATATACCTATATATCTCTCTAAGCTTTATTTTGTTTTATATAGGTATTGCATATGAATTATTTATGCATTTTTTATAGGTGTTCTGGCTTGCAAAGTTTCTGAAAATTGTACAGAAAATCTAGAAGAAAGAATGGCTTTAATATGTGGAACATCCACTTGTCATATGAAAGTAGGAAATTTAGTTTATTTAGTTTTAATTTGATTGTTTACATTTTCTGTTTATGCATTTGCTTACAATTGTTGTATATACATTTTTTTCCAGGTTAAGAAAGATCCAGTTATCACTCCTGGCATTTGGGGTCCTTATTATTCTGCTATGGTTCCTGGTTATTGGTGCAGTGAGGCTGGACAAAGTGCTGCTGGTGTTTTGGTGAGATTTTTGTGCATTAATGAAAATTTTTACTCCTTTATTTATACCTTTTTACACTTGAATTTCACAAATATTTTGAAATATTACTGAATAGAATTGCTTGTATTACCAACAAGCTGACTTTTAGAAATTTCAACTATTGGCCCATTGGAATAATTTCACTTGCTTTTTTTTTTTTTTTTTTCCTATGTTTTGCATTGTTGTTGCAATTTTTTTAACTATAAAAAAGTTAGTTTGAGTGATTTCTTCTCAATTTTTCAAATATTGACTTAATATAGTGGTGCAGCATGGCCAGATATGACCTTTGTACTATTAAATCAAACCATCAAATGTAACAGTATGATACATTTAATTTCTTTTATATTTAAGTAATTAAAGTTATATAAGGATATAAATTTCTATATGTGAGAAGTATTATATACCAAAAAACAAGCATGTGTTTGAATGTCTTCTCTTCTTCTATGACAAATCATCATTTGATATAATTTTGAAGTATTGGTGACAAGACATTTATTAATTTTCATTTATTGTTGTATTTTTGAGCTATCATTTTAACATACAGAATATGAATAAGCAAATTAAAAGAAATTAAATCCTTTAATGGATTTTATCAAAAATATGATACAAATCTACAATTTTGATGATAAAACTATAAACAAATTTCATACATTTTGCTATCTGATTTTTTAAAAAAAATGTCATGTTGATATGAATATGATAGACATGCAAACTCCCTATGTATGGATTTCCCCATTAGTACAAAATATTGCACATTACCTCCACAATGTTGTTTAATACTATGAATGCTGTAAAGTATCATGAATATATAATAATAATATTTTTAGGCATTTTGTTCTAATAAGATTCATAAAACCCAGCAAAAATCTAAAGTTTTATTATAAAAAAAATCACTTACCGAAATTGAATTTTCGTTGTTCAGTTCCTTGTTTTAAGTAATCATGTTTCCATAGTAATAAAATTTAAAAAATTAGCTTCTTTAAGCTCATATAGGGCTAAATTACTTAGATTTATTCAAATCTTAAGGTTATATTTTTATGCCAATTACAATACTTTCTCTTTGAATTTTTAAAAGCAGATAAAAAGGGAAGAAAATCTATTACTTTCAATTTTGTACTCTCTTTAATGACAACTAAAGCAAGTAGCCTCCTGCTAGACCCAAATTTATTGCCACTATATTGAAACAAGAATAGAAACTTTTATACTCGAGAAGGCCAACTGCTATGAAGGATTTAATCAGCAAAGACATATAAGAGAAACGTATATTCAATTTAAGGAAATCTAAGATACTGTGTTTTTTAGAAATTGAAGCAGTTTTCTTATTTTAGATTCACTTTTACTTGCAAGTTAGCCAGTATTAAATAATTTTAGGACATTTAACAATAATAAATAATGATAATTTTCTCAGTGATATTCTTTGAACATTTGGAAATTTTATTATTCGTTGTCCCAAATCTAAATCAATCAATCAAATCTTTTAAATTTCTAGCTTCAAATACTAAATATAATCATTAGTATTATTTTGTGTAAATTTTTCTTGCAAGAAAGGCTTAACTCTTTCAATTTTTAATTAGTGATTAATGAAATTTTGATCCATTATTTTTTTCTGAAAATTAAAGATTAATAAATAAGGCATGATTTGTATATTTTATATATACACAACATTATTATTAATGGATATTAATATTATATATAAGGAATTAAATTTATCAAACATAATATTTTGGTTTATAAATTTTTAAAAACAAAATAATTACTAAAAAATGGAATGAAATATTTTAGAGTTGCATTTTCTTCATATTTTATGTTTAATAAACAAAGTGTGCTATAAAAATTAATAGAATATGATTCATTTAGTTATAATAGAAAAGAATTGAAACTGATAAAACAATACTACCTTTTTTAAAAGTTATGCTTTACTAATAGTTCTTTAAACTTTTTGCTAGTATTATTTTTAAAAATTTCATTTTTAATAGCTTGACCACATTATCAATAGTCATCCAGCAACCAATGCTCTGAAAGAAAAGATTTTAAAATATGAGAAAGAAAGGTAAATATGAAGCAGAAACATCCAAAATATCCTATTATGGGCTTCCCTCCCTATTCTCCTCTTCTTTTTTTCCTTTGTAGGAAAAATTTTATTGTGTATCATTCCTCCTTTTAATCTTTATTCATTTGAGGTGGTGTTTTGTCTAAACTTTTTTTCTGACATAAATACTGAGTGTTTCTACATTTGGTTCATTGCTGTGCATTATGTTCTTGTAATCCTGTTCTTAATACAATTGCAAAACTTCTCAAATATTGACTCATCGAATATATTTTGATTCTGCTTTAAATATCGCATGCTAATAGATAGAAATTTTATACAGATGCTTAATGCTTTTATGTTCTTATTTTTATTAAAAAAATTCATGGACTTATTATGAAAGCATTCTAGCTAAAGTACTTGTTAAACATACTTTTTTGTTTTCTTAGTTTCTATATTTTTTCAGTCAAATTATATATTTATTATTTGTGCATTGTAAACTACTATTCTTCATTAAAGTGTTTTTCTCAAGAATATGCAGTTGTACCGAGTGATGGTACCTTAATATTTTAATAATAAATGAATTCATTAAATTTATTTTTATATTTCCTCATTTACAAAATTGTTAATAATGCATTTTTCCTTTTAAAAAACCTATTTCATTTTAAGGTTAATCAAAATTGAATAATAGATTTATTTCATGATTTAACTTTTTAATGCTTATTATAATTAACATTATTTTCGCAGTCACATAGCAAACATTTTAAATGAAATGGCTGAAGAGTTGAAAGAAAAGAAAGGTCTCTCTTCTGTTTCCTTATTGACTTCTGATTACCATGTGTATCCTGATTATCATGGAAATCGATCTCCCCTTGCAAATCCAGATATTAAAGGAATGGTGAGATTTTTTTTTAAATTTTAATGAACTAATCTCTTGAAATTAATAATTATTTTCCTTATTTTCAAATTGCAGATGAAGTTCTAAATTCTGTGTATTTAAAATACTTTTAGATTTGTGGGCTTACTCTTGCTTCAGATGAAGAAGATTTAGTGAAACAGTATATTGCTACTATCCAATCCTTAGCAGTAAGTTTATTAATTGTATCATTATGATAAAACGAACAAAATGTTTTAACCTAATTGATTTTTATTCAATAATATTTCTCATGCATCTGTATTTACAATTACATTAACTAGTTTTATGTACTTACTATACTAAATCAGAGAAATTAATGAGCAAAACTGCTTTTAATTTGTTCAGAAATATTTTATAAGGTTCAAATTATATGTAACTAAAAAGCATTAGATGCTTGACAAAATTGGTATTATAACTAATAATAACATATAAAGTTCAAAATATTGAACAGCAAATTAAACATATGTATTGTTACCAAAAATTCCAAATCAACGTCTGCTGCAATCAATGAAACGACCCAGCAGACTCTGCAATAAATAACTATGCTTTATTTTACATAAAAACACAGACATGTTTTAAAACTTAGCAGAAGCATAACAAGAAAAATACTTATGGTAAATAGCAATACATAAGCGGCAAATCAGTGATTAATAACAGTAAATTCACCAAGTTTTTTCTGAGAACTTTATGTGTTTACAACTCACTCCACTATTCAGTTGAGTTAATTTGATGACTGACTACTCAACACATGACTAATTTTAGCTCTGTCTCTTGGCTTTTTATAATTTTTGCAACAGGGAATGTAGGTTTTGAAAAATGACCATAATTCATATCCTGATGTATCTATTGCCAAGATTCTTGAGGCTTGTAGAATCTTCGATTTTGTCTCTATTGTTGGATTCACTGATCGGGCATCCATTTACCATCCATCAGAACTATCCGTACAACAGTATTCCTTGCCAGGAGACTCACTATGCTGGGAAGTGGCACTACATATTCGTAACAGTATAATTGTAGTATTTGGAGAACAATCACCTGGGAAGTGGCACTACATATTCGTAAAAGTATAATTGTGGTATTTGGAGAACAATCACCATTATTTTAGCAGACATATCAAAAAAGTTTTCAAAAAATAAAGTGCATTCATGAGTAACAACTGTGTTTACCACAAAAGAATCAAATTTTTATATAGAACATCATGCATGCTCAGTTGTTAATTTGATGTATTTATTGTATTTTGTTGTAATGGCAATTTTCAATCCTTTTGATATGTCAGCAGCTTTTAGTGGTATTTTTCACTGCTTATTATGGTATATTTGCTGCTGGTACTGCTTAATCCTAATATTGACCCCCATTTATTTTAATATTTTACCAAAAACTTTTTAAAAATATTTTTTCAAATTTTATTTTGAAAATATTTGAATCATTTTTTTTTGTTCGATAATGCACTGCACATTTTTGGTATTGTACAGTACCTTTGAAAAGTAATTGATCCATGTATATATGATTTAAACTTGAAAATTATTATATTCTCTTCATTGTGGGAATAAATGTGTTTTGTAAAAGCAAGTAATTTTACATTACTTGTGCAATACATCTGCAGCAAAAAAAACTTGTTACTTTGTGTAGATAATATTCATTGTTCCTAATCCATTCTATCCTTTTGAATGATAGATACCATAACTTTCTGTTTACACTTTGAAAGATGCTAATTGTGGAATTTAATAAACATTTCTTGTCGAGTCGTTTAATGATCATAGCAACTACACACAGACAAAGGAAGATCAGTTCTCTATTATATTTGCAAGTATATCTTTTTCAAATCAGCATACAAATGAATGCTAATCATGTAATTTAGGGAGATGTGTTGGATTATGAAAAAAATTGCAAACAGTTGGGAATTGAGAATTCAGTTAATATTACTTTCAACTGAGAGCATCTCTTCATTTGTTTTGTGTTATTATGTTTATATAACTGGTATCACTTATATTTCTTCTCATTCTCCTACTTTTTTTCTTCTCCTCTTATTTTCTACTTTTTAGATCCTGAATTCAACTAGCTATCACTTTATTTTGTGACTACTGCAACATAAACTATTAGTACTCAGTGAAGAATAATGTTTAGTATTCAATGTAGTCCTTACTTGTTTATGCAAAAGTTGTTGGGCAATAAAGTTTTGTGACTACTGCAACATAAACTATTAGTACTCAGTGAAGAATAATGTTTAGTATTCAATGTAGTCCTTGCTTGTTTATGCAAAAGTTGTTGGGCAATAAAGTTTTGTGACTACTGCAACATAAACTATTAGTACTCAGTGAAGAATAATGTTTAGTATTCAATGTAGTCCTTACTTGTTTATGCAAAAGTTGTTGGGCAATAAAGTTTTAACATTATAATGTATAAAAGATTTCATAAAAAGTATAATCTTATCTCTTAGAAAAATGAATATTAAAAAAAAATATTTGCCACTAACTGTTAAAAGCATATTTAGTACTGTCTATGATTTCAAAGCTATATACCACACTAATCAGACAATCATTTGGACCATGGTTTTTATGTTAATAAAGCATAGTTTTATTTATTTTGGTTATGCACATTCACAGAATTCATGTTTGAGGTTTGCCAAAAACCCCATTATAAACTTAAAATGTTGCTATATCATCAGTAGATGGCAACATATAGAAAATGGACTATCAACCTATTATTTTTTTCCCCAATATAATAAAAGTGAATTCATTCTTGTGAAATTATTCACCAACTGCTGAGCAATAACCATGAGCACAATCAATAATGCTTGGATTCAATGATATTCCACAAATGTGAATATAGAGAGGCAATGCATAAAATTAATTTTTTAGATTAATTTCTAATGGTTTGTTGTCACTTCATTTTTTAGTTTTAAGCCAATCTGATTTTAACTTTTGTGATTATTATTCATATTTATTGATGAAATACCTATGCTTCTATTAATTCAATCTGCTATTTGAGATTTTGCTTCATTAGAAACTTTACAGTACTTGTAGTTTCACAATACTAAAAACTTCACAACACTTACAGTTTTTAAAAAATATATATGTGTGTGAAGGTGCAGATATTTCGGAACATCAAGAAATCCATTTTATCAATTATTATATGGTAATAATATTATTATAAATTGTTGTGCATGTGCTTGATGTTAACTTTTGAATATATTGCATTTTATTAAAAAAAAATTCTGTAAAAAGGTTTATTTAAAAATAAAATATAATTATCCTGAAAAAAAAGAAATATCTAATAACTGTTGGATTATGTGATTAAAACAATTCATGAAGATATTGAATTTTCTTTCATTTTTTCAGTATAGCACAAAACACATCATTAGTGCTTTAGAAGAAAAAGGTCATGTTATTAAATGCCTGCTTGTCTGTGGTGGTCTTTCTAAAAATCCTCTTTATGTTAAAATGCATGCTGATGTTACAGGTAACTTACTCAGGTTACTTGTTCTGGAATGATCTGTCTTTTAACTACTCTGCAGGATTTCTAATATATGCATTTCATTTCAAATAGATATTTTTCATTTTCTTAAATATAATACATTTATTGAATTTATGTTGCATGCAGATTTGCTTTCTTGGATATTGAATATTTAACAAGAATGTTGATTTTGCTTGATTTTAACTTAAATTATCTGCATGTAGTATTAACATAATAAATATTTTTATTTACAAATAGTTGATAAAAGAAATTTTTTATATTAAAATTGTTATATGTTTTTAGAAAACTAATTAAAATTCATATTGGAAAAGTATAACACAGTAAGTTACATAGTCATGCAATATTTTTGTAGTGAATTACAAAGTTGAAATGATTTTCTATATTTTAGGATTGCCTATAATTGTTCCAAATAGCTCTGAACCCGTTTTACTGGGTTGTGCTATTCTCGCTGCTAGTGCAGCTAAGTACTATCCATCAGTAGTTTCTGCTATGACAGCCATGTGTGGAAATGGAGAACTTATAAAACCGAACATTAATGACCAAGAGTAAGTGAAAACTTATTCTAAATGTTACTCTAGATTTAAATTTAACATTCATTATCAGTAATGAATAGAATGCAAATTAAAAAAACATAAATGATTATGTTTTTTTTATAATTTCTTTTTTGTACTCATTAATTGCTTCCAAATCAATCCACTCTTTTATTTATGGGATAAAGAGCGCCAGTAAATAATTGATGCTTTTTTTCTGCTAGCCAGATAATAGTCTAAAAAATGCTGAATGTTCTAATTTCCATTAGAGGGAAAATATTTTACAGTACTTCTAGCTTTCTAGGGCTATTCTTTTAGGATCAGTACATGATCCCTGCACACTTCACTCATTCTCCATTTATTTATGCATTTCAGCGAGTAATGAGATTTTATAAATGCATTCATTACTAAAAATAAAGTTAAATTATTTAAATTGCATGAAAATTACTTTTAGTTTTTTTTATCAATTGCTAAAAACTAAATAAATTTCCAAAAATAAATTTTCTTGATACCTGAGATTTATATATAAAAATGTTAGTAGGCAAAAATATAGAATTTTAAGATGCTTAAAAATCAAATTTACTTCTGAGGTTTTGATAAAATGTATTCATCAAAATTGTTTGACGTAATGGACATGGAAGTAATCTCTTAAGGAAGTTAGTATTAATAAGTTTAGTTTAGTCATATCAGTCAACTTGGATGAACTGCATCTTCTGATAAAAAGAGTAATATTATTTTATCCTATTATTTTAAATTTACATGGGCTATAATGAGAGAACATTCTGAATGGTTAAATATACTTTAAAATGATGATGCTCTGTGTGTGCAAATTTCACTTCATACAATACACACTTTACGCTTCTATTTCATTTATTCTGACTGGATCTTTTTATGAATGATTTAAAACTTTCAATTGCAATAACATCTTGTTTTCAACAATTTCAAAAGATAATTGAAATTGTTTGATTTCAACTCAATTTACACATTATCCAACTAAAAAAAAAAAAAAAAAAAATCACTAAAGTCACACATTTTTTACAAGTATGTAAAGAATACAAAATTGTGAGCTGTTGCCAAATGACAATTAAGAAATTCAGCCTGAATTTGCATCCACATAAGGTTATATATATATATAACATTGCTTACAGTAGGTACAAAATATGAACCATTGCTGTAAATTTTGCTTTTTTACTGAATCTATTGTCATTCTGGGCAAGTTATTTCATTATGGCATGTGGTTAATAGTATCTGAAAATCTAATTTGTGTTTTAGATTTGTTTTTCACACCAGATTGAAACAAAAATTTGACCCAAAACTACACTAGTATTTGTAAACTGACATACCAAGTATGATGTATTTAAATAATTTCTCTTTTTTTTAAAGTTATTGCATTTACATTTTTCTAAAAGTACAGACAATTAGCTCTTGTTTGATATAACTCAAAATTCGATAGGTGCCTAGCCTATAGAAGTTAATTCAGCATTTTGAATTTTATCTATCTATCTTCTTTTTTGTAGTCAATGTATCAACTCATATTTGAAGAGCCAGACAAATAGACTTCCTCTGAACAGATTTTTCACAAAATTTGATATAGATTTACAAATTTTGTATAAAGGCCATATACTAAATTTCATCCATCTAGCTCAAATCGTTTTTTAGTTATCTTTGCCACAGACAGTTAGATGCACCTTTTCCAAAAATGTGTTTTCTGAACTCGGGAAAGTCTAAAATGTGGAGATTTTCCAATGATTGATGATTACTATAATTTCCCCTTATATGAGAAAGTAAAAATGTTAGCTGTGAAATAATTTTCTTTGAAAAAACAAAAGTTTAAAGATTTATTAGAAAGTTTATTAGATTTTATGTTTGTTATGTTTTATGTTAAGTTTATTAGATAAACTTAAAGAAAAGTTTATTAGATTTTATGAAGTCTTTGATATTGAAGTTACATAAATATTATTTTAATACAATGTTGTTCAACTTTTAAGAGACTGAAGAAGTAAGGATATAAATGAAAGAAAAATGCATAATCAAAGATATGTATAAAAATTACATTTCCCTTAACATGTATAAAAATGCTGAGAAAAAATTAATTAAACATTTCATAAATCTATATTAATAAGAGTCTATAATATTTCTCTCTTATTCTTAAATCAAATAAATATTCAAAGTAAATTAATTACTGATAATGCATTTGCATTTTAGTTCTGCTTATATAGTGTCTAGAAAAAATATATTTAAAATACTGTGTAATACATTCTTTTAATTTAATTATCTTTCATAGTACAGACATGGAATCAGCTTAAATGTAATGAATGCTTTTCTCTGCATGAAAACATTAAAATTGTAATAATTACCATTTATTGCAAAACATAATTATTGCTTCTTTCCAAAATATGTAATGGAAAACGAACTTATTTTCATGACTTTATATTCTTTCTTCTCTATGTCTTTCAAGTACATAAAAATGACTTTCACTCCCCTTCCATTGTGACAGATGCAAGAGTTATATATGCTGGGACTCATTGAGTCAAAACATTAGTGTATTTCTGTCACCGTTTTAAAACCAGTTCTGTTTAAACAATTAAAAAAAAAAAAAAAAAAGGCTCCAAGTCACTAGGCACTTATGGTGGCTGGCCTCATCCAAGACACTAGCTATCCACAAAAGATATAAAGATTATTCAGAAATATTACTGGTAGGTTGAATACTTTCTTTATTTTGCTGAAATTGCCTGGCATTATCTAGAAAGCAAGAAGCAAACAATTTTATACACATAAATCTGAGGATATTAATACATTGTAAACATAAGAAATCTGATTAAAATCTACTAAAGATATTTTAAAAGACAAGAAAACATTAAAAATAGGAGAGTAAAAGCAGGGTAATATTGTATGAGCTTTTTTTTAAATCTGTAAAAATTACATTCATTATTATATAGTTTTTTCTACTCTCCTTTGCTATTTACTTGTATTAGTATGCACTTTTAAACCCAATGTTACAATGCTCAGCAATCTACATATTGTGGAATTTCAGAGTATTATTGTATATATTGGTCTTCAAAGCTATTATTATGTTACATGTTATTAAGAGACTTTTGTATGTAAGAGTTTGTTCTTATGTTGAGTATAATGTCATTTACCTTATATAATAAATATTAAGAAGCATAGAACTTTTTTTTAATATTTTTCTTCTAAAATTGTAATTAATTAATGTACTATTTTAGATACCATAAGAAGAAATATAAAGCATATCTCAATCTGTTGAAGTGTCAAGAAGATATAAAGCATATCATGACCATTGCTGCATCTTGAGACAAGTTTTTTTATCACATATTTTAAGAAGTAAAACTGGTAGAATTATGAAATTATTTTTTACATTATATATAAAAATGAATAGTAAAATAAAGCTTCATTACTTCAAGTGATCAAGATCAAATGCAACAAGATCTTTTTGTATAAATTACTGTTATCATATATACAATGTTATGAAAACTATAAGTCTTTAAAATAAGTTGTAATATATAAAAATTATATTTGAAATAAATTTCTTTTTTTTTACTGGCTGTAACATCAATTGTTTCTAAAGCATTTTAAAGAAGAAATTTCTTTTGTTCTATTACTATTAACTTATTCTTAAGTTCTGTCATAATAAGATTAATTTATCTGTTTCTAGGGTTTTATTTAGTTATATCATAAAAATCCATACTTTCATATTGAAAAAATATTTTTACAAGAGCTAAACAAATTTGATTTATATACTAAATTATACTATTATTGTACTAAAATATGAGTTTTAAATTCATTTTTAGTTTTTTGTCTAGATTACAAAAAAAAGTCAAATTAAATTAATAATTTTACTGCTTATTTAAAAGATATTAAGAGTATTAATTTTAATTCATTTGCTATTGTTAATATAAAAGTTTTTTTTTTCAAAAAAAATTGTATTTTATTATTTTATGGAAGTTACTAATGCTAAAATCATTATATTCTTTGCAAAATATCAAGTATGTATTATAGAAAAAAAAAATCAGAAAAGATTATAAAAATATAATTAGATTTTTTAATTAAAATTAATATATTATTAATTTTAGATATTCATCAACAGAAATCATAAAAATTTCTAATTAATAAAGATATAATTATGCAAATAAGATCTTAGTGATCTACATTACTAGTATAAGATGTAATTTTTTTCCCCTTTTCCTTTATGTCAATACTTAAAAGTTGTTTAGTTATATCAGTGTTTCTACTTTGTTGGTTATTTAGGTTTCAAATTAGAAATTTTAAATCATGTTCAGATGACACATGTCGGTGTTATCTTTCAAATTTCCATCCAAACTAACAGAATTAAATGGATAAAACTCACATATACTTACTATTTAATTTTTGAAGGAAAAAATATCTTATTTAATTGAAGCATATACATAAAATTTATAATTGACAATCAAAATCTAATCTTTCAAAACTTTTTGCAAATATTGTTGATTTTTGTAAAATAATTTGATATATCGGAATATTTTACTATTATAACAAACTAGTAATGCCAAAATATTTCACCAGGATTTAACTAAAATACAACCAATATTTAAAATTTCTAAAAATGCTAAATAAGTGAATATGCGTAATTTTGGCATAGTACAAAGATACTCATTTATTTTAAAAATTAGAAATGAGCTAATTTTAATAATTTTTATTCATTGCTGATTTTTTCATGTAATATGATTTGATAGATCTTTCAGTTGGACATACTATCTGTCATTTTTTTTGTTGCAAATTTAACTCTTAAAACTAAATATGAAAAATATACAGTTCAGAAATACTGTTATTTAACTGAAATGAACACATTTACACTCAACCAATTAATGCTCAAGGTTTTCATTTGAAAGCAACTAACTGCATTTTCACATCTATTGACTAAGCTGACTTGCTTCCAGTTTCTTTATAATTTTATAAAATCTCAATATATTTTCCCAAAACTCAAGCAGGTTTCTTCTGGGGTATACCATTCATTAAATACATTTGTCATACATAAAATCATTTTGTAGTCATATAAGGAAATTGAATATATTATTTTTTTGATATTTCAAAAATCTTTATTTTTATATAAAAAGAGTTTTAAATGATTTTCTACCAATTTTTTTAAAAAATAATTCAGAATTTTATTTCATAGTTATTTTTAACATAATTTTTAAGAAATGCATGGCTTTAAATTAATTCAGATGTTCATTAATCTCATGAGTCATTCTGTTGCATTAATTTTACATCAAAAATTAAATTTTGAAATATTACCAACATAAAATTACACAAGTATAATTACAGAAAAGTAAATATTATTGGTTTAATGCCTATTATACTATGACGTTTTAAATACTTTGTTCAAGAAAATTTGAAGGCCATGAATAGCAGAAAATTTATCAACATTCCAGATTGCTAAAGATAACTGTTAGTATAATTAATTATAAATAATTTAGATGAATGAAGGATCTTTCTTTCAAATCAATATAATATTGTAGACTACAGAAATATGCAAATTATTTTTAATTAATATTCATACAGTTTACTTTTTGATAAGAAGAAATTGGAATAAAATATTATGATAATTAAATTAGTATCTAAAGAAAATACTTTAGATAATCTGCATAAAAATAAATGTCAGTCATAATTTATTGAGTAAATATAATGAAATAGGATAAATAGCTTTTTAAATATGGCAAGAATATAAAGTACAAATTAAAAAATGCATTTTAATTTTTTAAATACATAACATTAAATGATATTGAATTTTCTTAAATAGCCTCAATGATGTCACCTGCAATATCTCCTATATTAGAGTCATTAATGACAATCATGTAAGTCTCTTCATCCTTAATACTGTTTTCTTCCTCAGACATCTCAGTTTTAATGACAATCTGATCATTCACAACCCAAGAATTGTTGCTGAGACTTGCAGTAAAATTTTCACCGCTCTCAGATGTCGACATTTCATCGTCTGTGGGAAGTGGATCGAGAGTTTCAAACTGTTCATTTCTGTTGCAAGTATTTTTTAAAGCATGTCTTTTATAACTTCCCATTTGTAGGAATTGTTTACCACAATGATTGCAGCTATAAGGTAAGGAACCTGAGTGAGTAACTAAATGCTTTTCAAGATTGCCACTTCTTTTAAAAGATTTGCCACAGACTTCACAAACATGAGGTTCTTCGCCACTATGTATAGATAAATGCTGTTTCAAACCAGCTTCTGCGCTAAATGTTTTGTCACAAACCTCACATGTGAAAGGCTTATTTTCAGAATGAGTAACCATATGTTTTTTCAAATAACCTATTTTTGTAAAATCCTTCCCACAAACTTTGCAGGTCAAAGACAATTCTGCTTCCTCCTCATGTTTTTGTATATGCCGCCTCATGCCACCAACTTGTATAAATCCTTTACCACATATATGACAAGTATGAGGCCGTTCACCAGTGTGAATCATCTGATGTTTCTTTAAATCACTAAGTTGATTACAGGTTCTTCCACAGATATCACACACATGTGGACTTTGTCCTAAATGAACCATTAAATGAAGTTTTAAATGATGAAGTCTGTTGAATTTCCTGCCACATATATAGCAGCTGAATGGCCGTTCTTCTTCTGGCATATGAATGATCATATGTTGTCGAAGTTGATTCATTTGATGAAAACTTTTTCCACATTCTTTACAAGGAAATAAGCGTTCTCTTTGCATTGTTAATATATTGATATATTAAAGGATGACACTAAATAAAATTGTTTTTCCAAATATCCTTCTTGTATCTCATTCACCTCTTTTTTTTCCCAACTGATGGTAATTTCTGTAAAAAATAATAAAATTAGATATAAAAGCAATCAAATTTCAATAATTAAAACAGATATCTTAAATTATGAATCATTACACAACTGAGTGTCATTAAAATGAAAACAATTTATATTTCTTATTCATTTACTGGTTAATTTTGAAGAAAATTTATGACTGCTTATTTGCTATTTAATATATATATATATATATATATATATATAATCATAACTGAATATTTTCATTTTCTTCTTATATGTACACTTCAGAATGCCATTTCTCTCTCCTTCCCCTTTCCAACCTAGATAGGGTCAGAAATTTTTCATAGCTAGTTCAAATTAGAAATGTTTTAATAAAATTTAAGTTAATTTGAGATAACATTTTTTTTTACCCCATAGGGTTAATTTATATTTAAAAAATCCATATTATCACTGATAGCATATCGAAAAATTTACAAGCATCCCAAAGCCAATGAAAATTATAGGAATTATCAATAAAGATAATTTTACTTAAAAATATAGGATTTTATGCACCTATTTAAAATATTAAGATGGAATATTGCAAATTACCCACTAATCCTTCCAGAGAAGGACAGTGTGCAACCAGATAATTATATGAAAAAATTTTAAATAAAAATATTTTGTAAGAAAGTATTAGTTAAATAAAATTAATTTGAAAATAGAATGCAAAAGAGGAGTTTCTGTAAGATCTGATAAATGTTTTTGTGTCAAGAATGTATGGCCAATATGTTACCTCCTCAATTTTGAGCGAGATCTATTAAGACTAGATGAGAAAAAGACAGCTTTTTTTATCAATTGTTAAATTATTTATTATTGACTTTATTATCTCTGGAACTATATCATGAGGCATTCATCAGAGTTTGTAAAACTTTATTTTGAGGAATGAAATAGCTTCTTCTGTTAAACATGATGCTATTTTTGTTACTACATCAAAAATATCACTTACAGGCCAGTTTTATTCGGCATTCATCAGAAGAAAAAAAAAAACTTACGATATCTCTATCAAGAAGTTTTCATTTTTTAAATACTTTTATTAGTACTTATATATTAACTACATGCCTATAATTAAGTACCAAAAAAATCACAAACAATTTCAGGTTTACAATTAATCATATGCTAGCAGTAAGTTGCCAATTAAAATTTGGCTATTTGATTAATACATTAGTAAACATTTTTCAACAATGGAACAATGTCACACAAAATAATAAACAAAGGGTAAACATTTTTTTTTAATTAGCATATATAACAAATAAGCTAATTTTGAAAATGACCTAGTTTTTTAAACAATTTATACAGCAGATAGATTTCACAAGCAAACTCCGTGCAATATTTGGGTACATTTTCAAAGACAATGTGATCACAGTAAACATAGGCTCCTTAGAAAGCAAACGGTTTGTTTCTTAGCAGGCTGTATACAAAAGAAGCAGTCAGCACTTTAGTAAAACAGAAGTATCCTCTAAAGTCAAAATAAAACTTTCTTTTCTAGATAGAGAAGGTTCCTCTTTAAGCAATTTTAGTACCTTACAGAGCAAGCTTTGCATGACAGTTTATTTTATTTTTTGTAAAATCATAAATAAACTCCTATCTTATGGCTTGTTTAAAGTTATAAGTGAAATCCAATTGAATTGCTAATGTGAGATCGAACATGAGAAAAATGCATAGAAGTCCAAAGCTCTAACCACTACTCCATCTCAGGAAAAGTTTATGCAGGTCATGTAATTTATATATGTATAGCCACATATCAGTATTTAGTTATATATATATATATTATTTTTTTTTGAAAAATCGTGGGGTTTTTTTTAGGAAAGACACTTATAAATAAACTTAGAAAGCAAAACATTATTTAAACATAAAATTTGATCCAAATCATTAGAACCATTTCTGAGATACACAAAATAAATTTATATGTATACAATAACTGCTTGTTTAAAGTTACAAGGTAATGCTATCAATTTTACAAAGTGCCTTCGTTCTATATCCAAAAGATGAAACTAAGATGGGTTATTTATATGATTGCAACAGAGACATAATATATGTTAAATAAACAATTACTAAAAACCAAAATGAAATTATATATTTTGAAGGTTATTTTATTTCAACACCATGATGATACAGATAATCATCTAAACATCCAAGGCAAAATTTGATGGGAATAAAAACACAATGAATATAACATAACAGTTTGCTGATTCATTCCTCTCCCCTTTCTTTCTTGTAAGATTTGTGATCAGATAAAATCTGAGGCAGGTGATAATTAAAACAATTCCAGAAAATCAAAGTAGGATAAATTCAATTCATCACACACAAACAAACACATATATAAGATAGAATTTGAAAGAAATTCAAGAATAAGTTTGAGTGGGAATCTTCTACACCCATAAATAGAATAATCTGCACATTAATTATCCTGATATGGTCCTGATATTTACTTTTAGTAACCTTTTCTCTTTCTGGAAATAATTTATAGCTGTAGTTAAAAAATTAGCCTGCTTGTATATATAAATGAATTCAAATTCAGTGCATCAAGATTTTGCTGATAGCCTGAAGCAAACACAGCTGAAAAACTCACATTAAACTAGATGTTAAGAATATTTATAATACTAAATGTACTACAAGTGACTCTCCAAACTATTAAGGTACATTTGCAGATTAATTCTCATATTTTTCTTCTACTAAAAGAGGAGATTGTTAAAAAAAATAAACATTCCAACAAGAAAAAAATGACTATATTCTACAACTTTCTTAATCAAAAGGAACTGAAATTTATATTTTGAAATGTGTAAAAGTTAGCAATGTAATGAATGAATATTACTAATAATTTATAACCTGGGAACAATTACCAACCAGAAAAATAAAGTTTCATTTTTCATTCATATTACATAATATTTTTATATTTAAATAAAAATAATAGAAGAGACAAAATGCTATGATATTGCTTCATTTTCAAAGAAACTATTTGCTAGAACCATGTACAAGAATTTAAAATTCCAATCTAATAGCCTGTTTGTAATAATTTTATTTTCAAGTGTTTCAGAATTAATAACATGCTTTTGACAAATCTTAGTTATGAAAGGCTTACTAACGTCTGGTTTTTGGCAATTAATTACTGACATGTGGTTAAAACAGGCAACAGTAATTGTCATCATAGAAGTAATAAGAGAAAATAAAATTTACCACAATGATCACAAGTAGAATATTTTAAATTAATTGTAATTTTGAAAGAATTTTTATTAATCCACTTATATTTCAACAGCAATTAATAATATCAAGAGAAGAATCAGCCAACTAAAAATGCAAAGAATTACTTTCAATTTTTCAAATTAAAACAAAAGTAGAACCATCTAATAAAATTATATTGGCCAAAAGTTAATTTACAAAAAGCTGCAATACTTTCCTGTAATTAAAATTGATTTATAAATTTTCACTTCTTAAATATACAAATAATATCGGAAAAGAGTTATATATATATATATATAATTTCTTGCTTAAAGAAATTAACTAACAGAAAAATATATACTTTACAAAATATACTTTACTTCATAAAAAAGAAAAAAAAGAAGGAAAAAAAAAACTACAAGTAAGGTACATGCACTATTTAAAAATAATTTTTTAAAAATTTACTATAAACAAAAATATGCAATTAAAAGTCATTATATTTAAAATATATGTTTTTGTTAGATGACATATTCTGTACACTAATATAACAAACTACGCTCAAACAATAAATTAAAGGATGCATTAATCATAAATAAATAATTGTGATAAATATTGAACAAATAAATTAGAAGTAATAATAGTAGAAAAACTTCATAAAAAACTTACATATTCCCTAAAATGTTTTGAACCCTACAATTAATAAACTGCATAATTTCAAAGATAGCAATAAAGCATAGCTAGAGTTAGTCCTTCCATTTCATTATTATATAATAATTTAATGAAAACTCAATCAGAGAACAATGTTATCTGTGATACTAAAACCTAATACATATGAAATTTGCATGAATTATTAAAAGCATAAAACATTATCCCGAAATTTAAAGTACATTACGCTAAAATGTTTACAAACATTCAACAAGAGAATATATGTTTTAGATAATAAGTAACTGAAAGAATTTTCACGAATTAAAAAACTAATGTGCGGAAATAAATGTACTTTTTCCGACACAAGTTATGATCACAAGTTATGAAACAAAAGTCCTTCCAATATAAATTCAAAGATAAGAAGAAATCTACTGCGAATTAAAGCTTGCAATTAAAAAAAATAGATATTGCAAAAATATGACAAAGATTATTAGTATAATCATTAAATGCAAGGAATGGCAAAATATAATGTAAATTCAAACAGTAATTCTCATCAAGCATTAAAATTTACATCTATATATCACTCGGGGGTAAATAACGGCCATATTTGAATAATGATAAATAAATATTTCATATTATTATGAATTTTCAAATTAAAAACTACTCTGAAAGTGTCAAATAATACAAATAAACAAATATTACACTGACAAGATCTTCGTGAAATCAATTCAAACCAAAAACATAAACTTTTCAATCTGGTAACAAAAGTATTACAGCAACAGAACCAGGTTCATGGAAAGAAATACGAAAATGGTGAAGATTTAGGCGTGCGATGTGCCGCCGCTAACTATTATTTACAATAACTATGAATAAAAAAATACATTACTTACTGTATTTAACTATCTTAGTTATACAATTTACAACAAACTACTTATAGTCACTATTTAATAATGAATCCCATTAAAAATAAAATATATAAATATCCCTTATTATATGTTTCTTACGTCATTCGATGAACGGAGAAGAAATTGCGAACAGATGCATGATTTCTTTTCTTAGATTTCTAATACAAAAACGAGTATATCATTAGATTTTATTCTGTATTAACTACTTTTTAGTTATAATTTATAAAATCAAAAGATTAATTCTAATTTTGCTTTTTAAATAAAATATTCCGTTTATGTTTTATTTTGAAAACGAAATCTGGCAACCATTTGCATTGATCATGTTTGTTGTTATTTGTCTCTCGAGTTTTTAAGTGTTGTGGTGTTTATTAATTATTTTATTGTCTTTTTGTACGTTTTTCTATTAGTGCAATGATGCCAACCTTTCGAGAAAAAGTGGGTGGTTTCCTTCGTCAGCTTTCTACAGGACAGGAAAAGAAACCTAATTATAAATCACCATGCACATCTCCAACATCAACTGGCTCCTTTATTCATAAATATTTACTAGGGTGCGTTTTTTTTAATTTTCTTTTTTTAGATTCTCCTTCAGTTTGCTATATAAATGTGGAATTCTGAAATTGTAATGCTACATTCCACCTCTTTTTATTTTCTGTTAAGAAGTTTTTATTGAGGTAAATATCACTGAAACCTGCATTAAAATTTTATTGTTATAATTGCAAAAAACAGTATTAGTTACGACAGGACAAAAAGGAATTTCTTTCCTATACCATTTTGTCCAAGAAATATATATCAGTTTTTGACATTCTGTTGCCAATAATTCTTTCCTGTCATATATTTTTATATCAGCATCAGGCTCAGTTAGCTGCCACTACTTCACAAAGATTTATTCTGAATTATTTTATAAATAAAATTGAAAACATTTATAGTTTTTTTTTTATTCAGCTTGTGAGGTATTTATAGTGTATTTTTGATTTTTTTTTTTTTATTATTAATTTAAAAGCTTAAGGATAGTGCTTCCTATCACAATTCGGATTTTGTAATGAGATGTTAAACTCTTCAGAAATAAATAATTAGTCATAGTTTTTTTGTGCATCTAGATAAACTTTGAAAAATCTCATAATGTCTTGATGAGGAATTCAAAGAGACGAAAATATTTGAATGTACTAATTTTTATTTAGTAATACAAGATTTTCTCTCAATAAAAATTAAAAAAAAAAACAACCCTTTTCTATATTTTTATATTTATTAAGAATGTGCGAATATTAGAGATTAGTACAAGATAAATAGATTATATGGAGAAAGAAATTTTATTCTGATATGCCCAGCAAACATATATGGCGTACCTGGGGAACCGGTAAACATATATATAACGCATCAACACTAAGAGTTGAGAGTTTTTAAAAAGACATTGGCTTAGTTCACGATGCTAAGTAAATACTTAGAATATTACTTTTTATTGTTTAGACTTGTAATTGTATTATGAATATGTGATCTATAGTCAAATATAATGCATAAGAAAATTTAATTTTAAGTGCTTGCATTCTTATACTGCTAAAGATATTTTTGTTGTTCTTATTTTAAAATGTATATATATATATATATCATAATTTAGGCATATATGTGATCGAAAGGAAAGACAAATTTTAAATATATTTCTATGTATATTTCCAGAGGAAGGCAACAATTTGTACAAGGAGACGATAAGCAGAATACATCTGTTGATACTAGAACACATGAGCAAAGTGACAGAAAATTTTCTGTTTCGCGATTTTACTAAAAAATTCTGATAGAGAATTTCTTTGTCATCTGTTAATTTATGGAAGAGAATCTTGAATATCTTTGAAAAAATACTATTGGCATTAAGGACTTTTGTCCTTTGCTTAGAGCATAAAAAAATGCACATATCATGAATTTTTAGAGCATGTGTTAAAAATAATTAAATAGAAAATAGTATTTGAATAAATAGAGAAAATTCTAGAATAAAGTAACTTGAGCTAATTTAAGATAAAAATTAAGAAATTAAGTAGGATTTAAATTAAGAAATATCATTATATATATAAGTATATGTATAAAGTACTTGTTTTTTCCCCATGATCTTGGGATTATTTAGTGACTATTAAATTATATCGATAAAGGTTTTTTGGGAGGATTTTCAATTTGTGCTAAGATCACTATTTTCTATTGCACATAAAATGCAAAGATGATTACATTCCCAGATTTACTTGACAGTTTTCAGATTATTTTAATTATTTTGTTTGTAATTTTTGATTTATCGTAGTATAAAAATAAACAAATGCTAAATATGTGTTTGTTTTATGTATAACTTATGTTATGAGAGTAAATCAGAAAATAACCGTGTGATTTTATTTGTAGGGAAGTAAAGAGGTATCATCCTGAAGTTTTGTATGGAAAATCTTATTATGATTTGCCTGTGAAAGAAATAGCTCCATTATCCAGAACTGTATTATCCGCATGTACGGGACCCCAGGGTGGATTAACTACTGTGGATCTGGAACCAAAGCCATTTGAATTTCCAGATATAGATGTGCATTTCATAGATGAAGATCATAGAGATAGCTCTGAAAATTTGGTAAAATGCAAGGAAGCAACAGAAGAAGGAAATTCTGCTCGTTGTGGTAAAAAAAAACTTTTTTACTATATGAAAAATAGTGTTTCAGTTTTAAACTAAAACTCATGGAACAGATATTTATATTGTTTCAAAATATTTATTTTTCCATATATAAAACACCATCAATGGGACTGGATTATTCCCTGTGAGGTACTTAAGCTGTGAAGTTTTGTGATCCATCCTTTTTTCCAAATTATATAATTTTTATTAATAACTTTAATTAACATCAAAGAAATTTCTCTTACTTCCAAAAATGTCAAATCAAATCTGTTTAATAGCTGATAGCACAATATTTATTTATTTTGTAATTTATATGGTAAAGTGATATTGCTGATGATATACTTCTTAGTAATATACTGTGAAGCACATACTTCTAGTAGAACAGAAAACATATAAAATTCATGCATGAACATATAATTTTTTAATTAAATCTATTAGTATTAGTAAAATATTAAATATGTGACCTATCTAATTTCGAAATCTTAAATATTTTAATAGATACAGAATCATGGTCTGATGGTGATCAGAATAAGTTAAGTGATAATGCTGAGTCCAAAACGATGGAAATTGCTGGTATTAAGGATTGGTTTTCTCCTTGTGAATCAGCCTATGGAATTGCTACAACTTTATATGAATGTCATCCTGTAACAAAAGAAAATGCAGGTACTTTTTTGTAGAATTTAAAAAAAAATTCTCTAATCAAAATCCAATTATTCAGTATCCAGTTATCAGGTTCTCTTTTAAAATAAAAAAAAATAAAAAAAAAAAATGAATTTGCAAACAAATTCCTTTTAAGTAGAGTTATTGATGTAAGAGGTTGATATGTGCAGTCAGTGATATTTTATTACCATATGTCAGTGAATAAAATATAAACAACATTGTTTTTGTAGTAATTAAATTAATACTTTATAACAAATTTCAGGGGGAAGGTACCTTACCCCTTGCCTAAAAATAATCCTTTTTCTAAAAAATTTGATTTTTCTGATATTTTACTATCTGGATTAAATATAGTTCCAGTTGATGATTGAAGTTCTACTATATTATGAATTAAAAATCACTTATTATAGGATAAAAAAAGTAAACAAAAAAATCAGCAGTTGTATTTTGTATGACATCTGATTTTATGCAATTGTATTTTGATTCTCTTTGTATATGTTGGTGCTTATTTTTAAGAAAATTAAAGAATATTGGTTTATTATCAAGAATTACAAAAACAATTTGTTGAACAACCATTGCTGCATTTTGATAGCGAACATTTCCTTGCTTATTTTGTGTAGTTTTTTAATAAAGGCTGAAATCATGTTTTGATATTAATTTTGTTTTTATATATATTTAGGTAATCCCATAGCAGATGCCTATGCTGTAGTGATGAGGGAAAACAGTGCTCTTTTGGTTTTGGCTGATGGTGTGAACTGGGGTGAAAAATCTTGTTTAGCTGCTAGATGTGCAATACATGGGTGTGTGAATTACCTTAATAAAGTTTTGTACAGAGAAGGAGCTGGTGACATTACAACACTGGTAAGTAAAAAACTATACTCTGTGTTAGGAGTTTTTATTTAAATTATGTTGGGGTATCGAGATTGACTGTATGGACTATATTGACATCTACTCATTTTGAAATTAGTATGTGTATATCTGTGTAAATTTGATAAAGTGATTGGGAATATTGATATGAATTAGTGTATGTAAAGTATATTATAAAGATTTCCAAACTTAATAAATGTTGTTAGTGTTATTAAGTAATTATAAATTATCCACAAAACATTACTAATAGTATTGATCAAAACTCATAAATTGACTCTAAAAATTTATACAGTTTCATGACAAATTAATTAATTCTATTTTTGCTTTTTTGCAAATCTATTTTTTGGAATATTCTGATAACCTTTGCATATTGTTTTACTGCACCCTATATATATTGGCACCCTAGCACTGTTAATTCTGTATCTGCATGTATATTGACAATTCAGATACATTAATTACTCAGTATATGTCATAAACTACTTGTAGTTTTATCAGTAGAAAATAATGTAAATAGTGAAATGGTAATTCCACAAATAAAAATATTGATGTTTCACTCACTTCCATCATTGCTAATCAGCTTGATAATGCTCGTCCAAAAATGAATATCGAATAAGATATACAATAAATTATCTGCAACATTTTTAATATTGTACATGTAATAAATGCTAATAATTTATTCATGATAAAATTCTAATTTCAATATTGTTGTTGGAAATTATTCCCCCCCCCCTTTTTTCCCATAGAATAATTTTTTAACAAAAGAAGATGAATATTCAGTAAAGCAGATGTGTGTTTGTCAAGACAATAAAAATCAAATTTTGTCAAAAATCATAGAGAGACAGAGAACAAGACAAAATTAAAAAGGTAGTGAAAAAAAATCAATGACCCAAGCTGATGACAGCTCAAAAATCAATGACAGCTCCAATGCCTCTGAATTCAGTGGAATAGAAGAGTTGTACTTTTCTTTAAATCAGTCAGTTAATTATTGTCTCTGTTGGCTTTCATGGCCTGCAGGATGAATCATCCTAAGTTAGATTTCTTTTTCTTGTTGACTCACTTCTTATTTTTATATTTGTATTGCTTTTTTTTTTCTTTTGATTACCCAACAAAATGAGCAAATAGCAATGGAATTTCAAAATGGGAAGGTTATAAAGCTCAATATGAAAAAAAAAAAAAAAGTAACTTTTAAAAATAAATTAAAGGGAGTTTTCAGCTCTGCCGCCCTTATGGACAAATTGCCATTAGTGTGTTGTGTGCATGCTTATGCACGCATGTGTTAAAATAATTTTTTTAAGTAGGTTATCCAATTGTATTGATGTATGCATAAATTCATTATGATCTTTTTCTTATTGTAGTATGTACTGCTTTTAATTCTAAGATTTTCAGCACAGCATTTAGAATTTAAATATCTTATCTTGATGTATTGTTATTTATGATCATTCATATATTTATAATTTTGACAGGATATATTTATTAGTCTATTAAGATCATTCAGTGAAGCTCATAATCTGATTCTCCAAGAAAATGGAACACTTACCACTTTGTGTGCTGTAGTTGTCGCCCAAATAAAAAAGTCCAGCAAGTTTATAGCTTGTGCATGTAATGTTGGGGACAGCTTGGCTTATATTTATAGTCCAAAATATGGAGTTCGTGAAATAACTCAAGGTAAATTTTATCTTCCCTCCTTTGAGTAATTTTTATAATGCTTTTTTTTCCCAGTTTGATTTTTTTTTTTTTTTTTTCAATGGTGAACTTAGCCTTAGTTATTTGAAAATGCAAAGTTTTATTTTTCTTTTGGTATTAAAATTTAAGTGTTTATAATTAAACCATATTTGTGCAGATCTCTACAAATGAGTGTGTGGAATGCAGAAAAAAGAACTTTAAAAATTAGTTTGATAATCAGTTAATAAAATAATTTATGTATGTATTTGATTTAAGACTGTGCTTGTTTGAGCTGTATAGTAAATTGTCATTGAACATTGAGTAATTGGTTATAATACCATATAGAAGTGGTGTGAAATTAAACTTTCTAAAACCAGTTTGTCATTCTTTGATGTCACTGTTTAGTTTTGTAAGTATTTTCAAAACTGGTTTGATCATGTTTTGTTGAATTTAAAACACTCATGAATCATTTTGTATCAGAGCTAACGCCTTTAAATTCCTTTTTATTGCAAAGTCTTTTTGAAACTTACTATGTGGGAAAAGATTTAGTTTTGCTTATATAATTGTCTTGCTAAATGTTATTAATTTTTTTTTATTTATATATATATAACATGATAAATTAGATTTTCCTAAATTTTTAAGATTTGCTTTTAAAAAATTACATGAATAGATTACCTAACTGAACAGCAATTTAAATTCAAATATAAAAATGCTTTTATTTTAACTTTTATATTGTACAGACTATTGTTGTTTTTCTAAAATGTCTCAAATCTATTTGAAGTTACTTTTAAATGCCTGGTATTGATCTGGAACATAAATATCACAAATCCCATGTTATTACAAATTTTATTTTTGTAATTCTACTTTCCAATCAAAGGAATATCCTTTCTGAATGGATATGTTTTCACTGCTGTGCCAACTAACACTTTTTGTTTTTAATATCTGAGTGTGAATTGCCTGAGTTTCTTGTCACATTTTACAGTATCATTACAAACTTCTCACTAAGATGGAAATTTCAGACTAATTGCTAAGAAATAACATATGTGAATATGTGAATTTTTCTATTATTATAACCTATAGATATATTTAAAGTAGCAAATTCACACAAAAAAAATCCAAATACAAGTAGGAAATTGAAAAATTTGTGGTAAAATTATCATTCTACATTGCTCATCAAATGAGAAAATATCTGATTTAAAAATTGTTCTACAAAATGTCAACAGTAGTCTGAAAAATAATAATTAAATATTAAATAAAGTTTACTTGTCTGAATATAATTTTACTTATTATATTTAGTCCAAATGTCATATTAGAACAATTCTTAAACCAAATATAAAAGAAAACTATCTTTATAGCATAAACAAAATAAAATATTACTACCTCCTCAACTGTTCCATTTATAGATTGAATGGAAAATAGAACATGGCACAAGATTAATAATGCAAATATAATAAACTGGTTTTTGACAGTCGATTTTCAATTTTGAGTTCTCTTAAAAAAATTTCTCCTTAAAAATTCAAAAAAAAGGGGGGGAAATAATGCTAAAATGGCACTTTGAATTGTATAAAACATTATTTCTAAAACAAATACTTTTTTATTGACATATTACATTTAAAAAGAGGGTTTTCTTAAATTTTTACTTTAAAGTTTTTCAGACTTGTGAAAACAGACATTTGGCACATATTGACACATATACAATTAACTATGCTGTATGTTGTAATGTATAGTATTAGTATATTTAATCAGTATATTTAATATGGGTGTTATTCTGTAGAACTGATGGTTAAAACTGAAGAATAAAAATAAATTTGAAATTTAATCTCATTTGATCAGTTATTGCATGAAATAATTACGTACTTATGAAATGATGGATTCAAGAATAACTATGTGGATTACAATCATTACTGTTAGATATTTTCTGAATCTGTATATATGAATTATTAATATATGTGGTATAGAAATTAGTTTTACTACTTATTATCGAGTGGCAACAGTCAAATGTAAACAAATTGCTATATACAAACTGTCAAACTGCTTCATTGAAAGTTTTTGCTGCTGTATATAATTCAACGCATTGCTAATTAACGGAACTACAAAACATTATTAGAAATGCTGTGGAGAGTTGTTGCCATACACATTCCATTCAGCCCAAGGAATAGACTGATAATTTAATCAAGAGCAAAAGTACCCATTCATATAGGTTAATCAAAAATACCCATTTGGCAAACACTGTGACTTATAGTGATTTATGTTATGTATATTCCAAAACTATTATCTCATATAAAGGATTTTTGCATTATTTTAAAATTCAAAAATTATTGTTATTATATAAATTAGATTTCTGTATTTTTTTAATAAAATTTCTTAATTTAATAAATAATTTATAATGTCTAATGAAACTTTATTATGAAAACATCCAATCACATTGTTTTTCTGATGTTAAAATTGAAATAAAGTAAATGCTTTCTGTGGGAATTAATTCTGAAATAGGATTTTCATTTCTACTTTTATTTTGTTGTGCATATAATTTTTTTTGCCTACCAATGGAGTAATTTTGTGATTGATTCAAATAAATTCATATTTTTCCATCTTAATCAAATAACAAAATGAAACTAAAAAATTACATTCCATATTAATAGTGTGACAGCCTAAAAATTTAGTAATGTGGTATACAAATAGTCAAAAAAGATGGTTGTACAATTTATAATATTAATTTCATTGTAAATGTAATTCTTTTTTATAGGTTCTCATGACATTTATTCTATGAGGGATATGAGGGATGCCTTGGGTGCGTTAGGACCCGTTGATGGTATCAATCCTGAACTAAGCAATCTCACAGTTTCCATGTCTGAAGTAGAACCTGACGACATTGTATTTCTTGCCAGTGATGGTATTTCTGACAACTTTGATCCAGTTGTTGGTAAGTTTGCTATTCCAAGAAAGGTTGATAAAAAAGTCAAAACACCCACCGATGCTACAACGACAATCGACAACGCTCGAGGCTCAAATCCTATCAGCACATTAAATACTCAGAGTGAAAAAGAAAATTTTGCAATCGACCTTAATTTGCCTGTAGTAGAGGCTCATCAGAGGCATGAATTAACATTACTGAGAATGGAGGATCTCATTGTTAATGGAGTTAATGAAGGTGATGGACCCTGCAAAACTGCTCAGCAAATCTGTGAACAGATGATAGATTTTGCTGAAAAATTAACCATTGCTAAACGTCGTATTTTAGAAGATCCAGAGCTCTATAAAAATGATGATCTGAAAGTCAATCAAGCTGGGCAACGTATGCGGCGAAGAAAAGTTGGAGAAAAGCTTTCAATGGTTCCAGGAAAATTGGATCATGCCTCAATAGTAGCATATACAGTAGGAGTGCGATTTCAAGAAAAAGTACCGCTAATAGCAGAATGTGAATCTTTTTCAGATTTGAAATGCTGAATTAGATTATTTTGTAAGTCACTTTAATAATTCTATCACCCTTTTAGATAGATTGAAATTTGTAATTTTATATGTCCTGTTAGGTTTTAGGGCAAAACAATCAAATCCACTAAATTTATAAATTTATAACCTGAAGAATTTTAATGCTGTTCATTACTGCGCAGCAAAAGAAAAAAAAAAATTATATATTTTATAGCTTCCTACTTTAAGGATGTTCAAGTTGATCTTGAGTTTCATGTTTGCTCATATAGAATACAGCGATTCCATTCCCACATTTTTTTTTAATCCTCTCGTTATTTCTGAAGAAAGAGTGCATGATTTTTTTTAGTATTTTTTTATATAGCTTTTTTGTGTGTATTTATAGGTTGTCTCTCCCCCCCCCCCCATCTATTAAGAAAAGGTCCATCTCTGCATAATGAATTCCTCAATTTTTTTTTATGTGTTCTAAAACTTTAACTTTGAAACAATCAGTACATGTGGCTTGCAGATTGCAAATGATGTAATGGACTCATTTTAGAATCAGATGCTAATAATCACAATACTGCGTAATTAACTTTTGTTAAAAGATATATGGAGAGTATATGGAGAAAGAAAAAAACCCTGCAAAATAGTTGTGTTTAATTGTTAATTAGTTTCTACTGGAATTTTAAAAAATGTGTCAGTCAGTTGGATATAATATTAGAATTTAAAGTAGTTACAAATTTTGCCTAAAATACACTGATATATGGTCTTAAAAAACCCTTGTGGGAATTTTAGTATTTTTGCAAGTTTCTTTGAAAAGGTAAAAGTAACTCTGTTGGAATGAAAAAAAAAAAAAAAGTCTTCAATTGCTATTGATATTTTGTGTACAGCATAAAAGTTAAAAAAAAAAAAAAAAAGACACCTGCCTGTATATACATTTTAGCTAAAAGATTTTATAAGATTGTTTTGTTTATTGTGTGCCATTTTGTATTTGTCACTGTCCTGCGAAAATATAAATTTTGGTTTGTATCTTTATGTGTATGTGTATTGTATTTTTCTCGGACTGTGATCGAAATATAAGTGACCCTGTGTAACAAGGTTGTGTGATTGTTGAGAATTGTATAGTATATGAAGATGAAATTTAATGTTTATAATTGTATAAATTAATCAAAATCCAAAAATGTTTGATATGGAAATTTTACGCTTTGTGACGTTAGACTATTAATTTTTAAAATTCTATTTAAATAATGTTTTTCATTCCATTCCAAAAGTATTTATTTTTTTGGAATTAAAATTTTTGATTTTTTATTTGCTTCTGTACTATGGGGCTTTTTCAAAATGCAATTGAGGAAATTCAAACTTCTCTGAGAACGTTATAATATTATTTGAATTGCTGTTTAATGAAAATACTAGGCTCATGAATTTTCTGTAGAAAGAAGTTCTTTATCAGCCATTAGCTCAAAGTAATAGTAATAAATAACACAATATGCTTTGGTATGCAGGGAAATAAGAGATTCCTTCCTTTTTAACTTGGTGCAATACTTCAATGAAGTATATATAGAGTGATTGTTAAGAAACCTATTTTATTTTGATACTGTGATGAACTTTTCAAATATGTTGTTTATTGTTCCATGGATAACATATTATCCAATAATATGTTATCCATCTATTTTATGATCAGCAATCCAAAAATAAGTAAACAAATAAATGTCTAGTAATTACAAACTAAACAAATATGCGTAATATTGTCATGTGCAGGCAAGAGTACAGTTGTCCTTATTGTACTTTATTTACAATGCATACTTCACTTCAGTGCTCATTTAATTTGTTGTGCTACATAGAAATAAGATTCCCAAAATATTATTTTAAGTTGGATTATTATAATTCATTATATCATTTTTGATTGGTTCATATTAAGTTCATCGAACCATTTATTGCTACATAAGTTCAGCATGAAAATTTTATCTATGATTTTTTTTAATTGCAAAATAATTTTTTTATCCTTATTAATGCCTTTTGGATTTAAATTTGTGTTTTGACTTTTTTTTTTTTTTCCTGTGCGTAACTGTTTTTATATCTAAAATTAAAACAGCCTGACAAAAATTCACAAGATCAATGACCAAATCATTACAATTTAACAATCACTCTATATATAATATATAGTCAATTTTTCATCTTTGCAACATCTGCTTATTTATAATCTCAGTGCTTTTGTACTTAATTATATTTTTTAATGTATATATTTCATCTGCTTATTTTAATATATTGTCACAATGCATAATTTTTTGGAAACAATAATTATGCATGAATTTTTAATGTCTCAACTACATTTATCATGCATTCAAAATATTGTCATAATCATCAGATCATTTTTGTGCTATATTTATTATTATTAAAATATTTCCTATTTATTAATTTTTTGATATTTAATGATCTTATAAAGTATAAACTTGTACCGAATTTTAGAAAACTAACGTTAAATAACTATGCAAATCATTAATTAATTTTTTTTATACAAATAAAGAAATAAATGCTTTTTATTGTATTTTTTTTAATATTTTTACAAACATAACTTCTTAAATCAGAATGATCTAGTTTTTGTTCTCAATATTCTTTTATGTAATATATTTAGCTTATTAATTCAAAAAAAAAAAAATTTCTAATCATGTCACTTTTGCCACCTACTTCCAACATAAAAACAATAATTGACATATAATTTATAGAGTAATGCAAGTCTACTTACTCTTATAATCATATTATTTATATTTAAAAATTATTTTTAGGGTTTTTTTTTTTTCATATTTTTTAATTGATGATTTTTTTTTAACCTGTGATACTTTTACATTTCAGCAACATTTTCTTACCTTGTTAATTATTTTCATATCATGAATGAAATTTTTTTTATGGTGCTCAAAGTTGAAAAGTTTTTGACTTTTCTTTTTTGTAATTAATCTTATGATTTTTAACAGTGACTTTCTATGACATTAGTCATTTACATATTTGTAATTGTATTTCACATATTCTGGCATACTTTAATCATTACGTTAAGGTAGTTAATTTTTATAGTATTTCTTTTGCAAAAGCTTGTTCTTATATATTTTTTAATTTGACTGTTTTCATCTACAGATATATTTCATTGTTAATATACAAATATTTTCATTGCCATGAATTTAATTTTCTTTTATCAAATGTTCCTTTTTAAATAATATGTTTTCAAAATCATTCAGAACCTTATTTTGTTTCAGTTTGTGTGTATTGTTACTAAGCAAATATTTAATTAAGTTAATAACATTTGAAATATACTTGATTTATATGTGTAAGCCCATTTTGAAATGATCTTTTTTTGGAAATAACTATCAATATTATCTTATATTATTTTTATAACTATGTCAAACTTTTGTTTAGTTGTTTTTGAAAATAATTATATCTTAAAGTCTGTGCACAGCAATTTATCAAAATTTGCTTTGTATTGTATTGCTATTCCTTATTGTGTTAGATTATCATGAAATTGTTTACATATGTTTTAATGTTGTTATACTGCCAAAAATATTATTCTTCACGAAGTTAATTTTTGTTTATCTCCAAGTTTTGCATAATTTATTTAATTTACTGTGATTCATCCTTTTAGGGCAAATATATATATAATATGAATTTTTGGCTATGACCATTCTAATAATATTTATTTTGCATTTTTTCCCCTTTTATTGGCATTCTGGAAGTATTAAGTTTTCCTTATTACTTAATTAAACTGAAATTTTTTGTGCATAATTTTTACTGTATTCAAAAACTTTTCCATATTTAAAAATGGATATCTTTGATGAAAGACTCACTTTTAGATACTTAAGGAAAAACTCTCTCTATATATATATATATTTAAAATCTCTTACAATTCAGAGATTGAAATATATCTTGATCTATATAATCTAATTTGATTATTGAATGTTCACTTGTTTCTGGATATTTTTTTATCATGGAGAATTGATGCAAGATCTGTTTTATATTTTAAAATATGAAGATATATGTAATGTTTGAAAAGTTACAGGGGACAAGTGCTCTAAACAAGTAATACAAATTAATTTAATCAAAAAATATTTCTCTTTTTGTTTCTATAAAATTAAAACTTTTTTTTTAGTCTATATTTTGTATGTTTAAAAACTGGATTATCTAAAATCTATATACCATGCATTTTTTGATGATTTTTTTAATATTTTCCTCTTTACTTTTTATCTAGTCATTTAAAGAAGTATTTCTCTTTTGATATGTCCCACCGGAAAAGATATGCTACTATTAAATTTGGAACATTAATATAGCATGGCTCTCGTGTGTTGGCAGTTGACCTTTGATCTCGAGCAGATATAGTTTGAATTTGCTGAAATAGAGAAGAGTGGGTTGCAGGGAAATAATAGAAGGCTTATTACCACAATTATTCAATGATGAGGTGTATGGAAAAATATCAAGTTATGTTGAACTTAACAGATTCTTTTCTTATTTCTCATTATTATGTAACTTTATGATATTACTAAGGAATAAAGCTCAGATCTTGCAAGCTTTGATTCACATTCATATTCTATCATATAAACATTCAAGCTCTATTAAAATAAACTCAACTGATTTCATTGAGCTCTTTATTACAATCACCAATTCATCTGACTCAGGCAAGACTTCTTGAAAAAGTTTAAACAATGAATTTTTTGAAGATATTAATACATATCTGTCATTGCAAATGCAGTAATATCAATTAGTGTATGAAAATTGCAATGACAAAAAAATAAAATAAAATTGCAATAATTTTTATAGTTTTAAGTGTTATGAAGGCAAACTTAAAGCATTTACTTGTTTAAAAATTTCTTAGGGTTTCCCTCCCACCACCAGTCTTCTTTTGAAACTTTAAATAACTGAACATTATTTATAATTTTATTTTAAAAGTTTAATTAACTTTTATTTACTCTTTATAAAAACCATCCATTCTAAAGGTATTAAAATTGAAAAGGCTACTTTTTTGTTTGTAGCTTTCAGTTTCATAACACATTTATCTTTCCTCCGTCTTGAAATGCATTTAAAGAATTAGTATTTCTCTGATTTCCTTTCTCTATTTTATGATTAAAAATAAAAGTGTAAATGTGAAGTATACAGCAAGAAATCCATTAAATACACTTACTTTCAGATATCATGATTTCTGTGACTAAGATTTGAAACTTTGATAGAATGAAAGTTTAGTAATTAGGTTTGTTGATAGGATATTGTCGATAGGATTATTACTGAGAACTCTTTTAGTTTTGTAGAGAAATAATATTTTAGAGTTTGGTTTTATTTAATTTATAAACTGCAAATAACAAAATAATTGCTTATTTTTTATTGATATTGTTAATTTTTTTTGTAAGAAACTGGGCTTTTTTGTTATTGAACTTCGATCTGGGCTTCAGATTTGAAGAAAACATATTAATGTCTATGATCTCTTCGTTGTTGTTATTATTTTGTGATTATTATCATTATGTGCTTGCCAATTACTGTAGCTCAATTTATGCCATGCCTTATCTTAACATAATGCAACGTGTATCAGTAATAATTTTTCTAAGTCTTTGTTGAACTTGTATTTGTTAAATTTTATTTTGGTGCATTTTACACTGCCTGAAGAACAAAGGCCAGTGCTTTAGCAATATTTTACACATAGAGTAAGCAGGCATAATCTACTTGTTTATTTTAGAGGACCAAAGTATAATTATTGGCTGAAAGTTATGTATTGTAATTTCAAAATGAAAGATTTAAAATCTGTGGTGTTCAAAATCATTTTATATAATCTAAAAAGATGTATTTAGATGATGCAATGTATGCAATTTTCTTATCATTAAATTGATTAGAATAGAAGAGAGAAAAATTCTTTTCAAATTAAGAATTAAAAAATTGATATTTCCTATTGTTTAATCTATTTAAAAATAGTAAATAGCATCTATTCGGCAACCATATATTGAATATATTTAACTTGTTATAACTCTAACAAAGATGATGTTTCATATATATAAATTTTATAAATAATTGAAAACTACTTCATATTAAGTCCACCTTTTTGAATGAATTTTATCTTTTGAATTCAGATTCCTTTATTTCTCCATTTAAAAGCCTTAATTACCTTACAGAAGTTTTGTAATTTTAATTTCCTTGCATTATTTTCATGACTTTTGCCAGAAAGATTTATTCTAAATCATTTGAAATTCAAATATTCCTGCAACAAAGTTAGATTTGGATTTTCTGATTCCTCTTCATATACCATCTTTATCATATGTGCATAAATCAAAACTATAAAATCTATTTTAAAAGTTTTCGTGTTCGAACAAGGCCTTAGTCTGACATATCAATAAGACACCATTTAATCTTCATGTACCTGCTGTTTGTACAAACAATATATCTTTTCTTGAATAATGACTTATTTTCTCAGGATTTTCTAAGGCATAAGCATGCTTAAAGTCAAAATATATGTATTATTTATCTTTAAAAAAGTAATCCCCTGCTAATTTTTCTACTACATAAGATTGTTCTGTAGCAGAATTAAATAGAAAAGAAAATAATTTTGAGTAAACTGTTTTCTTAAAACAAATTGGCTCTTCTTTGAGTTTTTTTTAAATCTAAGTTCCTGATTTTTTTCAAGGAATATAGATATGAAATGTCTCATTATTTTTTTTAAAATTTGTAACTTAATGCAATCTTTAACAATGGCAAACTATCACTTTGTTTTTGTTTTTAATAATTGATACCTTTAATCTGATGTGTCTGTTATCTGGGGTTTTTTATTGTTGTTTTTCCTTCCTTTCTTTTGTTTTGAAGAATTGTATAAAAGTCCATCACCTTTAAAAAGCCTATTTATTTCTGAATAAGGAATAATCCTCACTCAAAAGATTTCTTGGTATTTTAGTCATTCTGAGACATTTTAGGCGACAATCCATTCAGATACATTTATATTTTTTTATGGATATTCACTTGTATAACATAACATAATCTAAAAGTTGTCATTTGTAATATATATTTTAATGAATTGATTTTTACTATGAGATATGCAATCACTGAGCATATGATATAATAGTCCTCTATTTCTTTATCTCTCGAAATCATTATAATGTCAGGATGCAATTGAATTCTATTTATTTTATGGTTTTTGAATTCACTATTGCTAAATATACCTCTCTGTAACTGAATTTTTTAAAAAAAAATTTTTATGGATTTTCAGTTAGCTATTGCAAACAATACCTAAGCATAGGTATCCTTCAATAATGTGTATTCATCAGAACTTCAGTAAGCAATTTGTTTTTTTCCAATACTCTTGTTGGGTATGCTCCAATTTCTTTTTTGAAAACTTTCAGGAGCACAATTGTGTTTTCTTTGTCTCTCTTGAACGAGTGGCAAAATGGGCTTCTTGTTGACCCTCGTTCTCTTCTGTATTTTTTGACTTCTTGTCTCAGCAATTCCCTTTGGGGGCACTTAATTCATATCTGTTACATAATACTATTACTCATTATATTCTTTCTCGCTCACCTTAATCACATGAATTTTCGAAGTTTTGTATTTCTTTCTTTTCAGCCGATTGTGAGTGCAATTTAAAAAATGGCGTATTTAAAGTAAGCAGTTGATACACAATTCACCTCACTGCCATAGAACTCATACTCGTTACTCTATTTTCTTGTTCATACTGAAAATCTGACTTTTCTTATCAAGATAACTTTCAAATCTTTATCAAGATAACGTGTCTAATCAAGATAACTTGTGCAAAACATGTGCAATTACAAGTCAAAGAAGCAAAAATTATTGGAATGAAACTTTTTATGACTGATTATGCATTTATAAATGGTGTTGCAGTTGCAATTTGTTATACGAGCAGTGATAAATAATTTATGTGGCATTTTATTGTATCCTTATTATTATTATTTTCAGTTTCTTTCTTTATTAATATAATTTTTTGTATACTTGTTATATGTACAAAAAGTGTGATTGCTTCAGTAGGTTTTCGAATTGAGTAAATTTGGAGTCAATTCTCCATAGCTGTATAACTGAATCCACTTTTGAATTTCACTGAAAAATTTTGAATCTTGTTTTCTTTTTTCTGTATTATCAAAGTGTAGTATTTGGTGGATCTGTACCCTTCAGAAGTTTATATATACTTGAAATTAGTTGTCTTTAAATCTGATATGGACCAAAGATCTTAAATCTATAATTCTAATTGATGCTGACAAAAAATATTTTTCAAAAGTATCTGTCATTTTAATTTTAATCGTTCGAAATCCAATTTTAATAGACTCATCCCTCATACCAACTTTAAAATTCAATGATGATCATAAAATAATCCACTTAGTAATTAAAATGAAATGCTGAAATCATACGATGTAGATTATGCCTGCCTATTTTGAACTAGAACTATCTTTTAGAACATTTTCTTATGCAATATTAATATCACACGATATGTGCACTACATTCCTGCTCTATTACATTCACTCTAAGATTTTGTATGTTTAGAGCAATCACTGTGGCTATTTTCGAACGCCAACAGTTTAGCCCACCCATCTATTTGCCATTTTATAGAAAGGTTTGCATAGAATGTATATAGAATTATATTATACAGCATAGGCTGCTGTTGTACATTAGAAATTGCTTATTATTGCAGAAATAAATTATTTTATCTCTTCCAGTGTGTGATTTTTTCCCCCTCCTTTAAATGCTTTAACAAAGTTATTAATTTTATTCATGTATAAAACATAAATATTATCGATTTCCTTTGGCGATATCTAAATTTTTTTATGATTTTTATTTTATGTTAATAATGTTTTGCATTTATAGTCTAATAATTTTTTGCATTAAATTTAGATATAAAATTTGAAACGAACTAATAAAAGGCATGTTATTTAACAAGCAGTCAAATGAAAATTATACAGATAGAAAAAGGAATGTAAACTGTTTATCATTTTAAAAATAATCGCCAAAATTATTAATACATTTGTCATACTGTGAGACAAGACTGCCAATACTTTCACGGGAAAACGTTTACGGTTTTCTACGTTACCATAATTGTATCGACGTGAACCTCTTCATCGGGAGGAAATCGACGACCATGAATGTCTTATCTTCAGAGCTGCAAAAATATGGAAATCGCATGAGAAAGGATCTGGTCTATATGTAGATGTGTAAAGACTTCCCAGCAAAATTTCTGAAGTGTGGTTTTAACATCCTTGGCAGCATGAGAGGACATTATCCTACTACAGAATATTGACATACACGGGAAAGAGGTACAGCAAGCTGTACCTCATTCTCGGCCTTCCTAATAATATCGGACGCACACACGATTTGCGGACCTCTCTTCGCGCATGTCTAACAAATAACAGCGGTGAATATTCGCGCTGTTTCTTTCTCATTCTCAATAGAGGGTGCTCCTATACGCAAACCTACCTGCTTTAACAACTTCTGTGTCATGTTTTATTTGACCCGTTTCTTCTGTCCCGTTTTTATTTGACTGACCCTTATAAAACATTTTAATGACAATGCACACGTCTGAAACAATTAGAATTCTTGTGTCAAAAATATATAGAAGCCATAATAACCAATAAAATGAAGTTTCTCAATATACAAGATAACTCGGATATGGCTGTATATTAGAGCTGATATTAAAGAGTGATGTTCTTAAACCATAATTGCCAACTTGCATTTTTCATTTTTGAAGACTTCCCTGTCATTACTGATGCAATTTTTCCAGTTCTTTTGGAAACATCGAACAAACCTTTTTCTAAAGAAACTTCAGGTTGGATCACTCCCAAACAGTCTAGATGTAGCCGTCATTGTCGTAAACTGCATTCTTTGCAAATCTGGTATTAACTCCCCTGAAGCACTTGCAACAATCAACCGCTGTCTATGTTAGACACTCCAGCCTTGTCCGGATGGTCTGTGACTGATTTCCCTGAGGCCGTATTTAGGCACTTATGGTCTTAAACATCTGATCAATTGTCCATGTACTATCATCTGTCCACTTGCTGACCTTATGACATGAAGCATTTACCGACATTTCACAGCGAAGACCGCACTGCCCCAGACTGTCGTGCATAGCAAAGGGTCTTTAATATCCCATAACGTAAAATATAGTGTATTTATGGCCAGATCTGTCGCACCGTTGCTGATAGGAACAAGTTTTACAATATAGTGTTATAGTTAGTGGAAATCCAACCTACCCGAAAGCATGCAGAGCTGGTGAGTTAGAATGTGATGAATTCCATCGAGGAGGATTGATTCCATCACGTTTAGAGACACTTTCTATTCTCTTATCGCCTTAGCAACTCCCTGACAGGAGTGAACAGGTTTGAACCGAGTATAAGGAACGGTGGAGATTATGGATCCACTTTCAAGGTCATACACCTGCAGCATAATGCAGCTTGTTTAGTCAGAAATCAATTTATAATAATTCCAGACTTTCAGGTCGATATTTAATAATTCCTTATACAAGAGGTATATGCGGGAGCTTTCTAGATACATTCATCACTGGTGATAGCCCGTATTCAAAATTTCAGCACCACCATTCAGTCATTCACTAATCACATTTTCTGAATAATAAGCTAAGCATAAATTTTTCACAAATAATTCAATACAAAAATGATATCGAATTCATAAAATCTCGTGTCCCTTAACCCTTTGAAGGGCCATTTTTTTTAGTCATATTATGTTAAAATATTTTTAGGCTTGATATTAGAATAAGGAAAGGGATTCATTTAATTTATTAGATAAATTTAATTGGATTAATTAATTAATTTGGTTAATTAATAATTAAGTAACAAATCAAGACGCATCATTTTGTGTGAGATAAAGAACTGAAGCATTTAAGTTTCTGTCTTTCTAGAAAAATTTGTCAGAACTTATGCCAACCTACATAAATTCACACAAAGATTGATAAATTTGGTGGGAAGCATACTTCCCACTGCCCTAGAAAGGGTTAAAATATTAATTGAATCAATGCGAAAACGACAGTGAGTCGTCTCCTCAAAACTTTCTCGCAACTTTGGTAAACTTGCCATACCTCAAAAGACTTTACATAGCATCGGCGTAAATAGCTATGAAATATTAATTTTTGATGCGAACATAGTATTTTTACTGAATCTATCGTCTCTTCTTGCGAGTTATTTGGCGATTCAATCCTCGCGTGCGTTAATAGCTTTCAAAAATCAAATTGGTCTTTTAAACATGTTTTTCTCAAATGATTTGAAACAAAAGTTTGCCACGAACCTGGACTTGGAGTCACAAAATCCCATAGCCAATTCGACATATTTAAGTCATTGCAGTTTTGAAGTATCGCATTTACGTGTTTTTGAAAATACAGATCGACAACCCGTCTTTGTATTTTGCTCAAGATTCGATAGATGTCTACACTATGGATATTAAATTTATGTACCGAATTTTATCTATTTAATTCTCTTCGTTTTTTTTACTTATCGTGTTAACTTATATTGGAATAGCTAGACTTCCTCTGAACAGATTTTATACAAAATTTCATAGAAATCTGCAAATTTGGTGTAAAGACCGTATACCAAATTTTAACTATTTAGCTCAGGTCGTTTTTGAGTTATCTTTGTCACAGACAGGCTGACATGGTCTAAAAATGTGTTTTTCTAACGCGGGGAGGTCTAAAATGTGCAGATTCGACAAATTCTGGAGTTCGGTTTTTTTTTGTTTTTTTTTACGATTACTACACTTTTTCTAAACTACGTGAACGCGATTATTAAAAGGAGATGTCTAAATAATAGAGATAACTGCGCAATTAAGGAATTAAATGCAATTGCATTAGTTTATTAACATTAACCTCCTATTCGTCAGTACCCCTCACCGAAGCTAATCGAAAACAATTTAACATTCATATATATTAGTACTATGAAAAGACAGAAACTATCATGAAAACTCTTTTAAAATAATAATAATAATAATAATAAACATGCAATGCCATAAAACATCGAAATGCTGATATAGCTATACTTATATAAGGCACTCTACAGGCCAGGCCATTTGACCTACAGCTACCAAATTTGGTACATGTATACCTTAGAGATCGGGAATGTGCACCTGGAGTCCCTTTTTTTGAAATTTTTAATTAGAATTTTAATTATTAATTAAAAACTAACTTTCCCGCCAAAAAATCTTCCATTTTCTCCACCGCCAAATGAGTAAGGCTTCAGGTTTTTTTTTTTCCAACAGTCATGAGGCTAGGGTTAACATTTTTCGGCCGATTATTTCAAACGATTCTGTTTATTTTCTTAATGTTTTATGCATTTAAAATGAAACATTGTTAATGAATCGATCTTTCAGATTCATTCTGAAGTACTTTTGAATTAAAATAACATAGAATAAAGGAAATTAAAAATGTCTAATCTGCATAGCGTTACCCAACTGGCGTAGAAAATTCACGCATTTGCGTTACCTTAACTGGCGTTGAAAATTCACGCATGCGCATTGTGATCTGATTGTTGGCAATATTATCAACGGATGATTCTTGATTTAAATTATTTTTAGGTTAATTGCATGCTTTTGTAATTAAATTGTATTTATGTTAGTTATATATTTTTTGTATATGCTTATAGTTTTAAGTACATCGTTTTTTAGTAGTTTTTTTAAACCTGTTTTCGACCGATTATTTTAAACGATTCATTTTATTTTCTTAGTGTTTGATGCATTTAAAATTAAACATTGTTAATGAATCGATCTGTTCATGATGAATCTGAGAAAATTTTGTTGAAAAATTCTTGAGATATTACATAAATTAAGAAAGATATTCTTTAGTGCCCATAGAATTTAAACGCTCAGTGACTCTGTTATCAGTAATCATATTATTAAAAAAATGCTTTGTTTCAGTAAAAAATATTATTATATTAATTGCAGATTAATTCTTTCCACTTTAATTTAAAGCATAAATTCTATGGGAGCTAACAGAAAATGAGAGAGATACATATTACATTATGACTGAAGGCCTTTCTATTATTATGAGTTGATTATATGATTATCAAAATTTGAAGTTTTAAAATATTTTGATGAAGAATCTTTTAAAGTAGGAATTGCGTAAAATATTTAATTAGTAAAATTGAAGCGAACGTTAAGATTGGCGAACCAGCTGATCGCCAAAAGCGGCTAGTAATTCAATAAATGCCAAAACTTTGATTCAAAGTTTTACTGTTTCATAGTTTTGATTGTATAAAACAAATGTATAAATATTGTTCGGTAAGTTTATTTTACATAATAATGAAGATATCGAAAATATATTAGATTTGTCTGACAGCGTTATGTATCAACATGCAGTACCCGCATAAATGTAAATGAAACAATTAAAACCGCAGTAATATAAATTAAAATTATGCATGAAAGCAAAAATGATATGGATTTTAAATTTTAGAAGTTTATTGCTTGCCGTATACGAGGTAAAGAGGAAATATTGTAAGCATCAAAAAATTCGAATTCAAGATTTTTGGTGAATCTCCGCGTTTCAGACGTCTCTAAGTCGGAAAAGCACATTTTTATAATCATGTAAACATGATAACTCAAAAACCTTTTGAGCTAGATGGATGAGATTTGGTTTATGGTCATACGATTAAATGTGTCGACTTTAACAAATTTTTAACATAATCAATTCACAGGAAATCTGGCTGTCCGATTACAAATCAATTCCTTAATTCGGTAACTGTAAGTCAAACGATCTGACCTGTAAAGCGCCAACACACTCATATTTATCAATATTATTAGTAGAGATAACGTCTAGTAAAGAATTAATTTTAGATAATAAGTTAAAAATATGAGGTATCCTTACATGAATCAGTAATGGATTTAGATACTTCATGACCCAAGATTAGGGTACGACAATCTATTAAACAGAAAAAGCTATTTTTAGAACTATATGTAAACTGCCATGAAAGAGTATATTTCGGTAATTTAACAGAATTCCTAATTATTTCATGAAATGAATGATCATGATTCATCAATTATTTCATAAAATATCTCGTTATTTCACGGGGGAAAAAACTAATGACATCTCTATATTTAAAAAGCTTAAGTAAGTGGCATAGAAATCGTTCTTATTACAAACTAGCCGCCTTTGGCGACCAGCCGGTTCGCCGATCTTAATGCACGTTAAAATTTTAATAATTAAACCTTTTATGGAACTCCCATTTTAATTGCTTCTTCATTAAAATATTTTAAAACTTCAAATTTTATTAGTCATATAATTCACTCATAATATTATAAAGGCCTTCAGCCATAACGTAATATGTATCTCTCTAATTTTCTGTTAGCTCCCGTAGAATTTATGTTTTAAATTAAAGTGGAAATGATTAAACTGCAATAAATATAATAATATATTTTTTACTGAAACGAAGCCTTTTTTTTAAATATGAGTACTGAAAACAGAGTCGCTGTGTATTTAAACCTTAAGGGCACTAAAGAATACTTTTCTTAATTTATACAATATCTCAAGAAGTTTTCAACAAAATTTTCTCAGATTCATCATGAACAGATCGATTAATTAACAATGTTTAGTTTTAAATGCATCAAACACTAAAAAAATAAACAGAATCGTTTGAAATAATCTGTCAAAAACATATAAAGCCTTTAATACCAACTCCGTATCCGTTGTCAACAATCAGAACACAATGCGCATGCGTTCATTTTCAACGCCAATTATGGTAACGCAAATGCATGAATTTTCTACTCCAGTTGGGATAATGCTATGCAGATTATAAATTTTTAATTTCCTTTAATCTGTTTTATTTTAATTCAAAAGCACTTCAGAATGAATCTGAAAGATCGATTCATTAACAATGTTTAATTTTAAATGCATCAAACATTAAGAAAATAAACAGAATCGTTTGAAATAGTCTGCCGAAAATTTCGTAAGCTTATCCTCTTTAGCGTGGGATACTCCTTACTGATTTGGCGGTGGAGAAATGAAAAGATTTTTTTGGCGGTAAAGTTAGTTTTTAATTAATAATTAAAATTCTAATTAAAAATTCAAAAAAAGGAACCCCAGGTGCACATTCCCGACCTCCAAGGTATACATGTACCAAATTTGGTACATGTAGGTCAGACGGTCTGGCCTGTAGAGCACCAACACACACACACATTGAGCTATAGTATAGATATCGAATGGCAAAATGTCAAACATAAACAAACCACCTTATGGACGTTTGCAGTTGGCCAGAAATTCAAATTATTTTCATGGTTTCATTAAATATTTGATTGTATGATATTCTTCCGTTGTTAAAAGCTAAAGAAAAAGGATTCTATTTAATGTCTGAATTATTTACAAAACGAATAAAAAGTGAAGCTACAATGCCGCGAAATTTATAAGATAGATTAAAAGAATAGTTACGTTTTATTAAACGCTATATTGTCATGAGATTAAATATTCCTATAGGTCATCAATAGGAATGTTAATGTATACAATAAAAAGATTATATATAACTCTGCAAAAATAGTATGACTCTAATATTTAACAATTTGCTCGCATTATCGATAAGAAATCATATCTAAACAATTTAACAGACGTTAATATCCTCAGCCAACCAGCTGGTTGCCACAGTCTACTAACATATCATATAAATATAAAATTAAATTATAAAATAAATGATATAAAATTAAAATGTTTTATTCTTAAATTATAAATATTCTATTTAGGATGCATTGATACTTAATCGAAAAACACTTTTATAATTGTACATATCCTTTCGTTACTGTTCATTTGATAAAAATTTCAAAAATCTGATAACCCACTAGTATATTTGATTTAATCCACAATAATTTAAAAATATTATTTTCCTTCCCTGTGACAGCGGCTTTCTTTATAACTAGTAAAAACAAGTCTTAAACTATAATTATGTTATTCTTGTAATGCTGTTCGGTGTGTGTGTGTGTGTGTGTGTGTGTGTGTGTGTGTGTGTGTGTGTGTGTGTGTGTGTGTGTGTGTGTGTGTGTGTGTGTGTGTGTTTTCTAAGCCAAGGTTCTTTATTTATCAAAAAGCCATATAATAAACTCTGATACTGCCTTAATTTCTATTTTCTTCTGCTTAATATACTGCTTCATATAAATCAATCTCTTTTTTGTTCAAATCTTGTTGACTTGGCTTAACTTTGATACTTACTTCAAGAATCAATTGCTAATAAAGACAAAGTCGACAATTTGTTGCCTCTTATTTTTTCCTGATCCAATTAGAAGTTTGGAAACTCTTTAAAGATCAGCTCTGACTGGAGATTAAAGACAACTGATACAAACGATCGTGTCTTCCGATTACGATGAAAGGCTGCTATAAATAATCGTCTTCGAAGAAAGTGGACGAATTTTCGTCACGGCTTTACCCATAATTCTTAGTTTCCAAGAGTTTCTGCCAGCTATCTCGACATCGCAGCCGTAATACAGTTCTCATAAGTTTGAATGAAGACCGGATTGGCGGTTCGGAGTGTCAAAAGAGGGGACGAGTTTCTGTAGTTTAGTGCTGAAAAATATCGACAGAGTGGGTATCGGATTTAGAAGGTGTAAAATCACATAATCTCAAAGTGAAAAAATCTATAAATATCATGGAAATTGGAAAAAAAAAATGTATAAATATTATAAAAATTGGATTTACAATTTATTGTCTGAAATTTAAAAATGTGGATAGATTACAAGGTATCCTGGATGGTATTCTTTCACATTCTTACTGTAAGCAAATATTTCAGATTAATTAAACAATATCGAGAAAACCGAGGTTAGCTAGTCAGATTTTTTTTTAATTCTTTTTTTTTTCGGAAAAAATATTTAGATACGAATCATTTACTGATATTTTCTACACGTGAACTGATCATTTAAATAAAAAAAAATCATGAATGCACTTAGTTTAACATGTTATTCTAAACAATCTGCTATATTACAATATTCATTTTATAGCTTCTCTTATCATTACTTATATTTTTGAACTTACACTCAGTCTTACCATGGTGAAAACGGATCCGAGATGGCGCAATATTACAGTGTCAGCATGAGAACAAATAGAAAAAGGCTCTAATAGTTAATTATATATATATGTGTGTGTGTGTAATGATATTTTAATTCTTAGTTCAATTTAATTAATTTCCAAGATTTTATCTTAATTTAGCCCATAGTGACTTCATTCTAAAAATATTCTCTTATTTCGTGATCTAATTCCACTTTCGGTTTAATGAATTCCTTTGCAGAAATAATGCGCCATCAGTACTACGTATCATATGAAAGTGATCCCTTCGGTGCCCTTGAAAAGGTGTCAAAGATCACCACGTGTATTGAATCCTATGTTATATAAGATATATGTGGCCAGAAATCCTATGTTATATAAAACAAGTGATCATTTGTTTCGCCCTTCTTTACTTCTGCTTTTGTGCGGCTCTGCGTCTGCTTGTAAATAATTATGCTTTCCTGGATGGATATTAAAGAGAAATTGAAAATACAAAGTCTCGTCACTGCTTGTTAAATCTGTATTCTGCGACAAACAAAATAATGTTACATATATATAACTTTTTTTTCCTGCGCCTGTATAGATAAACTTAAAAAACAAAAATGTTAAGTATAAATACATAAGTCAAAAAACCGAGAAGAACCGAGGACCCGCAACACACATGCCATTCATGTTGTTCTGACCACTATACTGCACTACCCACACTTCGAAGTGGAACTTGAATATACTTATTCTAATAGTTAGTTATGAATATATATATATATATATATATATATATATATATATATATATATATATGTGTGTGTGTGTGTGTGTGTGTGTGATTTTGTGTAAAATCGCCTTTTTTCAGTAAAGACGCCTGATGTAGTATGAGCCCCTATGCTACTCCCTCTACATCGCTGACAGATGGCAGTAGTGTTCCAACTAGAAGTATAAGTGAGGCAAACGGCAGAAGAAAGACACTTGGTGTGAGAGTGTGTGAGCTTCGAAGTTGAAGGATAACAGCCGTACTATGTTCGCCTGAACTGCAACCAACCCTATACTTTTGTTCTTTTGCTTAATGTTCGTGTAGTCCTGTGTTCGTTTATTAAAATATGGAAAAGACAAACGTGTAGTCTTCTTTCGATTGAGGACACGATCCTACATAGATAAACTTAAAAGGCAAAACATTATCTAAATATAAAATTTAATCCAAATTGTCAGAGGCGTTTCCGAAATATACGAAATAAATTTTAATATATAAAAGAATTGCTCATTTAAAGTTATAAGATTTTTTTAAAATATTTATATTTATTAAATTTATGAATTTAAATTTCCAATCTTCGTTATGTAGGTTAGGTGACAAAATGTCTTGGATTTTGATTATTTGTCCCGAAGTGAAAGATTTGCCCGAATTTGAGTGCAATGTTCCGAACATTTAAATATGTAACTAGATGTGGATGAATATTTTTTAAAAAATATATTATTAAATATTTATTTCAGATTTTTAAAATATGAGATATACAGGGTGGTTATAATTAAAGTTACCCTGTTTAGACCTACGTAGTGTCCTCTCTAGTGGAAGGATGTCGAAGAAACTTGATATTTAGGTTGTATGGATCACGGGGAAAAGAAATCTGCAATAAAAAATAGTTTATGTTTCGACCGATATATGGCGGTTTTCCTGTATTATAAAGGCCGTTATGCAAATTTAGAGTAGTTTAAAAAGCCAGTATTCACTGAGGCAAAATCATTTTTCACCATGCCGTTAGAGAAAAAAAGAAGAGCTTTACTGAGAAAGTTGTTTTATCAGAACAGCAGTAATTTGTTAGCTGCAATACGAGAATATCGGAGCTTGAAAGACTTACGGAAAAAGGCTATGTCCAGGCAGGCTTTGAGAAAGATGATTATTAAATCTGAAGAGACTGTAGAGTTGGGTGTGGTACAAGGAAGAGGGCGGAAACGGATTTCAAATGGAACTGCGGAAAAAGGTTCTCTTGCCGTGGTCGAAAGAGCATCCGATTCGCAATATTCTTCATCAAATGCTTGAGCGGTGGCACGTGATTTTTCCCTTCCTTGTTCAACAGTACGAAAGGTTCTTCAATCCATTGTATAGTGGTATCCATACAAGATCCATCATGTGCAAGCGCTGAATCCTGCAGACCCGGTGAAACGAAATCAATTTGCTAGAATTTTTTTTAACCAGAATAGCCGTTGACAATTCATTGCCTTGGAACATTTTGTGGTCGGATGAGGCTCATTTTACCCTAGACGGAGGAGTTGATATTCAGAACTGCCGCATATGGGGTACTGCAAGTCCTAATGATGTGCATGAACAGTCTCTACATCCTGGTAACATTACCGTCTGGTATGGTTTTACTGTTGATTTTATATTTGGTCATTTTTTTTTTGATGAGAACACTCCTCATGGCTCTCGAAGGTGTTCCGTTACGGGCGCCCGTTACCGTGACCTTATTCAGTAGCAAGTCATTCCTGCGTTACAAGAACGAGAACATTTAGGGACTACTGTCTTCATGCAAGATGGTGCACCACCTCACATTGCTCGATCAGCGACGACATTGCTTCGTGCCCGTTTCGAAGATCAACCGATAATTTCAAGAAGTTTTCCAACTGCTTGGCCTCCGCGTTCTCCGGACTTGAATCCCTGTGATTTCTGGTTGTGGGGATTCCTAAAAGATCGTATCTATGGAGGAAGCATACAGACTCTGCATGAATTGAAAGCAAGCATAACACGTCATGTTGCTGCAATGGATCGAGAAACCCTTCGTGGCACTGTTGAATACGCCATAACACGCTTTGAATATGTGCTTGACGTAAATGGAATGCACATTGAACACATATTTTAATTAAATAAAGTTTTTAAGTTCCAAATTGTGTTTTTTGTTTTCATGCGCCGCCTTCCCACCTGGCGATTGAAATTTGAACTACTTTTTTTTTATTGCAGATTTCTGTTCCTCATGATCTATGCAACCTAAGTACTAGATCCACTAGAGCGGACACTACGTAGGTCTAAACAGGGTAACTTTAATTATAACCACCCTGTATATAAATGATATATTTCAGATAAGATATATTTAAATGATATATTTCAAATAAGATATATTTAAATGATACCTATAAAACAAAAAAAATATCATTTAAAAGCCAAAATATTTTGGAAATTATTATTATTAATATTATTTTGCTAAAATATGCATAAAGCAAAAGTTTTCATTTGTTAAATGATTTATATTTTTCCAAAATTTTGCAGTTGATTGTGGAATATTTTACCTATTTCCTGAATTAAGAAATAATCTGTATTCCCATCAAATCATTTAATACTCGAGTTAAACTGACAACGGATATTAAATTATCGTTTTTTCCCCTCTCTTTTTATGAAACATTTAAAAACCTGTAAAGCTTTTTCAATCGAACAAACATCTCATTCTGTAATTCAAGAAATGCAAAACACATCGAAAAAAGAATTATATAAAATTTGTGTAAATATGTGAATTATATTTTAATCTATAACTTTTTTCATAAAATGATTTTTAAAAAATTTGGAACTCTAGAGAATAGCATTTAAAGTAAAATATAGCATTAAAACCTTCATCAAATACAAATAAAACAAGCCAGAGAGGGTCTCCTAGGAAATTTCTCACATATTCTTTAATAAAAACACCCCTTCTCCCACCTACATAAAATTGTAAGCCTTGGGAAAGATCGTGAATTCCTTGAGTGCTCAGATTTTTATTTTAAAACTCGCTACATGAAATTGTCCTTTCTAGTATAAACATCTTTCTTGCATAGTATTAACTGCATTCCTTTATCGAACAACGGTTATGAAAGGATTTATTAACGCTTGATATTTGCCGCTACTTTTTTAGCGATTAATTTCTCGGGGTGTGATTAATACACAAGTACCAGAAAGCTGAATAGGCATCTTGGATACCCTTTTAGCGACCATTTTGAAATCAAAATTTATGCTTTTCTTTATTTCTTACTAGCCGCCTTTGGCGACCAGCCGGTTCACCAGTATTACCGCTCGCTACAATTTTCAATTAAATATTTTAAGTAACTAGTCTCTTAATAGCTTCTCAAACAAAACATTTTTAATCTTCAAATTTTGGTAGTCATACCAAACTTATACTGTTGTTTAGATCGTTTCGTTCAATTTACTATATATATTTTGCTAATTTGTTGTCATTTCCGGTAAAACTTCAACTTTAATTTAAAGTGGAAATGCTGAAATTGCAATTAATGTAAAGATATTTTTTAATGAAACCAAGCATTTTATTTATCATTTTTGTTGTTATTTATTTATTATTATTATTATTGAATATGAGTACTGCAAACAGAATCGTTTGGTATTTAAGTCTTATGTAAACTACAAAATATTTTTCATAATTTGCGTAATATCTCAAAGAATAATTCAACAAAAATTTCTCAGATTCAGCATAAAATTCAGTTTTTAGTTATGCTTTCAAAAGGATTGAAATGAAATCAATAAAAATATTTTGTTCCGGCCTATAAATGTATTTCAAAAATTATGAAGTCTAAATTTTATGCAGTAAGGTATCATATTCTGAGAAATATTCTGGACACACCAAATTTTAAATAAATGAATGAATGTTTCTATTTTCCACGATTAACTAAGACTGATTTATGAAGTTTTGAATGTTAAAAATTTAGAAAAACTCAACATTTTCATAATCTTAGGCCAATTAATCTTGAGAAACCTGCGCGCTGATTGGCGTATTTTCTTTAAAACGATCGATGGAAAATCTAAAATTATCCTTTTTTTATTGAATAGTGATATTCAAATTTTTATAAATCAGTCAGTTTAAGTGATTGATTTTGTTGATTGGAAATTAATTCTTTATTTAAAATATTAGTGTTTCAAGAACATTTTGTTAAACTTGATTTCCACAGCAGAAGCTTTATGTAAAATCAAAAATTCGTTATATATTAGAGTATTTATTGGATCAAGTTACATAAAATATAATCATTTTCCATTTAGACCATTTTAGCAGATCTGTGTCTATTACTAAAGGTTTATAAATTAGCAGTGTGGCCCTGATTTGAATGGATATCCTGTTCATATTAAACAAAACTTGCCTTAAAATAAAACTGATTTATTGGATTAATTATATAGATAGTGTAAAAGATCATAAAATAATTTTTCTTGAATTTATTTTTTAGAAAAAAATAATATTTCATATTTGTTTCATTTCCTACAGACATGTGACGAAAATCATATTTTTGCAGATTTCATTTCCAAAAAGATTTAATTTATTTTTAAATGGAGCTTAAATCGATGTGATGGCAACACTTTGAAAAAAGCTAATTTTTTCCCCTATGAATGCGAAACGTGCTCGTGCAGGTTAAATTTTATTTTTATTTTGTACGAAAAAAATTGTTGAAAAATATAGTTAAGATATTTATTTAAAAATTCATTAAAAATAGAAATTTAATTTTAAGGTTAAAACATTGGTATCATTTAAAAGATAAATTTTTGATCTTTAACGTGATGTAAAAATCTTTTTTGTGCGGTAATATTTTCGGAAGTTATAGCAGAAACACGCTAAAATTTCGCTTATTTTTTAAATAAATAAATTTTTAATTAAAAATTCGAAAAAATAACCCCCAGGTGCACATTCCCGGCCTCCAAGGTATACACGTGCCAAATTTCGTAGCTGTTGGTCGAACGGTCTGGCCTGTAGAGCGCCAACACACACACACACACATTCACACACACACACATTGAGCTTTATTATAAGTATAGATTACTTATCTAATTTTTAAATTGTTGACATATATATAAACATCATTTTTAATGACATTGGATTAGTGATTTATCATTGCTTAACGTAAATACTAGTTTGTTGCTGTGACGAATTCATTACAAATAAAGCTTTTGAAAGCAAATGAAACATGTTTTCAATAACAGCAGTAGCTATGCAAAGTAACCAAAGTGTTTCTTGTTTTCTCTAATAACTTTGGGGAAAATTATCCTTGAAAAAATATTTTTAAACCATCTTAAAACTCGAAATTTATCTTTTAACTGATAACAACGAGAATTTTTACGATTTATATTAATTTAAAAAAGCAGTTAGCACAGATGGTTTGAAAATAAGGAAATTTATATGTACTCGTTCGCTCGGCAATCTTAAAACTTTAAACTTCTTTGCAACTATTTTTTTTTAAAATTGCTCTTTTATTTTAATAATATCTGTAGATAATATCTATGGTTGTTTTAAACTAGTGATTTCACAATGCTCAAATGAAAGCATAAAAACATCTTTCAAATTCAACAAAAAAAATCTTTCATGAGCAAATGAAATAGTTTTATTGCTGACGGACAATATTACGTACAAAGAGCTGTTGCCAAAACTTATGAATATAATTATAAGAAAAGACTTTAGAAACAGAGAGAGATAACAATTTGCATACGGAAAACTGTTAAATTTTTTTTCCAAATTTTTCTTCTAATGAAAAATTAACTCTTTAATTAATTGTCTCTCAAAATAATCTTTAAAATTCTTTTTTTTTTACATTTTAGCATTTGTGAATAAAGTTTGCAGGACTAATATAAAAAATATTTCAAACTTCTGGAAAAAAACCATCTGTGGTTTTTAAAATTCGTCTGCTACAATTGATATTTTAATTTTAATTAAAAACATTTTAGGCAACAAAAGGATTTCCTTATATTGATACTGTGAAAAGATAGGATTGTAGATGATAAAAATTTTATAATATTTTAAAGGAAAATAGCATTTATATTTTTAAAAAAAATTACGCATGAAAAGATTTTAATCCCAGGCAGCATCGGGTATATCATCTAATATGCTTATAAATTTTAAATTTTCAATATTTTCTGTAAGTATAAATTTATCAGACTTCCTGAATTGGCTTGAAGAATCTTAATTTTAACTTCATAATGGGTTGATAAAATTAAAGAAAAAATTTGCAATTTTTTGTTCTTACTTTCCGATAAATAATTTATTTCAAAATAGAGATTTGGTTTTCTTTCGTGTCTTTTATTGTATAGTAATGGGATCATCCTAATAAAACCAGTGAAAATGTATAAATGTGATGAAAATATAGTAAAAATACTGTTCCACAAGCAGAGTAAATCTTAAAAAGTGAAAATACAAGGATTAAATTCTCTTGTGGCGATTCGTGTACTGACACTTTTTGCAAGAAAAAGGTATTGTTATGAATTTGCACTACTGCTTCCCTATTTAATCACTTTCATTGTAAGGAAGAGAGTTTTACAGATAGTTTTAAAGAGCACGCGTTTGCCAGAGGCAGTCAAGTAAACGAATGAAAGCTACGATACCAAAGCAACAAACCACCATTTTAAAGAAAGCGGACGATATTACCAGTAGAGAGCCAACGTGTACATACGCGCTCGCACGTGCGCACGCACGCGCACATCTGAAAACATATACACATCTAGTACACACACACATCTGAAAACATATGCACATCTGATACACACACATATCTGAAAACATATGCACATCTGATACACACACATATCTGAAAACATATACACATCTGAAAACATATACACATGTGATATACACACACATCTGAAAACATATACACATGTGATACACACACATCTGAAAACATATACACATCTGATACACACACACATCTGAAAACATATGCACATCTGATACACACACATATCTGAAAACATATACACATGTGATACACACGCATCTGGAAACATATACACATCTGATACACACACACACACATCTGAAAACATATGCACATCTGATACACACACATCTGAAAACATATACACATCTGATACACACACACACACACACACACACACACACACATCTGAAAACATATGCACATCTGATACACACACATATCTGAAAACATATACACATGTGATACACACACACATCGGAAAACATATACACATCTGATACACACACACACACACATCTGAAAACGTATACACATCTGATACACACACATACACATACACACACACACACACATCTGAAAACATATACACATCTGATACACACACACACATCTGAAAACATATACACATCTGATACACACACACATCTGAAAACATATACACATCTGATACACACACACACACACATATCTGAAAACATATGCACATCTGATACACACACATATCTGAAAACATATACACATCTGAAAACATATACACATGTGATACACACACATCTGATACACACACACACACATCTGAAAACATATGCACATCTGATACACACACATATCTGAAAACATATACACATGTGATTCACACACACATCTGAAAACATATACACATCTGATACACACACACACACACATCTGAAAACATATACACATCTGATACACACACACACACATCTGAAAACATATACACATCTGATACATACACACACACATCTGCACTAAGCTAGACAGTTGCCTTTTGAGCTCATGAAAGGAGCAAGTGGTGAGGTGTTAAGATATTAAGTATATTCAAGAGAAAAAATTATTATCCTTTAAGGCATGCGACCACGTTATAAAGTTGATTTCTTGAGAAATTACGATTTTTTTAAATTTTATATTCTTAATGTCTGAACTGATTTCTTTATAAAACAGTCAGAATTTTGTTTCAAAGTCTATTTTTAGGAAGTTGCATTGATTTTTATACTTGCATTTATACACATTTCAATGTTATTTCATCAAATTCTAATTTTTGATAGATTTTTCTTATGAAAAATCTCATAAATTAAAATCAAAAGCATATTTTTTGTTCAAATGTGGTAAAATAATTTCTCAATTTGAGAGAATAAGTAATCTATTCACTTAGAAATAATTTAAAGTTGTTTTAGTGCTTCGAATTATGAAACAAAAATTGAAAATATCACGTTATTTAAAGAATGATATAGTATAAATATTCTAACTATAGTATATATATTCTATTTATTCTTTAAATATTGGAATATCTTTAAATATATATATTCCAACATTTAAAGAATGAGTAGAAATAAAACTTATTTTTTAGTTCAGAAACTATATAACATATTTCTTAAGCTGTTTGCAAAAGTTTTAGAAAATCATTTGATAAATCTCAAAACTAGAAGATTTTTTTTTCTTTATATTTCTTAGACGGCCCCAAAAAACCCCTATTTGTAATTTTTAAAAATCTTTGCCATTTAACTGGTGTATTTTGATTTCATAAATGTTTTTTTTTCAGTATTTTTTTATGCAAATATTCAAAAATATAACCATTTTCGAACATTATTCAAAAAATTCATCCCGAACATAGTCAGTTACTTAATTTGTGGAATCTTTTATTAGAATTTGAGCAATGTTCCACTAATAATATAATATCAGTAAGCAATATTATATATATAAAATTGTTTCTTTTCTTGCCTCTCAGAAAATATTGTATAAGATAAAGGCTTTACATGTCTATGATAAAATAATAAATATTTTATTAAATTGATGGCTGCAAGCATTTCCAAAGACTTCCATAAAAGCGAAGATTATTTCGGCAGAATTAGTTCATGAGTAATTTCCCCCATGATAAGAGCTAGTAATATCGAAATGCCATTTTCCATCAACACCTTTCCGTAGTTTATACTTCGCTATAAAGATTTATATTAAGGAGCAACTTTGAGATGCCAAATACGGAAAGAGGCAATAAAAGTGAAACTTTTCTTCGTCCTTCCTAAAAGCCTTCAGCATTTTCAATGTCTCCTCTTCTCACCCCCCCCCCTGGGTACGTCAGAGTTTCAATAAGCCGTCGCTTCAGTTTTTCGAAAGTGACTATAAAATTCCTTGGCGATATCTTGAAAGGAAGGTGGTTCAGTATTTGGCAGGTAATCTAATTGATTAAATGGAATTTCTTGGCTTTAAAGGAAACTCTGCCGTCTATTCCAAATCCCAGTGTGGGCAGCCATTAGGGATAAAGGATAAAAAGAACAATGAATTATATATTGGGCAGAGTTTTAAGAAAGTAAACACGACTTTTAATATTTTCTTTAATAGATGAATAAAGATCTGTCTTCGACGATGCTTTTTATTGCACTGCAAAAGCTGTTACAATCAAAATAATAATAATCGCTCTATTCTTTCAGAAATCTCAAAAATAATTCGAGATTTCTGAAAGAATAGACCGATAGACAGTTAAGCCTTAGTTGGATTTGGCTCAAAGTTTGACAGGTGTCTATACTATAGATAGTGAATCTGTGTACCGAATCTTATTTGTCTAGATCTCTTAATTTTGTAATTATCGCGTTAGTAATATTCGAACAGTAGTATAGAGGACTTCCTTTGAACAGATTTTACTCAAAATTTGAAAGAAGTCTGAAAATTTGGTATAAAGACGATATACTAATTTCTATAGTCTAGCTCAAAGTGTTTTTGAATTATTTTTGTAACAGGCAGATAGATGGACAGACATTTTCCAAAAATGTGTTGCTGGAAAAAAATGTGCCAGAGAGGTAGAGGTCTAAAAATTAAAGATTCATCAAAATCCCGAGTTCGAATTTTTTAAAGATTTCTAGACTTTTTTGTTTATACTACGTATACGAGAAAATAAAAACCAAGAATGCATTTTGGATGCTTTTGGTTTATTTATTGAAATCAAAATTTGGCACAGAAATTGCAGTTTAGATTTAGCACTAAAATTCATTTATTTAAATAGTTGTGTTTGTGAGTTATTTTGATTATACGTAGGCAAAAGTACAGACATATAGATTTATTAAAGATATCTATTGATTTTTTAAAATTTTTTAGTCATTATTTATTATTATATTTATTATAGAATCTTAAAATGAAATTTTCTTAAATTCACAATCAAATTTTAACACAAATATGAAGTTAAAGTAACTTCAACGATCGATTCATAAGTAAATTCCAAGAGAATTAAAATCCTGTACAGTCATAAAGAATAAAAATGTGTTAAGAATTCAAAACTCTATCTCATCAAAAAGTAAAAATTCTGTTGCAGAAAAAAATATTCCGCTAATTATAGCCTCTGATAAAACCATTACAAAATATAATAGAAAGAGAAATAAGTAATGTACATCAAATGCATGATATATTAAAATAAATATTTTCCAGATTTAAATCAAAATACTTATTCTGATTTAAATGACTATAGAAAAGAATTAAATCAGATTATTTCATGCTATCAAAATTGTTATAAAAGTTAGAAAATAATGAGCTTGATGTTAAAAAATTACCTATTTGTAAAATCAACTAAGATTTTTTTTCATTGTTATTATATGGCACTCGAACGAAGAAAAACCCTTTTTTATTTCTCATCCTAATATTTGGAAAAAACGTCCCTCCTTTTCTATTTATTATGCTACAATGAACATCCAACGATAGTTTATATCTGTATGCATTTATAGATAGATTAAAATAAACCAGTTGTTTAAGAGCAAATAATGCAAAATAATTGAGTAAAAAATAATGCAAAATTCAGGAAAGAGCAGATTTTAACTGATTCGAAATTCCTATATAAACTCTATTTATCCTAAATTTGAGTTAAAAAAAATCTTCTATTAAAAATACAAAAGGAAACGATTAATTTTAAATTAAAAAAGGAAAACAAGGATTCATTCAAATTATTCAGCATTTTTAATAATAGGTACATAATTAATGAATAAACCATGATATTTTATAAATTAACGAAATAATGTTTGTTAACAAAAACTTAATAATTTTTACAAACTCAGAAATAACAATTTTTTTTAAATTTTTTTATTGGATACATTTAATAGCAATCAAATACCCGAGGGAAACTAAGGGCCTCAAAATGTCATTTGTTTATGATCACGGTTTACATAAAGTGCGGCTAGAGCTGTATTTAACCCATGGAAGTTATTAGAAATTCTTTTTAATTTGATTTTAATTTAAAAATTTTGTAAATTTTGAAAAGAAAATATAGATGAGTTAATAAAATCCCAAAACAGTTTTTTTTTAAACCTTGCTTTATTTTTTGTAGTGAAATAAATACTGAAAACAAAATTTGATCAAAACTACAGATTTTTAATTTTCATAACAATCAAAATAATAAATAAGGAAATGAAAAATAGACAAAAAGAAAATGATTTTACAAAAATAATTTTAATAGCTAAAAATATTTGGCATTTATAAGATATCTTAGTTTTCTCTTTGAGTATTTCTGTGTGCTGTGCCACATGGAAAATAAAAATGTATGTACGAAAAAAATGATAAAAAGCAATTTATTAAACTCATGAATGTGGGCGTATTTTATCAAATGTATTTGAGAAAATTGTGTTTTCATCCCTTTGCACTTGAGACACATAAATTTCATTTATGTTTCAAAATGAAAATACGTAAAAAAATATTGCCCCGTTTTTATAAAAACATTTGTACGATCCTCAAAGTGTATGTTGAGTGAATTTAAAGCATTCATATATATATTTAACAAATCGCAAGGCAATGTTATAAATGTATATCGCAGAATCATAAAATTTTGAAACAATTTTTAAAAATAGGAATAAACTAGTAGTAAATATCAGTTTGAGGTTTATGAGTCTAATAAAATTTTGACCATTCTTTGTTTTAAGTGAAAATATTTTTTAAAAACAGCTGAGATGAATTCACATCTTTTTAAATCTCGTATAGTTGCTATTCACTTAAATTACACAATATTTTTAACCCATTTAAAGAATAATTATGTTTCTGAAAATTCATTTAACCGGAAATATTTTTGGTGAAAATAAAAGATTATGCACTTACGGTTAACTAATCATTGAGAGAGAAGAAAGAGAATATATAATATATCTTGTTTTACTAGTCAGGCACAGAAGCACCAAAAGGAAGAGAATGATTCTTCGAGACATGGCAATTGAAGCCATCAAATAAAAGAGTACTGCCGCCTTAACAGTGATGTGCAGAGGACATTTATCTCTGCAAAAGTCCTAAATGTATAAAAAGTTTTACGCTATAGAAATCCATACTATTGAATAAATTTCTCGAATTTTGCACCAAATTAATGCAAAAAAATGAGAAAAATTTTAACAAATTTATTTGAAATTAATTAGTTGTTTTTAATTAATTAAAATTATGTTCCAAACTATTTTTTAAAGAAAGCAATCTTCTTTATCTTTATTAATGCTGTTCTTATTAAATGAAAATATTGGAAATAATTTTTAACTATTCTATTTTTTTTGTCTTTGACTTGCTACTTGCAATTTTAATTAAATTTAAATCATTTTTTGAAACAAATAATAATTCAGGAAGGAAATTAAATTATACGGATTGAAGAATTGCTACTCTGACTTAAGAAACCAGCAAGAGTGATCTAACCTATATTTTCTGGCATGTTTTCTAATAAATGTACTTGTGTGATGTTAACAGAATTAACTAACAATAATTAAAGAAGCGTGTAGTAGCGAACAATCTTTGGCAAATATCACTGAGATATGGCTAATAAAGAAATACAAAAATAAATGTCTTTTAGATACTTTTCCCCGAAATCCTGAATAAAAATAATTTTCTGATTGAAACGAAAGCACGATACAGATCTGCATTTGCAGTAACAAAGTCACATGTTATTATACGTATAAGTCAATGCGCTTTTGGTTCACCGTCTCTACATGCTTATAAAAGGACAGAATGAGGGGTGGTCATTCTCTAAAAGGATTTGCTTCCAATTTTATAACATATCTGCTATATAGATTTTCTAAATCTCTTCGTTTTGCAGTTAAACTACTAACTTATATTCGGACAGTCGGACAGACAAACTTCCTCTGAATGAATTTCGTTCAAAAATTTGATAGAAATATACAAATTTGATCACATATGAAATTTCTTCGATTCTAAACGCAATAGCATTAACCTTCGGACATTATTTATAATGCAAAATATAATTTATTTTTCAGATTATCAAGTCACACGACATCTATTATAACTAAAAAAATATTAGTAGTATATTTAAATTACTATAAGTTTACTGTAATTAACAAACCTATGCTCATATATTATATATGAAGTGAAATTTGTGATTATGAACTTAAAAACCATCACATCGCCACATATCTCCGATGTATCATTAAAAATAACACATATTTTAAGAAACTGCTTTTTCGAATGTTTAATTATTAAAATAAAGCATTCTTTGTATATATTCTAAATTTGCACTCATATATTAAATTTTATTTTCGAAAAAAAATTCCCCTTTATTTACAATTAAAATTTCGGCAAATTTCACTTTCGAGAAAGTCCCAGTCCCTTTAAACAACATTTAATTTAATAAAAGACGCAAACACGTCTCTACCGAGAAAGAGCGAAATTAAAAATAAGATTAAGAAACGAATGTGTTCAGTTCAGATTTAATACTCGTATTTACGATAGAAGTTAATTGGCTCAAATCCAAAAAGGATTAATTGATGGAATCACTTATTAATTTGAAGCAGTCCAATTATTATGGATTTTGGTTCGTAAGTATGTATGTGGAAAATTTATATTAAATTTCCTAACAATTCCCCACTCATTTACTGAAATTTAATTTGCTATATATTAATAGATTATCCCAAATATTCAAAAGACTGGAATTATGAAAATCACTGAAGTCAGTACTTCTTTATCCTCTGCCATAATAAAAAAAATTACTGTCGCTTTTTAATTTGGAGAGATCCGATTTTAATGGACTTTAGTTCTAATAGAAGTGTGTGAAAAATTCAGATGAAATTTCCTAACAATATTCTATTTCTTTACTGAAATCTAATTGGCTGTAATTTAATAGAATATCCCAAATATTCAAAAGATTTTAGTTATGAAAATCTCTGGAGCCAGGAAGAAAGTAATTATAAAAAAAATATTACCGCTTTTTAATTTGGAGCAATCCAATTATTATGGATTTTGGTTCGAAAATCCTACTGGAATATTTAGATAGAATTTCCTAATATTTTTCCATTTATATACTGAAATCTATTTGGCTATAATTTAATAAATTATCCCAAATATTCAAAAGACTTGTTGAATTATAAAAATCACTGTAGCCAAGTAGAAATTCCTTTATTCTCCACCATTATAAAAAAAAAGATATTTTGAGATTTTTCCCACCAGTAATCTAAAGTTCATTTTGTATTTATTCAAATTCGTGTCAAACACATGCATATATTTACAATTCTTGGCAATGTATGTTCTTAACATGACTTTCAGATCCATTTGTAAAAACACATTTGGCTACAGCCTTATAATGTATTCCAAACAGTCATAAGGCTAGAGTGAAGAAAGTCACATTTAGTTGAAGAAAATGCTGAACTTCCCCTCCTTTTTTCCCAAGATAAATCTTTGTAGACTTCGGTCTTAAAAAAGGGGGGTTCCTGAGACAGCCGGGAGCTAGAACGTGATGTCTTTGGACACGTGGAAGGGTAATGGGCGCGAAACAAATGAAACATAAAACAATGGGAAATGGAAATGCCCGCGGCAAAATGGTCAATTTCATCCCCAGTTTCATCCGACATGGCTTTTAAGATGTCAAGCGGATCGCCTAGAAAGTTTCGCGGAGAACCTGACGTTTACGACGAGCTTTCGCAGATCTTTGGACATTTGGTAAAAGGGAGTTTGGTTTTTGATGGGTAGAAACCTTTGTTCTTTGGTAGTATAGAAGTATCAGATGTATTCTTATTTCGATTTTATCGCAGACTCTCGTATAAGGATGTCTCTTGGATTATATGCGTGAACAAAGCTGATTAAGTGTAAGTTTTGCGAGATTTATATATTTCGAATGGCATCAATAAAAATGATTGTAAATGTTCAAAATTATTCTTTAAAATAGATTTGATTGTACAGCAAAAAGTGAAAAATATTTTATATTTTTTATGAGACAAAAGGCCAATATGTAAGTCAATTATCAAATAAAAACAGGAAATGCAAAATTATATTTATCTATCGTAAATGTCAGTAGAATAATTAATTCTTTTTATTCCTTTTTAGAATACACTATGCTTTAAAATAGATTTAATCGTACACCGAAAAGTAAAAAAATATATTTTATATTTTTTATTAAACAAAATGGCAATGTGTACGTTAATAATTAACTAAAAATCGGAAGTGTAAAATTATTTTGATTTATCGTAAATGTCAGTAGAATAATTAATTATTTTTATTATTTTTAAAATATATTATGATTTAAAATATATTTAATTGCATACCGAAAAGTAAAAAAATATTTTATATTTTTTAGACAAAATGTCAATATATACGTTAATAATTAACTAAAAATTGGAGGTGTAAAATTATTTTTATTTATCGTAAATGTCAGTAGAATAATTTATTCTTTTATAATATATTGGGATTTAAAATAGATTTCATTGTATACCAAATAGTACAAAATATTTTTTTATTTTTACTTGACAAAATGGCAATGTGTACGTTAATAATTAAATAAAAACTGGAAGTGTAAAATTATTTTTATTTATCGTAAATAGCAGCAGAATAATTTATTCTTTTTAGAATATATTAAATATATTTTTTTAGAATGGAACTAATTATTAACTACAATATATAACTATTTTTTTAGAATATTTCAATAAAGAGTTGTTCAGATTTTTCTTTCTTTTTTTTATCAAGTTTTAGTTCAGAGAGGAAAAGATACAATTTATTAAATAAATTACTATTTATTAAATAAATTGTAATTTGTAAACTATTTATTAATATTTTATTAAATAAATTACCTCATTCAGCTATTGGTTTGAACAGCAATCAAATAAAAGAAACGAAATTTAACGTAACAACTAAAAGTAAAATTTTATTCATCCATTGCATATTCATAATCTTTAAATCATTATTCTTTTATTAAATCCTTATAAAATCATCGGACAGAGTGCATATAGAGCGAAAGAAGAGAGCACACTCAGATATTATTCTAAAAATGTGTCTTTTCGTACTAAAATACCGATCTAAAATAAAAATCTAAAATAACAATATTTATCAAATTTTATAGGTCAAGTTTTTCAATGTTCACAATATTTTCACTATGCTTTCTTTGAATATAAGAATTTAAAACGCAACCTTATATAATACTTTAAATTATCTTCAGAAAAAATGTTAAAATTCATAAATTTGTATTTTGATTAGTTAATAAATTTGATACTTCTTATCAATAAATCAAAAATTATTGATAGAAAACTAAGCAATCTATAATATAAAATAAAAATTGATTGGTATTGTCCTAAGAACTTCTGCAAAATAGAATACGGTATCGGTATAAAGTTGACATGTGATTATGGAATCTGTTTCCCGCTAAATTGTGTCGTCAATTTTTTTAGTTATTAGCAGAAAAAGTGAGACAAAATTTCGGTATTTTTATTAAAATTTACCCCACTAAAGTAAAAAAAAAAAATTACTGTAAGAAAATAATTTATATGCCCTCTTAAGAACTAATATTTATTTTTTTTAATAACATCACTTTCATTTTTGGTTCTGCTTTGTTTTAATCTTTTCTCTAATTTTCATAAATTATTCAAAATTAATTTTAAGTACTGTCTGTAACAATGTTTTCTTTTGTAGTCATAAAATTCAATTTCTCGAGTCAATTTTAAATGAAATTCAAGCCAATCAAATAATTCATATGCACGTTTTTGGCCTCTTTTAAAATTATGATTGAAAAATATTGCTTTTTTAATATGAATACAAAAAGAGAATTTTTATTTTCGTTTTAATTCCATAATATCTATGCCTTTTAGTAGTCACACAGTAATCCAATTATTTTCATTTAATTACTAAACGGTATTTCGTCTAATTTTTACAATTTTTTTGATTGAATCTGATCTCTTTGTGAGATCACTTCATTATATTGAGTCCCGAACTGCGGGAAGTAGAGAACAGAGATATAAAAATATTAACACTAAAAAGTAGTTTTTAGGTTGGTACTGAAGCAGTAAACAGAAAATAATCGTGTTTCAAATCCTAATTATGAAAGCCATGATATTGTAACGAACCTATAACACTGTTTTTCTGCCATTTTAATCTTATGGCACAAAAAATAGATTTACAGAGATTCTAAATGGTATTAAGTCAATAAATAACCTTGAACTTAAAGACAAACTTCGCAACTTTTGCGATCATTTTTGACTTTATTGAGAGAAATGTAGGTTCTGGAAAGTGCAAGAATTCCGGCTCATCTCTATTAGAAGGAGAGATCTGGAGATTCTTCTCGAAAATTCCATGTGATGTCACACCTTGTCGAGAGCTATATATATTTGAAATGCTCAATTAATCATCTGTTCCTTTCTCTAGAGTTCTATTTCAAGAGCGATTTGGTAAGCTATAGTCACCATGTTCTATTGATTGTGCGATTATTTGATTTGTTGGCTGCTGTCCGTTTATGTATTGTTAATTTTTGCTAGCGCTATTTTTTTTTCACTTTAAAAGGCTTACCGACCGCGGAGGGTGCAAGGACGGCTCTGATGTCTTGGGTGCCAACTCTAAGGGAGCGTCATGGGGATAAAACATTAGTGCTTTCATGCTATTGTTTAAAGTCAAATTTAATAAAAGGAAGAAAAAAATTAGTAGCATTGTCCAATATTTACCTTTCCTAAACAACTACTGCCTAAAGGAGGGGGGCTAAAAATAATATTTTTTCTGTTGTCATTTATCTTTACTACGGCATTTAGCTATGTTTTTATTACCTGTGCTTCCTATTTTTAAGAATATTCATAGATTAACGTTTTGTTTTCCATAATCCATATTGTATTACATTTATCAAATTTCACTGATTAATTTTCGCAATGATATGAGAGAGCTTCTACTGTTCTCATAATAATATAGAAAGATGGAATTTTTTATATTTAATAGAATTATTACAAATGGCTCATATATGGAGACAAAAATAAGAGACAGATTTAACTGCTGGCTAAGAGTCAGACGACAAGGAAGAAGTGAATGAAAATCTGATAAAGAGGCTGTAACAAAAAAAAGCGGCTTTTTATTTAAGTTTTAAGACTTATATGTATTTAGACTAGAAAATATTTTTTATCCCAAGGAATGCCTTATATACCAACTAGTATTTGGAAGGAACTGTATGCATACATCTTCGATTTCACACAAATTATTTCTTTCACGAAGAACGAAAACAGAATTCTTTATCTCTAATTTAGGCACAAATTCAAAATATGAGGACCAATATAATATGTAATGAATTAATCAAGAATAAAACTAAAACAGAGTTAAACCAGCGGGAGTGATTTCCACAAAACTATCTCGCATATTCGCTATTATATGTGTCATACTAGAGTACGCCTTATATGGCATTGGCGTAAAATAGCTACAAAACATTATTTTTTGGCTTGAAGTTAGCATTTCTATTTACTCTGTCGTGTCACCCTTGGAGAGCTATTGGCGATTAATCCTTGGCATGTATTAATAGTATCTAAAAGTCAAATTTCAGTTTTAGACACGTTTTTTTCAATCGATAGACATAAAACTGCACTTGTAGTCACAAAATTCCCAACCAAATTTGATATATTTATATCATTGCGCTTCGGATTTATAGCGTTTACATGTTTCTGAATGTACAGACCGATAGACAGTCAAGCCGTCGTGGAATTTCATTCAAAATTCAACATGTATCTACACTATAGATGATAAACCTGTGTACCGAATTTTATCTGTCTAGCTGCGTTAGTTTTGTAATTATCGTGTTAACTTATATTCGAACAGTCGGACAGACGGACTTTCTCCGAATAGATTTTACTCAAAATTTGACAGAAATCTGCATATTCGGGGTAAAGACCTATAACAAATTTCATCTTTCTAATTCAAATTGTTTTTGAGTTATCTTTGTCACAGACAGACAGATAGACGGATGGACATTTACTAAAAATGTGGGTATCGTACTTAAAGATGTCTAAAACGTGAAGAGTTGTTGAAATCTCGAGTTTGAATTTTTTGACAATTACTATACTTTCTCCATACTATGTAAACAAGAAAGTAAAAAAAAAAGCAGATCGAATTCATAGAGTATGTAACTCCTGTGGAAATAAAACCCAACTTTTCTGCTTCAGTTTTAAACCCCATTCTTCATCAAAAAACAAACAATCCATTTACATAAACATCGCAATGTAAATGCCAACATCGAAATAGTCAACATTTAATTAAAAAGACTATGGATAGACTTCTTTTTGAAAAAAAAAAAGTCTGGCTTTAATCTTGTCGAATGGAAATGATATTCATTAGAAATTTCTCTCTGATTTAATCCATTCGATGGAACCAGCTGCTGAAATTTTAATTACTCTTTCAGCTTTACGAGAGTCATTTTTCTAGAAATCCTTTGTTTCCTAGAAGAAAAACCGTTAATTCACGAAAGGAAACTGCGAAAGAGAGGATTTTTACTAATTTCACCTGGCCGTTTTAACAATAAATTATGGATGAAGAATCTGGCAGTACCATGTTTTAATTATAATGATGTGTTTCTTGAAATGAAGCACGGCGGAAGGAACTTAAAAGGCCCAAAGAAGTGAAAACTTTTTATTCGAACTTCTTAAGTACTTGCTTCATTATTTCTACATCTATGCTTCATTATGGGAACTTGCATTTTAATTTGATGTAATTTTTCTTTAGAGAAAACTTTTTCTGGTAATTTTTTTTTTGGTTAATGATAGTAAAAAAATATAATTAAAATGAAAATTCTCTAAAGAATTAGATTAATTATGTTGGAACGTGAATTATTTAATAAAATTAAGCCAGTAACTAAATTCTCATATTGATATCAAGAATGGCAGAATATAGGTTCACGAATGTAAACATAGTAAAATTCGGTGTCCATAAAGAAAGCATTATAATAATTAGAATTATTATCGCTAAAGTATAAAGAATGTAATTGTGTAATGAAAAGTATATTAATATAGTGCAAAATCAATTATAGTTTTCACAGGCAAAAACTCTAGCGGCCTTTTTGAAAGATTTCATTAAATATGCAATTTATTATTTATTCGCATATGAAGTATGCAAAAATAAACTATTAAAAACGCCAAAAAATACAAATTCGACATTTTGACTAATCACCACGTTTCAGATTAAAAAAAAAAAAAATGTTGCCAAAATTTTTAGAACTACGTCACTATTTTAAGTCATCTGTTTGTGAACACATTAACCCAAAACTTAACCTATCGGGGGGGGGAGGCTCCTCGAAATGAGGATTAGATTCTTCCGATATGGTGGTTGGATCTCGCCACCCTGATGGGCATATAAATAGGTGAGGCGTGTGACTCCTCCCATCGATAACGGGACTTACTTCCTTCGGGAAGGGTTGTATCGTGACCGGTGATGGCCCTTAGGTAAGTATGCAAAGATAAACTATTAAAAACGCCAAAAATACAAATTCGACATTTTGACTAATCACCACGTTTCAGATTAAAAAAAAAAATGTTGCCAAAATTTTTAGAACTACGTCACTATTTTAAGTCATCTGTTTGTGAACAAATTAACCCAAAACTTAACCTATCGGGGGGGAGGCTCTTCGAAATGAGGATTAGATTCTTCCGATATGGTGGTTGGATCTCGCCACCCTGATGGGCATATAAATAGGTGAGGCGTGTGACTCCTCCCATCGATAACGGGACTTACTTCCTTCGGGAAGGGTTGTATCGTGACCGGTGATGGCCCTTAGGACTCAACCAGACCACCACTCCTATAACATCGGAAAACCCATCTCACCACCTGCACGACAAGACTTCCACCCAGGCCCGGAAACTCCAACCACCAACGCAGCGCATCCTCAAGCTCAGACAACTCCATTCAGTCCTGCATAGCCCATGACATCCCTGCTCCAACCCAACCTAAAACCAACCATTCCTGCTCTAACCCAGCCAAGTCAGCTCCTCACCAGTCTAACCGAATTCAGCTCGCCTACTCCAATGCAACCCACTGCAGCCTAAAAATCTTTAACCCAGCCAACTACAACTCAGCCAACATCAGCTTCACATCATCAGCCCAATCACCATTACCTCCACATCATTAGCTTAGCCATCTGCAACTCTCACTCTCCATGTCCACCCAACTGTTTAAATAATCGTTAAGATTATAGTCGCAGGGGCATGGAGAGGTGTTAAGTATTCTTTATCCGTGTGCCTTCGGGCGGGTCGGAGAGTCAGTGACATGACTTAACCCAAAACTTTTGAACTAGGAAGGAGAACTTCAGTATGTAGATTTTACACTAAAAATGCAAATTTTGAGCGAAATCTACTTAGAAGAAGTTGGTACATTTGTCCGAAACTAAGGAAATGTAATAACTATTAAATTTTGAAAGGATAAAGATAGATTTAAAGATAGATAAAATTTGGTTCGCAGCTTTGATATTTAAAACGTAGATTAGGATAAATTTATGAATCAAACCGACAAAAGGTTGCTCTTCGGTCTGTCTGTACGTTTGCATATGCGATAACTTAAAAAAAATGCAAAATCTTAAATAAATGAATTTTGTTACCTAAAGTGTATTCTGTGGTAAATCTTGTACGTAAGTCTGTACTGTATGTAAGTTTGTGCTAAATCTTTTCCCTAAAGTTTTAAGTATGTGCTAAATTTTAGTTATATAGTAAAGTTGTTTCCCTTCTCCCCCCCCCCCCCTATAAAATAATGAGCCCTTGAGAAAGCTATTATTTATGCTTTTGTTTCATTGTCACACATAAAAATTGTGTGCTCAATAATATAGTAAAGAACTTGATTATTAATTTCATGGTTTTTTTCGAATAATAATTATGAAACTAGCGTGAATCTTGCATGCGATATTTAGCAATTAATTTTTGACACTCAATCAATAAACAAGTAATAGAAAATCGAACATATGTTTTTACAACTTTTTCCCTTATTGATCGAAACAAAATATTGACTTCCAATAGCAATTATGGTCAGAAGATCACATATCGCAATCTATTTATTTGATCATAGCACTTGTAGATATTAACAACAGAGGCCGGTAGTAAATCGCTAAATATAAAACAGTAATTATGATCCTTGTAAACAAGATCATTCTTTTTGTGATCAAAGCTCAAAGAGGGAATTAAATTTTCCATGAAAGTTTCGCCTTTCTTTAGGATGTGATGTCGCATGGAATTCTCTAGAAGAATCTTCACATTTCGGGTTCTAATAATATAGGGCCGTAATTCTTAAAATTTAAGGAGTCTAGTTTTTCTTCAAAATCGCTAAATTTGTCGCTAAAGTGGAGTCAAGAGTCAGCATGCTTTCTGATTATGGCAGATTTTCCTTACTGTAAGCTAAATATAGTAATAAATAAAGACTCGGAACAATACTTATATTAAAAATGAAATTACCCTTTGTTATTTTAAAATTATGTTTGCATTTTAGCAGATAATATTTTCATATATCATCTCATTTTTTTTTTTTTTGCATTTTATTTAGTTAACATTTTTGTGCATGACTTTTTCTTTTTTAGTGAAATAAATCAGGGTAATATAATTCATGCTCTAGATTAAAAGGAAAATGTTTAAAAATCCTAGTATAAATATATAATATAAAATAATTAAAACACAATACGGTGGAAATATCCATCACATCATGCAGATTTACATGTTAAGCTCAGTACAAAATCTTCATTATCCCCTAATAACTCTTCTAAATTTCTCCACTCATTGTCAATTTTATTAGCTAAAAAATCTCAGAAATCCCACGTTTCTTCCAACACAACATACAGCGGAATAACAAGTTCAAACTAGCTATAAGGATTGTGGCATTTGATTTCTTTTTTTGACAGCTACGTTTCTTATTGCTCAATAATCTAGAAAGAAGTTGCCAGCTACAACCAATTTACAGTATGCCTGTTTTGAGTACAATTTTTTATTAACTAAATGTTATGATGGAAGCTTCCATCATCATGCAAAAAGAATTAATATATTAAAAAAATAAATTTGAAAAACGTACAACTTTTTTGAAAAAAAGAAGCAGTTACTAGTTATTAGCTGAAAGCATCATTTTTAAAATCTGTACCTTATATTTATCAATAATTGTTAACACATAAGAAAATACTTTTTTAAGAAAAAATACAAGTATCCTCCTTTTCTTTAATTGTAATAAAAAGTTGAAGGAATAAAAGGACGGACTTTTTTTTAATGATAATTCTTCTCAAAGCATTTCCAGAAAAAAAAATTGGCAGCTTAAAATAAGTTTTGACAAAGACATTTTGAGCATTAAAGAAAGGCATTTTAAAAAAGATTTCTTGCCGAATTCTTTTATGTTTCGACAGAAAATTCTTTTGAGGACGAATTTCGATTTGATTCATACCATTTCTAGCCAATTCGAACTTTTTCTCTGAACGGCATAAAACAATTGAATGATGTTTTGTTCACCCAATAGCCTACATATTAGCACCCAAATATCTGAAGTATTGGCCTAACAATTAAAAGGAAATGTACCTCACGTATCGTGGAACTTTATCAGACGCCCATCCAACATCAGAGCGGAAAGCTTTTTATGAAGTAAAGATGAACGCTCCATAGAAAACGTTTTTTTGCGAAGAAATCATTCTCGTCTGCTATTTGGTATCGTTCCAAGGCGCCAAACGATATTTCTTTCTTGGAGAGCAAGATCATCATCTCGAAAAAGCACTTTAAGCTTAGAAAAGGAAGAGCAAGGAAAACACAATGTGTTTCCATCGGCGTAGTTGGGAGGAATAAAGAGAAAAAAACTTTTTTTAAGAATTTTTTTTTTTATTTTGAACGAACATACTTATAGCACGATGTCTTTGATTAGTTGTTATAGGAAACTAGAATTTAAAAAAAGAACTGTTTTAGAAACATCAAAAGTGAAATAGTTATAGAAAGGCTGGGAAGTATCTGAAGATTAAAACAAAGTTACAGCTACAGCCCCTTCAAAGAAGGATAATAAAAATGATTTTCATAGAAGTATTTTTAATTGAGTTTTTAGAAGAATGTTTTCAAATGAAGCATTTTATTAAATTCTTTCAAAATAACCATTTTGAAAGTATGGAGTTGAAGTTTTTTCTTGTAGAATATTAAATAATGATTAAATTTTAATTTTTTCATTATGATGATCTTTTATTGACATTGTAACATTGTTTACTATTTTTAATATAATTAATATTATTGCTATAATGCATAATACTATTTCTAATAATATAATAGCAACCATTCAACAAACATTAGGACTGTCTGTAAATCTCCTCTTTTTACTGTAAGATTAACAAGGAAGAAAAGATTACAGATATGTGATACAATATACTCCCGAGTATCCGGTTCTCGACTATCCGGCTCCCGTACTATCCGACCTAGTTTTATTTTACCTAAATTAAATGAGGAAGACAAGGCGTTCAATGGCAGCATTGCTAAGGCATAAGTAGAGGGCATCTTACGATCCTTCGACGAGTCGTATGCAAAATACAAGTAGTGCCAGCAAAAGAGCAGCGTTCTGTTCGTTGTTCATTGTTTTGTCAGTGTGTAAAGAACCTCTGTTGTTGCCGCTGTTCCTGATTAAAATTCCACAGTAGGTACAGTATTCGTAAATTATTCTTGGGCATACTTAATATTTTTTAAGTGTACCACAGCGAAGATTACAGAATTTATGTTAAAATGTGAACAGTTTATATTCTTTAACTTACTTTTTCTCTAATAAATTCTTGAAACGTACAGTGCAGTATATAAATATATCTAAACTACCAGTACACCTTAGTGGCAACTGCTTCCATGATTCATCGGGCAGGGGCAGCGTTCACAATCTACGGCTTGAGATAAATAGAGGCTTAGTACTGTAATGATTCAGCTTCTTCCCTGTTTGACCATGGTGTCGTTTTTTTTCCCACGCTCCATATTTAGCATGCAGACAGTAATATCAGCAATGGCGACGCCCTACCGCAGTGTAAGTGCTTCCAGAAGTGCCAGGTGGTCAACTCCTTTAAAGTAAGGACATCTGGGCAATTAGTGCGAGTCCAGATAAGGGACCCCACCTGCATTGTATTTGAAACAGATGTAAACCTGCATTCTTTACATTGTGAAAGGTGGCTCTCCAACGCATTCCCACGGTCGACGGTAGACCAGTGAAGTTGTTGCTGAACGATTATTGGATAACCGGGAAAATGGTCCGATGTGACTGAGGGTGGAAACAGGATAAAAGTGCGAGAAGATTGGAAGAGAAGGATCGGGGACACTGAGGCGGAAAGCGGAGTGTCCGACTAGAATTCCACCCGAAAAGATTCGGTGGATCCCTGGAGCTACGCCTGTTTGCGAGAACGCTACGAGGCGGCTAGCTGTTTTCTTAAGAGGTTTCTCCGAAGTATTCGAGGAACTATCCTTGTTGTGTCGAATAAAAATCATTTAACCTAGAACTCATTTAACCTAGATGATGAACTGTAAATTTATGTAAATAAATTTAAATAAAGAATAATAAAGCTGTAAATAAAGAATTTGATCATAACACTACCTTTTATTGGATCGAGACTTTACAGTACCAATAAGAAATGAGATCATACGTTTTATAACAGCGAATTTTTGTGTAAACACTTTTTCTTCTGGTATTCGGGGTGGGGGAGCAAAGGAATGTCTTCATAGAACTCTGGCCTATCCGGTTTTTTTGTTGTTGGCCTTTTCTTCAGCCACATTAAGCCGGATACTAGTGAGTGTACTATACTATTAATTGAAACATTTCTTATGTAATTCTTATCAAAACTGCAATAAAATTTAATATTTCCAGACTAAATAGGGTAAAATGAGAGGGATGTTACTTTAAATAGGGTCTGAGAAGTATATATTTATACCTCCTCGCTAGACAAATAATGCTACGGAAATTATCCATAGGGTATAAGATGAAAGAAGTTCAGTGCAATCAACTGGAGAGTTCGCTCTGCGATCAGTACTCTAAAACGAGAATTGACTGACTCCATCTCTTACTTATGAAAGTTTTAATGCATATAGCTTTTCGTAAAAACATTGAAGCATAATTTTTCGCAAGAATCGTCTTATCTCATTATTAATAGAGAAAAAAAAAATCTGGCATTTTCCAGAACTACTATTTTTCACCAAATCTCCTTCAATCTTGAGGATCATTAACCTTGTATTCGTTAAATAAACATTAGGACTCCCTATAAATCTCCCCTTTTTACTGTAAGACTAATAAAGCAGGAAGGCTATGTTAGAAATCTGTAATACTACTAATTGAAATATTTTTGATGCAATTCTCATAAAAACACACTTTGCAGTAAAATTTAATCTTTCTGGATTAAATGGGACAAGACTTGATCTGAGGGATTAAATAATGGTAATATTGCATTTCTTAAGAGAAAAGAAAAATCTAAATTCACATTTAAAGTCCTAATTTAAAGATTACAAAAACGATGTTAACTCTCTCTATATAGAATACTGTATTAATGTGCCATCGCATAAAAATGCAAATGCAAGTTGTTTCGCTTTCTTTACTCTGACAAATATGTTAAAAAATTTCTTTTTCTCATAAAAGTAATCCCTCTTTCACTCACAACAGTAATTAATGATTTGTCTTCTGGAAAACTAAAGTTTTGATAACTGGACCTCTTCATACATTGTATCTATTCGAATGCTCCGGTGTCAAAACCTGTAAGCATTATTTATTCATACTCATATTTTTAATCTTTACTAATAATAAAGATGAAAGTGTATGAGTTTTGGCGCTCTAAAGGTCAAAAACTCTTTGACTTAGAGCTACCAAATTTGGTATATGCATACTCGAAAAGGTAGAAATGCGATCCCCGAGGCAATTTCTTTTTGCAATTTTTATTAGATTTCTAATTAATTGAAAATTAAATGAAATGACGGCATTTTTCTGCGATAACCATTTTGAACTAATTATTCTAACTAAGAAAATATTTCACAAAAATGTATTTTATACTATTTTAAAATTCTGAAAAAATGTCATTTTAATTTACCAATTAAGAGAATTTTTTTCTGAATTTTTGTAATTTTCTAAAAATATTTTGCCCCTTATTTTCAAATATGTCTTTCATTATCGTCCTGAAATTCAAAACCATTTTTATTGTTTCATGAAATATTAAATCACCTGTTTTGTTGAAATCTAAGGAGGTTGTATCCTGCTTAATATCGGTGTAATTTACTAAACGAATAAAAAAAGGCAAGTTAGAATGCGACAAAATTTAGATTGTAGATTAATCTGATACTTACGTTTTTAGTAGTAATATGACGTTATGGGACTGTCTCCATTAAAAATGTTCATGTATGATAAAAATAAATTTTAAGTAAGAAAATTAAAATAACATGACATTAATATCTGACAATTTGAAAGATCCATGGACATGAATTTGTATCGAAATGATTTATCTAAAATTAAATACAATGAATATTCTCGGTGGACCAGCTGGTCGCCTGTGGTGACTAGGTACAGTAATAAAATTATTACATATTATTGCAGTGTTATTTAATTCACTTGACAATAATACAACCAAATCACAGCAGTTGTAGTTCCGAAACTATCTAGTATATATGCTAATAAAGAGCAGCTTCCTCTTCCTCAAAACTAAAATTCGTGGATTTTGAAAAAAATCGTGAATACCATCAGTGCTCAGATTTTTATTTTCAAAGGTCCAAATCGCGCGTTTTCACAATTGTAATATTAGGAAAACCATAGTATGGGTATTTGGACGCCTTTATCTCAAAATTGAAGTCAAAATTTGACATATTAATGCAATTTAATTATCACATATATTTCATTTTTCTAAACACTCCGTTTTTTAGGGATTGCTTTTACATGCAAGCTAAAGTAAAGACAATAGACGATCAATCCACTAATTGTTCTAATTCAATAATTGATACGGTTCTATATTTTAAGTGCTAAATCAGTGTACCAAATTTTATGCATCTAGCTCTTTTCTTTTTGCTATTACCACGGTCACTTGTTTTCGGACATACAGATAGATAAATTTTCTGTGAATGGATTTCGCTCAACACTTGAAAGAAATCCCAGTAATTTTACGACAACGTACCAAATTTCATCCTTGTAGCTCAGAGCGTTTTTTAGTTATGTTTGGAAACGATACTATGTTCTATACTTTAAGTGCTAAAACAATATACAAAATTTTATGCATATAACTCTTTTTTTTTCTATTATCATGTTCACTTGCACAAGGACATGCACATAAATAAATTTTCTATGAATGGATTTCGTTCAAAACATGATAGAAATCCCATCATGTTTTAAGACAACGTACCAAATTTCATTCTTGCAGCTCAAAGAGTTTTTGAGTTATGTTTACAAACGATACCATGTTCTATACTTTAAGTGCTAAAACCGTGTACCAAATTTTATATATCTAGCTCCTTTCCTTTTGTTGTTGTCAAGTTCACTTGCATTTGGACATACAGAGTAGACAAATTTTTTGTATATGGACTTCGTTCAAAACTTGATAGAAATATAATTATGTTTTAAAACCACATACAAGATTTCAACCTTGTTTCTCAAACTGTTTTGGGGTTTTATTTACAGAAGATCAACTATAATGATAAAAATATGTTTTTCAGAAAGGTCTCAAACGTGGATTCAGAAAATTCTCAAACGTGAAGGTTTATAAAAATCTCGAGATCGAATTTTTATTTTTTCTCTGTATACTTTCTTATTTCTTAGTATATGAGAAAATAAAGCAAAAACAAATGAAACAAAAACTTGGAAAGTCGTCAAATTTTCCAAACTCTCAAAATCCGAGTATGACAACTTTACCATTAAATAAAAGAAAACTGTTTATTTGAAATCAGACCGATTCGTTCTAGAAAACTTCTTCGAAAAACGGAATCCCGTTTTTTAGAAAAACCCAATTAAATCATACCAGTGTTGCTCGACAGCAGGCAGACGAGAGTTCACCCTATCATTTATGTGTTTATTTAGCCTCAAAAAAGGAAGGAAAACTAACGATAACAGTTTTTTTTTTCCTTTTTCAGCTCTGCTTTACTTTTTGAAGCAATTAAGGAAAAACATAAGCTCCTCTCTTCGGAGGAGCTTAGGAAGTTCTTCTCGAGCTTATATATATAAATAAAAGGTACAGAAATAAGCTGGACAGCAACGAGGCACGGCTCGTTTGAAAGCTCCAGAGTTGTTCTTCTTGTGAACTAAAAAATAGTTAAAAAAACTTTGTGAAATACTTTCTTCGATATGTGTTCTTTTCTTGTTTCATTTTCTTTTCTTTTGTACGATTGTTTCAGATAATAATAATTGCTTCTGCTTCTTTTTGGAACAAGTTAAACGAAATCGTTTGCTGTACAGAGATGGATGATATTTTAAGGATGACGTCAAGACATTATTCGACATCATTATCGTCGTTTCTGAAAATTACCTTTTTTTTAAAAACATATTTCGTGTCTTTAGGCCATTTTGGAAAATAAAATTAAATAATCATTCTTATCATGTTGTAACTGAAATAATTTAAAGCTTTGAAACATGAAAAACACAAAGTTCATAAATTTTCTTAACAACTTTAGATTGTACTAGATAATAACAGACGTTGTTCAACAAATGGCATAGGAATTCATAGAATTCTGAATTTTATATGACAATATGAGAAAACAAATAATTCGCCTAACGTCTAATCAGTGTTCTATTCCTTTAAATAAACATTTTAATAACTTCACGGCGATAAATTCAAATGCTGAAAATCCATCTGTGGGATTGTAACATCTAGTTCGCATATCGAACTCGAGTAATTGGTTGGAACAATTGTTTTGTTCATACTGCGTCCGAGAGTCTCAATGCATTTGAATAACTTCTGCATGAACCAAGCTATACAATTCGCTGAACTTCCTCTTGTAGTGTCCCTATTTTTCATCAAATCTAACCACGTGAAAAATTACTTTATGAGCTATTCTGTCATATTTTGAAAATCGTTTGTTATTACTGCAATTTTGAAGTTATTTAAATCTGAAGTTATAAAGATAATTGTGAACATCATTTACTATTTTGATATATTAGCAAAACAGTAAACAGTTGCTTCTAGTGAAAAAAAAAAGACCAAAAAAAAAAACGTATAGTTTCTTCCATGCTGTGTTCGAAACTTCTTTTGCATTTGGGTAACCAGACTATACTCTGAACCTTTCACTTGTGGTGTCCTTGTTTTTTGTCAAATTTAAACACGCAAAAAAACAAAAACAAAAAAAAAATTATGAGCTATTCTGTCACATTTTGAAAATCGTTTCTTATTATTGCAATTTTCAACTTATTTAAATCTAAAGTTATAAAGATAATTGTGAACATCGTATATTATTTTGACAAATTAGCAAAACAAAAAAAGTTGCTTCTTGAAGGGGAAAAAAAGTATAGTTTTTTTCCATGCTGTGTTCAAACTTCTTTTGCATTTGGGTAACCAGACTATACTCTGAACCTTTCTCTTGTGGTGTCCTTGTTTTTCGTCAAATCTAACTACGTAAAAAACCAAAACCAAAACAAAAAAAAAGAATTATGAGCTATTCTGTCCCAGTTTGAAAATCGTTTGTTATTATTGTAATTATGAAATTAAATAATTTCAGAATTATAACTTTAGACATAATAATTTAATTATAATTATAACATAATTATAATTATAACTTTATAACATAATTATAATTTTAACATAATAAACTTTATAACTTTAGACTTAAATAAGAATAATTATGGATGCCTTACATCCTTTTAACATATTAGCAAAAACAATCTGCTTCTTCTGAAAAAAAATTAGTCTTATCATATATTTAAAAATACATTTTCTCACGTATTGAATGCAGAGATTTAATTGACTGTTCTCACGATTTTTCACCTGATTTATTATGACTCAATAGATTGCAATTTAAAATAAACTAATTAAATAACTAGATGTACTTAGGGCTTGAAATGCGTTTGGATCGGTTGGAATTTAAAAATAGTATACTGCATGAAAACTTTTTCTCCAACAGTTATGTATTTATTTAAACTAAGCTTTTAATTCTTAATGTATTGGATGAAATAAATATTTTCGCTACATGTATTTAAGTTCATGTTAAAGGTTTTTAGCTAAATATATTTGTTATCTCAACTAATAATAAAAATGAATGTGCATATCTGTTAGAGTTTGTATTTTAAAATTCTACTGGCCAGACCCTTTTGACCCATAACAACCAAATTTTGGCTTTTCCCTCGAAAACTTCTGAAAATATTGCTGTACAATAATTTTTTTCATTTTTTTCCAAATTTAAAAATTGTCTTTTAATAATATCAAATTCATCGTCATTCAAATGTTTTTTGAATTTCTGCAAATTTTAAAAATATATTTTGGCAATTCCAATAATAGTGTTGCTCTGAAATTCAAACCATTTTCATTGTTACATCAAACATACGAACACTTGATTCTGTTCAATATATGCATAGTTTAGAAGACGAATAAAAAAGTGAAGTTTTAATACATCTGTAATATCTTGAGAAGGAAAACATAGTTTTAAAAGCTCACAAGACATTTATTCACAGACATAGACAACAATTAACATGAAACACAAATTAAAAACAGGTTTAACATTTTAAAATCCTTTGGGGTTTTCAAAACCAAACTAATTTAAAATAGCTAAATATAAGGAGTTCAGGATTCGGCCATCACACAGAGCAAACACCAAAGTCTCTCCCTCCTTCTTGCTTCATCCTTTCTTTTTATTACCATCGAAGCCCAGTTGAAATCCCAATAAGACTGAAGAGGTTCCAACAAATTTGGCTCCAGAGCGACTTGACTTTAAATGAGCCTCAGGACGGTACACACCGAAATCTAGAAGACAGACGAAACATATGTTTTTAATAGCGCCATGATATTTAAAATATATCCCTATTAGAAAAGTTCATGTAAACTGTAAGACAGTGAAAAAAAAAAGCAGTAAGACATTTAAAATAACATGGCTTTAGCGTTTGATAATTTAATGGAATCAAACACATGAAGTTATATCTGCGATTTAACTGAAATTAAATGCAATCCTGATGAAACACCTGGTGGTCAAAAGCGGCTTAATATAATATATTTGCAAACCCCTCAAAATATTGTTTCTAGAAACAAAAGTTTTTTTGTTATAGAACTATGAAAGAGGATTTTAAAACATGCTAATTTTGCGCTTTTATTTATTTATTTATGTTTTCGTCTAATTATCGATTTCTGGTAATGGAAATCGATAAATAATATAATAAATCGATAATAATAAATAATAATAATGGAGGGGCAAAAAATAAGAGTATGAGATAATCAAAGTAGAAAGCGCCCTACAGACCTCCTACATCCTCTTAGAATTTAAATTATGTAAAAATATTTTAGATTTTCTAATTTGCCTCTTGCAAAATCAAAGAAAAAGTAAAACTTTTCCTGGCACTGTAGAAGTAAAATCAACCCATTTTACGGATCATCCTTGCACTGTTGGAGGCCACGGTGGCCTGGTGGTAAGACCTCATTTTCGGGACCCGGGGCGTCCAGGTTCGAGACCCGATTCCCCGAAGAACCATTGTGTAAGTGGGTCTGGTACACGTTAAATCTGCCGAAGCCAAATGTCCTTCAGTTGGTGTGGTGTGGAAGTTTGGCGAGGAGGGTGCTAGCTCGTCACCTTACCTCGTTTCAAAATTATGAAGTTCATTCCAAAATATTCCTAGTGTTGATTTAAAACAGGTCGTTAATACACCTAAACTAAACTTTGGATCTACAATTCGAGAAAGTCATTGAACTCACGAGGAAAACAATTAGAAACAATCAGTGAAGGAAGTTATTGTGATGGTTCTTGTTTCAAATTCGAGAGAAATCTCATAAAAAAAGTATCACAATATGCGTTTAAGTTTTGTTGTTAATAATTTGCCAAAGGTGCTTTGTCCTGGAAGTAGAAATCTGATATCAATGTCCAAGGCTTACGGGTACAAGCCTTGTATAAGAGTAATGTAATGTATAAGAGTGGAATACCTTCATTTACCTGAACGAAAAGAATGACTGGTCACTTTTAGACAACTGGCCGACAGTTTTTTTATATATCAAAGAAATAAAAAAAATGATTAATTCAAATTTTCAATAAATAAATCATATTTTGTCAAATACTCTACCTCATTGGTAACTGACTGACTCAACAGCAATGTGTTTAATTTCAATTAAATACCTTAAGAAATAACTTGATATTTAGAATTATTGCCTCTCAAAAATGTTTGGAGAAAAATCCGTCCCTTTTGTGCTTAGTGAAAAACCGAACAAGCTCGTTAACGGATGATGATGCTTTATTCAGCAAAAAAGTATGAATCACAAGTAATATAACTCAGCCAAAGAATACACAAAGTCAATTAATGCAAAAATCCACAACGCAACCGCAAGCAGCAAACATTTATTAAAGAACTGAATTGGGAATAAAAGCTGTGAAGAACTCAAAGTGATCTGTACTGTAAAGACAGAATTTAGTCAGTTACCCCTCCCGTGCATGTGCACCTGTTTTTATAGCTCCTGTTACGAAAGATCGAATGTCCGGGAAGAAACTATGGATTTAGAATCCTAATAGAAGTATCGCCAAGAGTTTCGCATATTCGGGAATCTTCAACTTTGTCGCCAAGTTGTACTTAGTTTGTCAAAATCAATTGTCTTTGACTGGTAAAAACTCAGCAACATAAGAGCTATCAGTAAAACTCTTTTCCTTGCTATGAAACCAGCCACGTGGAGAAAAAATATTACAGAATTGTAACAGTATAAAAAGAAATATCGTTCTAACCTGATATTCGTATTTTCTAAATATATTTGTGCCAAATCCGATAGTTTTAGGCCAAATTATATATTCTGTATAGCCTATATTTTCTCTATTCGCACATTCTTTTTAAAAATTAGAGGATATTTTTCTTCAATTATAGGATGAAAGTTAATTCTATTTTCTTTAAGAAATCTGACAAACCATTTATTAAAAATGTTATCGAAAAAGTGATAACAAAATAGCGATATCTTTATTCCAATAGCAATTTAATGTCTGCTCTTGTAAATGGAATCGGTTTCAAATAATTTATTTACGGATTACAAAATGTAGAAGCGAATAACACGGAAGGAATTTAGTTTCTCCTAAAGCTTTTTATTGTTCGTTTGTGTGAAAACAGATTAAACACAAATGTCTTTTTTCTTTCTCTAGAGAAAAATGGAATAAAAAATTCCTCTTTTGATTAGGCTGAACAATTGAAAAATTATAAAAGTAAATTTAAAACATTGACTTTTGGCACCCAATTTATTTCGAAAGTAACAAACCTTTAGGGCTTAGGTATTATAATCATACAAATCGAAAAATTCAAGAGAAATAATTAATGTTCAAAAAATCATTCTATTCTTTTGTTTCGTTTTATATTCCATAAATATTTCCTTTTTTTCACCAGTAAATATACTTTTTTTTTACTTTTTTAGCAATGTATCAATCTGAAAAGTTTAGCGAGAATTTAATTTGTTCGTAGTTTATCATTATACTTTTTCGTCTTTTTAATTATGTATTTTCTCTGTATCATAAAGTTCTAATTAAAAACCAACTTTTAAAATTGGAATAAGCAACGAAATTCATTAAAACGAGATTGTGTTTTGTACTCAGAAAAACTAATTCCGCTAAGCACTTAATTTAGAATTCATCTTTGTTGTATTTTTTCTGACTGCTTTATACCGACTTTATTTTACTTTGTTTTAATTTATCATACATTGCATTTTAAAGAATGGCATAAAATTTTATTATTTGTTTTTCGTAAAAAATTAAAACAAATCAAGCTTTCTTTTTCTTCTAAATTTAATGACTTTTTTTTTATTTTAAAAGCTTAAAAGAGCGTGTTAAATTTGAGAAATAAAATTGTGTATCTTTTCTAACAATAAATGAAGATTGTTTGTGTTTATGTGTGTGTATTGGCAAGCTACAGAAAAATCGTTTGGCATAATATTAGTAGATTGGGCACAAATATATTTTGGAAGATGATAATGACTACCTGTAATGATTTTTTTTGAAATTTTAACTAGAATTAAATGAGATATTTTTGGCTTTTTCCGCTTTAACTTCCAATAAAATATCTTTGAAATCTTTATTTGATTAACAAAAATATGTAAATAAATATAATTTTCAGGCATTAATTTCATATTCAACCATATTCAATTTCATTTCATTTTTTATCAACATAGATAATAAAGGAATGAACTTGGAAATATAAAGAATAAATAGTAAAGCAAAAGACGTGAAGATGTCTACGAACTCCGATTTATATATTTCCTCCTACCATACCATTTCGGGTATTTTATAATGACTCCGAAAATTAGCTCTTATAGATCTCTCTCATAAGTTTTCGAATTTGATTTTATATTTAATTCTGGTATGGAATCTGAACCTTCCCATTTCCAGAATTCTCATAGGTAGATTCCCATAAGAAGACTACCTATTACATCATGACAAGACTTCGGGAAAATTTCTTCAGTTATTCAGCAATCATGGTCCCTAGAACTTAAATCCACACTTTGTTCAAAAGTTTATATATATACACTTTGACCATGTTATCTTGTGAACAGGATAAATAGAATAATTTTGTTTGAGTTTTAACAGGCTTGGAATATGCTTATTGCTGATTTGATGTTCTTTAATTACTACTGATCAACAAAAAAAAATCCACAAACCTTTCTGCTGAACAAAGTTCGAACCAAAGTGTCCGGGATAGAGCTTGCCTACTCTAAAAATATCCAATAACTTCTCTACTGACCACATGACAAAAACAGTGAGGACGTTTTCTTTAACATTTTAACATTTTTAATACAAATACATTAATACAAATACATTTACATATTTTAATACAAATACATTTTAATACAAATACATTTTTAATACATTTAAATACAAGCACTCCTTCAGGAATTCTAACCGACAACTAGTTAATTTCAAATAAACCAATATAATAATGATCCCTTCTGGCGCCACCAGACCGGAAATGAACAGATGCATTATATATATATATATAAAAGCAAATAAAAAAAGAGGAATTACAGGAAACTACGAAAAAAAATCAAGTTTGTTCGTTTCCCGTTGCAACAATGCTGTTCGAAATGTAAAAGTCTCGTTCGAGTTCGTAAATGACCCATCTAGCTCAAGGGAGTTGAAAAGGGTGGAGGTTGAAGTTTTCATTTCGCTATATCTATTTTAATATTGAAGATAAAAAAATAAATCCAATTAGCCAAACAAGTGCCTCGTTAAGACGAACGACTTTTGTATTTAAAATTTTTCGATAGCTGTAATATTTTAAAAGTTAGAAGCTGAAAAGTGATTTTGGAGCCCTAATCTTTACTGTTTCAAACATCAACAATTTGTTTTGCAAGTTGGTAACTCAGATGTAAAGGAATCTACCTTTGCCTTCCATCTTGCTTAGAGGATTATTTTTCATTTGAATCGCATAACTTAAAAATAAAAATCTCCATCGTGGGAATGATAAAATGCTTACCTACAAGTTTTCTTTCCAGCTGCAGTAGTATTAATGCAATGAAACCAGTTCTACAGTATTTCGAGAAAAAATCATTTATGTATACGAATCATAAACTATGCAATTTGGCGAGTACTAATTTAATATCACTGTTGAAATTGAGAATTTTCAAAATTCTTGTGTAGTTATGAATTTGTTTACCCCGTTTTTACATTTTATTATGTATACATTTACATAATACATATATACATTTACATTATGTATACATTTACATAATACATGTATACATTTACATTTTTACATATTATTAGAAGTATTCAAGGGAAAAGTATTTTAATTACTAAAAAATTCGATCTCAATCTCAGCGCTTTCGACTTCCCTGTTCCCGCAAAATGAGAACCTTCACAATGAAGAGAACGACAACAATTAAAGGAGTAAAATGAGTGAACTTCTGCTGTCGTCACTATGGAGCGAAAAAATAGAAACCAAAATGCATAAATAATTTTAGGACATAAAAACCCAAACTTTTGAGCAAATTAATAATTTTGACGAGTTTTAGTAACAATGAATGGAATAGTTATTTTTTATGAATTAGAAACTGTTTACGTATTATTTTTTATGAATTAGAAACTGTTTCCGTATTATTTTTTTTAAAGAAAAAACAACATTTTTTTTCTCTAGCAATGTCATTCTTAATAAATGATAATATCTTATATATTTCTGAAACATTTTATTTCTTGCCTTCTGCCATATTGAATTGACTTTAAATCATTCGACAAAAATAATAAATTGAAATCTTTTAATTTATAGTTATCGTTTATAAAAATTGATTTTATGATATCTTTAAATCTTTCATACAAATCTTTTCGTACTCATCTTTATCTATATATATATCTTTGAAATTGTGATAAATATTGATTTCTTCGGATACTAATTCCAAAACAGAATATTATCTTGCTAGAATATGATTTTGTTTTGGTTTCGGGATTTTGAAGCCTCAAAATGCAGTGATTTATCACTTTTCATGCATCAGTTTTTCGCTTTTAAAAAATGATGGCCCGAATGGCTATTTTGAAAATGAAAATGAATAGAATGGCTATTTTGAATTTACTATGAAATGGCCGATGGTTATTAGAAAATGATTAAGAAGCCTGCCACATTTGGCGGTGTATCGCCAACAAAAAGTCGCAACCGCCATGTACCCAGTACCCCTGTCTGGCCTATAAAAGGCAGGGTCATAAGAAGTTATGGCCCGAAGAAGCACAGAGAAGCAAACGGGAATAAACTTGAAACTACGAGGTAATGTATCAAAAATTATATATATATATATATATATATATATATATATATATATATATATATATATATATATATATATATATATATATATATATATATATAGAACCATCAGTTTTCGCATTTAGGGTTATTTTTTTTATATCTTTTTTTTTATTTTGTAGCATCTACGCTTTTTAATGTACATACAATTATCCACTAGCTTCCTTTTTATTTATACGATATTTCCTTAAATTATCATAACTTTTTTATCGAATCTAATCAGAATGTAGGGTCATATAAATGCATTGAGCACCGCTCCAACAAAAGAAAAAAAATGAGAAACTGTGGAGGGTTTTTTTTCGATTATGCACACAAATGCTAAAAAGAAGACAATAATACTTAAGGCCATGATTATAAAAACCATTTTTCCTAGAAGGGAAATGTAGGAAAAAATAGAATTTAAAGTATTTCGAGACACTTCTAAAGTGATTAAAATAATGAGAGAAATCAGTGGGGATGGTTTCCCCAAAACTTTCTCGCATACTGTCTAATAAACTTGCCATGCCAAAGAAAACGCCTTGCATAATTTTAACGTACAACAGTTACGAAATATTAACTTTTGGCGGGAATTTAGCATTTTAGCAGAATCGATCGTGTCAGTATTGTAGAGTTTCTTAGCGATTATTCCCTTGCATGCCGTTAATAGTATCTGAAAATTGAATTTGTGCCTTAGACGCATTTTTCTCGATCTATTGAAACAAAAATTTGACATAAGACTGCACTTGTAATCATAAAATACTATACAAAATTTGGTTTATTAATTCATTGAGTTTTTGAATTATCGCGTTTACATATTTCCGAAAATACAGATACAGAGACAATCAACTATTTGTTAGATTTGGCTTAAAATTTGATGGATATCTATACTGTAACATTCCATGTTTCCCAGTACTGATAAGACATTTATAGCCAGCTGTGTCGACGCTGTTAAATACTAAACTCTTTGAGATAGCCAGAGTGTAGATCTTTTCACCTGGGTGGTCTCGCATCTGTTCATTAGCGACTACAGTGAAGGACCACATGTGGAATTCCTCGTTCAAGATATATTGAGATACCTTCAATGAGAAAGGGGTGTCCAAACATCTGGATGCTAAATGTTTCTCATTGTGAAAGGACTATGATAACTTCGTGTTCCAGAATAGTCAGTTGTGAAATTTGTGTCACACATAGGACCTTTCCACGACTGACTGGCGCCGCTGAGAAAGCATATTGCTGAACCCTGATTGGCCGAAAAAGAGCTCAAATGACCAATGTAAATTAAGAGGCTGAGATTGTCGCCGAAATAAAGTGCGGAGATTATTTTTTTTTAAGAGGAGAGAAGAAACCAATTGCAGGTGGACTGTTGGACTACGCCCTCGAGTTCGGAGTCCGAGAATCAACGGAGTTTCAAGAAACCCTTCGACTTTGACTGTTGAGTCTCCTACTAATGGTGTAAATAACTATTTATTTAACCAAGATTAGAACAAATTGTTCTTTTGTATATATAGGGCTGTAAAATAAAGAATTGTCTGGAAATTCTGCTTCGTTATTTGATCAGTCTAGATCAAGACATTACAATGCATTAAGTGTTAAATCTGTGTACTGAAATTCTTTTAGCTAGTTCCCTTCGCGTTTTAATTACCATGTTAACTTATATTCAAAAAGCTGGATTTCCTCTGAACAAAAATTTAATAAAAATCTGCAAATTTGATGCAAAGATCATATACCAAATTTCGTCCGTCCAGCTCAAAGCGTTCTTCAGTTATTTTTGTGACACACAGACAAACGGACATTTTTTAAAAATATGTTTCTCGAACTTAGAGAGGTCTGAAATGTGGAGATTCGTCAAAATCTCGAGTTCGAATTTTTTGACAATTATTTTATTTCCTCTTTACTAGGTATACGAGAAATTAAAAAGATGAGCGAGGTGGGATGTTACTGGAGAAAATAAATAAAAATAAACAAAAGATGCTGCAGCGAAAAATTGTTTTATTAAATTTAATGTATTATACATATTTGAAAACATTTTTATCGCGAGGAAAGCAGTATAAATAAGCTAGTATATTGATTGCCTTTCCCTTTAATGTTACCAAAATATGCATTTTTTAATGTATATTTTATATCATTAACGCAAAACTAATTTTAAAATTAATAATAAAATTAACGCATTTGTATTGTAGCTGATTAAATTAGCTAATTTAAATTATTGGACAAAAATCATCTTGGAAAACTTGAAAAATTAATCATGAACCTAAAGCATTAAGTATATTATTATGTTGTTATTAAAAAGAAAAAACAAAAACCTCGTATGGTATATGTCGAAGCCGATCTGGCTTTAAGATTGTGCACCCTTTCTTTTCATAATATTTCAGATTTATAAATCTAAAAGTATATCTAAGAAATTTGATGATTCTTTTATTTTTATTAAACTGCATTTGGCAATCAATTTTTCCACTAGCAATATTATTTCAATTTATTTTGAACTAAATTTCTTTTACCTAATATTTGTGATTTCGCTAGAAAATAATATTAACTATCTAACTGTGAAAGACATCAAAGCTGTATTACTTTAATAGCCTTTCACCTGTACTGCTCATTATGTACATGAACCATGCCAACAGATCATGTCGCATGACATCATAGATCAACCAAAAAGCATCGTCATAGACATCATAGCGTTACACCTATTTCGACCGATTCGGAAAATGCGTATCTAAATTCTATTGCAAAAATTTATCTATGACGAGTATACTCGTCAAACACAGAGTATGTGTGATATGAAATTATGTTGTAATGCAATGACTTATTTTTTTATTTCAATATAATCACATTTACTTATTTACTTAAACTAACATACATTTTTTTGCATATGTTTAGTTTAGTTATATTAATGTCCCGTTGTAAAGCAACAGGTAGGGCTATTTTGGAATGGACCTTGTAATTTTGAACCTGGTCAGATTACAAGGACGACACCTGAGCTGGCATCTCCCTCTCCACACCACACCAGCGGGAGGAAATTTGGCCCTGACGGATTTATCGTGCTATGACTCACAGCTCGGTTTCGTTCTATATATATCAGTCAATATTGTGTGTAACAGAAAGTGCGTGTTCTGTACTTCGTTTTTTTACTACAAGCAAAAAAATTTGAAATTCGTCTGTTAATTAAATGGAACGGAATTGTCATATTTGAAACAATATATTTTTAGTTTTGTTTTTTGTATTATAATACAATACCGCTACATATGTAATTTAGGGGTTGTAATAACGATCTGTTACTTACTCAGTCTTTTGTTTTATATTGAAAAGAATTTATTGATCATTTTAAAAAGATGCCCTTTTTCAAAAATATCCAATATTTTCAAAGCAACACATAACTTGAATATAATAATACTGTTACACAACTTTTTGTGCGTGTATACAATGTACACGGCAGGAAAAAAATATAAAATCCCGGCCAAAACAAGTTTGGCAATTAATGAGTTAATATAAAAATATACAATTTGCATAATATTCATAATATTATGTTTCATCAAAATATGCTGTGTGGCCCATGATCTATATTTGTCACACGCATCCAATACCTTCTTTCAGGTCATTTCTCTCAACAAGTCTGATGGCATCCCCTGCAGCAGTTGCTCTTGTCCAATTTGTGAGGTTTCTCCAATTTCCGCGTGGGGCCCGGAGTTGCTCCCATTCCTTCCGGTGCAGGCAGGGGTCGTTCACAGGGAGGCATGCATCTTGTAAATCTCTTCTGTTCATCAGAAGGAAAAAAAACGGCCATTCCCCTTCTTCCCTCCTAACTAGTTTTCCATCGCCTGCCCTACATGTCCTTCACCCCCTCCCCAGCTGCTCTCCAATTGCCTGTCCTCTTCAACACTAAAAAAGATGTGATGACAGTGATGTTAAGGTACACGCAAGCCTTAGAAATATCTTTCTCAAAGTGATAAAACAACAGCCGGGAGTTCGAATCAGTGATATTATTATTAGAGTTTGACGAAATTTTATTCCTTCATAAATTTTTTAGAAAACGAATGGTGCTGGTTTGTTAGTGTCAACCAGTACTTTTGGGGCATAAGACATTTTTTTAGAATATTGGTTGTCTTCAATTAGAGCTTTTGGGGAACAAGAAATTCACTAAGAATATTGATTGTCTTCAACTAGTATTTTTGGGGAATAAGACATTTATTTAGAATATTGGTTGTCTTCAATTAGCGTTTTTGGGGAGCAAGACATTCACTAAGAATATTTATTGTCTTCAACTAGTGCTTTTGGAGAAAAAGATATTCATTAGGAGTATTGATTGTCTTCAACTAATGTTTTTAGAGAATAAGACATTCATTAGGAATATAGATTGTCTTCAACTTGTGCTTTTGGCGAACAAGACATTCACTAAGAAAATTGATTGTCCTCATCTAGTGTTTTCGGAGAACAAGACATTCATTAGGAATATTGATTGTCTTCAACTAATGCTTTTGGAGAACAAGACATTCATTAGGAATATTGATTGTCTTTAACTAGTGTTTTTGAAGAACAAGACATTCATTAGGAATATTGATTGTCTTTAACTAGTGTTTTTGGAGTACAAGACATTCATTAGGAATATTGATTGTCATCAACCCGTAACGGGAGACATGAATTTCCTCACACTGCCTGAAATATAGATTCAAATTGACTCCATTATTATTTTTCTTTTTTGTCTTTTGCAAACAGCATTGTAATTTATTTTGGAAACACATGCAATCTAGAAATCATGTAATTGCAAAAAATATTAATATTAAAAATGTTAAATGTTATAATATTAAATTTTGGAAAGATGTTATAAGAAAAACCCAAACAATCTTTTAACGAGTATTTACTACGTTTAGATATTACGGAATCATGATAACTTTAATAACTGTTAGAATTCAACAAACAAAAATGAAGAATACAATATTTTAAAATATTTTTTAAGGATATTTCTTTATTTGTTTTGCATTATTCAAATTAAAAGCAGTTTCAGAGACATGTAATCAATGACTCCATAAATAAAAACAAAAATTTTGAAAAAGAATAACTTGGTTTCAGATTTAGACTTTTGCCAACGTACTGTTGAAAGAACAACTTGAAGATACCGATGAGATGATTTTATTCAAGGACAAAATACACGTAATAGTCAGAGCTAATAAACAACGCGGAATCATATTGACTTTCGTCTCCAGTTACGAGTTAACTTAAATTACTGTTTTTATGTACAGCTTGATGTTTTTCATTCCCTCAATTAAAAATTTTTAAACATAAAATTGTGACAACACTTTTAAAAATTTTAAATTAATATCTTTATAACTATTCCAGTTATCGTGTGGATGAACTTTTTTAATGGAGTCGCGTCCCATTGCGTTATAGTGTTATTAAAAATTAAATCTAATAAAATAAATCCATGTCAAAGTTTCACGGTGTTTTTTTTTTTTTTTTTTGCAAATAATAATTTGGATTCCTATTTTAGAAGTATCTGTCGTCTTTAGTTTTCAGCAAGGGAACAAAAGCATGCGATGAAATAGTGAATGAAACAATAAAAACGGTTAGAATTTCATTACAATAACGGAATCAGGGTTAAAAATTATTCAATCGTTTTTTTTTAAATTTCTAATTTTTTTTAAAAAAAAAATTGCACATTAATTTTTATAATTAACACTATTTCAAATTTTTAAATAGTGTAAAAATTAGTTATTTAAATAATATTTTCGTTAATTATTTTTGAGAAATATGAAAACACCACGATTTTAGTTAAAATATCATTTTGCTTCAGTATGCACATTATCACTCTTCAAACTACCGGGTATTTCAAAAATGACCGGTATATTTGAAAAATCAATAAAAACTAAACGAGCAGCTCTGAAAATATACCGTTTGTTGCAATATGTTTGGGACAACAGTAAATTTTCAGGCAGACAAACTTGCGAAATTAGTTACAATTTTCAAAAACAGATGGCGCTGAAGTCTGGAAAAAAATCTAAACTACGATATTCTCCAAATATTCACCATGCGCAGCAATAACATGGCGTAGTCTCAGAATGAAATGAGCAGAAACCCGTGTAAACGTTTCAGATGGGATAGCTTCACATGCAGAGCAGACGTATTGCTTCAGTTGTTCAATTGTTTCTGGATTGTGGCGGTTCACCTGATCTTTCAAGTGTCCTCACAGAAAGAAGTCGCAGGGGTTCATGTCTGGCGAATAGAGAGGCCAATCCATGCCTGTATGTGTGGGATTGTCCAAAGCAATGATACGATCATCGAAATGTTCGTTCAGGAAATTAAAGACGGCGGCGGTGCGATGTAGGCGGGCACCATCTTGCATAAACCACGAGGTGTTCGCAGTGTTCTCTAAGGCATTTCGTACCGCCACAAATTCACGAAGAATGTCCAAATAGCGTGGTGCAGTAATCATTGCGGATCTGAAAAATGGGCCAATGAGTCCTTTGGAAGAAATGGCGGCCCAAGCCATTACTTTTTTCGGATGCATGGACGATTGGACTTCAACATGGGTTTTTCTGTTCCCCATATGAGCCAGTTCTGTTTATTGACGAAGCCGTCCAGGTAAAAATAAGCTTCGTCCTTAAACCAAATGCTGCCCGCATGGATATCGCCGTCATCAAGTCTTTGCACCATATCGTAAGCGAATGTCTCTCGTGCACTGATGGAAGCAGTGCTGAGAGGTTGCCGAGTTTGAATTTTGTATAGACGGTACGTGAACGTTGGCTTTATTTGGACTGCAGCTGCAACACGGCGAATGGAAACCCGAGGTCGCTGTTGGATCACCTGTTGCACAAGCTGATTATTGCCCTCTGTGATTGCGCGGTCGCCCTACCTTTCCGTCACGTTCATCCTTCCCATTCCCAGTCCGTTAAAATTTTTCAAACAGATCCTTTATTATATCGCTTTTCGGTCATTTGGTTTCATTAAACTTCCGTTGAAAACTTCGTCTTGTTCCAACAACACTGTGTTCTACGCGGTGGAATTCCACACCAGAAAAATCTGTTCTAAGGAATAAATTATTTTTTCACAACAATCTGTGAACAGCACACGCTTCAAGCAAAAAGACGACGTACAGAATAGTGAACTCACAGACTGCGTTTTCTTCTATATCTTTCAAATTGCCCTCAGCGCCATCTGTTGTTGTAAATTGTAACTAATTTCGCAAGTTTGTCTGCTTGAAAATGTACTGTTGTCCCAAGCATATTGCACCAAACGGTATATTTCTATTGCTGTCCGTTTAGTTTTTATTGATTTTTGAAATATACCGCTCATTTTTGAAACACCTGGTATATTAACACCAAATTTGTTAAGTCAAGTTTGGTTTTGTGCGACACACACACACACTACTCATTTATTGGCAAAGATGATGAATTTTTGATCATTGATTAATGTAATGGAAGGGATTTTTTGGATCTAAATGGAATATTGTTGTTTATTCCTGTATTCTAGATTAGATTTTAGGTTATTTATAGCGTAAAATGACTAAAGTAGATGATACTCCAGAATATCGGTAATTTTAAACGAAAATCCTGAAGTTAATTTTTAGTTATATTTAGTTTTAGTTATATTAATTTCCCATTTTAAAAGCAACACCTTGGGGTCGGACCTCGTAATTTTGAGCCGTGATCAGATGACGAGGACGACACCTGAGCTAGAACCCACACCTCTCCGAACTTCCACACTTTACCAGCGGGACGAAAATCCTGAAGGAAAGATATAGTAGCTCTGCGGAAATGAAAGATAAGATGCCAGACAATGTATTGCAAAAATAGCTGGAGTAGATCGTACTATAGAATATCAACAATTCTGTAATAAAAATCATAAAAGGAAGATATATTTCTTCTTGAAAGTTAAAAAGGAAGTACATAACAATTTATAATAAAAATGCCTGAGGTAGATCGTATTTGAGAATATCGGCTATATTGAGCAAAAGTCTGAAAGATATTTTTGCTGCGTGGAAGTTAAAACTAAGATGCTAGACAATGTAGCAAAATGGCTGGAGTTGATAGTAGTCAAGAATACTGCTTATTTTGAACAAAAATCTGAAAGATATTGTTATTGTGTGAAAGTTAAAGATGAGATGCTGAACAATATAGGGCCGCGGTGGCCTGGTGGTAAGGTCTCGGCTTCGAAACCGGAGGGTTTCAGGTTCGTGACCCGATTCCACCGAAGAACCGTCCTGTAAGGAGGTCAGTTGCACGTTAAATCCGTCATGACCAAACGTCCTCCCGCCGGTGTGATGTGGTGTGGAGAGGGGGGTGCCAGCTCAGGTGTCGTCCTCGTCATCTGACCGCGGTTCAAAATGACGAGGTCCGTCCCAAAATAGCCCTTATGTTGCTTCAAACGGGACGTTAATATAACCAAACCAAACCAAACCAGCTGAACAATATAGCAAAAATGGCTGGAGTAGATAGTGGTTGAGAATATCGGCTTTTTTTCCAATAAAAGTCATAAAAGAAAATGAAGAATCTGAAGATAAAGTTCTGGGCAATTTATAGTAACATTTTTTAGGTAGATCAAACTCAAGAATATCGATCATTTTGCAACGAAAGCTTAGAATGAATTTGCATCTTTCAATGAAATGAACAATTCATTCAACTTCCCATGCCCTAATTATAGCCTACTAGAGTTGTCTCCCCGAAATTTTCTCACATATTCTCCAATAATTTTTCATTTATTCCCTTCCCCTCAGATTAAGGGCCGTGGTGGTCTGGTGGCAAGGTCTCGGCTTCGGAACCGGAGGCTTTCAGATTCGAGATCCTATCTCGCCTTAGAACCGCCATGTAAGCGAGTCTAGTGCACGTTAATCTGTCGGGGTCAAATGTCCTCCCGCTAGTGTGGTGTGAAAGCTTGGAGAGGGACTTCCAGCTCAAGTGCTATCAGCTGAACACGGTTCAAAATTACGAGGTACGTCCCGAAATAGCCTTAGTGTTGCTATAAAATGGAATGTGAATATAACTAAACTAAACTAACTAAACTACCCCCCCCCATATTAAATTGTGGACCTTGGGTAAATCAACGAATGTTTAGAATCATTGAATGATAGTAACTAAATATAGATCTTTTACACCAATCGATTGATGCAAAAATTGGACACAAAACTGCACTTGTTGGTAGCAATATCGAGTGCCAAATTTGATACATCTACATCATCGCGTTTTTGAATTATTGAGTTTACTTATTTCTGAGGATCGACAGACGGTCAAGCCGTAGTTGGATTTGGCTTGGATTTCGTTGGATTGGTCATATGTTAAATATGTGTACGAATTTTATATACCTAGTTCTCTTTATTTTGTAACTATCATATTAACTTATATTCGAACAACCGAAGAGACGAACATTTTTCTGTACAGATTTTGCTTGAAGTCTGATAGAAATCTGCAGATTTGGTGTAAAGATAGTATAACAAATTTCAAACGCCTAGCACAAAGTTGTTGTTTTTTTTGACATAGACATATAGATATTTTCTAAAAATCTATTTTCCGACCTCAAGGAGGTCTGAAATATGGAGATCCTCAAAATATCGAATTCGAATTTTTGACAATTATTATACTTTCTCTATGCTTCGTCTACGAGAAAATAAAAATTCGTTATACGTATACTTACCATGGTAATATCTATATAGTAGCATGAAAACATTTTTAAAGTGCTTCGAATTATTACTAAATAACAATAAAACATCGAAGGACACAAATATACCCAAAGTTATGAAAAAAAAATCAAATTACTGTCTCATTTACCAAAATACACAAGATTATTTATCTGAAATTTTCTACTAAATCAACAACATTACCTTAACTAATGTAGGAAAAAAAACCTTCCTTAATACCCCACTGCAATAATTAACCAAGATTCCCTTCTTCTCAGCCCACAAGAAACGGCAACGCATTTTGATCGCTCTTCCTCCCCCCTTCCCGTGACTCTTTGACCAATCAGAAGGGGCGCTGAGAAGGACTGGGGGGGGAGAAAGGGATGTCATTACCGCATACTCTGCTTACTGGTCCGGCTAATCAGGGATCCGGATTATCTGGGCAAGAAGAAAAAATCAGATCAGGGGAAGAAGAATCCGGCCGATGAAAGGAAAGCAGGATGGGTGGATTGTTAACTGCAACTGTAAGGGAAAGTTATCATCGGTGACTATATCGGGAGATGTTATCCTTCGTATAATAAATCAGGTTGTTTGTGAGTTTGTTGAAGCGTATTGTCAGTAATGCTATGTGTAGAAATCATTTAGGTTTAGAACCAGAATTCAGAATTTAGGCTATTTATAAGTTCTTGAAAATAGAAGGTAATGTTTGAACATTAGATGTTTATCATTAAGATAAGATGCACAATAAATATTTTTAAAAAAACTGTTTCAATTAATTTTTAACACATATGAAGTATGAAAAGAAAAAAAAAATAGTATTATAATTGTCTAAAACTTTCGATATTTTGATGTATTTAGAGATTTAAACTTTTCCAGTATCTGAAAAGTAGTAATGATTTTAAAATAAATGCTTTGAAAAACAAAACTGAAATGAAAAAGAAAAGAAAGTTGGAAAACGTACATTATTGGAAAAATTTATTTCTAAAGAAAACAAAACGAAAACAAAAATTAAATTAAAATGAAATCTACGATCGCAAATTTCAAGTTATCATGTGAGAACATGATAACTTGTTATTATTTTTTGTCCTTATTTGTCTTAATTAGTTTAAGTCATTAACCAGTTTAAACTGGTTTGAAACAATCACGCGACTTCTCTATCGGTCTCTCTCTCTTTTTATATATAATTATAATTTTTTTAAACTTTCATTTTCAGTTTTTCTAGCTGGTCAACAAAGTTTTGGAGCTCGACCGATTTTGAGATGAAATAACAGCTATGATGTCGCAGTTCTACGTCAACCTTTCAAAAACGCATCTGCTGTCAAAGAAGCATGAGTAATAATAAAGTAATACAGGTAAAAGCAGGTAAAAATATACATGCGATTAAAAGATGATGATGAAAATGGCCGTTTATGCTTTATTCATTGCCTGCGCGATTTTGAGCTTCAAAATAGCATAACCAAAAAAAACATCATGTTCTCACATGATAAAAAGGGGAAAAATATGAAATAGGTAAAGATATTGGCAACCGAATTACCAATAATCTTTCATGTTTTGTTAGAAAGAATCTATTTCGGTAATATAATTTTTAGAAATCCAATTTAGAGTTTTAATTTTTCATAAAATTTTTATAATTTTATTAATAATCTTCCTTGAATTTAATTCTTTGCACACGGAAAAGTAATTCGATGCAAAATTATTCACCTAATACAGTGGTCTGTTTATTGTTACGGAAAATAAATATATATATATAATTGTTTCAAGTTGAATTTCTGAGGCATTCATTTACATCTTTTTACCATTCTGTAAGTATTTTAACAATCAAAATTGAAAAATAAATAAATAAAACGCCAAAATGATTAAACGTTTTGAATGGTGACTGAGAGTCACTTCTCAAATGCAAAGGATTAATTAATAAAATGGTTAGCATGTTAATTATTAAATTATTCAAGCATTTATTCAATTCTAACGATAGATTTTTATTTTATTAGCTAAAATAATTATTTGATTTAGTTGATAAAAATTCTGATCATTTTTATTCTGTGCTGAAAAGAAATAAAGTTTCGAGTACAAATAATACTAACGTTGCTTTTCAAAGTTTATTTATTTTATCTATTTTCAAAATTTATTTATAGTGAAAAAATGGGTTCGAAGAAATGGTGAAAATAATTAATTCGAATTGTCTACCAAAGTTTATTTTATGTTTCCTCAGAAGGGAGACTGGACAGGATTGTATTTAACATTATCCCAAAAATTAGTCGTCATCTAGCAAATTGGCCGTTGGAAAATGTCTTTTTTTTCATACGGAGCGTGCGTTATTTCCTTATTACTTCAAAAGATCTGAACTCGCAAACAATGATAACAGGGCATGTGGAGGTTAATTCGATGATTTGAGTTTCAGAAATTGTTAGAATTCTGAAAATTTCTTGGAATCTGTGGAAACTTGCTTCTAATTTAATTCAAGAATGGCTATGGATAATTGCTTCAAATATCCTTACCCATACGAAGAATCGTCAAACCAATTAATTTTAATTTTCCAAATGGAAAACTTTTCCAACAATCTTAATCTCTAAACTTCAATAGTTTTAATTGTTAATTTTCTTTTTAAGAAAAATACTTTTCGCAGTTAATAAACAATCTTAGCAGACTAGATTTAAGAACGGATACTGAGAACTGAACAGTTCCAACAGTCCAGTTTGTTTGTTTTTTAACCACACGAATCTTTACAGTCAAAATCGAATTCTTGTTCATGCGCTATTTTCTAAAATGATGAATTTTTTAAATTTCTTTGAATATTTTGATACTGAGTAACTTTTTACTTTCTCGTATACGTAGTATAGAGAAAATATAGTAATCGACAAAATTTCGAAATCAAGATTTTGCCGAATCTCCACGTTTTAGATCTCCCAGAGCTCAAAAACACATTTTTGGAAAATATCCATCTATCTGTGTGTAACAAAGAAAATTCACAAACGCTTTGAGCAAGAAAGCTGAAATTTGGTGTAGGTCTTTGCACCAAATTTGCAAATATCTGTCAAATTTTGAATAAAATCTGTACAGAGGAAGTCCATCTGCCCGACTGTTCGAATATAAATTAACATAATAACTACAAATTAACATAATAACTACAAATTAACATAATAACTACAAATTAACATAATTACAAATTAACATAACTACAAATTAACATAATAACTACAAATTAACATAATAACTACAAATTAACATAACTACAAATTAACATAACTACAAATTAACATAACTACAAATTAACATAACTACAAATTAACATAACTACAAATTAACATAACTACAAATTAACATAACTACAAATTAACATAACTACAAATTAACATAATAACTACAAATTAACATAATAACTACAAATTAACATAATAACTACAAATTAACATAACTACAAATTAACATAACTACAAATTAACATAACTACAAATTAACATAACTACAAATTAACATAACTACAAATTAACATAATAACTACAAATTAACATAACTACAAATTAACATAATAACTACAAATTAACGTAATAACTACAAATTAACATAATAACTACAAATTAACATAATAACTACAAATTAACATAATAATTACAGCTCTACAAGACAGAAGAAACAAGAGACGCTCACTCGGCATAAATCGCAGACAGATAACTGTCAGCGGGCTTGTAAAGTGCTTTAAGTCGCAACACAAAGACCGACATTAATCCAAATAATAGTTTATCGGGGATTCTGAAACGTGAAGAACATCGAGTTCGGATTTACTGAGGATTGCAATATTTTCTCTTTAAAAATTACAATCCTTTCTCGTATTATTGCTGTGTCTTATGACACTTTACAAGCTGACAGCCAGCTGTCAGTAATCTGTCAGCGATTTAAGCTGAGTGAGGGTCTTTTGTCTTTTCAGTAGACAAAAATAGGGCCAAGAGTAAGACTTAGGTACTCACGCTCAACTCTTTTTGTGGAGCGGACTTCACTCATGCATTTCATTCACTCATCCCACAGATTGTAATTTACATGGAGGATTTTGTGTCCACGACAGATTTATACGTTCACTAGTACCGCACCCATGGAGAGTCTTCTTCAGGTGGGGTTCGAACTCTCAACCTAAGGGATACTAGTCCAACGCCCTACCAACCAGGCTATCCCGGCCTCCTTTCTCGAATACTTCGCATATGAGAAATTAATTCTCATAAAATTCTGTACGTATTCTATACACGGTAGCATATGTTAGAAACAGAACAAATGAATCCTCTTGATTTTATAGCACCATTTCAGAGTTTCCTGTGCCATTGTCCATGCCACGACACATTTCTCGTATTTTTAATTGTGTTCTTCAGAAAAAGCTTTCTTTTTAAAAAACATCATTGAACTAATACAATAAACCTCCAAGTGCTTTTACATTAAACTATCGTTCAAATTTATTTATTGTATATTACTAACTGTCTTAGGCGACCAGCTGGCTCCCTGGGATTTTAGTTTAGTTATATTAACGTCCCGTTGTAAAGCAACATTAGGGCTATTTTGAACATCGACCAAATGAAGAGAACGACACCTGAGCTGGCACCCCCCTCTCCACATCACACCAGACCCCACTAGGGGGAGGACGTTTGGCTCTGATGGATTTTGGGTGTAACATATCTCCTTGCACGACGGTTCTTCGGTGGAATCGGGTCTGGAACCTGAAACCCTACGGCTCACGAGCCGAGACCTTACCGCCAGACCACCGCAGCTTCTCTGGCTCCCAGTAAATGTCCATTATATTTAATTTCAGATAAATCGTTTTTTACAACTCCACGTTTATGATTCCAACAAGTTGTCCGAAATTAAAGCATTATTATTTTAATTAACTTAGGCTCTCTTTATCGTATTTATGTATACTTGAATCTCCTAATGGATGCAGTCCCATAATATCATAGTGCTATTAAAAACTTAACTATCCGTTTCATTTATCTTCTAAATTTCATGATTTTGCAACTACTTTCTTATTTATCTTGTAAACTACAAACATGATAAACATAATTTTTTTTTAGATTTGAACAATCGTAGAATGTCACAAGATTAAGGATTGGAAGAAAAAAATTAAAATTGAATTGAATTTCTGGGCAACAATGTAATATACTGTAGGAAATCAGCTTAAAAAAATATTAAAAAACTGACAACATGCAGCAAAAATTTGCTCGATTTTATATTTTATCATTAAATATAATTATGTCCTTAATATCATTAAATTTAATCATTAAATATCAGAATTAAAATTAAAAGTAATTATATCATTAATATGGTTTGGTTTGGTGTGGTTATATTAACATCCTGTTTGAAGCAACACTAGGGCTATTTTGGGACGGACCTCATAATTTTGAACCACGGTCAGATGACGAGGACGACACCTGAGCTGGCACCCCCTCTCCACACCACACCACACCAGCGGGAGGACATTTGGTCATGACGGATTTAACGTGCAACAGACCCCCCGTACACGACGGTTCTTCGGTGGAATCGGGTCACGAACCTGAAACCCTCCGGTTCCGAAGCCGAGACCTTACCACCAGGCCACCACGGCCCTCATATCATTAATATGAAAATTTCTAAATTTTGAAACGATACGAAATTTACTTTATTACAATAATAATTTTGGAAGTCATAGCAGAAAAACGCCAAGATTTGGCTTAATTTTTAATTGATTAATTCGAATTAAAATTTGTGAACATCTCTCAAAGGTGCACAATATTATCACTGTCCAAGATATGTGTTGTGAGTCAAATAATTTGCCATCTACCGAGCCAACACGCGCAATCACACCCGTTCATCTTAGAAAAACGAACTACAGAAAAATAAACTCCAGTAACAGAGTAATACAATTTAAAAATTGTAGACATATAATTTTAAGAACCGCAGATGATGTATTAAAAATATCAAGTTCTTCAAAAAGTTCATTAAAATTTTTATAAAGTTTATATAATGAGAATTTGCCCACCTAATAAAATTTGACAAACATATTCTCGAATAAGCTATTGATTCCAAATGTTCTGAACTGATACTGAATAATGTATAGAGCGTAATACATCATTGAAATTTTTCATGAATTTCTGAGGGAAATTATCTCATAATGTCAAGTTTGTTTTATACCAGCGTCTTCTTAATAATCTTATTTCAAGATATCTTGTTTGTATTCTTTTTTACTAACAAATAACCTTTGATAGCCATTAAAGAATCATTTACAATGCTGCATATTTCTCAAATATCTGAAAATTTTATGATGCAAACAAGCAAAACAAAAACACACACACAATTGCCTTCGTTCGTTAAAAAATAAATTGGAAAACGCAGCTTGCAGGCTCTGTCTTATAGCCAAATAATGGTCAAAAAAGGATGGAAAAAAATCGTCTGCTTTTCCTACGCCATCTTATTAGCTATCCACAGGTGAGTATCGATTTGGGCCTCTCCCTCTTCCTCAGCACTTAAAAATCCGTTAATGATCATCTTTACACTTCATTTCACTTCCACCCCTGCGAAGGGTTGTGCAAACAAAAGAGAGATAACAAAGACCCTGCAAGAGAGACGATTCCCATCGGGTTTTAGGGTTGTTAAGGAAGAAATCGAAGCTGATGTTACTTTCGTTTGCGAAAACGGAGGGTGAAAAAATCGTTTTCTGCTGTTTATGTATAAAAATGGGATATATCTGAAATAAAATATATTTTCTTGGATGATTGCTGTATCATTCCAAAAATAGTGAATATTTCTTTGCAGTATTTCTGTGTGGCATAAATCTGGTAAATTTCTGAAATAATTCGGAAAAATTGTGTAATGCGCATACCATGCAATTTGTTTCAAACATTTTCACTAGCAAGAATTTGTTCGATCAATGTTTTATAATAAAAGTAAAGAAGTTACTTCTTTCTTAAATCATCAAAACTACCAATTTCAATGTTAGTTAAGAAAAACAGATAAATTTTTTTAATGAAAATAAACTTTTTAACTGTTATCGGGTTCGGAAACCCTCAGCAGTTTTGCGAATGCGTTAAGATGAGTTTATTTACTCAAAATAGGGACGAGAAGCAAGATGGAAAGAGATGTAATAATTGGGTTTACTCTAATTCTACACGAACTTTGAAGGGTTAAAAACTGCGGATAACCCGTAATGTTGTCAGGAAAATATTGTAATTCACAATAAACTATTTTAAAGCAATTTCACAATTAATACTAAAAACATTTTGTATTAATCATAAAAATTCACACTACTACCATATTTAGGAATAAAAGTAGATTCAAAATATTTCAAATACAAACTGCAATCACATTTAAAATGAATCGATATCAAGTTCAGAATATTTCAAATACGCACTACAATAATATTTATAAATAAATGAAAAAAAGTTCAGAATTTTCGAAATTCACACAATAATTACATTTACTGATGAAAGAAACTGAAAAAAGATTCACACTATAATTGCAAACACACATTCAATCCACACTATAATTGCATTTATAAATAACTGAAAATATTTCAAATTGCTAACATGAAATTATTATTGCTGGATTTTATGCATTAATAAATAAATATGAAATTATGCTGGATAGTTACAACATTAATTTATTACTGACTCGCTAAATTAGTATTCTGACTTAAGAGATTTAAAGCTATTGCTTGAGATTCATTACTAGATGGCACAGAAATATTTTTCATACCTTGGCATTTTTTCTTGATGAACTAACAAGGCGTCTCTGCTGCTCATGACTTTTACTGGCTGGAGTATTATTTTTGGTTTGAAAAGTGGAAGCATGGGGTTTTGAATTGTTTCATAAAGTATTCAGTCAGAATAGGCATAATTGGAGATAAAACACTATCAAGTTCTTCTGTAGTAGCAAGAGAATCTATCAAAATATTACAATATTCTCTCAATTTCTTTTGTTGGTTCTAACAAGGTATTTCAGATTCATTGCTACTTACAAGCTTTATAAGTGAATCCATTTCTTTAAGCTTTAAATTATTAGTTTCATTGGATAGTCTGGGCGATGTAATTGATGGAATATTTTCACTAAGATTGTAGATTTCTGCAACTTCATCAGTGATCAAATTTTCATCCTTGGGAACATTATTTTGTCTCTAAAGGTGGGTTCACACGAGGATAACAGTTGCGCGCAATTGTTGTCTACCTGCTATTGTCCCTGTATTGTCCCCGTGTGAACAGTTGAGACAACGTCGATGGGACAATGGCTAATAGTTGTCCCGACGGGACAATCATTTGCCATTGTCCTGTTGCAGTGACGTGATTTTCCTGAAGTAGGCGTGATCTTCTATTGCGCGCAATAGTTGGCTTCGTGTGAACCCACCTTTATTGTACACGCATACAAAATGAATATGTTTGCACATATTTCACCTGATTGTAGAATCAATGCAACTGCATCGATAGTTACCTATGGATGCAACAATCAAAATCTTTGCATCGGACAGAATAGTTGCAATTTTGGTTTACTTTTTGAATTATGTATAATTCATCACAAGTTGATGTTGACAAAATGAAGCCCTTTGTAAATACACACAAGGTACTTACTCTATCTAAACTCAAACTCAGATTATGCTGCTTTCTAAGCTCATTAATCTTAAATATAATTTTTCCTTTGTGCAGCATAATTATTCCACCAAAAATTTTATCCCTTATAAAATGCATATCAGCATGTGTAGCTTTATCAAGCTTCCTTTTTAAATAAATGTATTTTATAGTTTTATTCATCCTAGCCGTAACTATTCATTCTATGCATTTCATATATGCATACAATATCGGAGCCAAATTTTCTTAAAATTTGTTTCATAATTATTAACACAAAATCTTCATCCATTGAAAATTTCTCACTTTCAGAAATCTGTGGTTTGTGATATAGTACAAACCACAGTTATCCTTGCCCTTTTTTTTTCATTTTCCTGGCCCAGGCATCAACACTGACAGCATCATTGATATGCTTTTGCCCCGATGATTCCAAATTGTACATTTTTTCACTATTTTAATCTTTCTGGTTTAAAATATGTGTTTTGTCCAATTTCGAATCAGATACATTATCTCGTATTTCATCGAAGTTATCATCAAAGTGCATTTCAGCAGCATTCACTTCTTTATGTTAACTTGAAAGAGAAACATATGACAGTTCCTATGTCCTACATGTTTATTCATAAAATAAACAGCATACTTTCCTTCAAAGGATCCAATCCTGTCGATATTACTGGATCCTTTCATTTTAAGTTGGCTGCCTTTTATGTGCACATCTCGCTGCTTAACAGCCAGAGCGAAGGCATTCGAAATAATGAGTGGTACCACTTTTGGAAGTCTTCAAGCCATGTGGCTTAGTAAAAAAAAATGTTGGTACTCTTTTTCATATCTTCTTTTCAGCTAAAAACATTCCTCAGAGTTAGAAATTCTAGTTTTTATACAGGTATTTCAATTCAGTGACAATAACTTCGCTTTTGTAAATTGTTATGCATAAATTGCACATTTACGCAAACTGTTGTTGGAAGTTGCTTAACTTTGTGATTTTGCAACAAATATAATTTGTGAAAAGACGCACTACGAGAACAGCATGCATATTCGGCAGGTTTCATCTTGTATAATTCGTTCAGTTTATTGAGATGCAACATGTTTCAAATTTCGCCAGTATTTGAAACTTTGTGAACAGTCTTTACACATAAATTTAATTGATGCATTTTCATCATGTGATGATATTTCATAATCAATTTCAGTATATTAATCGATGCATTTTCGTTATAAGATGATATTTCATCATTAATCTTAATAGGATTAATTTCATTATCTGCTTGCATTTCATTCGTCTTCATGGCAAGGAATTCCTTAGTAGTGTAAAAAGAAATGAATTCTTAATAAAGAAATATATACTGACACAACTTTAGTTGAAGTCAAACGGAAAGAAAAAAGCACACTCCGATTAGAAAAATTGATGTGCAGAGTTTGAAAATTTTCTTCTGGAACAAGGAATAGCGAGAAAAAAATCTGCTGTTTTAAACTTAAAATAAAACAACAAGCCAAACGATGGAATCGTACAGTTTTAAAAGCTACTAGATGCCTATTAATTGAATCTGGATTCATTCCTTGCTAGTTGAGAGATTGATCGGAGCACCCGCCTTGCGCAGGAAGGCTATCTCCAAGGCCCTGGTGCGTAACAGTCTTGGCGATGTAATTTCCCTGAGCTGTGAAAAGGAATGAGAGAGGTAGTCGTTCTTGTTTCAAAGTCCAAGAGGCCTGGGTGTGGGAAATAGAAGTGTCGTCCAATTGGATTCATTCCTTATCTTTGGGAAGAAGCTATAAATTGTGCTTCTTATATCCGGAACCGTTCCCCTTCCAAAAGCATAGTGGAAAATATAATCCCCTTTGAAATCTATTTTTTGAATCAAGCCAAGTGCGTCATACTTCAAAATTTTCAGTGAAAAGCATATTTTCTGAACAAGCATAAAAATGAGAAATTCGACCCAAGTTCAAACAAGTACATATTCCTTGGATATTTTATTAAATCCAAAGCCTATTGCTTCTACGAAAAGAAAACATGAAAACTAGAAATAAACAATGACGTTTGTTTTGTTGATGAGTTCGAGAACAGGCTGCCATCCAATGACTTAGTATTTATGATTCATACAGAAAATCAAAATAATTTATCTGCGAGTACTGAAAGCAAGGGATAAAGTACGTCATCTGACCTTGATGAATCAATTAGCAATAAAAAAGAAACTTCTGAATTCGAAAATGATATCGAAAACGCTAGCGTAATATCTGCAGTTGCGAATGGTATTCGACGCCGTACTCCTGGAAGACCTTTTGGCGATAATATCGGGTTTGGCGAAAATGGTCGATGGTACCCAAAAAAAATTCGTATTTCCTTTGAAGAGAATCAAGTTTGTTTACTAAATCGTGAACTTTATGGCCTCAAATAATCAGGGAGACAGTGTTATAACAAACTGGATTCCAAACTGAAACCTCTTGAATTTAAATAATTAAATTCTGACAAATGTGTTTATCACATGGAAACATCATCAGCTGAAGTCATCATAATTGTTTATGTTGATCATTTAATGATATTTGTAAACAACGAAACTGTTTATGAAAACATTCGTGATAAGTTAGCAATAGCCTTTAAAATGAAAGATTTGGAATTATTGTATTGCTGCCTATTAATTTAATTTTATCAAGGCTGAAAACAGTTTAACCATGTCCCAATATAAACATACTGATGATATCGTACACCGATTCAAAATGCAAGATGCGAAGATATTTGCAACTCTCAAAGATACAAGCATCAAACTAATCAAAGAGATGTCTCCTATAAATGAAAAAGAAGAATGCAAAATATTCCATTTCGTGATTTAATTGGATCTCTGATGTATTTGTCTGTCGCCATAAAACCAATCAGTTTTCTAAGCCAGTTCATCAGTAATCCAGGAAAAATGTATTGGCATGCAGCAAAAAAACCCTGAGGTACCCAAAGGGAGCTAAAATCAAGAATCGTAATTTTAGAAATCAGCAAAATCGTTGACAGGATAAGTGGATTATAATTGGGGGGTTCAGATGTCAATTACAGAAAGTCATTCACAGAATATGTATTCAAATGCGCTGGAGGTGCTATTCATTCATGTTCATTAACATAATAAGTAGAAAATGGGAATGGTTATTAAATAGTATAATACGATTCTAATGATTATCACAACTCAATGCTTAAAAATTAAGCATTAGCTAGCCCATAACATTGATATTATTCATATTGAACCACATATTTGTCGAATTAGATTCATGAATTGTTGAAATACTCGATTTGGGTATTCTAGCAAATCCTGTAATGAAATGAAATATTTCTTTATATTTGCTGATAGTACTAGTTTCGCTTCTTAAATCATACCAGTAAAATTTATATCTATCTTATCAATTAAAGTTTTGTTTTTTCTCATCACTAAACATTGTTGATTGCTATTTATCGCCATAAGATATTTTCTTACCCAGTTTAATGGAAATTAAATCTCATGATGAGGTAGCTGATCACCAAAGACAGTTAACCTCGATTATTTATAGAATATCCAAATTAAAAAGAGAAATTGACTTTATACATTATTTATTTATTAAAATTGCTTTTAAAGGTTGAAGGTAAAATTGCTTTGATGAAACATTTATATCAGAATTCGAATATACAAACGATAATAAAGGGATTCCAAAATTCATTGATAATTTCAGCTTATCTTGAGATTTATTTTTGTCGCAATTACTATCCTTGAGAAATTTTGACATTCGATTAACGAGTAAACTCAATAATAATAATAGAGCTTATTTCTGAATCTGCATAAAAGAATTTATGAAATCTTCTCTTTAAGTGCAGTGACAGAGTCGCTGCAGAGGAGCTTTGAGTAATTGCAAGTGATGTGTTTAGCTCTTAAAACTTTAAACTTGTCATTGACTCAAATGAACGAATCCCGTCCGCTTCTGTGGAGACAAAGAAATCTGCTCTTTAGAATAAATTAAATCCGGAGAGCATAAACATTCGGAGGCACAATCAGAATTGTTGTCAATGAATCTTTGTCTGTGAAAAGCGTATTTCAACTCTGAAGGGGGCCGGCTCATAATTTACATTTTTAATCACAGTTCCACTGTACTACTAAAGAGTTTAAGAAAAGAAAATAAGTTAAGAAAAGAAATAATTTAATGCCTTGTAGCTATGCAAAGGGTCTTATGAATGATTTTCTTTCTGCATTTTAAAAGGGATGCGTTGTTGTTAAGGCAGGTGACTGCGTTAAAAAGTAGATTTTTTACGAAAATATATATATTTTTTAATATTTTGTATGTTTGGACGATTTTTTTCATAAAACCATTCGAATTTTGTTTAAACGAATTTACTTCAAAAATTCTGCAACTGCGCCTGTTTGGAATGTGAAAGTGGAAGATATACTTCATTAATTCTACCAATTGCTAATTCACCACCATATTTCACCTCAATAAGTCCATGCAGGACCTCTGACCAGTTTGGTTAAGATCCTACATGGTGAAATATGAACTGTTACAATATTCATTCAAGGACCCTAATGTTGCTTTTACATGAGAACAAGGCTACCTTTCGATTATCCAGGCTCTGAGTAATTAAATCCTGTACTCCCAATTATATTCTGTTTACCTGCATCAAGATTTTAGTGATATTCCACGATCTTTCACCATATAAACTAATCTACACATCATATCTCATGAAATCACTGCATTTCATAAAGTGCATTCTTTTTTATATAGTCTGCTATTGCGGTGTAGCTTCTGATATGTATTCTTTTTCAATAAATTTTCCTTTGCATATTCATTCAACTGACTGGGAACCACAATGGTTCTGAGTTGAGGGGTACATTGCGGTGAAAAAGAAACATTAGTACTTGGCATTGGATTTGGGCAAGATATTCAATCACTTACCTTTTTCACTTTGACAAATTCATCTAGGCCCTATAACCAATTTGATCAACAGCAATATGAAAGACTCAAAAGACTCAAGTGTTTAAGACTCAAAAAAAGGAGCATAGAACAGTTTTTCCAGAATAATAAGACTTCCTTTCTCCATATCCAGGTTTAGAAAATTTTTCTTTATTCCCATCCTAATTCAATTCACTGAATAAAGATTTCATTAATATTTCCAAACTAGCCCCTCCCTCAAGCAAGTTAAAATTCATAAATTAATTGTTCCTCAACTTATGCATTCTGTTTTGAAAAGTGGCCTATAATATGTCTTTATTTTAAATAAATCTTTCTACGTATATCTATTCAACTGACAAGTAAACTTAACGGTCCCGAGTTCCAAAACACATCGTGGCAAAAAGGTAAGTCTTTTGTACCTTCTTTTAACCCTTTACTTGTATTCCCCCCCCCATAATCTTATTAAATAACACCATCCGTTTTGGAAGTGTATTGTCTTCCTGATTCGATTAAGAATCTTTAGAATTTATGAATTTTGTATACAGGGCGGTTCAAAACTTATCTTCCAAATTTAATGGGGAGGTAGGGAATATCTCAGGAAATCGATTTCACATAGGAAATTATGTCCGCGAACATCGACATGGACAAACTGGACAAGTGAAGTGAACACAAGGAAACAGTAAAGTTAAGTGGTAACGAACGTGACCTTTATTCCAACAATACAATTTCACAGAAGGTTCTCAAAATTGCGACTATTTACACGAACACGGTATTCACAGCTCCGTTGCATTGATCACCGAATATTTTCAAAAACGCCTGGCATATCACGGATAATTCCTGCTGCATATTTGCCGAGATATGTGGTATCAACTTGATGGAGCTCCAGACCATTGCTCAATTGTTGAGCGTAATTACCTGAACCGAACATTCGGAGCTCAATGGATCGAGAGAGGTAATCCGATCGTTTGGCCACCCAGGTCACCTGATTTATCATCAATATATTTCTCTTTGTGCTGGGAAATGAAAGACCATGTGTATGAGACTCCCGTCGACAGTGAAATGGAACTTGTTGCCCGAATAGTAGCTGTCTCAGGTATTGTTCGTAATATGCCAGGCGTTTTTGAAAATTTTCGGTGGTCAAAGCAACGACGTTGTGAAATATGTATTGTAAATAGTCGCAAATTTGAGCACCTACTGTGAACTTTACCTTGTTCGAATAAAAGTCATATTCGTTGCCACGTGACTTTACTGTTTCTTTGTGTTCACTTTACTTGTCAATTTTGCCCATGCAGACATACTTTCCTATGTGAAATCTGTTTCCTGACGTATTTCTTATCTCCCCACGAAATTTTAACCATAAGTTTTGAATCATTCTTTATTTTTAATAAAATTGTTTCGCCTTTGAATTATTTAAGTTTAGATTATAAAATTGTGAAATGGTAATTAGATTCCGTATGACACCTGGCACTATGATTCGGGGGGGGGGTAAAATTTCAGAATCACTTTGTATGCATTGATCCAAAAGTTCTTCAGTCTGAAATTAGGAGACGGTCCCCAAATAAGTTGCTTCCCCGAATTCGCTTTCGGATGCGATTGTTACGCATCCTTTCTCTTCTGTTCAAACTTTTGCAAACTTTCAATTCCTAAAGCGTTCCATAAAAGAAAAGGATTTTCTTAAGTGCGGATCCTTTCTTCTTTTTCAGGGCCCCGGAGAAAGAAGGCGAAGGTGTTTATGAACCCTAAAACAATCTTTAAACTGGAAAAAAAGAAGGTTTTGAATGGGAACTTCATCCTTACCTACCTCTAGTCAGCAGTTTCTCAAAGAAATGAAATTTTCGGAAAGAAAGGAGGAAAGTTTACTTTTGCTCAAGTGCGTTTATCTAGTCATTAATACGAATTTGTTCGGAGTTATTTTTTATGATACCCTGCAGAACAATGTTAACGCTGAGTGTTATTACATTTTTAAATTAATGAAATTAAAAAATTCATTAATTGGCTATTTACTTTGGTTTAAGTACTTCAATGTTTTCAGACATCCCCTTAAAATGTTTTAATATAAAATTCATGTTACAGTGAGATAAAGGATTAGGTTTCGGAGGAAAAAAATCTTTTAAAAAGTATTTCTTTCAGAAATTAAATAATCTTTTCTTAATAATTTAGTACTATGTATTCTTAGAACAGCCACAGTTTTGAAATTGAAAATTAAATAATTTGCTTAATGGAAACGGATGCTGCTATAAAAGAAATTAACTACCGTTTTAGGGATTTAGAATTAGTGATTGAAAATTGTCTTTAAGTTCGTTGTAATTCATTCCATTACACTGAAATTGATCCAATTGCAATATTGAATTTTTTTCTATAATTTTTTTAAACTACTATATTTTAACGTAAGTAGATTCAGGGGATAGTTTTAATCGCACTTCGTTCATTTTCCCATTGATTTTTGCATTCTTTTGATAATGTATGTCGTTTGAACACGTTGTCAACAATACTTTTATTTATCTGTTATGGACCGCGTCCTGGCATAGGGGTAGCGCGTCTTCCCCGTGATCTGGGCGTCCCGGGTTCGAGTCCCGGTTTGGGCATGATTGTTCTTACGTTGTTCTATCTGTGAGATGTGTGAATGTGTCTTCCTATAAAAGGGGTTATGCAAGAAAATGAGTGATGCGTGAGTAGCAAAGTCGTACTCTTGGCCCTAGTTGGCGCTACTATAAAAACAAGAGACGCTCCCCATCCGGCTTAAGGTGTATGTACACACTTGAAAGTTCAAAAATCGTCTAAAACATCGAATAGTTTTTTTATTGCTTAATAATGTTCTCTGATCCTTTAGCTTTCAAACGATACCAAGATGTTGTCAATATTCGTAATATTTTTCGAGTTATAATTATTTTTCTTGAGGGGATTTCATTAAAAACTCTAGTTACGGTTTTTTTAAAACTCATTTTATGAAGAATGATATTTTTCCACTATGTTGCTTCATTCAAGCAATCATAACTCAACAAGAAATGAACCACCAAATACAATTATTTATATATCAAAATAATCTGTATAAAATAGCGGATGTTTTGTGCCTCAATCAGAGATATATTTATAGAAATAAATTTTTAATAGCTATTTAAAAGTTAAAATTACAGAAAAATTCTCGCTTTTTCTATTAATCGTTGATGAAAAAATTGGCAAAAAAAAAACTATATATTTGTATAACTTGATTGAGGCAGACAACATGAAGACTAATATTAGGCATCATTTCCAACTAAAATTGTGCGTCTGTACAAATTAGAATTTAAGATATCATGTTTCAAAATATATGCTAATTAGCTCATTAAATGTTATTTAATTAATTAATAATTAGTACAATATGGTTTTTTCTCACTGAAATGAGTTTAAACATATTAATGACCTACTGTGAAAAAAATGGATTTTTAAAGTTAAAATTTAAAAAAAAAAAATCTTCTAGTGTGTACGTACACCTTAAATCGCTGTCTCCGTAACAGCGGGCTTGTCCGTGGCAAATGCCATAAGAAACAACAACAATCTGTTATGCAGCTACGATTGTATTTCGATTGGCGTTATATAATGAGATAAATAATGCATTGTACTCAGTAATTTTGATGAAATAATTAATTTTGTCAGTGAACATATTGTTCACAAGCAAATGACTCATCCGGTGACACTTATGCCCACTGCATAACTCGCTATAACTGACCGCAGGCCTATGATGCCATGAACACTTTAACAATGTAATACTCATATTATATCCATATAAAATGTGATCGTCATCCCTCTTGTATTACCTTACATTAAATGCAATATATATAAGAAGGCGTGACTAAATATTATCAGAAAAAAATAATAATTACATAAGATTAAATAAAAATTATTATATCTGTTGAATAGTTTTATTAGTGAATAAATTATTAAGTAGCTTTATCTACAGATGCTTAGACACCAATTAAAACCACATCTTAGAAGAGAAAACGATCCGGGTCTTCAGTTTAGATAATTTAAGTATTTAAAATACAAGTAAATTTCGATTGTGGTCTCCTATATTGCAATTATTAAGTAGCTTTATCTACAGATGCTTATACACCAATTAAAACCACATCTTAGAAGAGAAAACGATCCCGGTCTTCAGTTTAGATAATTTAAGTATTTAAAATACAAATAAATTTCGATTGTGGTCTCCTATATTGCAATTATTAAGTAGCTTTATCTACAGATGCTTATACACCAATTAAAACCACATCTTAGAAGAGAAAACGATCCGGGTCTTCAGTTTAGATAATTTAAGTATTTAAAATACAAATAAATTTCGATTGTGGTCTCCTATATTGCAATTATTAAGTAGCTTTATCTACAGATGCTTATACACCAATTAAAACCACATCTTAGAAGAGAAAACGATCCCGGTCTTCAGTTTAGATAATTTAAGTATTTAAAATACAAATAAATTTCGATTGTGGTCTCCTATATTGCAATTATTAAGTAGCTTTATCTACAGATGCTTATACACCAATTAAAACCACATCTTAGAAGAGAAAACGATCCCGGTCTTCAGTTTAGATAATTTAAGTATTTAAAATACAAATAAATTTCGATTGTGGTCTCCTATATTGCAATTATTAAGTAGCTTTATCTACAGATGCTTATACACCAATTAAAACCACATCTTAGAAGAGAAAACGATCCCGGTCTTCAGTTTAGATAATTTAAGTATTTAAAATACAAATAAATTTCGATTGTGGTCTCCTATATTGCAATTATTAAGTAGCTTTATTTACAGATGCTTATACACCAATTAAAACCACATCTTAGAAGAGAAAACGATCCGGGTCTTCAGTTTAGATAATTTAAGTATTTAAAATACAAGTAAATTTCGATTGTGGTCTCCTATATTGCAATTATTAAGTAGCTTTATCTACAGATGCTTATACACCAATTAAAACCACATCTTAGAAGAGAAAACGATCCCGGTCTTCAGTTTAGATAATTTAAGTATTTAAAATACAAATAAATTTCGATTGTGGTCTCCTATATTGCAATTATTAAGTAGCTTTATCTACAGATGCTTATACACCAATTAAAACCACATCTTAGAAGAGAAAACGATCCGGGTCTTCAGTTTAGATAATTTAAGTATTTAAAATACAAATAAATTTCGATTGTGGTCTCCTATATTGCAATTATTAAGTAGCTTTATCTACAGATGCTTATACACCAATTAAAACCACATCTTAGAAGAGAAAACGATCCCGGTCTTCAGTTTAGATAATTTAAGTATTTAAAATACAAATAAATTTCGATTGTGGTCTCCTATATTGCAATTATTAAGTAGCTTTATCTACAGATGCTTATACACCAATTAAAACCACATCTTAGAAGAGAAAACGATCCCGGTCTTCAGTTTAGATAATTTAAGTATTTAAAATACAAATAAATTTCGATTGTGGTCTCCTATATTGCAACTGCCTTTGTAACAACATAATAACTTGTTGATAAGTAATAGCAACGTCCATTAGTGATAAGATATATATTGCTTTCATAAAGAGTTGAATTACATTTCTAGTGTCTATAGAAGGCTCTATATTCCATCGTATGCTATGGAAATCTGGAATGATACTGACCTGGTGTCAGGAATTGGATTTTGAAATCTAGAACCATGTTGGCCTGGTGGTAGAAATCACTTTTAGTACTCCTACTAATCCGGGTTCAAGATTCAATTCTTTCAAAAGATCCGTTGTTATTTATTGTTGTTTACTTATCAACGGATACAACCATTTTTTAGAGAAAAAATCTATCCCAATTTTTGACTTAATTATTCTGTATATTCCCGAACTTTAAAGGGAGCAAATCAAGTTTTGCTCTGCATTTGTTGCTGCATATTTAACTCTTGTTCTTTTGTACTTCAACATACTGAATGTGTTTTTTGTACTTTACAGAAGCACCTAATGATAAGCAATGAAAATGTTCATCGAAGAGAAGTACATATAGTTCGCGAATACAACTGAGCTACTAAAGGTGGTCTATTTTATAGTTTCCGATGGAAATTCAGATCAGGACTGGTCTGGGATCCTGAGGATGTGATTCGAGACTTAATTTTTCCAAGATCTGATATGTATCTACAATTGCTGACATTACTATACCAACGGTAATTTCTTAGAGGCCGCTTACCGCTTTCGACACAGGTATTATGTAAATTTCTGAAATTTTGAGCAATAAATCAGCTTTAGTTCTAACTGGATTGCTGCATATGTCTTTGTAATGCCAGAGACTGCTAATGCTAAGTAACGAAATTATTTATCAAACGGAAGATGATTATGGTATTCAAAGAAAGCTGAACTGGTGTTTTCGGAAAGGTTTCTATTTGGTGTTATCATTTGGAAATCTTAAATCGCGCTGGCAGAAGAATTGGCTTTTAGGAATTTAAACATGTAGATTCGAGACTTTTATTCTCCCAAAAATCTACCATGTACACAAGCTTGGATAATATTAAATAAAATAAAATGTCTTTTTGCTTGTCCAAAACGAGCCTTTTTGGAAATTTGACGAATAAAATTCCTACTAAAAAGTTTTTCTTGTCTTGTAAAACTGGTTAAAATTGTTAAGTCTGTATATCAAAATAAGCTAATCTATGAAATCCATCTCAAAATAGCCTTCGTACAACTTCAAAATGAAACAATAAGCTAACCCATGAAACTTTAATAGCGTTTCACTATGAAATTCTTCACAATTTTTCAAAATGCATTATATGCCAAAAGTAGATAGATGCTCTTTGATTATTCTTAAAGACTTGAGGTAAAGGCATCTTATATCTCAGAGTTTACTGTAAAATTTAGGTCCTAAATTAAACAACACGAAAAGTATCGAACAGTGACAATCTCTGAATAATTTCAGTTGACAAAACTAGATTTAAAATTTATTGCTTTTAATAGCTCAAAATTTTCCAATACAGCTTAAGAATGACTTAATGCTATCGTAAAATTAAAATGAAACGGATTTATCTTTTCAACAAAATATGAATTGAATTTCATATTCCATTTTCTGCTTTAGAGATATGAGATACCTTCTTAACGTTTGTTGTTTGTTTGTTTGTTTCTTATGGCACTTGCCACCGACAAGCCCGCTGTTACGAAGACAGCGATTTAAGCCTGAGGGGAACGTCTCTTATTTTTTATAGCAGCGCCAACTAGGGCCAAGAGTACGACTTTGCTACTCACGCATCACTCATTCGCTTGCACAACCCCTTTTTACAGGAGAGCACATTCACACATCTCACAGATAGAACAACAGAAGAACAACCATGCCCAAACCGGGACGCCCAGATCACGGGGAAGATGCGCTACCCCTATGCCAGGACGCCGGCCCTTCTTAACGTGATACTCTTTACCATAACACATGGTTACCATAAAAAATTTGGTTGGTTACAAGATATTCAAAGAAAGTGCTTTTTTCTAATATGGCTTTAAAAAGTAAACGCTTGCATAAGAAAGGTGGGCTTTGGTTATTACTTTTGGATTTTAATCATAAAATAGATATTTATCAGCAGTTAAAAATTCAATTAAAGCTTATCCTGAAATCTTGATTTCAAAATAAACGATAATGAACCACTACATCATCACCTGGCAAGCACTCTATTTAACACCCGATAATCTTTCAGGAAATAGCGTTTTAATGAGCAATCAAATATTAAACCATGCTTTTCAAAACCATCTTAAATAAGCTCGCGCCCTCATCAGAAACGCATTTGCTGCCGATGCATTCAATCAATGGAGCCTGAAACGATTATCGTAAAAACGAACCCCTTTTCAAATCATCGCCTAGTTAAAGCACTCGATGAATAGCGGCTCGGTGCAGACGACCTTTTTTCTTCTTATTTCGAATTCTCTCTATCGAATATTCTGAAGTGCGATGGTTCTGTCACCCCTCGAAGCATTTGGTTGTGGCAGAACGATTATGCCTCCGCAAATAAGAGTTCCTCCCGTCAGTTCTAATTTGCATAAAGGGGATCTTTTTCCCTTTCCAAGAGTGGGGAGAAAGAATTTGTGAAAGATTCCGCCGTCTTTCGGAAAGAATGAAAGCGAAAGGAAGAAGGAAAGGATTCGAATGGAATCGAGAAGTAGAAACAGAGAGTTTCTTTTTTCTTTTCTGATTGAACAATTCTGTGAAAAAAAAATATATTCTTGGCGAAACAGTTTATTAACAAAATCAAGATTCAGTTATTGAAGTGTTTTACTGTCAATTGCCCAAATTATTTTAGAACAGAATGTACTTTCTTAGTACGTTATCTTATAAGTTTAAACGAGCAATTCATGTATATATCTAAATTTATTTCTTACTAGCCACCTTTGGCGACCAGCCGGTTCGTCAATCTTAATGCTCGTTAAAATTTTAATAATTAATTATTTTATGTAATTCCTACTTTAATAGCTTCTTTATTAAAATATTTCAAAACTTCATATTTTGATAGTCATATAATTCACTCATAATATTATAAAGGCCTTCAGTCATAACGTAATATGTATCGCTCTAATTTTCTGTTAGCTCCCGTAGAATTTATGCCTTAAATTAAAGTGGAAAGGATTAATCTGCAATTAATATAATAATATTTTATACTGAAACAAAGCATTTTTTTAATAATATGATTACTGAAATCAGAGTCGCTGAGCATTTAAACCTTATGGCCACTAAAGAATATCTTTCTTATTTTATGTATTATCTCAAGAATTTGTCAACAAAAATTTCTCAGATTCATCATGAACAGATCGATTCATTAACAATGTTTGATTTTAAATGCATCAAACACTAAGAAAATAAATAAATAATAAATAATAAAACACTAAGAAAATAAATAAATAAATAAATTATAAATAATAAAACACTAAGAAAATAAATAAATAATTTAAATAATCGGTCGAAAATATATTAAGCCTGTCCTTATTAGCGTGAGAAAAAAAACTGAAACCTTATTCATTTGGCGGTGGGGAAATGAAAAGATTTTTTGGCGTGAAAGTTAGTTTTTAATTAATAATTAAAATTCTAATTAAAAATTCAAAAATAAAGGACCCCATGTGTACATTCGCGACTTCCAAGGTATGCATGTGTCAAATTTGGTAGCTGAAGGTAGAACGATCTGGTCTGTAGAGCGCCAACACACACACACATTGAGCTTTATTATAAGTATAGATATCTCGGAAGGGGCTCTAACAATTTGGATCAAATTTTATATTTAGGTAAAGTTCTGCTTTTTAAGTTTATCTGCATAAGTGTCTTTCCTGAAAAATTGAAATTTTACTCAAAGAAAAAAAACATTATTTTTATTTTACAACTAACTATTAGAATAAGTATACTCAACTTCCGTTTCGAAGTGTGGACAGTGCAGTATGGTAGTCTAAACAACTTGAATGATGCGTGTGTTGCGGGTCCTCGGTTCGAGTCGCGTTTTTCGTTTTAATTTTTTACTTATATACTGTACATTCCCGATTATCCGCGGAATTGGGTGGCGCGGCCGTCGCTGATAACAAAAATCGCGTATAATCCGAAAAAAGCTAAAAACGGGTATAGCAAAAGAGAAAACAGTCATTCCAACTTTGGAAAATCGTTTTATGTACAATAAAACGTAAAATAAACGGCAGGAAATGTTTAACTAACGCTTAATATTTTAATATATCACTCAAAACTAACCTAAAATGCATTTTGTTAGTGAAAACAGAAAAGTGCTTTGTACTTACGAGAAGCGTCAAAGATGCACAGAAATACACAGAAGGAATTAATACATATATACTGTTTTAATACTGTAATGTATTATGTAATTACAAAAGCATAACTGTAAAACTACACCTTTTTGAAGAAATCAGTCATTTGTGTTTGCTTCTTGCTTTGGAAGCATTTTCTGTTTGCTTAGAAGGAAAAAAAAAAAACTTAGTGCGGCAGGCGCGGATAACCCGTCAGCGGATAATCGGGAGTCTACTGTATTTATATTTAAAATTTTCGATTTTAAGTTTATCTATGTAGGTGTCGTTCCTGGAAGATGCGATTTTACAGAAAAATAAACCATTTTTATAATTAGTTATTAGAACTTTTTCCCATCTGCTCTCATGTCATATAGCGCCATCTCGGACTTGATTTCACCATGGCAAAAATGAGGGCGAGTTCAAAAATATAAGTGATGAGAGATAAACTGTAAAATGAATACTATAATTTAACAGAACGTTTCGAATAATATGCTAAATTAAGTGCATCTATGAATTTTTTATTTAAATAACCAGTTCATATGTAGGTAAGATTGAAAAATATTCATATTGTTACAAATCTGTAATTTTGCTACTCGGCACAAATAGTGTCATCCTGGAAAAACCATTAAAACTTTTGTAAGATCTGTCCTGTGCGTGCTGAGCTTGGCGACCATTTGGCGACTTGGCGACGAATTTGGCAACTAAATGGACCATACTGGAAAGTTTGGGAAGTTTCACGATCCATCCAGTAGGAACCAAGATACACCCAGAGATGTACTGATTGGTCTGAAGATTCTAGCCCCACCTCCTGGTACTATAAAAGACGGGCACTCTGAAGTTGCAGTGAGGAAGTGTGTGTATCGTCGGAAGTTGTGTGTGAGAGGAGTCGGAGTCACCAACAAGTAAAAAAATTAGAAGATGAGACAGCAAGCAAACTGCTGAACTATAGCGACTAAATGTGCTGTGTCATTACGATTGATTAGTTGTATTTTTGTAGAAAATTTTTTGTAACAATATGTAATCAGTATGTGATTCGTATCGAAATATTTTCTCCGATAAAACATGATTTAACAAAAACTGTAAAATCCAGCTCGGTTTTTCAGATATTCTAATTTCAAATTGTACATAAAAAAAAGCAGAATTAATCTTGCTACCATCATATACACTGCATGCAAAATGAAAAAAAGACAATTTAAATGGCATCTTCACAGACAATAAGTAGAATTCGATCCGAATCGAAAAATTAAAATCAAATATATATATATATATATATATATATATATATATATATATATATATATATATATATATATATATATATATATATATATATATATATATATATATATATATATATATATATATATATATATATATATATTTTCTCACAAAAATTAATCTGTGATAAAGTATTTTTCTGATATATTAGAAAATTACTTATAAAATCAGCTTTTGATTATTGAGATGATTTACTATATGTTATCTAAATTATTTTAAGACAGAATATGTTACATAAATGTTATTTAACATCAAATTATGCTAAAAAAAATTTGCAGTGTTAATCTTATTACCACAGCAACACATGCGAAATGAAAAAATAAGAGATCAAAAAGCGTCTTAAAGGGAAAGAAATAGAATTCTATTCAAATCGCAAAGTTGAAAGAGGGTGTTATTTTTCTGTCTGAATACTTATATAAAAACAAATTATACTGTTGTAAAAATTTACTAATAAAATCAAAATTCAATTATTAAGGGGATTTATTGCCAGCTGTCAAAATTATTTTGACACAGAATATACTTTTTCAATTGGTTATCTAATTGAAGACTGTACGCAAAAGAAGTCGGAATTCATCTTGTTGCCATAGAAACTCCACTTATAATAATAATAATAATAATAATAAATCTGTTTCGAATTTAAGGCGAATCCACAAGTAGAATTAGAAAATTTCCTTTTTCTTTTCTGAATATATCAATGGCATGATAATAAGGATCTGAATATTAAAAATTTAAATATTAAACAGTTTTACTTTATAACGTCCAAAACATTTTAAGAATAAATACGTTTTCTAGTTTAATCATCCAATTCAAAACTCTACGCAGAAAATGAATCTCATTATTTTGGTTACTTTCTAGAATAATGGGAAAAAAAAAACCCAGCAAATTTCTTTTCTTTTTTTCTGTTTAAATTATTCTGTCTGATACGGAAAATATGACAGATAAGGAATTTTATTGGTCATAAAATTTAAATAGTAAAATGTTCTATTTTTCAGCGCCCAAAATATTTTAAAAATGAATACGCTTTCTAGATTTGTCGTCCAATTCAAAACTCTATGCAGAAAACTAATCTCATTAGTTTGGCTACTTTCAAGAAAAATGAATTATTTTTAATTTAATTTCTTGAAAAGTTAATATTTTTCAATTTTAATCTAGAATCTGAACCAGCAAATTTCTTTTCTCTTTTCTGATAAAATTATTCTGAGGCGATGAAATTATACGGCCGATAAGGAATTTTATTGGTGGAAACAAAATTATGTTATTGAGTTTTATCCTCAAATCAAAATATTATACCTTACAATCAGATTTTTTTTAAATGAGTTATGTAATTCAATAAGTGGTTAATTTTGATAGATTATGTAAAGTAATAAAATAATTATATAAAAATAAAATTGGTAGAACTGAAATACTTACACTGACAGATGCTGTTTAAATATCTATAAAAATATTATACAATAATATGTTCCGAAGTTATTGAGATAAAACTAAATTTTGTTTGATTTTTAATTAATATTCTGTTTAAAATTCAAAAAAAAAATTCTTTCTATGAGATTTACTGCTTAATAAGTAACTACGGACCAAATTCGATTGTTGTCTGTTGTCTGCACTGTGCAATGATTCTCGCGTCACTCAATTTACAGATAATATGCTGACCTATAAACATTATCAAGTTTTAAGAAAGAAAAAATATAAATAATGCATTTTCTTTTGAGTTCCACTTATTTTTCTTATCTGTCATTTCAAATGTATTCTGCTACTGAATCTTTTAAGTAATTTTTCGAAAAAAAAGACACATATACGTTCAAGAAAACGGCATTATCCAATTTTAAATTCCAAGTGAAAAAAAAATTCCTTTTTACATCTATCTATCTTTTTTTTTTCTGGTTTCTTCCGCGGTTCGTGGTTTCGCAGACGACATATTCTGTTGCCACCTCGCGGAACAAATGAACTTCAAAGATCATGAATACCAACACCACACCCCTGTGCGCTGGGGATCCCGATGATGTTATTTTGTCTCCCTTTCCGGTCCATAAAAATTCAACAGCTGTCGAAACGCCATTGACTTTCAAGGAGTTAACCATTTTGTTTTCGCCATTTTCACCGCTCGCAAATTTGTAAGTCATAAAGCAGGCCCGGGAAATTTCAATCCCCCCTCTCTGCCAAAAAGGAAGAAAAGAACGCCGAGCCGAAATTGGCGGGAAAATTAAATTTGTGGAGAAATGACGCATCCAGGGTAAATATAGTAGAACGCTTTTTCCAAGATGGACTCTGGGTGTGAGTCATGTTGGTCACAAATTCGAAATGGTGTTTGTTCTTAGTCATGACCTGGGATCGTCTTGTTTAAGCAAAGGCGACAAGGTGGGGGCAAACAAAGTAGGGAGAAAATAAGGGTCTTATGTCCCCTGATACTAATTAGAAGAATTTACTTCCGAGAGATGCAGGGTTCTAAGTATAACGGTTTTAAGTTGAAGAACCATTTCATAGTGTTTTCCACTGGAATAGTTAGTAGAATCTGAGTTTTAAGAACAGAAAGATGGAAGATTTTGGAAAATTTTAACTGCTTTTAGTTAGAAAAAGAATCTAGAAATTGAATAATTTACCTAGAAAAAGGAAAAAGAATAAATAAAAAAAAAAAAAAAAGAAGAAGAAGAAGAAAGAAAGAAAGAATCAGCGGAAGTGGTTTCCTTAAAACTTTCTCGCATACTCTTTAATAAATTTGTGGTGACGGAGAACGTCTTACATGGCATTGGCGTGCAATAGTTACGAAATATTAACTTTTGGCATAAATTTAGTATTTTTATTGAATTTATCTTATTCTTGATGATTTATTTGGCGATTAATCCCTGGAATGCCCTAAAAGTATCCAAAAATCGAATTTGTGTTTTAGATATGTTTTTGAAACCGACTGAAACAAAATTGCACTTGTAGTCGGAAAATCCCATACCAGATATGATATACTTTTCACTGCACTTTTAAATTATCGCTTTTATTTGCTTCTCAAAGTACAGACGCTCAACCCTTAGATGGATTTGACTCAAAATTTCACAGGAGTTTACACTATAGATGTTAAATCTGTGTAGCGAATTTTATTAACTTATATTCGAACAGCCGGATAGACGAATTTCCTCTGAATAGATTTTACTCAAAATTTATGGAAATCTGCAAATTCGGTGTAAAGACTGTATACCAAATTACAACCATCCAGCCCAAATCGTCTTTGAGTTATCTTTGTCCCAGACTGGCAGAGAGACGGACACATTCTAAAAATGTGTTTTTTGATTTAAGGGAGGTCTAAAACATGTAGATTTGTCAAAATGTAGAGTTCGAATTTTTTGGTGATTACTATAGTTTCTTTATACTACGTATATAAGAAAGTAAAAAGTATTTAAGTCATTGAAAAATCCGAACTTGAAAGTTTTAAGAATCTCCAGTTCCGCAGTTTAGTAGAATTTTGGAATAATAAAGATCCTATTTGGAATTATATCTATCTGCGATTAAAAACGAGATGAACTTTACAAACGAAATCAGATACGTGTTCTTTATTAAAAAATTGTATATTCTCTTAAATAATGATGTCTAAAGTATGATGTCTTTTAAAATAATGATGTCTTTTTAAAGAATGATGTCTAAAAAAACTCTCCGTTTACCCATCTATCCATCAATGTGCATATGAAGAGGATTTTTTCAAAATGATGTGAGTTATGAACGAAAATTGGACTTGAGGATTTATAATATAGAACTATGTTCCAAATTTGTTATCAAATCCATCGACAGCTTAAATGTCTATCAGTCATTTGAAATGTCTGTAGTCATTTCAGTCAAATATCTATCAGTCATCAGTATGTCTATTTGTTTATATGTGAATGCGATATTCAAAAATTCGATAAGCTAAAGGCATAAATTTTAAAATATTATTTATTAGCCGTCTTTAGCTATCAGTTGGTTCAGCGGGATGGGTGGTTGTTAAACATTTTCAATGGTTGCCTCAACAAAATATTTTTAAACTTCAAATTTTGACATGTCACTCACACTATTTCAAAATTCTTATACCATTCTATACATTGTGCTAGGCGTTTTCCTAATTTTCTGTCTATATATTTATATAAACAATTGAATCACAGGAAAGAGCAGCAGTGTTTAAAATAGGCAAATTAACAAAATTTTCGCCTATGTTTGAGTTTCAAAAATTTTGATTTTAAGTGCAACAAAATATGCACTTAAATAGAAGTGGTATTCATTAAACGCATGTATTACATTAAAACCTACTCAGCATGGAAAAATTAGCCAAATTCTAATATTTCGATCCCAAAGATGGAAATAAAGCCAAGATTAAATATTATTAGCAATAAAGCGAGTGGTTTGAATTTCGCTCCAATAAAAGAATATATTGTTGTAAAATGCGCTTAAAATATTTTATTAAAATTAATTAAAATATAAATAAAAACATGTGAAAAAAACTGATAAATGCTATTTTTTTATTTTAAGATATTGTAAAAACAGTTTCTTTATTCAATATTTTTGAACTCTATCTAAAAATACCTAAAACACCGAAATTTCACTAACTTCTTAATTAATTAAAATTTAAAAGAATCACTCCCAGGAGAACATTTCCACACTCCTAATCCTATATATGGTTCAAATTAAATAACTTTGGCGATCAAGTCAAGAATCTGGCCTATAGAGCGCAAAGGCCTTCGCAAAACTCATATATGCACATACAAACCTGCATATACTCATTTTTATTATTCATAGAGATCGAGATAAATGTTGTAGATTATTCCGAAATCTTTGACTAAATCCCTGGAAATCATCAAGCTAATCCTGCAGCAAATAGCTAGTAGAAATATGAAAATGTTTTCTTCTGTTTAAGGTATAAACCGAATTCTAAAATATAAACTTATTAATTACATAGTAACGTTCATATAATTTGCAATTAAATAAGAAATGACTTTTCAGACAATCATCTGTTCTTGAATCTGTCAAATGTCGAATGAGTGTCAAGTTAACAAAACTCGCCCTGGGTTCTTTCTTTTGTTACGAAAGAATCAATTAATTGGTGGGAGATGAAAGTTGTCTTACAGGCTGGATATTGACTCGAAAAATGATTTATTTCGCGGAAAACATGAAGGAATATAGCTTAGCAGAAAGGAATATAACAGATAGCAGAAACACAGTTAAAGTGTGCATAAAGAACATTAAAAACAGGAATTGATTACACAAACAGAGATCAAATGATTAGTTCGAAAATAGTTATAGCATTCTAAGTGCAAGCTAGAGCACTTTCTGAGAACAAGGAGAGAATCGATTGAATCACTTCAACCCCGTACGTTTACATGAGCTTCTCGACAAAATGTGATATCTCATGGAATATCTCCAGAAAAATTACTAGATAGAATTTCTAGATAGAATTCACTAAATAAGGATGATTCTCAGTAAGGTTGTGGTTCTTTCATTTTCCAAAGAATTCATTTTTTTGCCAATTTTATCGCCATGATCTGGGGTTACTGATCTGGCTTCCATTCAGCATTCATTAGGATAGATCTATTTTTCTTACTGTAAAGGGAAAAAAAGGCACGAAAACCGTATTATAGATTTGTAGAATAATTCACTCATAATCATTTACTTTATACGGAATAAGCATCGGGTTGCTCACGACATGACAAAAGCGTGTCTTTCTGACATACATATGAATTCCCTATATACCGCTTTTTAAGAATAATATACTTCGGAAAAGCTTAGAATAATTTGTGGAATTTTCTCGGTAAAACTTGCTATACAACATTATTAGTATTATTCTCCCTTGTTCTAGATTTTGGTTTTATGCTTAGTATTAAACTTCTGATCGTATTTTGGTAGGTTTTTATATTACATATCACTACTCTTTTAGGGAATTAATTATGTTTTAAAATAACACGTGTTTTGCACCCTTTGGCGAGCTTGGCATCCTTGTGCCTTTAAGAAATCAGTCAATGGGGAGATATCAGTTAACAAAAAGTGATAGTGTTTTTTTTTTTTTGTTTTTTTAAAGGGGCTCATTTTTTTTTTTTTTTTTGGATGGTACGAAATACAAAATTGGCATTTTTTTGGGGGGGGGGAATGAGATATACAAGGCATTGAAGAGAAGATCTCTCTCAGTTTCATTTGCGAGTGCTATTCCAAATAAGTCAAAACTTCCTCACAGACTCTCTAGTAAATGCGGGACCAAGGTGGCCTGGTGGTAAGGCCTCGTCTTTGAGCCATAGAGTTTCTGGTTCGAGACTCAATTAGAATTAAAATTTTGTTTAGAACTAAAATTGTAGTAAGAATATCACATACAAAATTTCATTCACTCAAATGAAGGTGTATTTGAGTTTTTACCTTTATTTACATGCGAAAGTCTAGATCAACAATATTCAATTCTTTTGAAATATTTGATAACAAATTTAGTAAGAATATAACGAATTCTTTTTTAATTCAAGTTATGGTTTTGAATTATCGCGTTTACATGCTTGAGAAAGTTCAGATTGATCTATGATCAATCCATGACGCATTTGATTCCAAATTTGATAAAAAATTTTTGATAAGAACCTTAGATTCTAAACTTACCTGTCAAGTTTTATATATCTAGTTCTTTCCTTTTATAATTATCGTGTTCACTTGTACTCGGACAATGGACGAATAAATTTCCCCTGAATAGATTTCGCTTAAAATTTGATTGAATTTGCAAATTTTGTATCATTTCTATATACCAGTTATCATTCATTTAGCCCTAAGAATTTTTGAGTTATTTTGTTCAAAGACAAACACAATTCCGGAAATATATTTTTAGAACTCAAATCTGAACCAAGTCTGAGGCGCGGAGATTCTTCAAGATTTCGAGTTCTAATTTTTTTGCGATATTTTCTGTTTGTATGCCTCGTGTGCAAGAAAGCAAAAAGTACACTCAGCCTTCTAATCTATACGAAGCAAAAGAATAAATATAAATAAAGGAAGAAAGAAAAGAAATGCTCCACTTTTTGGAAGTACAGAAAAAGACGATGGGTAATTCATCTTTGTTTTTAGCTGTAACTGCAGTTAAGGAGATTGGATGAGTTTTAAGTCTTTTCTCTCTCTCTCTCTCTCTCTCTCTGTGTGTGTGTGTGTGTGAATTTTGTCTTTAAAACAGCGTCTTTCTATAAAAACTTGAACCAAAATTCGTCTTCTGTTCAGTAATTTTTATTGAATGACGAGACGAAATCACAAATGACATATCTTCTAACTTTCTATAAATTTAGTTTCTATAATAGGAATAACATTTGCTCGAATCAGAAGTATTAAAAGTTTTTACCTTATTTTTGCCATGTCAAAATAAAATGATGGTATTTCCTTCAAAGTTTCCAATAAATGACCATGCAATAAAATAATTTCTAGCATAAAACAATTAAATGTTTTTAAACTTGAAACTAAAGTAAATATCCAAAAAGGTTGAACATACAGGGTGTTTATAAAGTCCCGGACCCATTTTGATGTTTAATAACTCATAAAATAATGAAGATATAAACAAACTTATGGTATTTATTGATGGAATAACTCGTATATTTTCCTTTTCAGGTTTGAATATTTTTTACTTTTGTAAATATCGTCTGTGCGTGTGGTTAATTTCAGATAATTTCATTTTCCAGTCTAAATATCTGCACTTTTCTAAATACCGTCTGCTTATTAATTGCAGTTTTCTCTCTTTTGTTTTTGGCAACTATTGCAATGTTATGTTTACTTTTGATGTGTTTGTTCTATGTAGTACTTTTGTATGTGATGTTTTATTCGAGCGGATATTAAGGAGAATGCATACACCACAAGAGAAAGCACAGATTTTATGGTGGTTCATAGAAACGAAATCGATAGTGCAAGCACAGAGAAATTTCAGAAGAATTTCCCCAAAAGATCCTCCATCCAAAAACAGCATCTTGCGGTGGAAAAAGAATTTTCTAGAAATTGGAAGTATCGCAGATAAGAAACGTTCCGGACGTCCTTGCACAAGTGATTTTGATGTTGAGCGTGTCAGAGAGACATTGCCGTTGAACTTTTTTTGAACTGAGAGAAACGCCGTTGGACTTTTTCCTTTGGGGGTTTGTAAAAGACAACGTTTTCAGGAGGAGAGTGTCTAACATTGATGACCTAAAAGCCAGAATTACAACCGCAATAGTCTCTGTGGATGCCGACATGCTTGCCGCTACCTGGCGTGAAATGGACTATCGACTTGATATTCTCCGTGCGACGAAGGGGGCACACGTGGAAGTTCATTGACAAGGGTCATGAAACTTTTTGAGTCTATTTAACCATTTATGTTATTAATTTTAATCTATCTTTATTATTTTATGAGTTATTAAACATCAAAATGGGTCCGGGACTTTATAAACACCCTGTATAATAGGACTGCCATAATCGATGTTATAAACTGAGGCAATAGTTTCTTTATAAAAAAATCTACATAGATATTTTTCTCCCTTAGAAATAACGATTGTATTAGTTACTTGATTGTAGGGAAATGCATCAGAAATATGACCTACATTACGATCGTGGTGTTACTAGGTACACCCACGGTGAGGGTGCTTGTTTTGAGTGTCACTTAAAAAATCTAGGTCAATCCTCAGTTCTTTTAAAAAGCAAAAAACGAAAGCAAACATTTTTCTGGGATGAATCAAATTTTTCAATTTCTCACCCAACATCGAGGAAGGATGCTTGTGTATTTTCCCTCAAAATCATTTATAAGAGGTGAACATAAAAACGTTACTTTAATATCGATTCGCAAAATCAAAAATATGTGTCTATTTTTACTTAGAGAAATAATCAATAAAATCGTCTATAGAATTTTTTGACTCAATTTAAATAATCGAAATTTTAAAATATAAATTCAACATTTCTACAAAGCATTTAAATATTGTTAGGAATCCATGATACCGCTTTTTCTGCCAAGTTATTGCCACGACTGGAAAGACAAATTTGAAGGCATTATGGGAACTTCTGAAGTGTAGATTCCAGCCAAGTTCTACATAAGATCTATCAAAAGTTTTATAGTCTGCTAGTTTGCAATTTCTGATGCATATAAATGTGACAACTAAAAAATGCTAAGATTTAACCTATTGAAATTTGGTACACGACATTACTAAAATTGCAATTTTGTGTCAAATATGCATTTTCGGTTTTCTTCAATATATTATGAATCAAAAACAAGACATAAGCCAGTGTAACATTCCCCATTTCCCAGTACTGATAAGACATTTACAGCAAGCTGTGTCGTCGCTATTATTTACTAAACGCCTCGAACTAGCCAGATGGTGGATCTTTTCACCTGGGTGGTCTCGCATCTGTTCATTAGCGACTACAATGAAAGACCATATATGGAATTCCTCATCCCAGAGGTATTGATAGTACCTTCAAAGAGAATGGGGATGTCCAAACATCTGGATGCTAGATGTTTCTCTTTGTGAAAGGACCTTCCCACGACCCACTGGTGCCGCTGAGAGAGCATATTTCTGAACCCCGATTGTTCGAAAGAGAGCTCAAATGACCAATGTAAATTAAGAGGCGGAGTTTGTCATCGAAATAAAGTGCGGATATTTTATTTTTGAGAGGAGATAAGAAACGAATTGCAGGGACGGTTGGATTACGCCCACGAGTTCGGAGTCTGAGAAACTACCTCTGAAGTGGTCGTGTTGACGTGAAGGAGAACTGAGTTTCAAGAAAAACCTTCGACTTTGACTGTTGTATCTCCTACTACAGGTGTAAATAATCATTTATTTAACCAAGATTAGAACAAGTTTTTCTTTGTATATAAAGGGCTGTAAAATAAAGAATTGTCTGGAAATTCTGTTTCGTTATTTGATCAGTCTAGATCAGGACATTATACCGGGTCTAAAAATAAAAATCTGAGCACTCATTGCATTCACTGATTTGTCCAAGACCCATAATATTATGCAAGGTGGAAAGATGATTAAATCGTTATTAGAGAATATGTAAGAAAATTTTATGCAGACCGCTATTGCTGGTTTTGACTCAAGTTTAAATATCCTATATGGCATAATAAATAGAATTAAATATCTTTTATAGAATGATAAATAGCATTAAGTATATTTATAGATAGATTACTTTCTTAGATATTTACAAAACACAAAGATCTATACTTTCTATAAGAGCAGGTCTATTCCGTATTGAGTCCCAACTCACAGGGGCAGAAGAAAACAAACCAAATCGATAATGACAGATATCGGCCCAATAGACAAGAACCGTTAGGCTTAGTGAATATTTATTACGCCTTTTCGGTTAGTTTCATGAGACGAGAGAGGCCACGGCAATCACCGAGCACAAAAGCCCTGCGCCATTTCCATCTTACTTAATAATTGCGCAATTCGACTCTATCCACTCTAAATTCCCCTTTCTAGTTTATCCATTAATTACTCCAGTCGAATCACTTTTCGCGGCGATTGTCGATCGTGTTGATCCCGTACTGAATACTGAAGAGAGAAACCGTGGAAATGAAACCCATTGTACTAGTGACACAGCCTTCCCAGTTTCGGCTCGACATTTTGGTGACGTTCAATGGCAACGCTTTTATCAAAAGATCTTTTGAAAAGACTTCCGGTTGATGTTTGGAGGAAAAGTCTGTTTTGAAATATTCGATGAATGATTGGTTAATGAATTTAGAGTTTGTTGTTTTAAAGATTTTTCTTTACTAAAGGATTATGCGTGAATCACTATTGAGTGGAATTGTAAAGTGGTATTGTTCGATTTTATTGGATCGTAACTTTAATGTTCTTTCTAACTGAATTTATTACTTTTAAAAATCTAAATCTGTTAATAAATTATAAAATGTTAGTTAAATGCCTAACTATACCATAATGAGTGTTTAAAAGCAATAGTTGCCGTTAGTTATCTTGTTTCAATTCTTCAATGACTAAAAACTAGGGAATAAGCACCAAAACATACTAAAATTAATTTTTCAATTAATATGTTATTATACAAGATACCATACTACTTTTTTCCAAATAGCTACTTTTTAAATCGTTAGAGGTAGGCATGTAGACACAATTGGTAATTCCTTCAAATGATTTAAAGAATTATATTTTTCTTATCTCTGGTAATATATTGTTAAGAATATGTAATGCTGTTTCCCTTTAAGTTAGTATTATAATTAGGGAAAAGATTTACAAATATTCTTAATAAATATACAGAATAAATTAATATTATCTTTCCCATCTTGGCAATGAATTTGGCGATAAAAATGAATCTTCTAGAAAATACAAGAATTATGGCATTATCTCTATTACAAACCGATATTTTCACATTCTTCTGGAAAATTCCATGTAATGTGAAATTTAATAGGAAGACTATTTAAGACTAGACGGTTGCACAAGGAACTAATTTTTTCTTTGGCCTATTCATTGTAGAGCAAACAATTTTATTGACGCTGATTGCTATAGCTGATCTCAATTTAAAGATTTGATTTCTGCTTGAGTTATTAGCATTGACAACTGTTGTTATTTGTGTATATCTCGGCTGTGTTTTTATTACCTGACTTTCAAGTTTTTTTTATAATATTCGTGGAATATAGTATCGCTTTCGATTATCCGGTCCTCTTTGTAGTTTATTCACTGTATACCCACCAAAGATTACAAAATCTAAATTTTCAAGGAATTAATTTGCTTTATTAGCCATATTTAGTAAAATAATTTGGTGCAGTAACTTTTTTATCAGATTCTACTCCTCTCACTTTAGAATTAACTCAATTATGAAGCCTCGAATTTTAGATCAATTAATGAACTCTTCTGGGAATTTTCCTCAAGACAGTTTTTGAGATATCTAAAATCATCTACAATAATGCTATTCAGTTTAAATATTTTTTATTTATTATTTTAAAATGCACATTCATATTACAACAAAAAAATGCATATTGAAGATAGTGAAGAAAAAAGGCAATACATAATTCATTGAGAGTTCTCTTAATGACTTTCTCATTACTTCCAAAATTGTAGCAAATTGAATATATTTAGCACCATTGTGTAATTAAAAGAATTTCGGACTTGTTTCTGGGATTGATTCAATAAAATATTTGTCGCATATCTACAATTTTACGTTACGAATATACTTCCAACTCAGATGGTTTAACCTGGTCATTGCAGACAACTACAGATGTGGTGGAACTGAAGAGCCTCTGCATTATGCCAATACCTGTTTTCTTCTACCTTAGAAAACAAGCCTAGAATCTGCCTGGTGGAAAAGAGTCTTTTATCTACTTTTCTAAGACGAAGATCTGACATCCGATTATTAAGGAGATTTATATGTGGAAATGAAGAGCTCGTCCACAGATACTTTAATATCTGATGTCACTTTTCTGGACTGAAAAATAACCTTCATTAAAATTGTGTTTGCCACCTGTGAGTATGCGCTATACGTTTTAAAATTGAATGAAACCGCTTTTAAGATGTCTGTTAAACAATTCTTCATTTGTTTAAGGAAAGGAAATGAATTACATTAAAATGCATTGCAAAATCCGGGCCTCTTTTAAAATAGTAATATATTTGCAATGAAGTATCCCAAATTTATATTTATGACCCTGCTGTTCAATTACCATTGCAAATGCAACAAGACTGACAGATAAATTTCTCATTCATGTGTTTCACCTAAAATGTGACCTAAACCAGTGAAACGGGTCTTTCCAAAACTTTCGTGCATTCTCTCTAATAAACTGGCATGCAATAGTTAAGAAATATTAACTTGTGGCGTGAATTTAGCATTTATCGTGTCATCCTTGGCGAATTATTTGGCGGTTAATCCTTGATATTTAGTTAATAGTATCCAAAAACCAAATTTATGTTTTAGGCACTCTTTTCTCAAAAGATTGGAAAAAAACCCTGCATTGTTATTACAAAATAGAATGCCAAATATGATATATTAATTTGCGCATTTGAATTATCGCGTTTATACGTTTCTGAAAGCACGGACTGACAGATAATCAACCCGTAGTTGGATTTGGCTCAAAATTTGGCATGTGTCCATGATATAGATATCGAATTTGTGTACCGAATTTTATCTCTACTCCTATCGAATGCACTCTAATAAATTTGTCGTCTTACATAGTGTAACATTCCCCGTTTCCCAGTACTGATAAGACATTTACAGCCAGCTGTGTCGTCGCTGTTATTTACTAAACTCCTCGAGATAGCCAGATGGTGGATCTTTTCACCTGGGTGGTCTCGCATCTGTTCATTAGCGACTACAATGAAAGACCACATGTGGAATTCCTCGTCCAAGAGGTATTGATAGTACCTTCAAAGAGAAAGGGGTGTCCAAACATCTGGATACTAGATGTTTCTCTTTGTAAAAGGACCTTCCCACGACCCACTGGTGATGCTGAGAGAGCCTATTGCTGAACCCCGATTGGCCGAAAGAGAGCTCAAATGACCACTGTAAATTAAGAGGTGGAGATTGTCGCCGAAATAAAGTGCGGAGATTTTTTTTTAGGGGAGAGAGGAAACAAATTGCAGGGACGGTTGGACTACGCCCACGATTTCGGAGTTCGAGAACCAACTGAGTTTCAAGAAAGCCTTCGACATTGACAGTTTTATTTCCTACTACAGGTGTAAATAACTATTTATTTAACCAAGATTAGAACAAGCTGTTCTTTGTATATATAGGGCTATAAAATAAAGAATTGTCTGGAAATTCAGCTTCGTTATTTGATCAATCTAGATCAAGACATTACAATGGCATTGGTGTGCAATAGTTACAAAATATTAACTTTTGGCATGAATTTAATGTTTTAATTGAATCTATCGAGTCATCCTTGGCGAGTTATTTGGCGATTAATCCCTGGTATGCACTAAAAGCATCCAAAAATCTAATTTGCGTTTAAGATTCGTTTTTCTCAACCGAGTTTGACAAAACTTTGGCACATAATTACACTTGTGATTACAAAGTCCCATACCAAATTTGATATATTTAAATTGTTGCGTTTTTCAAAGATCGCGTTTACATGTTTCTGGAAATACAGTAAACTCATATCTGGATTTGGCTCAAAATTTGATAGTGTCTACTCTCTAGATGTTAAATCAGTGTCCCAAATTTTATCCATCTAGCTCTCTTAGTTTTGCAATTATCGTGTTAACTTATATTCGAAAAACTGAACTTCCTCTAAGCAATTTTTTTTCTCAAAATTTAGTAGAAATCTGCAAATTTGGTGTAAGGACCGTATGCCAAATTTCAACCGTCTATTTCAAAGCGTGTTTGAATTTTCTTTGTCACAGACAGACGGACATTTTCCAAAAATGTGTTTTTCGAACTCAAAGATGTTTGAAACGTGGAGATTCATCAAAATCAGCAGTATTTTTTGCCAATTACAATATTTTCTCAATACTACGTACAAATGTGAAAATAAAAAAGTATCATTTCTGAGTGAAGATCTCATTCCAAATTTCACTTTATAGCTGATGATATTACTTGTTCTCTTTTTTGAGTTATGGTATCTTCAACACATAGACCTATTTGCAACAGAGACGTAATTCAAAGAAATTTTTATCCGTCTATAAGCATCATTCTAAAGCATTCATTTTACCAAACTCACAACATCGAAATTTTTGCTGACTGTGGTGACTTGCTTTTGTATACACTTTTCACGATAATAAGGAAAAAAAATCCTTGAATATACTATTTTTTCAAGAAATAATGATGTTTCTTTGAGCAATCTTTTGTAGAAAAACTATTGCAATCTCTATTTAATGGCGGTACATTGTTTTTTTCTCATTTTTCAAGCTAATTTAATCTCTTCTCAAATCTAAGAAATTATTTTATACTTAGAATCCAATATCCAAGATCTTCCTTACAAACCACTTCCAGACAAAAGAACTACCTAAGACTTCGCAAAAACCTCATTTATTCATTTTTACCCCTTTCAGGCACATACGAATAAGCTAGAAATATATTCCTCTATATCCCACACTCAGCAATTCCCATTGTCTGGACAGCAGGAGAAACTCTCCACACCTCGCCCACCCCCTCAAGATATCCGCTCCAGGTTGCCAGGGAAAGGATTGTTTCCGGGAAAAGTGTCTTTTTGTTCCCCGGCACAAAGGCAGAACCCTTTTACCTTGGATGGGGCTTCCTTTTCTCGGAAAAGGAAGCCACGTCAGAGTACTCATTCAAGTGTTTACTTTGCGTTTCCTTTTAGATTATGAAGTTTCAGGGACACCAGAGATTGTTTAATTTGGACCAGGATGGTGTTTGGAGAGACGCCGGTTGATGTGATTAAGGGATGGAAGGATAAGACATGTCCTGCCAAGGATATTAATGTTCTTCGTTGTTTTATTTATTTATGTTCCAGGCTTGTGTCGGTTTTGGATTTGTTTGCCTTATTTCTGGCTGTGAGTTTGGTGTAAGTCCTTCGTAGATTCATATTCTTCCAATTCGCGAAATGTCTTGTCTTGTATTTTATTTTATCCGTTAAATCAACAAGATGCTGTTGCATGTTGAATCCTGTCTTGCAAGTTATTCTGGATTAGAAATTCCGCTTCAAGATTCTATCTGGCTTATAAATATGAAGTTTATATATGTGCCTTATAAATGTGTCTTGCATATATGGCTTATAAAAATGACTTACATATGTGGCTTATAAATGTAGCGTACACATGTGGCTTATAAATGTGCCTTACATATGCGGCTTATAAATGTGTCTTGCACGTGCGGCTTATAAATCTGCCTTACATATGTGGCTTATACAAGTAGCTTATAAATGGGCCTTACAAATGGACCTTACATATGTGGCTTATAAATGTGTCTTATAAATGTGCCTTATATATATGGCTTATAAATGTGACTTACATATGTGGATTATAAATGTACTTTACATATGTGGCTTGTACATGTGGCTTATAAATGTGCCTTACATATATGGCTTATAAATGTGACTTACATATGTGGCTTATAAATGTGGTGTACACATGAGGCTTATAAATGTGCCTTTCATATGTGGTTTATAAATGTGGCTTACATATGTGGCTTATAAATGTGACTTATATATGTAGCTTATTATGTGCCAGAAATACAATAGAGATTATTAGATTGGTTTGAGAGATCTCGTTGGATTGATTTAAGAATGCCGGAATAAAATATCTTCTTAAGAAGAGTAATAAAGTTCATTCTTTATTCATTTACGCTCAGGATATATCTAAGTTTGGATTTTTTAGGGGTGTGGGAGAGGGATTGATTTCCAGTGCTGTGTTTAGTATAAAGCACTGACAGAGTTTCAATTACATAATGAAGTTCCAACGCAGTCTATTTTTATTGTTTGATTTTATTGCACATTAAGAGACAGTGTTATGTTTCACTCATTTTATTTCAAATATGCTTATATCGACCAACTGTTCGCCAGGAGTAATTATTATGACGATACATTTAGTAGTGTCACTTGAATATGATTGGATTCGAATGTATTCCTTGATGAACAAGAACGATTGAAAAACGCTGTTGCCATATTTTTGTCCGAAATCTTATTCACTAACCACAAAGAGATTCGGAATACTTTTCTTTACTGTTCGGTGGCGTAATTTTTATTTTGAGTGCACGTAAAAAAAAAAAAAAAAAAAAAAAAAAAAAGTTAATCATATATTATTATCTTACCGAGCTATTTAAAAAATATATTATTGTTAAGAAATTTCTTAAACATTTACTTTATTTTTATAATTTAATTTATATTTGTGTGATGTATTTTCTTGGTAATAGGAATTTGTGCTTTTTGGGTTCATGTGTTTTCTTTTAGTGCGTTTGGGCTGATAAGGATTAGACAAGGTGCTGATACATTTATAAGGCTCAGGAGGTTATTAAATACATAGTTCCTTTTTGTTCTCGATAATCAATCACTTTTGTTTTTTAATTATTTTATGCTGACATTATAAATTCTTCACAAACTCAGGATACACGGGTTAAGCATATATCAATATTAAAAACCTAAAAGTAATAAATATAGATCCAATTTATTCGTTTTAAATTGGTCATTCATCGATTGGAAACTTATTTGGCCATGTTTTGATCTAGTGTGACTGAATTCCCTATAAGATAAGAAAGATACATGATAGTATTACCCAATGTTCTTAAGTATTGCTTTCATATATGATGGCTTATGCCTATCCCTATGATGGCTTATGCCTATCCCTATGATGGCTTATGCCTATGCCTATGATGGCTTATGTCTATCCCTATGATGACATCATAGGGATCATAGGGAAGGGCATCATAGGGATAGGCATCTCTAAATTGAAACCATTTTTTTCTCTTATTGAAATAAATCTACTGATGGATATATTTTGTTAATATCGCTCCTTTGAACCTGAACTTATCATCATTTTCATACTTGGATCTTTATTGTGCTTTTACTCTATGAATACAGAAAGGCCCAAAACGCCCATTCAATAAAACTGTAACTGAAATGAATGGAAATTTCAGCCCCATTTTGGTGAGAGTGATTGACTGAATGACAGTTTTTCCTTTTTTATTCTATAGAAAAACTCGTTCAGATGGGTTCGAGGGTCAGAAACGGTTTCAGAGTATTCTTGAAAAACTTCCAAGCATAATAGCCATCAGCTAAGCGGAGCCCTTTTTTGTATATTAACCTCATAAAAATACAGAATGTCACTGCAAACTTTGAAAGTGTAGGGAATTTTTCTTATCTTTGAATGAGCTAGTTGGATGTTTCATATTCTGGAATGCCTGCATTTGAATGATCTTAAGAATGAGAGTGTTAATATATTATATTACAATGAACTTATTATATTTTAAATCGAAGCATTGCGCTGTGTATTTTATTATATTTCAAAGCGTGAAGCTATGCTGGGCTCTTATTTCATCTTAGTATGTAATGTCTTCCCTATTAATCCGTAAGTGTATTTCTATCCTTTAAAATAGCCCTGTTTAATTATGGGTCTCTATCTATCTATCTATCAAGATTTTCCATAGTAGGAAGAAGTTTCTTCATATCTCTCTTTAAAAATGAAAGATGATGGAGGAAATGGATGCAAATGGCATATATAAGGTTATTAATTTTTATATAAAATAAAAATTGGAAACAATGTTACTTTTATTGTGTGTGGGGGATATTATTCACACTCTTTGATAGAGAATGGTCAATAAAATGGTTACTTTAAAAATTCTTTCTGAAAATAGAAATAGGTTGAAGAATAATTGGCAATATCGAGTCAGTAATTTGATCTGGGGAATTATTTTTTTTTTTATTTTACCATTTTTAAGTATAATATTTATAAAGGAGATAAGAATTTTTCAAAAGAAATTATTTTCAATCATTTTAACAATATCAGATAACAACACAAAAGGTTATTTTATTTTGCAAACATATTTTGTAAATGATTTTATCCTTTTTATATATTTGTTTTTCCATATAAAGAAATCCGCAAGAAGTAAACTTCGTATGGGACTTTAAATATTTTCTTTTATTCTTTTCTTTTAGAAAGAGAAAGAAATCTTGATAAAACCAAAGCTTTTCAGTAGAGCAAAACACGAAAAATAACTCCTCGCTTCTGTCCTCAGGAGACACGAACTCTCTTTGTAGGAAAAACTTTCCTCAAGATTCGGAAAAAATTCTTTTGAAATCTTTATTTATCGATTCACCAAGTTTAAGTATAAAAGCCACACATTTTGTTGATTCTCTTTGATTCGATACGACAGATTTATTTAGCAAAGATTATTTACAAAAAGAAAAGAAAATATATATATATATATTGTTTGCTTTGAAATAGCTAAAAATATTTTCCTTTTTTAGAAAATATTAATTAAATTTATTACCTAGAAAAATTACAAAATAGCTCTTTACAGAAATAAAGAATAAAGTTAATTCAAGTAAGCAATCCCCATCCCCCCCTTCAAAAAAAAATAAGAGTGATGTTTCGGGAACTTTCTCGCATTCTCCCTATTAAACTCCCTATTAAAAGGATTATCCCGCTACCCTGTTATAAAACCCTGAGTCTTCGGCAGGGCCATGAACCCCACGAGTACTCAGATTTTTATTTTCACTCAGGAAAGTTGGGTGCTTCGTAGTATAATAAAGAAAACCTACTTCTGTGTTAACTGCATATCACTGGCGAACAATAGATGAATATATCGATCTTTTGACTTGAATCCGTCGTTTTATTTGGGGGAGGGAAGAGGGACGCGATTAATAGCTAGCACACGGATCATACACAATTGAATATGTATTTAGAATGCTTTGGTTCGATAGTTTTAAACCAAAATTTTACATAAAAATACAATTACATTCATTCATCCCATACATTGCACCGACAGACATTTTTGCGAATGAATTTCGTTCAAAAGTTAACGCAATCTACAACCGTAGAACAAATTTCATTCCTCTAGCTTAGAGCAGTTTTGGGATCCAAGGATGTCTGAAACGAGAACATGAAGATTCTTCAATAACTTTTTTCATTTACTGGCACCACAGCTTCGGATGGTCCTGACCTTCCTACCTCAAAATTCCATTCCATGCCATCTTGTTCTTGATTAAGGTTTTCCAATTTGGCGCGCCTAAATAATTTTCATGGATTTTTTTTTCTTTGTTTTTTTAAAGAAGTCAATTCACTTAAGTTTTTGTCTCTCTCTCTTTTCGGGTACCAGAATGTTCAGCTGATTAGTCAACATCCCCAGTAGAGATTGCAATACCGGACCAAAATTTCAATACCGGTATTCGGTATTTTTTAAATCTTAATACCGGTATTAGAAATTTTAGAAAAAGAAAGAAAACGCAGGTGTTTCTTTGTTTTATTTGCCAGTTTTATTAGAGAGGGTAAATATCAAAAAAAAATTGTAACTTATAAATTATAACAGTATATAAAGAATCACAAAAAAGTAAAGGAATAACTTATTTATTTAAATCAGAAAAAAAAATATATAAATATCACTATTCAATCTGTGGTACTATTACAAATTTTTGAAATGTGATCTTAAAAAACATAATGCATCCATTGTACTGTCATTAAGCCTGGAACATAATTTTGTGCAAAAATGACCAGCTGTCGAAAACGCTCTTTCGGCATCTACGCTAGTTGGTGGTACTGTTAGCAATGCCTGATATACTTTTTCCAAGTATTTACTTGTAAATCCCTCATCTTCAAATAAATCGATTTCTCGTCGGATGGTTTTGGATATAACTGATTTCTATATTGTATTTTGGTTCAATGAAATTTTTTTTATTTATCGCTAATTCTAATTTTTGTACAAGAGACAATTCCTTTTCACTATCGACAGTAGTATCATCATAATCTTCGATAACTGAACAGAGTTCTTCTGAATGTGGATAGGTTTGTGGGTAAACAATTTTAAGAAAATTTACAATAAACTTAATGAGATTTGAATTGATTATTAACTTTTCTTCTTTTTCATTTTTAAAATCATTATAATTATGTAAATACCATAAGACATTTTCTATTTCGATATGCCTTTCTTCTGTGCGATTTTTCAGTGTAATATATAATTCTTCAGATAGTGATGTGGGCTTTTCTTTCATGAATGCAACTTGAAATTTATTGTTGAAATTGGTTATTAATAAATTAAAATCACTCCGACATAATGCCTCAATAGTCAGTTTTTTTGGAAGTAGAGCTGATATAGTTCTGGATATTAAGTCGAATTCATTATCTGAAATTTAATTTACAGGTTTAAGTCGATTATTGCTTTTTGGATTGGATTTCTAAATTTCAAAAATCGGGAATTCTAAATTTCAAAAATCGGGAATTCTAAATTTCAAAAATCATTAGGAGTAAACTGTTCCAAAGTGTCTTAGAATCTATTATTAACATATATTCCGTTTTATTTTCAGTTAGTATATATTTTTGTAACATGGCATTTATTATAGGGGAAAGTTTAAATATCTTAACAATTTTTCGAACTTTATAAATTATAGGAAGCAATTCTTGATGGGTTAATATTTCATCCTCATTAGCAATATCTTCTTCAACAATTACATTGTCATTATCTTCATTGTCAATATCACTCTCACTCTCTTCAATGCCGGGAATCCGAAGTTTCTATATCCACAGTATTTGGATTCTTCTGTTCTTCATTCTTTTGGTCATCAATTACTCCTATTTGAATTCCTTGAGAAAAGCACAATTGCTGATTTGCTCCAATCAACTTTCCAACTTTTTTCATAACTGTTGTTCCATTAGTTGTTACGGATACAATATCTTCTTTCAGGGATAATCCATGTTTCGCTAATTTAGATTTAAGCAATTAATTAAGCCATTAATTAGCCAATTAATTTCTCCAGATCGGGAGACATAAAAACAAAAACGTATACTATTTTGCTATGTTGGCGATCCCAGAACATATGTTGGAGACAATTTAAAAGTTTTTTAGTAAATACCGAAAAACCGGTATTTAAACTTGTGAATACCGGTATTACAAAATTGTAAAATGGCTCAAAATACCGGTATTCGGTATCCCGGTATTGCAATCCCTAATCCCCAGTTAAAATTTTTTTGATAATAACTACATTTTCTCTTTGTATATTTCTTACAAGAAAAGTAAAATCAAGGAAGATTTACATTAACCGTATGTTATAAAAATAAAGAAATTCAAATTCCTGAATAGATTTTTAATAATTTGGATCGCACCTCACACACTAAGGAATATACTAAGAATCAAATACTGAACAATGTTTAGCTAAACAATGTTTAAATACAACTAAAAATCAAATAGTGAACAATTTTTAATTAAATAATAATTAAATACAACTAAGAATTAAATAGTGAACAATGTTTAACTAAACAATATTTAAATGCAACTAAGAATGAAATAGTGAACAATTTTTAATCCAACAATGTTTAAATTTAACTAAGAATTAAATAATGAATACTACGCAAGCACAGACAAACAACCTAATAATCCCAAAATTCGTTTTCTATACTGAATTTAAAATAACCAGAATGTAGGTAAGAGAAATATTTGAATATGATCTCTTTTACCTTGTTGAAATTGAAAAATACCAATTTATCATTGTATTTTATCTATAATTTTGAGGCTTCCTATTGCTTAAAAACCTTTTCAAAATTTGACTATTTACTTTCAACTGTCGATGGAGATTTAAAATCTCTATTTTACATTCTATTTTCAATTCTATTTTATTCTAGATTCTATTTCTGTTCTAAAATCTCTATTCTAGATTATATTCTATTATATTGTATCATATTCCATGTCGTAAAAATATATTTACGTTGGCATACAGTTAATATAAATAATTATTAACTAAAATTTATTTTTAATTAATAAAAATATGATTTAGAATTCTAAAAATCGTTTGGAATAAACTGTAATATTTCAAGCTTTAATATTTTATAATTTTTTTTCGCGCATCAGAGTTTTTCATCTTAACTAAAATGCTGAGTGTAGGAAAAATTTTGTGAATTACAATAATTTGAATTAAAAAAAGTTCTTTTAACAACTAATTGCTTTGCATAACTTTCATCGGCTTATTTGATGACTTCAGCCTATTCCATAAATATTTGTTATGTAGTAAGATTTTTTTTTTAATTTTCCTTACAAATATTAAAATATAAAAAGCATTTTAATTGAAGTTTTATAACAACTAATTAAATGTTTCATTCCATCCTGCGAAACATTGGATTATAAATTAATTATGTATAAATGTAAATTGTTGCGAAAAATCGCTTTTCGGCTGTGATAAATTTGTTAAAATTATTTTTTAAATTCTTGAAAATTAATCCTTTTTTCTATAACTTAATTAATGAGTACATTAATGATAGATATCTGTAAAATAACAAATATTGTTCTTAAAAGCATAATTTGCATATTAATGTATAAAAATTAGATTTTTTTATTTTAATTATTTTTTAAATTTTAAATTTACATATCATTGTAAACATTATTCTGCAGATATTTTTTTTAAAATTTAACTTCCAAAAGGCATCACTCATAAGTGATAATAGTTAAATTTAGTAAATGATTAACTGATGATTAAATTCTAAAAATACTAAAAACCAATTTTGTTACCCAAAATGTGTAATTTTATAAACCTCTTAGCAAATGGAAAAATAATCTAAGTTTATACAAAATAATCGAAATTAAAGATTATGGTCTTATGACGTTTTTTTTAACTGTGTTTATTATTTGACAGATACCTGTTAGTAATGAACTCGCATAATAATTTGCTAATGTGTTAAATTTTTAATTTGCAAGATTTTAAAGAATAACATGAAGAAATGGATTGTGTCTATTACATCAGGAAGTGAAAAAACGATTACTAATGACCATCTTTATATCCACAAACTACTACTCCAAACTTTCTTAAGGCACATGGATGAAACTGAATGGCCGGATAGCCGCAAAAGCAGTGGTGAGAGCTATGGTTGAGTCCTAAGGTCCATCGCCGGCCACGGTACAACCCTTCCCGCAGGAGACACGGTCCGTCATCGGTAGGGGGGGTAGCTGTCCCTACACCAACTGTGTACCTGCCAAGGAGGCGAGAACCAACCATTATACCGGAAGCTTCTTATCCCCCCCCTCAAGTAGGATATCTTTTATAAACATGAGACAATTCGAAATAAATAAGTGCATAAAAGCCCAATTTTTAAGCAATGATAAACGAATAATCGTTAGGTTTTCATATCACATTTATATAATAACAGTTTTTTTTTTTTTTTTTTTGCTTCATTTAGATAATATATTCCTTGAAAAAGCCTAATATTTTTAACGTTTTGTATTCGAATAAACGAAACGGAATTAAATTAGCGCAATTGTAAAATTTAGTTATTTAAGAAATTAGTCAGATGAATTCAATGATACTGGAATATTTACCTTAACAATATATTAATGCAATATCCTTGAAATACCTACTACAAGAAATAGTCTACAAGAGATAATACTATTGAAAACGTAAATATCCTGTGGATCTGTCTTCTAACTGAACGTTCTCTTTCGCTATAATGCAGTTTAAAGCCTTACTTCCTTAGTCTTTCTTTGGCTCTTGCGCCAATAAACCTGAAGCAACCAACCTACCTTAGTCTTCATGCATATTAAACAGATAAAAAAAAACCAAACATTTGTTCCTTAACTTTCTACAAAGGAAGAAAATTATACGGTTAAATATTTAATGAAACGGTGAAAACGATTTCAAATACATGGCAGCAATAAAAGGATTGTAAAAAAATTGCGCAAATATACATAAAAAATATTAAAATTTCTGAAAAAATGCATAACGACTAAACTGGTATCATTATGAAAAAAAAGTTTTCTCCTTTTTAAAATGTTTTTTACATAATAATATTTTTTGAAATTATTGTAAAAAAAATTTCAATACTGCAATTTCTCCGAGCTACATATCCCCACCATCCGTAATATATTTGTGCCAATTCGGTAGATTTGGGTCAAACTGCTTGGCCTATGAAGTGCTAACATATAGGAACTATGGAAAATTTTTCAATACTGCAATTGCTCCGAGCTACATATCTCCACCTTTTGAAATATATGTGCCATATTTGATAGATGTAGATCAAATTGCTTAGCGTATGAAGTGCTAACATACAAACATATATGCAGATGCACATTATTTTTAGTAGAAATATTAATTCTCAATGTTTTATATCCGCTTAGTTTATACAAAGTTGGGAATTTGAGATGCACGCAGTATGGTAAATACCGTCCGTCACCATTTCTCGAAATATGCCTACATAGAATTTCAATTCCACAATTAACCTCCAGCTGGCACACATTCCGAATTTAATCACCCACCACTACATCAACTGGGTAACTGTCTTTGTTTGGGCTCGAGGACCCATCCTCAATATATCGAGGGCCTCCACTCTATAGGGCACTCCACAGACCGCTCATACCGCATTCCACAAAAGAGTCAGCGTCTCCAACAAATGAATTCCATTTCGCCCATACCATTACACTTTCGAATACCCCCCGTTGACAGGTCTCGGTCCTAAATACCAGTTGATTGAAAAGACAATTTGGGAGCCATCACCGGAGGCACGCGCTGTGACCGGCGGGCAAAAGGGGTTGCTCGCAGTAATTACAGTGGCGGTCCGGGGGGCAAAATGCCGTGCCAATCAAGCCGTTGTTAGGCTCCGTGGCCTAATGAGAGGGAAAAGCCCGCTCTCAAGCAGCGATTATGAAATTAGCACCGTTAGGAAGAGAGTTCGGAGCCTTGTTTTGAAATGTATAATTGAACACCGGTGCGCTGAAAGTGTCCTTTGAAAAAATAATTACTAATTGATGTAGTTTATGCTGTAATTTATACGATGCATTAAAGCAACGGGACTAAAAGCCAAGGTAAAGCAATAATAATAAACAGAAAATGATAATTTATATTATAAATATAATGTAAGAGATTTTATAATTGTGGGATTACTAGTCGTATAATTTGATTTGAATTACCTCATTATCATCTTCCTTAAGATATGTAATTACGTTTAAAATAAATTTTTTGAATTAGATCTAAAAACTTAAATTTTTCGGTAAAATAGAATGAAAAAAAATACCTATGAAACAAAAATATTTCAATTAAAAACCAAAATTAGATTAAAATTCACAATATATATATATCTATATTATATATATATATATATTCGAAATTTTATTGGATAATTCGTTTAAAATCATGCAGATAAGTTAAGAAATATATCACCAAATTGCTGAACTTAGATATAAGCTGTAATTCTCTCTAATTTTAAAATAACTCTGGAGTTCGATTGATAATTAGCATGAAATTTTCACTTTACTCACTTCATGAAGCATTTAAAACAACCGTAAAAAATTTTTTAACCGAACATGTTGCTTGATGGAATGAAATTGAGTCATCAATAGCAACGAAAAATTTAGACAAAGATCTAGAAAAAAATTCAGATTACTTACTGAAGTGTCTCACGAATACAATTGTATATCAAAACATGATTAATGGAATGGAATTGAATCGTCAATTACCATTAAGAAAAATTTTGGCAAAGATATAGAATAGCAATTTAGGTTATTTTCTGTAGTGTTTGAAGAACACAATTGTCTATCAAAACCTGCTTAATGGAATGGAATTGAGTTGTCAATTACTATTACGAAAAATTTAGACAAATATCTAGAACAGCAATTTAGATTATTTTCTGTAGTATTTGACCAACACAATTGTCTATCAAAACATAATGAAATAAAATTGAGTAGTCAATTACCATTACGAAAAATTTTCACAAAGATATAGAATAGCAATTTAGGTTATTTTCTGTAGTGTTTGAAGAACACAATTGTCTATCAAAACCTGCTTAATGGAATGGAATTGAGTTGTCAATTACTATTACGAAAAATTTAGACAAATATCTAGAACAGCAATTTAGATTATTTTCTGTAGTATTTGACCAACAAAATTGTCTATCAAAACATAATGAAATGAAATTGAGTAGTCAATTATCATTACGAAAAATTTTCACAAAGATATAGAATAGCAATTTAGGTTATTTTCTGTAGTGTTTGAAGAACACAATTGTATATCAAAACATGCTTAATGGAATGGAATTGAGCCGCCAATTTCCATTACGAAAAATTTTGTCAAATATTTTGAACAACGATTTAGGTTATTTTCTGTAGTGTTTGAAGAACACAATTGTATATCAAAACATCCTTAATGGAATGGAAATGAGTAGTAATTTAGACAAATATCTAAAACAGCAATTTAGATTATTTTCTGTAGTATTTGACCAACACAATTGTCTATCAAAACATAATGAAATGAAATTGAGTAGTCAATTACCATTACTAGAAATTTCGTCAAAGATCATGATCACCAATTTAGATTATTTCCTGTAGTATTTTACGAACACAATTGTATATCAAAACATACTTAATGGAATGGAATTGAGCCGTCAATTTCCATTACGAAAAATTTTGACAAAGATTTAGAACAATGATTTAGGTTATTTTGTGTAGTGTTTAACGAAACCAGTTATATCTCAAAACTTGATTTATGAAATGGAATTGAATCGTCTATTGCTATGACAAAAAAATTCCAAATTTTCTGCATAATTTATTTTTAGTTTGCAAGAGAAACAATTCAACATTTATATGAATGTGTAAATTTTATAAGGCAAGAAGAGTGGAAGGAAGAGTACGATTAAAATTATTGTAATCTGGTTTCAATACTCGCGGAATTGCTTTGCAAACCTTAGAATATATATGACATGAATTATACTTTAAAATATGTTGGAAATATGTATTATATCAAGAAATACATATTATCAACCATTTTCAAACTTTAGGAGCTTTAGTGTTCCCACTCTTTTAGGATTACGTTCCGTAGTAGAAACTACTGACAAAGAAAGATATCCAAATATGCATCAATAAGCTTTTTATCTAAAAGTCTGAGAACCCGAAACTTCATCAGCTTAACAGAACCAACCAACAGAAACCCTGCATTGCAGGTCTCAAAATCCAATAACCTCCTTTCACTTCATTGTACCATAAGCTAACAACGAACATCCACTAGGGCACATCTGTAATCTTCGACACAACACTCAACAATCAAGAATTTCGCTGTCTCTAGGTATAGTTGAGGGGTGATTCGTCGTGTGGGCACTCCGCAGTATGTGTTGGCCCCCTCACCCTGCCGAAATATGTGGGTGATTTCGAATAAAGTCTCCATTCTCCTCTGTCACTCTCAATCCGCCACATCGTGATTGACATTAAGAGATGATTCATTGCCTACTCCCCATCTTTTTATCTCAGAGGAGACACCTCCCTCCGTCAAAGACACGTGACTCACATTTAGTGTGGACAACCCTCCTCTCCCCGTAGTGCGAAAGGTGGGAAAAACATGATGGGAGAATGATCGCAGACGGAAAACCCTGTCTTCTATGTTATGTGTACTTACTTGAGAAGATATTCATTAGACATAGGGAGAGAGATACAAATTATTTTTAAAAAACCGAGCAGGTTCAAAATATTTATTTCAACTGAAGGGCAAATACTGAGAACATTAACGGCTTGAAGAAAATTTATTTTATCCAACTTATTTCACTTTCTCGAATATGAAGCTTAGCGAAAGTACTGTAAGTGTCGAAAAATTCTCATTCGGGATTTTGACGAATTTTGCGAGTTCGAAATTAGTTTCTTTTTTTTTTGGGGGGGGGGGGACATTACGTCAGTGTGTGAACACGATAACTCAAAAAAACGTTTAGAGAGATGGCTGAAATTTAGCATTTGGAATTACGATAAAATTTATAGATTTCTATCAAGTTTTGAACAAAATCGATTCATAAGAAGTATGTCTGTATGGCTGTTGGAGTGCAGATGAACTCAATAATTACAAAACGCAAGCAACTAGATAAATGAAATTTGGTTTACAGATTTAGTATATAAAATATAGATACTTATCAAATTTGCAATCAAATCAGTCAAATGGGTGACCATCTATTGGTTTGCACTTTCGCAATAACTCATATGTACAATAAATTAAATTAATAAAATTCGGTATGTCATCTTGTGACTACACAGTAGTTTTGCAACTAGTTTTAGTGTTAACCGGCCAGGAAAAAAAGGTAAAAAAATACATATTACGATTGAATCAATAAAAAATGCTATATTCATGCTAAATATCTATATTTCGTAACCACAGATCACCAGTGCCATGCAAGATATTTACGGTCTTATCCAAAATCCAAAGTTTTATGTGTAAGGGGAGGAGGAGATAAGATTTTAATTAGAGAACGTGAGAAAGAATTTTGGTGAGACTATTATGGTTTTATGTGATAAACCTGGAATTAAAAGTCTATTTCTTGTCATACGTGGAAAAATTGGTTCATGGATACTGAAATCACTGAGTTAACAGGGTTTTAACAGCAGCAGGCAGAGATTGTACATATACGTAACCTTTTATATATTCACGCAGAGAGGGTATTGAAAATTTGGATGTGTTCAACATTTTCACATGATGTTCGAGGAGGGTCCCTTACAACAAGAAACCATCTACTGTGAATTTCTTGGGCCAACTGTTAATCTGTTGTTACGTAGCGAGCCTTTATCGAATTTACAAAGATTGCTGCTACACTACAAGAATGGATTCGTTCTTTGCTTTTCTTTAACAGACCACAACATTTTCTCTGTCATCGCCATTCTTTTTGGAAACAAAAAACATGACATAAAACATAAAATAAAATTTTGAATTTTCTTCTATGCAGTGATGAAAATCATCTGTCCCTATTTACTGCCACTTATCTCTACTATGAATAAAGATGAATGTTTGCGAATGTATTTTGGCCTATAGGCCAGACCGTTTGACTCAAAGCTACCAATTTCAGAACATGTGTACTTTCGAGAATTTGAATGTGTATTTCGGTACAAGCTTTTTGAAATTTTATTTAGAATCCTAAATTTTTAAAAAGTTGAATTTTGGCGTTTTTCCTCAATAACTTCCGAATATATTATTGCACAAAATGAATCTTAAACCATATTAAAATATAACAATTCTCTTTTTAATGATACTAATTTAATAATTGTGGGTATTTTTAATGAATGTGACAGTTTTCTAATTTTTTTTAAAAAATTTTTTGCCTAGTTTTTAAAAATAAATTATATTGTTTTCTTGACGTTTAAACCGTTCTCATTGTTTCTTCAAATATGCAATCGTGTAGATTTCTTTCACTGTTGAAAGCTGCTCTGTGCTGAAAATTCTATTTAATTTCTGTTTAGTTTACAAACAAATGAAATAAAAAAAGATGTTATAATTACTTTTCATTGTTTCCTCAACTATCTTATTGCGCGATGTTTTTTCTATTGTTGAAAGTTAAAGAAAAATTGTGTTTAATATCTGTGTATTTTACAAGAATGTATAAAAAAAAGTGAAGTTACAACAGCCTGAAATTCAGAAAATAGAATGGATAGAATATTTGCGTTTTTTATAGTGCAATGATGCCATGGAATTGTATTCATTATAAAGATTCAAGTACACAGTACAGAGAGTAAGTAGTGCAATTAAAATAATACTGTTCTAATATCAAAAATTGGTAGAAAACTGGACATGAAGTTTTATATTAAAGATTTATTAGAAAAAAAAAGCATAACTAATGTTTCTGTCGAGCTAGCTGGTGGAATGAGGTAACTAGTTAGAAATAAATGTTTTTAGTAGTGTTTTTCTTTTCGAATCTATTTTTTTTTATTATTTTTCTACCACGATTTCGGTGGGGCTTATAAAAATTTCCGAATATCATAAAACTTCAAAATTATTACCGTTGATGTTTTTTAATACAATTTTGAAGAAATTAATTGAATTCTAAATTTCAATTTGAATGGGTGTTAAGGATGTAACACATGTGGTGGTTTAAAGCAACAACGGCATTAATTCTACGATTACTCGCAAGATAAATGAATAGCTATCCACTAAAAGCAAGATTATCAACTAGTCGATTTCGGCGAGTAGTTGATTCATCGAGAATAATGCTTGTCTATACTTTCAATAAAATCTTTCATGCATAGCTTGATATTCATGATTCCGTACCCCTCCCCTAAAAATATTTAAGTGACAAACGTCAAAACCTGTTTCTTTAAAAACCATTATACGTGTTCTGTTCATTGCATATACATATGAACTATTCTAATAAGGTGAGGCCCCATGACGTCATAGCGCTGTTAAAAATGTCCGGTTCATACATTTTCTAGCTTTAGGGTATCATCACACAGATTTTAAACAGAATCCTTCTTTCTTAGTTTTCGATAATAGAAGAAAAACACATGATATGTATTGGATGGAAAAATAAAAAAATTTTGAACTTCAGTTCGACAATGAAATAGATTGTTAAAGAAGATAAGATTTCTGAAAAAAATAATGATAACTTTAGGAAAATTTTGCACGAAAATTAAATTGCTATTAATAAAGAATTTTTTTAAAAAATTTTAAAATGCCTTTAAATTCTGATTTTTGTAATAATATTTCCGGGATCATTGCGGAAAAATACCAAACATTTCGTTTAATTTTTAATCAATTAAAATTCAAATAAATTTAAAAATAAAAATGAATTTAAAAGAATAGTTCAGAGGTGCGCATTCTCACTTTCCAAGGTATGTCTGTGCCAAATTTAGTGGCTCTAAGCTAACAATAGAGTGTCAATGCACACATTCCTTTCCAATAATCGCAGATGTGAAAGATAATTAAAATTAAAAAGATACCAAAAACTACATGATAATAAAAAACATTCAAAATTATAACATATCTTGAGCAATGTATGATAAGCACAGAAGTAAATATCAAAAACGAAATGAATGCGTGAATCTTCTTGTTTCTATAGCAACCTTTCACCAGATAGAATGCGGTTAGAGTTCCTGTTGACGCCAAGTCGCCAACACCAACCTGGAACTTTTTTAAATTGGTTTCTATAACTGAAATTAAATTACCATGAGCCTAATTTTCCTGATTTTTCACATGATCTCAGTTTTAAAAGTTGAGAAAAGAAGATACTCGCAAACATATCTAATAGAATCAATAATGAACTTTAAAATTTTTCAAGGAATCTATCCAGAGCCTGACTAAGGCAGTGGCATACGGGGCAGTTGCCTCGGGTCTCCACATCAGAGGGGGCCCCCAAATCGAACAGAAAGTCTATTTTACGTTTCCTTCTTTAATGAGCTTTTTTTTAAAAAAAAAATATCAGTACAGTGTAAAATCCATCCGTTTTAAGTTAGCTTCTTCATTAAGATAAATAAAACAAACAAAAAAAATCTATATTATGTAAATCCATCATTCGTAATCCCATTCGATGTATCTATGAAGTAAGATACAGAAATGTTTTAGTTGTTTTGATAAAGGCGAAAATATTAGCATGTTATTTTTTTTTAAATTTTAAAAGAAATATATTTCCTTATCCCATTGTTGACTGTTTTATGCATCTATGTATGTCCCTTTAATGGTGGACATAGAATTGTCAGAAAATCAATAAAATGGGAAGAACGATGTTTCTTCAGACCATTGGAGAGGGGGGGGGGTACTTTATAGCAATTTTAGGTTCTATTCAATTTTCTTGTTATATATCTATAATCAAGTGAAAATTTTAAATAACTCCATAAAGTTCGGTTCTACATTACTAAAGTAGTAAAGCAGAGGAGGGCCCCAAAGAAGTTTTTGCCCCGGGCCCCAATTAGGCTAAGTCGGGCCCTAAATCTATCCACAAAAATCATCCAATTATTCAGTTCTTGATTCAATTACACGAAGTATATCAAAATCATTGGTTTACTAGTGCAAAATTATAATGAGGATAGTAAATTTACGGTTATTGCCAAAACAAATGTTATTAAAAAACATTGCTAAACTGTCGAGGGTAGTCCCCGCAAAAGTTTCTCACACACTCCCCAAATAAAGATCCTTTCCCCTCCGATTCAGTACAAACATTGTGGACTTTCAGGAGTGAAGTGAATGTAATAAATGATTGGGATTTTATTTTCAGAATCCCATATACGAGAGGTTTTTTTATTCATAATACAGAAACCGAATATGCATTTTGAACGCCCCCCTCCCCTCCTTTTTTTTGTGACCGATTGAAACCAAAATTTGACATACAATCTCAATTTTTTTATAAGATTACATACTAAATTGCACTATTGTACTCCTGTCATCGTGTTTGCATAAATACAACTATACAGAGTGATCGGTAAAATCCTTTTATACACATTAAATTCAAAACGACGTCTTGTATAGCCAGGAAAGTAACGCGTCCCTTTACTAAAGTGGCTATGCTGAGTTTATTGAGACAGGTCCCAGTATCCATAGCAGTAAAATTTAGAAGTTAGAAAAATATCTAAAAAAAAGTAAAGGATATCGACCAGAAAGCCGCATTAAAAAAATTAATTCACACTCTAATAAAAATACAGGAAGAAGTTTGATGAATTTATGTGTAAAATTGACGGATATATTTTAAATCAAAATTAGGAACTTTCCACAAATTGAAAAAAGAATTTTTTTGTGTGTTGAAAAAAGCATTCTGTAGTATAATCACATAATTTTTCCGAGCTAACGGCAAGGCGAAAAGGTGAAATTTAAAAGAATAATTAAATAATAATTTTTTTTGAAATTAATTTTATAATATCTGGAAAAACGCACCCGGGAGAGGAATACGGAAAAATATATTTTTCAAATTTCGGATGAACCCCCTTTTTCAAGTAATGAAAACTTCATCATTTTAATCACAGATATCTCCTCTAAATTTATAGAAAACATGAAACGCTTTCATGTTCTTTTATTATTGTATGGTAAACACTTTTCAAACTGGTATTTTCGACCGATATCCTTTGTTTGTTTCAATATTTTTATAACTTTTTATTTTCGCCGCAAGTGGCGCTGTAACTTGTTCTGAATAATTCAGCGTCGCCGTTACTTCCCTGGCTATGTAGACGTTGTTTTGAGAGTCAAAGATTTAAAAGGACTAAACCGATTCCCCGGTATGCACCAACAGACGGTCAATCTGGTGTCGGATTTGGCCCAAAATTGGACCGAATCTACATTTTAGATTCTAAAGTTGCGCTCCAAATTTATTTGTATAGACCATCTGTTTTATTGTTATCATATTTACTTGCTCTCACACGGGTCAAATGGTAATTTTTCCGTTAGACGGGCGCAAGCGAAAAATCGCCAAGTAATGTAGAATTCCGCCAAATTTCGTAAGCCAAATTCGCATTTGGTTGACAACTGGAGACATTTGCACCCAGCTAACGAAAACAAAGGCAAAATTTTACTATATGGATTTCATTTAAAATTGATTGTAACTTATAAATTTCATGTGCATTTTGCAAATTCGGAAGGACAAAAGGACAGAATTGCTTGGCATGGATTTCGTTAAGAATTTGATAGAATTCTAAAAATATGGTATAAAAACCACATACCAAATTTCAGAAGTCTAGATCAAAGTGTTCTTTTGCTATCATGTTCAGAGACAGACATAATTTACAAGAATGTACTTTTCGGATTCAGAGAAGTCTGAAACATAACATGGAGATTCATCAACGCGCATGTTCGAAGTTTTCAGCAGTTGCAATTCTCTTTCTATACTTCCATTACGAGAAATCAAGGGCCGGTATAGCCTGGTTGGTAGGGCGTTGGATTTGCGTCCTTTGGGTTGTGAATTCGAACCCCGGCGACCGAAGACACATCGTGTATGTGGTAGCTAGAGCATGTATAAATCTGTCGTGGTCACTAAGTCCTCCATGTCGAGAGTAATACCAGTGGGGGCACTGGATCATGGGTGATCGTTCTCTGATTCAGGTCTGAATTGCTATCTGCGGTTGAGTGAATAAAATGCGTGAATGAAGTTCGCTCTGTAAAAAGCGTTGACGTACAGCTAAGTCATTCTCTTGGCATTGGATGGCATTACTGAAAAACAAGAGAAGCAATCTTGGCTTAAAATCACTGGCTACTAAAGCCAGTGGGCTTCTCTAGAACAAATACCATTAGAAACAACAGCGAGAAATTAAAGGCTGTTACATGCAATGGTGGTATTAACGCTTACTTTCTGATATTCAAATTTCTTCACTGCAGTCATCAATCTCTGTGAAAACTTTGTTTGCAGTATTTAGTTCCACAAGTGATTCAAAGAAAATTTCGATGTTTCTATATATTAAATGAGTTTAATTTCTTTTACAACAAAAGTAAATTTCTCTGTACATAATTAACATTCAAAAATGCAAATTTTCATACTTAAATTCTCAAATATGCCAAATTAGAACTGGTTAAACCTTCAGCATTACAAATTTCTGTCTTGTTAAAATTACTGTATATTATAGTAGGACAATAAATTATTTATTGTTTAAGATGACTTTGGCATAAAATTGGAAATTTTGTTGAGTTATTTATAGAGTAATGGACTTTGTGATTTTAAGATTTTGCCTTTTTTTGCTTTCCCGCATAAGGAGTATACAGAGAGAGAAAAAAAATTGTAATCGTCAAAAAAATTCGAACTTGAGATTTTAAAAAATATCTACGTTTCAAACCTCCTTGAGTCCGGAACACACATTTTTGGAATTATGTCTGTATATCTATGAACATGATAATTCAAAAAATTTTGAAGCTGGACGGAAGAAATTCGGCATGGAATTTTTACACCAAATTTCTAGATACCTCTCAGATTAATTCACAGAAAGTCTGTCTGTCTTGGTCGTCCGACTATAGCTGAATGCGAAAAACTACAAAACAAAAAGCTAAAAAATTCAAGTACATAAATTCAGCAGTTAAAATACATGACTTTACTGAATTTAGAAACAAATCTGCCGAAAGGTTAACAATTGGGCATCTATTCTTTTACGTGTATTTAAATGCCATAACTCAAAAAACACGTCGACTTGGGTAAATGAGATTTAATACACAGTTTTAGCATTTAAAATGGTGATACATATCAAATTTTGAATTAAATCCATCCATGTATTGACAGTCTGTACTTTCACATATCACACGTATGTGAAAGTACGGACTGTCAGTGCGATAATTCTAAAACACAATAACTTAAATAAATGACAATTGATTTGTCATTCAATAAATAAAATTTGATTTCTGATCTTGTCAAAATGGCAGATTGTGTCTAATATGGATTCAAATTTTTCATTAGAAAGTCGTCCAAAATATATATTTGATTCTCTTTACTATACTACAAATCACAATACTCTCATTTTCGGGACTCTAAAAATAAAAATCTGAGTACTTCTGGTATTCACACTTATGCCAAATGTACACACTTTTATGCGGGAGCGAATAACTCCTTTATTATAAAGGTTGTAAGAAAGTTTTAGAGATACTACTCCTGATGGTTTAAATATGCATATTAATCCGTCTCTCAAATATATTTTTGAAACTAAAATATCAATAATCAATCCACAAAAGATTAATCAATTTAATACTTGTCTGTAGAAATTCTTTCAAATTATAAATTTACCTTTGTGTGTTTTTCTGCATCGGTATATTAAGGCGATTTGTTTTACATACCACAGCCCCCAGTACTGTAATTTAACTTCTATGGAAAATTCCAAATAACTTCAACTTGAAATTTAAAGGCAAAAAGAATGAATTTTCACAACAAATTATTATTCTTTGCTTATTAACCTTCTGTTTCAACCACCTTAAACAGTTCCGGAACAAAAGGCATTCTTCCTATGCAGAAGATGATACCTCTCTTTCATTTTTCTTCAACCTTTGCAATGAAACTGGGGGAGGGCCGACGACAATGGGTAATTTAAAAGCAAATGGTTCCGGAATGGCGGGAAGACCCCTAGCCCTTAAGCCTTCCAAAAAATGCAACATTTAATTAAATAAAACTAATCGTCTACAAGCCCTCCGAGGACGCAGACGCCCCACTTTCAGCAGACAATCACACAGCCCCAGGCGGCAGCCCTCCCTTTGTGCGCGCCCTGGTGTATGTGGTCCGAGATCTAAATTTAATAATGCAAATGAAGAAGAAAGAGTGGGATAGGATAGGAATCATTTTTGAATTTCCAAAAATAATCAGCTCTCTCCGCTTCCGTTCAGTTTTCTCTATCTCATTGGGAATGATGACTTTGAATTTGGAACTTCTACTTTCTAGAAGTTCCATCTTAGCGTGGAAACTGAGTAAAAGCGTCTAGTTTCCACATGATTTTTGTGATAGTTACCTAGTGTGTAGCCAAATGCAATGTGCATGCTTAAAACGTTATATGGCGAGATTCCGCTCTAAAGAAGAAAGACAGAAAAAGAAATTGATGTCCACCTGTAATAAAATGACTATGGTAAGGCTCTGAAGATAATACGATGGGTAATTTTCTTATCTGAGACCGATGGCAATGCTACTTCTAATGAACCTTGGAAGCAAAAAATTTCATCGCCAAAGGTATAACAAATAACAAAATAAAATTGGAAGAACAAGCGTATAGCATCAGATGTTTATTATAATATAATCCCATACATACACTGTAAAGGTAATTGGACGCAGTCTTGAAATGAATATTATAAAGATAACTGACAGATCTAAATAATTATGTTGTAAAAAATAATCTAAAACTGTCAAAGAATAGGATAAAATTTGTAAAAAAAAATAAAATCCTCAGGCAGTAGGAGAAAATTTGAAAGAGTAAACAAAATTTCTAAAATTATGGCACGAATTATAAGATGCGTATACTATTATAAGATAAGTATAAAATTTTGGTCAGATACTTGCTAATTACAATTTTTCTGCCGGTAATATTAAAAAAATCTTATTGTTCCTTTCATTTTAAATCCCATTTTTATTTATTTTTTTTCTTATAATATATTTACATTATTGTTATATTTCATTTTATATTTATTTTATCTCTTGTTATTTATGTCTTATCATTATTGGTTATTTTTGTTTATCTTATTTATTTCAATAAAGTCTTTTAAAAGTCTAAAGAGTTCAATAAAATCTTTTTTTTATTCCATACTATATGCATTGTATTCAGTTTTGCCAACTATGCTTTCGCCATCATTTAAATACAAAATGCTATCTCTCATTTCTGAATTTCATGTCTCTCAGATGATTTCTCGTAGAGTTATGGCAAAAAAAGCACCTGTTGCTTAAGTTTTGCACATTAGTGCAAATTGAAGCAATGAGTTAATATATACAGATCATTTTCAAATTGGTAGCCTTTTGAAGAATTTTTTTTTCTGTAATGTCCAGATATTATGGGCAAGAAGTCTAAAAAGAAAAATATTTATGCGAAGAGTTAATTTTATTTTGCTAGGAGCTATCAAAACTAGTGTTCCTGAAAATATCTATCAAAGCTGCCTGATTTTTTTTAAATGAGTGGTCTCTCACTCTATGTATGGTCAAGTGTCCACATTTCATTACGGAATTGATAGATTAATTACTCATGCATGCAGTCTTAAAGAAAGCTAACAATGGAAGACAGAACAGTCATTGTTTGTGTTCATTTGCATGAAATGAGGTATTGACAAATACAATGAATCATTCTCCTCGAGGTTATCCCTAAAAATATCTCTATCTATACTAATAATAACAATTAAATTGTGCGTGTGTTGGCGCTCTACATGTTATACCATTTGACTTAGACTGATTAAACTTGGTACACATACAGGGTGTCCCAAAAAAATGTATACACATTTTAGCAGCTGATAACTAAGCTATTTTTTCTTTCTTTACATACTGAACCCATTGAACCGAGTGGTGGCAGACAGACTTAAATTTGAAGAAAGGAAATTTATTCTAAAATGCTACTGGAATTATGAAAATGCAGTAGAAGTGCAAAGACAATTCAAGAGGGAGTTTAACAAAGAACCACCTACACGAGTTACCATCACTCGAATTAGAGATAAGTTTGAAGCTGTTGGAACTGTTCAGGACGTCCATAAACCTGCAACAGTTGTTCAATTGAGGGAAAACATTGAACATGAATGTACGAATATCCCAAGGGAATTGTTCCATCATGTGTGCTATTCCATCGCTTCGCGTTGTCAGCAGTGTCTGGAGCAGAACGGACATCAGTTTGAGAACATGCGATAACAAGACAATAGAAAGATATTTGTAGAATCTTTTACATGCTGAAAATTATTCGAATTATAATAAACCCCAAATTTACAATTATTTAAAGTGTGTATACATTTTTTGGGACACCCTGTATACCTTGAAGGGTGAGAAATGACACATCGGAATGATTTCTTTGAAATTTAAATTAGAATTTTAGTTAATTAAATATTAAGCTGAACTTTGATGTTTTCATGCGATGACTTCCAAAATTCTTATATATTGTTTCGCACAATAATAAAATTTACAGGGTTTCAAAATTAAAAATTTTTTTTCTAATCATCCCAATTTAATAGTCGTGAGAATTTTTGTTATATTTTGGCAAACACACACACACACACACACACACACACACACACACACACACACATATATATATATATATATATAACCTAATTTCTAACCATAGATTACATTGTTGCCCTGAAGATCAAACAGTTTTCACATCAGTCAACAAGTTATCTAATCACATGATTTACTTCCTTTGCTGAAAGTTGAAGAATGACGATTCTGATTGATATCCGTGCCGTTTATAGAACGAATAAAAAAGTATCACGATATTTAAAAAAAGAATGAACCGGACATTTTTGCTTTTAATAACGCAACGTTATTATGAAACTGTTCTCCATTAGAAAGACTTATTAACACTATAAACATAACCTAAGTAAGAACGTGGCTTTTATATCTGTCAATTTAGCTGAATCACAGACATGAAGTCATATCTAAACGATTGTTCTGAAATGAAGTATAACCAATGTTCCCAGCAAACTCTCAGACCAGCTGGTCGCCAGACGCGAATTATTTAATTGAAGTTAGCAAATTAGAAGTTCAATACTAGTTAGCTTTTGAAATTATTCAACAGCAAACTAGTATAAAATAACTTCAAGCGTATTAATAGTTTTAAGGACGAGGAACATTCTACGAACTTGTCAGTAATTCCAGAGACTGTGCGTAATGTAGGCTTGTCTGTTCGCCGTACAAAAAAGGAGTTTTATCTAAAGCTGTTTTGCATAACTCATACATATTAAAAGACAAGAAAATAGAGAGCTTGGGCTTATCTATTGTCTGGAAAATTCAACGTTACATTGTGATAAAGCGCTGTTGCAAGTTGAGGACCATGGAACTCGGCAAGCTGTGATTTAAAAGATCCATTTGTTCAATTATAGTCCAATGTTATAATACGTATTGTTCAGTTCAATTTTCATCCCAAATCTGATCGATTCAAGTGCACAGTGTAAGGAGTATTTATGCACAGTGTAAGGAGTATTTTGTAAATATTCATTATAAATATTTAGGGGAGTAATCTCCCATAAATAAATAATAAATCTCCCATGAATAAAATGGGAGTAATCTCCCATAAATAAATAATAAATCTCCCATGAATAAAATGGGAGTAATCTCCCATAAATAAATAATAAATCTTCCATGAATAAAATGGGAGTAATCTCCCATAAATAAATAATAAATCTCCCATGAATAAAATGTGAGTAATCTCACATAAATAAATAATAAATCTCCCATGAATAAAATGGGAGTAATCTCACATAAATAAATAATAAATCTCCCATGAATAAAATGTGAGTAATCTCACATAAATAAATAATAAATCTCCCATGAATAAAATGGGAGTAATCTCACATAAATAAATAATAAATCTCCCATGAATAAAATGGGAGTAATCTCACATAAATAAATAATAAATCTCCCATGAATAAAATGGGAGTAATCTCCCCAAAACTTTCCCACATATTCTCTAATAAAAAATTATTCTCCTACCCCTACATAAAATTGTGGGCCTTGGGTAAGGACACGAATGCCTTGTATGGTATGGACGAAAATAGTTACGAAATGCCGATTCTTGATGTGAATCTAACATTTTTCTGAATATATCGTATAATCGTTAGCTATTAATTCTTGGTATGCGATTAATACACAAGTACCAGAAAACTGAATATATATTTTGGTCGCCCTTTTTTCCGATAGATTGAATTTGAAGAAGAGCTTCAATTGTATTCACAAGATCCCATACCAAATTTCATTTAGTTAAGTCATTGCGTTTACAGGCATATGAAAGGAACACCCAACAGACGATCAATACACGACATATTTGCCTCAAAATTTTATAAAAGATATACATTTCAAATGCCAAGACTTTAGATGTTTATTTATCTAATTTTTACGAATTGCAACTATCGTATTCACTTGTAATGAAATAAATGGACAAACAAACTTCCTCTGTATTTATTTCCTTCAAAATTTGATAGAAACATACAAATGTAAAGTATCAAATTTTAACCATTTCATTCAGAATATTTTTGAATTGTCGTGTTCACAAATAAACATAATTCCAAAAAGGTATTTTTCCGATTCAGAAAAAGGTGGAATTTCGTTAAGATCTTGAATTCGAACTTTTCTGCAGTACTTTCTTTTTTCATTCTCCGCATATGAAAACCAGTTATAGTTTCAGAGTTCTAAGTTACGTCAAATATGTTGGAGAGAGAATAAGATGGAGACTAGGAGAATTTGTCAAAGTAAGATAAGTGAATACACTGAAATATACGGATTTCTGTAATTGTGTTCCATATTTACCGTTTTTTTTTTTTTTTTTTTTTTTTTGCAGAAAATGTATGGAAAAATTATAGTTACACAAAAATGCATGACAATGATTGCATTATATTTAAGCATTGGGTTGTTCGAACTCATCGTATTCTCTAATTCATGTACATTATCATAATAGAATACATTTTGAAATAGTTTTTTTTTTTTTTTTTTTTTTTTTTTTTTTGCAGAAAATGTATAGGAAAATTATAATTACCACGATAATTATGACGATGAATGAATTATGTTAAAACTGTTTGTTGTTCGTTTACCATATTCTGTAACTTATTTTTATAAATTTTGCGGACATTGATTTCTCCATGTTATACAATACATTCAGTTTAAGTTATTGAAAAGTAATTATTTCTCAAAATTTGAATGCTTTGAATTTTTTTATAACTATTGCATAATCTTCTTGTAAGTAGAAATCATGCTGTTGGACATTGTTTGTTCATCGCTTTAATATTAGCAAATAATTTTCTTAAATTAATCTATTTTTCAAATAGTTAACAAGTCCTTTTCATTACCATCACAATACATGGAAGACTTCAAAAGCTTACTTGTAGAAAATAAAAAATAATGACAAAACATTTGTTAAAAGCAATTGCTTTGTTTTGACATAATATAATACGTAATTCTTAAACATATATGTTAAAATGATATATAAAAAAGAATATATTATAATATAACATAAAATAATATGTAGTTCTTAGTTGTTTTCTTGCAAAAAAAAAGTATCGAAAGATCACCAGATCAACATGAGAATCACTCTTAATGTTTATTTTTCCCTTTGTGTAAAAAAAAAAGGCAAATAATAATTTAAACATATTTCTGCTTCGCAAGTGAATGTTGTTCCAAATTTATCTTCATAAAACAAAAGTCTAGATTTGAGTCGAAGTAAAACCGTCGACTTGTGTTCCGATTGTTAGTTGAGCGCCCAACTTTGACCAACTATATTTTTCATCATAATCCTAGGATTAGTTTCAAAAATCCCCCGATACAATTCCAGACATTCCATTTTCTGATCCCTCGGCTTGACCCCATCAAATGGGGCATCCTTTTCCAACCCACGCACGACAAGTGGGAGATCAGAACGCTCACAATCCACTCTTTCAAATATAAGCCCCACACCACTAAGCCCTCCCAAGATTAAGTGAGCTTGGCCCCCTCTCACCAGATGGCGCGCTCTACAGCTATCAGCTGGTGACCCCTCCCCCTCCTTCCCACCGCTACGCGAGAGTTTTCTTCAAAAGACGTCGAGCTTTTCTCATTCAGCTTTCGGCAAACGATCTCGATGCTTGGAATCTGGCATTCCTCCAAAGAATTTAGAGTTCCAACGTTCGGAAGATGTGATGTGCTCCCCGTTATCACCACCAATGTTTGTGGAGCCGGGTGAGTACGGAACACGTGTCCCCCGGCTACGTAGTGGCAGACGACAATTAAACTTTTAAAAAAGAGTATTATAATTTTTTTTTTTACACGGCTGATATGACATCTAATTAAAAAGTTTTTAAGATGTTTTATTTTTTAAGAACTAAGACGGAAATGCATATAGTGCGGTAAAATAAGAGAAGAAAAAATGTTTTACTTGCTAAATTTTCGAAAAGGGAAATTCTAAAAGAAGAAACTACTTGTTTGATAAACTTTTTTCGGAGCAGACGATAAAACTTTTTTTTATTTTATTTTTTCACTAGAAACTGAATAAATAAACTGAAGTGGTTTGAACAAAATGATGAAAATCTATAATCAAGGTCTGTAAGAAGTAAAGAATTAGCAGCTTTTACATATATATCACATGCTTTTTTCCCCTACATTTTTGTTTTTAATGGAAACAAAATTTCCCGAAAGTGGTAATATTTGTTATTTATTAAAAAATAAATGCAAAAGAAAGTTCCAGTCGATATGATGGCATAAAATATTATCATCAGAAATTAAATAATATTTTTTGTTATAAATCATTAAAAAAAGAAGAAACAGTTTATTCTTACTTTTAATAAATTAGAGTGGCAAGCAGCAAAGAACAATTTATAAAAACTGTCAAACAATATTAGCATTGATTTCAACTAATATGAACTTTTTTCAATTAAAAAGAAATAGTATTCAGTTTATAAGGGACAGTATTCATTGCCGTACTTTGGATAAAAGAAAGCAAAATTTTGAAAAGTTACGGATTGATTGCATCTGCCAAGACCTATATGAAGAAATATAATATCTCCATAAAATGAATACAGTATAAAGTGATTTATTGCAACAATTGTTTTGAACTTTACTAGTTCAAAAAGTTTGCAATGAAACAGCCACTCCGTTATATTCAAAATTTTGGTAAAAACCACAATAGAAATTTATATCACACAATGCATAAATCCTATCACACATTTTATTTTCGCCAGCAATATATATGATATTTTTACTGTGGAAGAATTGATGAACCAACGTCAATTTTGTGAATGGAAAGATTGGAGAAAGTGTCACGTCAATATGGAGCGATTTTCCAAAAAAACATAAACAGTGCTTCATAAACTATTTTATGCATTGCTCGAATTTGATATTATGTGCTGTATGGATGGATTATAAGAAACGATCAAAATAATAATTTACAAGACAAAATAGCTCATCTGTTTTCAGATGTTCGTACACGGAAACATTTTTGAAACAAGTAGTTCTTGTGCGACAACGTTTTATAATAAACAATGATTATTCCCAGAATAAAATTTAGAGTTGCCATCTGCTTTGCTTTGATGGTAACAACTTTGAATTTTTACGCCAGAGGTACAGAATTTTTTCCAGATTCTTTCAGAAATATTTCAGATTCTTTTGATCTGGAACTGGGTAAGTAATTTTGATATTTTTTAATTTCTTTTTTAGAATATACGGTTATTTCTTATTTCTTTTAAAAATGACATTACTAAACGAGAAATCATATATTTCGCTTTCGTATATGGAAATTAGTTATCCAAATGATTTTCAAGTCAATCTGAATACTTTTTTGAAGATTCGTATAAAAACGTGATTCACTTTAATTTTTTAAGGTTTATAAAATGTTTCAATCTGAAAATATTCGTTGCAAGACTTACGAAACAAAAAAACTTATGCAAAACTTATTCGTTATCATTTCTTTGGTAGATTTTATCCCCTTAAAGATTATGAAGAATATTATTTTTAATATTTATACAATTCGCAGTTATGAGACAGTGGAAATCAGATTTTCAATTAATTTTAAAAACTATCAAATATGATTTTATGTAAATCAATAAAAATATAATTTTTAAAATGCTTTCTTATCTTCTTTACAGCTTAAAAAGTTTCTGAATTTAAAAATAAATTATTACAACTTCATAGTTAAAACAATCAAATAATTTCTTTCAAAGAAACATTCTAAAAGTTTTTTTTATAATTTTACTTTTTTATAAAATATTAAAAATTGTTTAAATTAGATGTTTTAGAGAAAAATATTTTTATGGATCGCAGACGATTTTATTTATTGTTTAATTAAAATTCTTGCTGTCCGTAGTACATAAGCTAATTCATTGTTAAATAGCAGTAAAAAGAACACTGCCTATTGTATATTTTTTCCTTTTGCATATTCTGTTATGTATATTTAAAATAGTTTTATCATTTGTTCAAAAAGTTATATCGATCGTGCAATTCAGATTATTGTTAACTGTAATCTATTCTATTTCGCTATGGATGTATGGAAACTATCAATTATAGGACAATTTTTTGTCTGTTTGCAATTTAAAATTTCTTTTTACTTATAAAATACTTCGTACTTTTCAGTTAGAATATTTAATTTTCAAAAAAATCTTTTTTGATTATGTGTGTGATATGTTTAAAAATATTTGATTTTCCTTTAGAACACATTAAAATGATATTTTTATCGTTTGCATATTATTGATATGAAATTTTAATTAGAAAATTACAATCGTTTTCATTTTAATGTACAAACATTTTTCTGTGACTAAACTGAAATTTCCTTTTCGTGTTCAATCGTATAAAATGAAGTTACAAAAAATTCAGCTGTTTGTTTTGTTTTTATCAAATTTAGCTGTAGATAATTTATTTCAATGATACAATCACGCATAAATAATTAATAAGTTGTTTCTATTAAAAGGTGTCATTTAACAAAGTAAATAAATTAATCAAATGCAACCAAGGAGGTAGAAAAACATTGCATCAATAAAATAATTAATGCTATGTTTCTTTTTTTCCAAATAGAGAGTAGGTCAAATAGAGACTGAATAGAATTATTTTCATTTTTATTCATATGTAACAATGCTACAAAAAATGCAGCTGTACATTCTGTTTTTTGCTTAATGTATAGCCCCTTTCTGTCTCTTTGATCCTGATAAAGTTTATAGGCTGGTTTGCAGTGTATAAATAAGCGACATGCGTCATCAATGGTGTAGTTAAAGCGTTCTACAGGACTATATTTTACGACAATTAATTGTTTTAGTCACTAGATTCAATTTTTATTATGTGCATTTCGATGTTTTATTATAACTTTTGTTTGTACATTATCATATATATATAATTAAAAGCAAATTTTAAAAATTAAACAGATTATTATAATAGACAGAAATCGAGCTAAAATCTCCGCGTTCGAACAAAATATTTAAACTTCTTTAATTTTTTTAACTCATTGTTCTATAAAACTTATCAATAAATGATCCGTTAAAATAAATAAAAAATATTAAATAGAATTAAATTGTTTTATTAAAATAATAAATTAATTAATCAAAAAAGAATAATAAGGAAGAAAAGCAACAGAAAATAAGTAAAATAATCATTAAAAGATTAATGCAGAATGTTGCCATCAAAATAGAAAAAAAAAAAAGAACGAAATGAAAAATCATGCTATTAAGTTCTGCTCATTATTTTGAAATATATTAAAATACATGCGCTAATTTTCTATACTGTAGGGTTGTTGTTTTTTTTTTTTTGAAAATATATTTTTCAATAAAATAATAAACATGAATTAAAAGGTAAATATTATCTTAATTTAAAAATTTCTTTTAATTATTGTGGTGTAAAATTTCTCATACACAGTTGTAAAATTCTATTTTAGAAGCTATCAAAAATATACAAAACAATCTGAATGAATGTATCAATCTGTATGTAAAGCGATCTGAGCGATTAAACTATCATTTATCTTTTTAAAATTCCTTATTTTAACGTTGTGTTTTTAATTCTTTAATTTTTTTAGCTACCCCATTTTAATTTCTTTTTTGGGGAAAATTTAATTGAAACGAAAAAAGAATATGTCGAGAGATTGTACAACTTCATTAAATTGCTTTCGATTGACATTGCATGAAATTTAATGACAGCAGGGATTATAATAAAGAGAGACAAGTGAGAGTTGTAGAGTGTTTCACCTTTTTTATTCATAATTAGGCGGAATTCTTTTTTATAATTTAACTATCTAAATGAACCTCAGGTTCGAAATTTCTACGTCATTCAATCGAAAAACTAACTTTTAATATTTCCTTCAAAATGAACCTAAAAATAAAATGACGTATTTATTTGAATAAAGTTATACAAATATTTTTCTCGGCTTTGCGAAAAGAAGAATTAGAAAATATATATAGTAGTTATCATTTTGGGAAATTAAAAATTGATCTGAATTGTTTCATTGAATAAAGTACTTTATATTAAATAAATAATTTATTCTAAGGGCGGAATGAAATTAGAACTTGAGTATTTTCGCGTATTTATGGGTTATTATATTGGCAATGCTTTAGGACAGTGCTTCTCAGCTTTTCTTTTTTTTTTTTTTTTTTTTTTTTTTTTTTTTTTGTCTTGGCACACTTTTAACGATTTTAAAATCTGGCGGCACACACACAAAAAGGATAAATTTAAAAGTTGTTTACTTACCTATAATACACTGTGTAAAATAGTTTATGATAATAATTTTGAATGTAAAATAAAATAATATAATACGTACTACAAAAGCAACAGTACATTTATTAATTAATAACAAGGTAATAATACTTCTTTTTCGCTTCCTTTATGCATTATTTGATTGAGAGGTGGAGATGGGGATACTGAGAACACCTGCAATTTTCTTCACGTGGAGAGAATATTTCACTTTATGAAATATTTGGTCACGGTTATCAAAGGTCACAGTATCGAAGATAAAAAGAGTTAAAACTATTTTTTTAGAAAACAGTTTTTAACTGTTGTAAAAACAACGGTTTTCTTTTACAATGTACTTTTCTTTAATTTAAACAAACTTTACTCGCAATAAAAAATAGCCTTATAAATTTTACTAAATACATTTCTAAAATTTGGCGGCGCACTTTAAGAATTTGGTGGCAAATGGTTGAGAATCGCTGCACTACGAAGTTAATGCATCGAATTAGTAATTTTAGATTAAACACGATTCATCAAGTTTCTTTATACAAGCATCAGGAATATTTTTTTCTTCGATTTTCTCATATGCATGCACAATATTGCAAGTATTTTCGTCATATATAGCAAGAAATCTATTGTAGACTTCGATATTTCATTTTTTTTTAATGTTCTTGTTCAAAGTATTATTTGCATTTTTTTTGTTTCAAAACCTCATTACAGGTTTAATCTACTCATGTTTTGAGCTTAATCTACTCAGAAAGGTAGTTAAGCATAGATAATAGTTATTTTAGTCTTAAATTTAATTCAAATCTGCAATTTTGATGTATCGATTATACGTTAAAACCACAGCTTATTCCATTTCAGTTATCGCTTTCCCTCGGACAGGCATGCATCATTTTCCGTTGACGAATTTAGATCAAAATTTGAGACGCATACAATTTTAATGAAAAGGTCACAAATTAAATATCATTAACTTCATTCATTCGCTTTGAGTATTGTGTTCAAAGAAAGACTTAGTACCATAAATGATTTTAAATAATTTAGGTATATCTAAAACATAAGGATTCATTGAATTTTTGTCGATTGTTATATTTTTGTTTATATATATATACTATATTATACGTTTATGAATAAAACCAGTGGTCTTCTCAAAAATTTCTCGCATGCACTCTAATAAACTTATTATTTTCTCTTCCACTACTCATATTTTTATTTCTAGCGAGCCGCGAATAAGATTTTTGTGCTTCGGAAAATAGCATGGACAGCCAAATATGCAATTTGAGTGCCTTTTTCTGACCGATTAAAAATAAAATTTGTCAAAAAAAAAAACCGTAATTTCCATAACACGAACGTATGTGACTTGAACATCATTTATTTAAGTCAAAGCACTTTTCAATTACCTTCTTTATATTCATGTGGAAGTATAATCGACAGATTAACAGCTGCACTTTAGCTACTAAATATATTCCGAATTTTAACTATCTAGCTCTTTTAGTTTTGTAGTTATTGTACTTACTTGTACAACCAAATAGATAGACTTACTATGAATGAACTATTGTACTTACTTGTACAACTAAATAGATAGACTTACTGTGAAGGAATTATTGTACTTGTACAACCAAATAGATAGACTTACTATGAATGAATTATTGTACTTGTACAACAAAATAGATAGACTTACTATGAATGAATTATTGTACTTGTACAACCAAATAGATAGACTTACTATGAATGAATTATTGTACTTACTTGTACAACCAAATAGATAGACTTACTATGAATGAATTATTGTACTTACTTGTACAACCAAATAGATAGACTTACTATGAATGAATTATTGTACTTACTTGTACAACTAAATAGATAGACTTACTGTGAAGGAATTATTGTACTTGTACAACCAAATAGATAGACTTACTGTGAATGAATTATTGTACTTGTACAACCAAATAGATAGACTTACTATGAATGAATTATTGTACTTACTTGTACAACCAAATAGATAGACTTACTATGAATGAATTATTGTACTTACTTGTACAACTAAATAGATAGACTTACTGTGAAGGAATTATTGTACTTGTACAACCAAATAGATAGACTTACTATGAATGAATTATTGTACTTGTACAACCAAATAGATAGACTTACTATGAATGAATTATTGTACTTGTACAACCAAATAGATAGACTTACTATGAATGAATTATTGTACTTACTTGTAGAACCAAATAGATAGACTTACTATGAATGAATTATTGTACTTACTTGTACAACTAAATAGATAGACTTACTGTGAAGGAATTATTGTACTTGTACAACCAAATAGATAGACTTACTATGAATGAATTATTGTACTTGTACAACCAAATAGATAGACTTACTATGAATGAATTATTGTACTTACTTGTACAACCAAATAGATAGACTTACTATGAATGAATTATTGTACTTACTTGTACAACCAAATAGATAGACTTACTATGAATGAATTATTGTACTTACTTGTACAACTAAATAGATAGACTTACTGTGAAGGAATTATTGTACTTGTACAACCAAATAGATAGACTTACTATGAATGAATTATTGTACTTGTACAACCAAATAGATAGACTTACTATGAATGAATTATTGTACTTACTTGTACAACCAAATAGATAGACTTACTGTGAATGAATAATTGTACTTACTTGTACAACCAAATAGATAGACTTACTATGAATGAATTATTGTACTTACTTGTACAACTAAATAGATAGACTTACTGTGAAGGAATTATTGTACTTGTACAACCAAATAGATAGACTTACTATGAATGAATTATTGTACTTGTACAACCAAATAGATAGACTTACTATGAATGAATTATTGTACTTACTTCTACAACCAAATAGACAGACTTACTGTGAATGAATTATTGTACTTACTTGTACAACCAAATAGACAGACATACTGTGAATGAATTACGTCCAAATTTTAATAGAAAATCTACAAATTTGATGTAAAAATCACATACCAAATGTTATTCATCTAGATCAAAGTATTTTCGAGTTATCGAATTCACAGACAGACAAATAGACATTATTCTAAAAATGCGTTTTTCGCATTCATAGTAGTCTGAAAAGAGATCTGTCAAAGTCTAGAATTCGGAGTTTTAGTTGATTTTGATATTTTTTTCTTTGTATACTTCGTAATGATAAAGTAATAAAATTTTATACCATCACATCCTTAGTTAAATACATTATCCGCCATTTCTTCTTATTTCACCTTAAAGTAATATATTTAAATGAAATGAAGATGAAAAATCGGATAGATTTTTAACACTGGCCAGCCATTATAAAGCACATGTTTATTTCATTTTATATTGCAAAATTTCTATTAATACTTTAAAAATACTAATACTGAAATGAGTTAAATTACTAAATGAATGAATTAAATTAATAGGAATATGAATTAATTAAATTTGTATGGGAAATACGAGGATTTGAATACACCACTGTTCCTCTCCTCTACATGTAGAAATTTGCTGAATTCAATCTTGAATAAAAACTGTTTATTTTTCTAGTACAAAAAAGTGAATCAACTTTTCAGGTATTTTATTTGCTTATAGAGTGATGTGAAATATGGTTTTGATTAATTCAAATATGATTTAAATTCAAACAAAATTCGATGCACAGAACTAGAAATCGAATTTGATTTTCTCTTTCTGATATTGTTAGTTCCGAATCTAAATCTCCATGAATTCAGAATGAGGTTACACATTACTCGTCTAGAGATAAATTTTTTCGTGAATGGTTTCATATGTTATATTTGTGTATTTTAAAGAATAATTTTTTTAAAAATATTCTTGACATTATTATAGTTTAATTTAATTTAATTCTATATGCCCTTGCAAAGATGGGATTCTGTATTCGATTTTTATACACTGATATATGTGCTGAATTCTGAAATTTTTTATAGTTGTGCATTAGCAATGATGCCAGGGCAATATTTTAATCTTTTTAGAACTTAATTATCATTTAATTGACTAATTTTAATTATAATTTGTTTCTCTGCGAGAAGAGCTATCTGATTAGGGATTTGAAGGAAAGTTTAACTACAAGATATTTTAATGATTATGAGGATGAAATACGAAAAATATTAAAGACAAAAAAGTAAAGAATATCTCTTGATATATGACATTTTAGAGTGCTAAACCATAGATAATAACTTTCATAGAATAACACTGAACGCCAATACAAAATTCGTAGAACTTCAATGATTCTTATTTTGTATCATTTCTAGTTTATAAATTTGCTGCTGTTTATTATACTCTTTACATTTAGGACTATTCTTTCTTGTTTAAGATTGCTCAGCAATTGTTATTCTGTGAATAAGTTATAATGAAAACAAACTTTTGATAGCAAATATGGAGAAAGTAGTCATAGCAAATGCCAAGCAAAGAAAGAAAATTACATAGCACTTTGACATAGAGTTTAGTTATATTAAAGTCAGTTTTAAAGCAAAGCTAGTGCTATTTTGGGATGGACCTCGTAATTTTGAACCCCCTTCTCACCACACCGCGCCAGTGTGAGGATGTTTGGCCCAGACGTTTAACTTGCACCAGACCCGCTTACACGACGGATCTTCGGTGGAATTGGGCCTCCGATTCTGAAGCCAAGATCTTTGCGGCCCTTTGACATGAAGATATTTTATGCATTAAACACCTAAATTTCCTTAATTATTTTTATTGAGTTTTTAGAAAAGTCAATAGTTTTAAAGTACTTATTATATGAATTTAAAATGTTGAATAAAATATTAAGAATAATGAATAAAAGATTTAAGGTATATGATTACTTTCGGGATGATTTTTTTTTTTTTTTTTTTTGAAAAACACAATAAAACTGTCATGTTTTTGAACTGTTGCATAAAAAAAGATTTTAAAAACATCAATAAAAACTAAAATATACCAAAAAAAATGTCAAGAAATTCTTAGAAATATTTAAAATATTGGTTTTTAGTCAAAACCTTCTTAGTTTAAAATTTTATCAAATGAACTTCTCAGATTCTTGAAGATATCATAATAAATACATTTTCTAGTTCCTGAACTAAAACAGAAAATCTCCTTCCTTCCAATCTTTAAGCGCTGGTTTTCGACTGATAAACTCAAATTATAACTGATAAACTCAATTATAAAATATTTATAAATGAGCAGATTACTTATTTTCTAATTCAGAAACCGCAGAACGTATTGAAAAATTATTATACCAAATTGAACAAAAAATATGCATTAGAATTCTTATTTATGAGGTTTTTCTTAAGAAAATTCTGCCAAAATTTAGAATTTGAAAATTGCAGTTTGTAGATGTAAAATAACATTAAAATGTGTATAATGCAAATGTAAATGTCAATCTAACTTCACAAAGAATAAGCTTAGAAAAAAATGCAAGTATTTTCATGAAGAAGATATTAAATTAAGAATACTGAATTAAAAATAATTGCCTTGTTTTCAAAAATCGAAATTCCAACATAGTCATCTACCTAAAATATATTGGAAAGCTATAATTCAGATAACCTTTCCATTTTAACAATATTACACAAAAATTATAAAATTCTTTTCAAAATAAAAACATGCCTGAAAAAATGTAATTTTGTTCAAAAAGTGTACTTTAAATACATTGCTATATTTTCATGAAATAAAGAAATACGTGCAAGAATTAACCTTAAATACGTTCTCTGTATTACAACGACAGTGAAAGTTAGTCAATATCCGATTTTACTAAGAATAGACTTTTAAGCATAAAACTCTAAATTATTAGATATATTTAAAGATAAATTTAATGATTTACGTACATTTTCCTCTATCTTTTGCTGCCGGAGCAAATTTTTTTTTTGATTGATATTTTTGAAAACAAAAATTAACGTATTTTAGAATTTAGTAAGTATTTCTACCTTTAAAGTTTAAGAAAATTCATTTCTAAAAGGTAAATTGTTGCACCAGCATTTAGTATCGATAAAATGCTATAAATAAAACTTATCTAATTACCAAAATGCTGGGGCATCAGATTCTTTTAATTCATAAAATTGGTATGGATCTAGGCAAATTTTCTTGTGTGGTAAAATAACGCTCATAGTTGTAAAAAAAGGAATTTTAATGAAAAATTAAGATTTAAAGAAGAGTTCAAATCCATTTCTTTAAATTATAGTTTGCGTTTTTGCCAGAAATTCTTGAATTGATTTGTTTAAATTAAATCGCGTGCGAGATAAAAACGATAAACTGAGCAAACGATTTTTCATGCTTTTATCTGAAGAATCAGAGTATATTTCTCTATTAGATAATAAAAGTATTATAATGTTTAATAATTTTGACTAAGTACAAATCGTTTGCTATTTAAATGAATTTTTACATTATCAGCTAATTTATTTTAAATATTTCACGTAGACTCTTATAACATCTCATTTCTCAGAAAATAAGTTAGCTATTTTAACAGACTGAATCAATAAATGCATGTATGCATTAATTCAACAAAATTCTCCAATTATATTTGCTTTAAGCCCCTATTTGAATGTGAAACATCGTCTCTCAATTAATTTTGACATTTTCTGCGAATAAACTCGATTCTTATTATGTTACCAATTTCAATTAGAGCTTATTCTTGAATAATTTTGTTTGACATTTGAAATAAAAGGTGACATATTTAATAAATATTCTTTATTGAGGCTTTCTCATCTGTTGTACATTTTTGCTTCCTTTTTTTATTTCTTTTGCTTGGTTACAGTTGTAATATTGTAATTATGAAAAATTCTAAAATAATAATTCGACGAGTTTCTATGTTTTAAACATCCGTAAAACACATTTTTACCATTGTGCTCGTCTTCTTGCGAAAGCGATAACACAAAAACGCTTTGATATAGACAGTTGATATTTGGTACGAAATTACCACCAAATTTGTAGATTTATTTCAAATTTAGCATGAAATTCATTCAAAGGCAGTCTGGCTGGCTATTCGAGTACAGATGAATTCGATAATTATTTTAGAAGCAAATTCCTTGAATTTCCTTGAAGCAAATTTTGTCCAAACTTTATAAAAATCTACAAACATGGTATAAGGATAGTGTAATGGTATAAATCTCATATAGCACTTTTCTCATTGGACGAAAGTGAGGACAAGATTAACATGAATATCTTAGACCGTATTGCCAGGCTCTCCGATGCAAATTCCTGAACTCTGCTGAACATGTGAGGTGACTCACTTTCAGTGGGTCCCCTCACATGTTGGTTTAAAAGGTAATGAGATAGCAGATAACTTAGCTAAGACTGCCTCAGCTGACATATTTCATGCCGATGCAACACTAACTTATTCTGAAATCTCTTCTGTCAAAAAGATGGAGTCGAGGGCACATTGGAGAGTCCCACCTGCTCACCCATGGTACTTTGTTAATAGTTTTCTGGTTGGTGACACCGCCTGAATGTCTCTAGAAAACAGAAAACAGCTCCCTCTCGTTTTTTAAGTAGACACACCAAATCCCTCACCTTCCAACACGGACTGAGGATCTTTGTTGAATGTCCTTGGTGCAAGACAGATCAAGCCTCCCCCAATCACATTCTTAACTGTTTAAATTTTACGATTTTTGAGTTTTTAAGGGATCCGCTATTGTTTTTGGACTTTTTAGAGATCTTTGGTTTCATGGATGTGGTATAGCTCAGCTATAACACCTGGGATTAGAAACAACAACAACAAAGATAGTATACCAAATTTTATCGATCTAGCTCGAAGAGATTTTGAGTTATCTTTGACACAGACAGACGGATATTTTCTAAAAATTTGATTTTCAAATTTAGGAAATTCGAAAACGTAGAGATTCGTCAAAATCTTGAATTCTAATTTGTTGATGATTACTATACGTTCTCTATAATACGTATATCAGAAAGTAAGTCATTTCACTGACTCTCTGACCCGCCTCGAAGGCACACAGATAAAAACTGAATGACCGGACCTCCGTACAGTAACACTGGCAGGAACTGGGGTTGAGTCATAAGGTCCATCACCGGCCACGGTACAACCCTTCCCTAAGGAAGTACGTCCCGCAAACGAGGAAGTAGAAATGGACCGTGTCCTGTTAGAGATAAAGATTTTAAACCTTCCAATTATAGACCAAAATATTCGGAAAATCAAAATAAGAAACAGAACAAAAGTATAGAAACCCATCTCGCATTAATGTGATAAACAAATAAGGTAAATACAGAAAAATGAGTCCTTAATCAATTATTCCCCATCGAAACGAAGCGGTAATTACCCAAACCAAACACTTACCAGAAACTTATAAATATGCATTCGCGATCCCTTAAGCTAGTTAGTGTGCCGAGGCATCCCCAAACTGCAGCATTCAACCCCATCCAACTGAGCGAAGGTCGACATTAATTTTCATCTGAGATACATTACCCACTCGCTTTCCTTGCATAAATCTTAGCGTCCCGCGCGGATGTCAAGAAACGTTAAGTGAATTAATGCGTAAGCTACAGTTAATTAATAAATTCCGCCTCCTTAGAAACAAGTTACTGTGTTTACCATAAACAATTCCTGGAAGAGACGAAAATTAACGGGTACAGTTAAGTGGACGATCCGTCCATTTCTGTCACTCAATTAGTTTATGTGAGCTTGGCTTCTTTTTTTTTTCACTTTTTGGCTCACTTTTTTATTTTATTTTATTTTATCTTGTTTTATACTTCGCTGGAATGACCTTTATCAGAATGGTGCGTTGATGACTTGATGCTTTGATAACTTTTCTTTGAGACGAAAATGTTTTGATAACGTCATTCGTTTTTAAACCTTTTCTTTTTTGTTGTTGTTGTCTGTTTGTTTTCTTAGGGAAAACTAAACTTTGAGATAATTATTAATCCTATATTTAGCGAAGTCGCGTTTGAAATGACTTAGGTCTTGTGCTGAGATAAATTATGAAATAAATTGTGGCTGAGCTCGCCAGACGGAAAAAAATAAAAATTTGCTAGGAAGTGTGTGTATGCTGGAAGGATTAAAATATTTGATAAAGAGGAATTTTTGTGTTTTGGTTTCATTTCAAAATGTTTTGAAAAGATTTCTAAACAGTGAAATATTCTAGAGCAGTGCTTATTTACATAGATAACATCGCAACTCATTACATCAATTTTCGAAACAATTATTTTTTCCGCTATTCAGAAAATGATGGCGTTCGTTATTTTTTCATCTCATACATGTTATTCTTTGATTACATTGTGTTGAAACTTTCTTAATTAAAGAATTTCATTAATTAATTTAAGAAAAATAATTTTTGTTGTTTACATTACGCTTAAATCGACTATTATTTAAAATCTTGAATGTTTCTAATTAAAAAAATATCCCTTTATATTATTTGCTGTCACAAACTTGTATTAAAATGATAATAAAATCGCAATAAAAGTATTAAGTAAAAAGTTCGCCATATTTTCATCCATGATATGATCGTACGTCTTCTCTATTCGTTTTGGAGTGGATACTTGAAAAAATACATTTTATTTTAAATTCTTACAATGATATCGTTTCCATTACCGTTTCATTTTGTCTGTAAAAATGCGCAAGGTGTTCAAAGCTTCAAAGTGAAAATGCGCAAGGTGTCAGAGCCATTTTTTCTGAAATTTGGATTAATTAAGGTATCCGAACATGTACGGAGCATTTATTTTAGAAAAACATGGTGTAGACATACTTTAACCCTATTTATGGTTTAAGACTATTCAGAATTAATTATAGGATGTCAATATTTGAAATAAGCATTAAAACTTTTTGAAAATCGGCATTTAATAGCATAAATTTAAGCAAATTCTTTAAAAACTTCAAATTGGCTACACCAAAAATTATTACTCTCATCCAAACAAAACTTATACCAAAATAAACTGCATAGTTTTCTCTAGGAAATGAGCTACAATCGTAGGGTTATAACTATAAATAAAAATTTTGTAACCAGTCGAAGAATTTATCATGGGATTTTTAGTAAATTTATGACGTTATTGTTCAAACAATAGGCTGTAAATAAAAAAAAAACATTCCCTCAATCTGAATTCTTTTAGTTCATTGCCTAGAAAATAGTATAAAGACAAAGTCCACTAAATTTCATAGTAATATGATAGTTATATTTTGAGTTATTTGATTTGAGGTGAGCAAAAAATTAGAAAACATCGTTTTGAGAAAAATGCATTTAAAGTATACGCTAACATGTTTTAATAATAAATTATGTGTGTACGTACTTAAAATTCACCACATTTATAGGTTATATCTTCTTCCGCCTCAAAATTTAATAATTTACTTTTTTTAATCATTTTATTTTTTCTTCTGGCAATTTTTGAGTTTGGCAATGAATGCCACATAGATTCGTGTATTCTGTTTTTGTCGAGCTCAGCAAATGCTCTATCTGCATTTGCACTATTATACACTCCAATAACCTTAAGAACATTCAGTATCCTATAGTTTTACGGGCATAAATGCCCCTAATCTGAGAGTTCGGAGTTCAACAAAGACATCTTTAGGTACAAATTTCCACAAAACACCGTAAAAACTCTCATTGGCATTTTTCATTTTGCAGTGCAAAAACTGTTCTGTATTTAAAACTAAATTTGTGTTTATACAAATTTTTAATAGGTTTTTGGCCCTTTAAATTGGTATTTCCGGTTATTTAAAAGCACTCTTCCGGTTTAGCAATCATTACGAAAATATTAATATCTTAACTTCTAATTAACGTAGAGATAACATTAAGCCTGTTTTGGATAGCTCAAAGACTGGCTTTTTAAAAAATGTCATTTTTGGCGAAAATCGACCTTTTCAACGTATTTGGGTACCTCAAACAACTAAAATTAATTTCAGTTAATTTCCCTTAATTTAAGAAAAAATTCAACTCAAGTTTGTTATTTTTCATTATATCTTGCAAAAATATTATTACACAAATTTTAATTTTAATTTGCACATTAAAAGTTTTTAAAACTGTCTTTTTACTAATATTAATTTTACTGTCATGAAATTTTTTCCTGCATTTGAATTGATTTTAGCAAATATTTTTTTAACATGATTTTCAATATTGCCATAAAATCCCATTCATTTTCATCGTTTCATCAAATATTTAATCGATTGATTTTCTTCCGTTGTTAATTCTTATATCTTTTTATTATGAACGGAATTCTTGCTCAAATTATTAAACTAAAGCAGATGAAACACTTATCACAATTTTATATTTAAATATCTTTCATAAAGAAATAATAAGCATCAATTTATGCATCAAATGTTTAATTTATATCAAACATAACCAATATCGCAGGTAGATTCCAAGTAGGCAGTTGCCTAAGATCCGTCCAAGATTACGTGGCAACCTAGACTAACGCAGACAGGTAGAATTTTAAAAAAAATTATAAGTATAGGTGTTCAATAAGTTTTCTGGGATGCATATTTTTTGAATTATGCAATCAGGACAAACGGTATATATACACATTGAATTATTAAATTCACAAGTTAAAATATGAATTATTCTATTTTTATAATATAATATAATATTTATCATACATTATTTGTTTATGTTATTTCTGATGAGATAGATCATGTAAAATAATAATTTTTAATACCCTATTTGCTTGAAATTTATTATTTTTTACAGTCTTCCATAATAATTAATTGCTAATATTTGTAAGTAACGAAACCATTATGTAATAATTATGGTTAATTTTACTTTCTCGTATACGTAGTGTAGAGAAAATATAGTAATAATCGTCAAAAAATTCCAAATCGAAAGCTTGATGATTCTTCTAGACCTCCCTAATTTGAAAAAACGCGTTTTTAGAAAAAAAATGGGTTTTTCTGTTTGCTTGTCTGCGACAAATATAACTCAAAAACGCTTTGATGTACAACGATGAAATTTGGTATATGTCTTTATACCAAATTTGCATATTTCTATGAAATCTGGTGCAAAATCCACTCAGAAGAAGTTTGTCTGTCCGACTGTTCGAATATAATTTAGCACGATAATTATAAAAGGAACAGAGACAGACAGATAAAATTCGGGCTAAATCCTAGGGACGGGTACCACTAAATTTGGCGTCAAACTTTAAGGATAAAGTCGTCAGCTTCTCTTGAAAATAGTCATAATATTGAGAAATAAAATTCTGAAGATTACAGCAACCGCGAGGCTTGGCGAGAAAAATTTGGCGGTAAATCGCCAAATGGTACCCGTCCCTAGAACTGTACCAGAATTCATGGGATTTTGTGACTACAATGGAAGTTTTTTTTTTCTCAAATTCTTGCTTCAATCGGTTGGGAAAAACTCGTCTGAAACACAAATTCGGCTTTCGGATATTATTGACCGCATGCTAGGGCAGTGGTTCTTAACCTTTTTAAGCCGCGACCCAAATTTGAGAAATATGTTCATGTCGCGACCCCAAAAAAAAGTCAAATTTTTTTCATTGCTTTATTTTAGATCGTATTTTTAAAAAATCTTCAATCCTACGATGATGATTTTTTTTAACTTACAAATTTTTTATTTATTTTTTTAATAATAAAGATAAATAAAAGTACTTTTCGATCCAAGGAAAATTTAATTAATAATCAAGTGTTTTTAATAATTTTTATTGACCAAATTAAAATATATTTATAATTTTTTGAAAATAATTGACATTTTAACTTATTCCTAAAAAAAAAAAGAAATATCAATACATATGTCAAGTCTTATAAATTTTAAATGCAAGTCATACAGTTTTAATGAGAACCTTGTGCTTGAATACATTTTGAAAGATCTTTAAACCTCGGTTGAATGCTTGTCAAGGAGCACCTTATATCTATTTCAGGATTTAACTTGTTCCGGTAATTGTTTTTGATTACACACAGAGCCGAAAAACCAGCCTCACACATATATGTTGTTGCAAAGGGATCTTATATTTTTTGGATATTTTTTGATCTTGTTAATCACATTCATTTTCGATTGTTGATATTTATTCAAGTCGTCATTTCTAAAATGTCTGAAATTTGGTGTATTACTAACTTTTTTGGTTCGACTCAGCGCGACCCAAGAAATATGCTTCGCGACCCAATTTTGGGTCGCGACCCATAGGTTAAGAACCGCTGTGCTAGGGATTAATCACCAAATAACTCGCCAAGGATGATCCAATGGATTCAATAAAATTGTATCACACCAAAATTGTATTAGTATTCACACCAAAATTAACTATTGTATGCCAGTGCCATAGAAGGGTATTAGTGAGTATATGGGAAGGTTTTTGGGAGACAATCCGCCACTGGTTTTAGAATTATTTCTCATTTATTTTTCTGGTACTTACGTATTAACGCCACAGCAGCTGCAGATTTGGCGGTTTTTAAGTGCCGCCAATCTACACCTAAAATTTTTGAGACAAATCATAAAATAAAACACTGTATTTAAAATCAAAACATTGCTCTTTATTGGCGAATTAGCGCAAAAACCGCCAAATCTGTAGCTGCGGTGTCGTTAATACGTAAGTACCATTTTTCCTTATATAATATGTATTAAAGAAAAGAAATGAATAAAAACTTTTCTCTAATTTATTAAAATAAAAATAACTAAAATATATCATTAGTATGCTGATTAACCTAAAAATGAAATGACCAATCATTAAAAGAGAGGCCTCATGATATGCATTACTTATACAACAAAATGCCTGAACTCGCAATTTTTTCTGTTGACATATGATCTCTAAAAGCGACTGACTTTCTTATAAATGCATACGTTAGATTTATATTTTGGTAATAGTTTTGAAATTTGAATTTGGTAATAGTTTCGCTTCGATTCTGTATCATACACATTCAAAAAGAAAAGCTATGTTATAAACCACAACAGCAGCTGCAGGGCTAAACAAAGAGGGTCTTTGACATCTGGAAAAACACCTACCATCCTCAAAAAGTGACAGATACGGACCCGATCTGACTGATAAAACAAAGCACTTAAGTCCAGGCAGGCTTAAATGGTCAGACGCCATTGGCGAACATTCCACAGATTAGTTTGAATCTTCCTCTGGCGTGTACTTCCCCAAAATCTCTTATGGGAAAGTGAGCTCCAGATGAAAAATCACCCTCCTTAAAAGATCATGACGTGTTTTTGAGATCTCCTTTCATTGTCTCTATTTGGCGGGGGAAGGCAAATCCGCTTTGGCGACGCTTTAATGGAAGCTTCGTGTAAAGCTGTTGGTTTGTTTGGTTTATCTTCATTACCCATGTAGTTGGTAGGGTGAGGAAGGTGGGCGATTTTGGGAAATGAGGTACAAGACCTGCCTAAGTGCAGAAGTTGATTTTCATGGCCATATTGTGGAATGGCCGCGAACTGGAAGCTTTGTTGTCATAATATTCCTTGGATAAGCACAATGAAGGAAAACGATATCGAGAAGCTCTTCCATGGCTTTCTCGTAAACTTGCTCGTAAGAATTCTACTTATGACTTTTGATCAAAAATGATGGAATCTGTATGATTCTCAATCAAAATATTCCAAATTATGCACCATTTTAAAATGTGAAAGATAGTTTTATTTTTTTCATTATTACATTTTTTTAATATGCCTTTGATAACAACAATAAAAAAAAACGAAATTAGGAGGTCCTTCCAATCATGATTTTCTCATGAAATTTCTCATAAGAATTATGCTTATAACTTTTGATCAAAAATGATGGAATCTGTATGATACTCAACCAAAATGTGCTAAAACTATGCTTAATTTCAAAATATAAAAGGCTGCTTTTTTTCATAATTACAATAGTTTCTTTTATCAAGTGAGAAGATGTTGTACTTTTCGTTTGGGGTTTTTTGAAACGGGAAAATATGTAGGTAGAAAAGAAAGGGCATGGGTCGTAAGAAGTTATCACCCGAAGAAACACAGAGAAGAAAACGTGAATCAACGCGAAACAGCGAGAGCAGGTATCAAAAGGTATATATGATACTATAATAATAATAAAATATTTTTCTATATGCCTTTGATAAAAATACTAAAAAAAAAAAAAAAGAAAAGAAATTGGGAAATTTTTCTATGGCTTTTTTATAGTAAACTTTTACATAAAAATTTTGCTCATAATTTTTCATCAAAAATTATGGAATCTGTAAGATACTCAATCAAAATGGAAAAAAAAATTAATCATCATCTTAAAATGAATATATATATATATATATATATATATATATATATATATATCATTATTACAACAAGTTTTAATACGTTTTTGAAAAGAATAATAAAAAAATGAAAATGGGAATTTTTCCATGGTTCACTCGTAAACTTCCGTAAAAGAATTCTGATCATAATTTTTCATCAAAAATGATGGAATCTGTATGATACTCAATCAAAATGGAAAAAAAATTAATCATCATCTTAAAATGTAAAAAAAAAAAAAAAAACTATTTTTTTTTTTTTCATTATTACAACATTTTGTAATACGCTTTTGATAAGAAACAATAAGAAAATGAAATTGGGAATTTTTCCATGGCTCTCTCGTAAACTTCCATATAAGAATTCTGCTCATAATTTTTCATCAAAAATGATGGAATCTATATATTATCAATCAAAATGTTTTCCAAAATTAAGTACCGCATTAAAATTCAAGTGATGGGGTTTCTTCTATAATTACTTTTTTTTTCGGATGCGAGCTAATCAGAGAGAAAGTATTTTAACTATCGAAAATTTCAGTCTCGAGATTGGATTAATCTTCGCATCTTAAACTTCTTTTCTTTACGTTTTTTTAAGGTTTTTTTACAGAAGACATGATCAAAATAATAATAATAAGGCAAGAATACAGTTTTACTTTTTAAAAAAAGGGACTTATATTCATTCGATAATTTTAATAGAAATCAGAATTGGTTTAAATATATAAATTAAGCCAACAAGAACAAATAATAGTTTGAAGTGGAGAATTGAGATCAAAATAATTTTCTCATAATATTCTAAAATAAGGAATGAAAAAAAAATAACTCTTCTCAAGTCGTATCTTCGAAAGTAAAGAGGAAAAATTCTGTGCATCTCCGGAGTTTCCCCGAAATTTCTTATTATCCATGTTCTTTCTGCAAAAACAAAATTGAATCAAATATCCTTTAGCCCCTTAACTGTTTCATTTTCTTTACTATCTAATAAGATGACACCTTGTATTTTGGGAATATTTTCTTATTTTGATTGAAATGAAAATCCATTTAATACTTGACTTATCTATGCATTCGAAGGGATTTTAATATTGAATTATAATCGTTATGAATGGTTTATTTTTTGCTTACAACTATCAAAATTCGATCAATCGATGCACGAATGGCACTCCGGCAAAACAGTTAAGCGTTTAATGTAGTGACGGCTTAACACAAACAAATCAACGTTAATAACTGTTGTCTATTAAAGGTTGAGATATTAGAGCTGCTTAAATATATTTTCTATTGATAGTTTATTATAAGCAATTCAAAAATACATACATGCCACTTGTTAAATGTCTAATGTTAAACTATTAGATGTCTTTAAACATATTTCTTATTGATTGTCTATTCTAATTCAAAAATACATAAATATATATGGGATTATCCCGTCTACCCTTTTCGCCAAATTCGATATTATCGCCAAAAGGTGACGAAAAGACAACGAAAGGATTGGCGGATTTTCGTGAGTGTTTGGCGCATTTTCGCCAGCGTTGACAGGTCGCCAGGATAATCCCAAAGAGATGGTGAGAACTTATCAAATATCAAAAATTGAACGGATACATATCAAAAATTGAAACATTTGATGTACATAAATAATTGAAGTATTTTAATCCGATTTCTGTAAATAGAAATTTATCTATGTGATTTTTTTTTTCAATTTTCTTTAGTGATCTCAGATATTGTTTAAATTTTATTATATTTCAAAATTACCAAAATTAAACCGGCGGGAGTGGTCTATTCAAAACTTCCACCCTACTCTTTAATAAACTTATCACGCCAGAAAATGTCTTGCATGGCCTTGGCGTACAATAGTTATGAAATATTAAATTTGGTTGTGAATTTGGCATTTTTTAATGAATCTATCGTATTGGCGAGTTTTTTGGCGAATATTCCCTGACATGCCGTTAATAGTATCCGAAAATGTGTGCTTTACACACGTTTTTCTCAAACGAATGGAACAACGTTTTGACGCAAAACTGCACTTGTAGTCACAAAATTCCATACTAGATTTGATATATTTAAGACATTGCGTCATTGAATTTTCACGTTTACATATTCTGAAAGTACAGACAGATATACAATCAACCCCTTGCTGTATTTGACACAAAATTCAACAGGTGCCTACGCTATAGATGATAATTCTGTGTTCCGAATTTTATCTATCTAGCTCTATTCGTTGTGTAGTTATCGTGCTGAATTATATTCGAACAAAGGGACAAATAATTTTTTATCAGTTAACTCAAAATTTGATAAACATCAACAAATTTGGTGTAAAGACTGCATGCCACATTTCATCTGTCTAGCTCAAATAGTTTTTGAATTATTTTTGTCATAGACAGACAGACATTTTCTAGAAACGTGTTTTTCGAGCTCAGGGTGGTCTAAAGCGTGGAGGTTCGTCAAAGTCTCGAGTTAGAATTTTTTGACGATTACTATGCTTTCTATATACTACGTACACGAGAGAGTGAAAATATATGAATAATTATTATATCAAAGCTCTCAGATTTATTTCGTAAAAACTTTTGAATGTATTGCAAAAATAAATAATAATAATGTATATCATATATTAATTCTTCTTTACGAAATCAGTCGTAAAGTGTTAGTTAAAATATATAATTTTATCGGAATTTCAAAATCATCTTATAAAATACTAACAGATTGAACACGGCAGTAATATGATGAATATCTGCGAAGTCAATATAACAATAACATAAATCAAAGTTATCAAAACAATGCCAAAAAATAATTGGTTTGTTTTTCTTCGTAACGATGTTATCGTTGGGTGAAACTGGCAGATAAAAATCAAAACAAATAACTAAAATAAGGGTGCGATAAAACAAACATAGCGCTATAAAAATAATTTTTATGTTTCTGAATTTGGCTCCTTACCAAAACATTGGAAAAGAAAAATTCCTGCTAATAGATATGTGGGGGTCATAGATTAAGAATTTTTTTGAACTTATTTCGAAAACAATTAATGAAAAATTAATCAATAAAGGGACTTTGATCACTCTAGTGTAAAATTGGAAAGAAATCCCCTTAAAAAAATTGAAAAATAGGCGAATTTAGAAAGTCACATCAAACGTCCTTCCGCTGGTGTGGTGTGGTGTGGAGAGGAGGGTGCCAGCTCAGGTGTCGTCCTCGTCATCTGACTGCGGTTCAAAATTACGAGATACGTCCCAAAATAGCCCCTGTGTTGCTTCAAACGGGACGTTAATATAACTAAACTAAACTAAACTAGAAAGTCACATGCAGATATTTTAATTTCAGTTCTAAAGACTGTTCTTGAAAAATGACTAATATTTTTAAAAATTCTTATAATCATGTAAATCACGTAAAAGATTTAAAAAAATGTTTGAAACGGCAGTATATTTATCTTTTCTTTGATGCACATATGTTTCTATAATCATTAGAAGCAACTCAACGGGCAAAAGTATGCAAAAAAAAAAAAAAAAAAAAAAACTTCCGAATAACAAAAAATACTAAATAAAAAAATTTCAGCACTTATTTTAAATTTCGTGATCCAAATTATAAAGGTAGTCCTAAAATTAATACAAAATTTGAATTTGCCACCATTCGTACAGTAAACTATTGGCAACACTATTAAAAAAATCATTTGACAACTGATAGTTTAGGGTTAGTAAAAAAATGGACCATTTCACGATAGAACAATGAGCTTTCATTGTTGAACAATATTTGAAAAATAATGAAAGTCCTGCAGCCATAATTCGAAAATTTGAGAATTGGCCCCATAGATCGTGTGATTCAACAATATAGGATTTCTTTTTGTGTGATTATTTGAAATCATAGGTATATGCCTTGAAGCCCAGAAGCAGACGTGAATTGAAGGAGGAAATTCAATGCTGTATCAACGAAATTCAGTCACATTTATGAAAAATGGCCATGGGAAAATTTCGACAAAAGAGTGCATATATGCCAGCAAAGGTGTGAGTCATTTATCCTATGCGTTATTATGTACATAACCCTATCCTGTGTACTTTACGAATCAATAAAAATATAACAATTTAAAAGAAAAAACTGTGTGTTTTATTCAATTCGAATCTTGCATCAACACGTTGTTCTATCTTGTAACGCTCCATTCTTAAACTATCGACTGTCAATGTTATTAATAGGATTGGCAACACTTTATTGCACGAATGGTGGCAAATTCAAATTTTGAGTTAATTTTGGGATGCCCTTTATTAATTTCTATGTACTGTTATGATTATGATTGCGTGCATATATTATAACTGTAAGTAGGATAGATTAGTATAAACAGCGCAGACGCAAATATTTCCTTTCATAAGTATATGTTTCTGGTCAAAAATCAATATCCATAAATAATGTTTATCATAAATAAACCCTCCTCTACAGAAACTGAAGCTTCATCCTTACTTAAAAATCGGATAACGCAACAGAAAGCCTTTCCGAAGAGATATACAAGACCAAATAATACCAAGCAAACTTTCAACTCCCGCTCAACTAAACAATTGATATGCTTACCCAAAAAGCACAAAAGTTAATGCACTTAGAAACATTTTAATAAGATATAAAATCCAAAACAGTGTGTGCAACGATAGAATATCCAACTTACTCCCCGAAAAATGCACCGATAAAATAAAAATTATTACTTCAAATGGTATGTCTACCGGATTTACTTTAACGCCAGCATCTTTAAAACAAACACTGCACGCAAGATTGATTTTTATTCTGCAGGCCCTTTTCCGGGACGAAATATTTCGAACACTACATTCCTCTGCTCTTGGAAAGAATATATTCATATCAAATATTGACTTAAACTTCGCCGGAAAGATTACTCAAAATTCCCGTGCTGCTATGCTTGATCGATTTCGCCTTGGTTGTTGGATTAACTAGCAGAAAGTCAGCATGGAGTGATTAAGAGGTTATATAACCTTTGATTGTTGAAGTCAAACACGTTGAGATTTTCAATCAGTGCTCCCGGAGGGTGTCCTGACCTTTTGATCTCGAACACGGCGAGTGTTTGTCGAACATTTTGACCTCTGAGGCGTTTTTCGGATTTGGACTGGTGACGTCATGGCCTGTGGGTTGAATTCGTTCATTATCAATGCCTTATCGTGTTTTCGTGCTGTTGCAAGAAGTGGTGTGAGACTTTTAAAAATATTTGCGATAGTTCTTGAAGAATTTAACGAACAAAATGTTCACGTATTTTGCTGGTTTATTTATTTACTTATTTGCATTGTTTAAAGGTGTTACTCATATAAGAAATAAAATTTTAATGGTTCGCTCACATAAAATTGAAATTTATATCATTGATACACTATTGAAAATTCAAAACATTGAAATGGAAATAAAAAAAAATATTCTGTGTTTTTTTATCGTTTACAAAAGATGTTGTAAATTTCTGCAAAGATATCTTTCCATCTAAAAATATACTCTTAAAATCGTTTTTTTTTGTGTGTGTGGGTGTATGTGTTTTTGTTTGTCTCTGAATACATGGACAATCCTGGCGTTTTTTTTTTTATTCTGATAGAACGCCCAATTTTTGTTTTTTAAAAAAATTAGCATTTACTAAATTAGCATGACCTTTTGATATCTCCTAATAAAATAATATTTTTAATAAATTTATTTTTCTTATTGTAAATTAGAAAAAGTATCCAAAATTCAGAAATAAAAAATTTGATTATAAATAAAAAATGTATTGGACTCACTGTCGTTTATGAAATGATTAATTAACAAAAGAGAGAATGCGTAATTGTTTCCTGGGAAAAGATACCATTTCTTAATGAATAAAATGCCCTTATACAATGAAATTCATTAAATTTCAGTATGGCCATTGAAATTATTATCCTACAGTAGCTTTCGCAACAGCGTAATAAAAGATTGTCTAAAGAACATTGACATTTCTGAATTCAATCAACGTCAAAATTATTATTTAACTATGAATTTACAGTTTTTTTTTTAATTTCTATATCTTTACTAAAAACAGAGAATTGCATATGCTCGCATGCACCCGAAATTGTGTATCTAGTGCAAATTAATATAGCTCCCAAAATTATAACGGTATAAAACTGAATTTTACATTTTTTTTTTAAATTTTAAAAACTGTCTTCAATAAAAGCAATTTAATTAGCATCCAAATATTTCGTGAATTTAAGAATTCGTTTAGCAATAATTTTCACCAAAAAAAAATTCACTGTAGAACTGAAATTCAAACGATTTTTATTGTTTCGCCAAATATTTCATCGTGTAATTTTCTACTATAGATAAATACTCAAAAAGAAAGTCTCTGTTAAATGCCTGTGTACAGAAGAATATGAAGAATACAATATGGATGTGCAATATTATAAAAATATCCAGATTAATTATCTAAACCAAAAATGCAGAACTATGATTTCATAATCTTAAAAGTCAAAAGAACCTACTAAACATAAATGTAATAGTTAACGATTCAACAGATGAATAAAAACATAATAAGGTGATTTATACATAGAGTATTAAATTGTTCTTTTATACTAATAAAGATAAGTGTGTGTGTGTGTGTGTGTGTGTGTGTGTGTGTGTGTGTGTGTGTGTGTGTGTGTGTGTGTGTGTGTGTGTGTGTGTGTGTGTGTGTGTGTGTGTGTGTGTGTGTGTGTGTGTGTGTGTGTCTTCACGTCTCTACAGGTCAGGCAAAATCTCAGTAGTGCCTCAGGTATTCGATAATATCTTGACAAAAACTGCTCGATAAAATTGTTTTGAATATATTTCTAATCGTAAACATTCCTTTGTGTATCAGTGCCTGTGCATTTTTCCTAAAACTGACTGCTAAACAGAACCCTGAAAAAATCTTCGAAATTTAACTAAACAACTTTTTAACTGGAACTAAGAAGAGGCTTAGAATAAGTTCTAGGAGAGGGCTGGAAATGTTTTGATTAAATTGGAATTTGCAGTTGATTATATTTTAATTCTCGGTAATTTAATTAGAATCCAAAAGCAAAAATCAAGATATGAAATCTAAATTTTTTTTCTGAGTAAATTTTTCTAATTTGGATGAAAACTTTGCTAGAAAGGAAGAAAGAAAGCAACCAAAAATGACTTTCGAAATGAAGACAATAATTTAATTTTTTATCTGTAGTAAAAAAATAAATTAAAATTTTTCAGTATATCCAATAATTTGTAATTCATTCTATTATGAAAGATGATGGGAAAAATCGAGAAAGAAGAAATATCTGTTAATTACTATTTAAGAAGCGTAATTACATTAAAAGGGCTAGAATTATTTTGGGATGTTACTCAATTATTTTAAAGAGATTCGAATTTAAGAAAAGAATCAATATTTTTTTAAATTGTAAATAATACATTGAAATGATTAAACTTAATGTCTAAAATCATGAACGAAGTAATATACTAGAATATTTTTTTAAAAAAAATCTCACGTTAATCTATCTACACGACCATCATCTAAAATAGGTAGTTTATTATATTTTGAAGTAAATTTTTAAGATTACCATTTTAAAGTGGTACTTTGTAACAATGGCAGATTACCGACTATTTAGTTTAAGCCATTGCCCAGGGCGATATTATGTATAATATTATTTGTCTAGCTGTCAAATATTTAATATTCAAGAACTACAATTTTTTAAGTATAAATTATTAGCAATCTGAGTGCATATTTTATTATGAAAATAATTAAATTATAAGAGCTTTATTATTGTTTTCATAAAATGTACTGAAATATTAACAGTTCATTAACTTGTTATGCTACATTCTACTAAAAATTTTAAGATTACCATTTTAAAGTGGTACTTTGTAACAATGGCAGATTACCGACTATTTAGTTTAAGCCATTGCCCAGGGTGATATTATGTATAATATTATTTGTCTAGCTGTCAAATATTTAAAATTTAAGAACTACAATTTTTTAAGTATAAATTATTAGCAATCTGAGATTTTAAAGTGGTACTTTGTAACAATGGCAGATTACCGACTATTTAGTTTAAGCCATTGCCCAGGGTGATATTATGTATAATATTATTTGTCTAGCTGTCAAATATTTAAAATTTAAGAACTACAATTTTTTAAGTATAAATTATTAGCAATCTGAGATTTTAAAGTGGTACTTTGTAACAATGGCAGATTACCGACTATTTAGTTTAAGCCATTGCCCAGGGTGATATTATGTATAATATTATTTGTCTAGCTGTCAAATATTTAAAATTTAAGAACTACAATTTTTTAAGTATAAATTATTAGCAATCTGAGTGCATATTTTATTATGAAAATAATTAAATTATAAGAGCTTTATTATTGTTTTCATAAAATGTACTGAAATATTAACAGTTCATTAACTTGTTATGCTACATTCTACTAAAATTTTTAAGATTACCATTTTAAAGTGGTACTTTGTAACAATGGCAGATTACCGACTATTTAGTTTAAGCCATTGCCCAGGGTGATATTATGTATAATATTATTTGTCTAGCTGTCAAATATTTAAAATTTAAGAACTACAATTTTTTAAGTATAAATTATTAGCAATCTGAGTGCATATTTTATTATGAAAATAATTAAATTATAAGAGCTTTATTATTGTTTTCATAAAATGTACTGAAATATTAACAGTTCATTAACTTGTTATGCTACATTCTACTAAAATTTTTAAGATTACCATTTTAAAGTGGTACTTTGTAACAATGGCAGATTACCGACTATTTAGTTTAAGCCATTGCCCAGGGTGATATTATGTATAATATTATTTGTCTAGCTGTCAAATATTTAAAATTTAAGAACTACAATTTTTTAAGTATAAATTATTAGCAATCTGAGTGCATATTTTATTATGAAAATAATTAAATTATAAGAGCTTTATTATTGTTTTCATAAAATGTACTGAAATATTAACAGTTCATTAACTTGTTATGCTACATTCTACTAAAATTTTTAAGATTACCATTTTAAAGTGGTACTTTGTAACAATGGCAGATTGCCGACTATTTAGTTTAAGCCATTGCCCAGGGTGATATTATGTATAATATTATTTGTCTAGCTGTCAAATATTTAAAATTTAAGAACTACAATTTTTTAAGTATAAATTATTAGCAATCTGAGTGCATATTTTATTATGAAAATAATTAAATTATAAGAGCTTTATTATTGTTTTCATAAAATGTACTGAAATATTAACAGTTCATTAACTTGTTATGCTAGATTCCATTCGTAAAGTTGTAAGGTAATAACTTTTAATTTTATATTTGTTTCAGATTTATTATTTTTGTATAATCATTCATAATTATTAAGTGCTGCATTTGTAATAAAGAAAATCATTAAATAATAACAATGATTAATTCCCCAAGAACTTAATTCCTTTTTTAAAGAAAATTTACAATCTAAAAAAAATTAATGAAAACATATATATATTCGCATAGTTATAATAAATAAATAAATAAATAAAATAAAGCCTTAAGATATTGATTAAGTTAAAATTGCGTTGAAATATGAAATTAAATTTACCTCTTGTTAAAAGAATGAACTATTCAGCACTGTCTCGAATATCGCACTAAAGAATTTCAGATAATTTCATAAATACAAACAAATATGAAATTTTGAATTATTTTAATTTTCTGAAGGGACTGAAAGTAAACTAAAAATGATTTTATATTAAAACTAATGAATTTAAAAATACATAAAACTTGACCGATATTATTTGATCTCAACGTTTCAAAATTGATGCCAAACTTCTATCCGCTTCTGTTTGCCCAGCGAATATTTGTTTTCCGGAAAGTTCCAAGAGCTTCAACCCTCCGTCAATCTTTAAATCCTGTCATCCGAAAAACATCCCAAAGAAAAAAAGAAAGAAAGAAAAAAAGGACCCCTTATATTTCATCATAAGTGGCAGTCTGTTTCCACTCAACAGCAAAATCCTTTTTCCCCTCTATCGCCAAAATTTAACTTCGCCAAGTAAGAGGTCAAATCCCAGAGGCTGTATCCATCAGCTAAGTTGTCGAAATATTAAATGGCGAGAATTTCATCCACTCCACCATTATTTTTTTACCATGTTCCCCTACTCCGATTTCTTTACTTGGCTTCATTTTTATTATCGCTCTCTGTCACCGGCGCTTTCTTCAGTTAAATCAGCCGCATCGCTGGAGTGGATGATAGCTGAGAAATTCTGCTGGCGAAAATTCGGCGATGTTGCTAAGAGTGTTTAGCTGTTTCGCTTCAAGTGCTGGATATAACATAAAAGAGGGACATCTGGCTTGAAGATGTTTTTGAAAAAGTGGAACTGTTAGTTTTGTGAGATTTTTATTCAATGGGAATCGTTTATCTTGTCGAGATTTTTGATGTCCTTGCAATCGGTTTCATTTGTTGTAACGTTGGATATCAGAAGAAGTTTAGTGGTTAGATTTAGAGATGGCTCGTTTTTTGTTAAATTTGTTTGGAATTGTAAATAGTATTGAATTTTGTAATGTCGTGTTGTTTAGGCTTGACGTAAATTATAATATTTGGCAATAGATTTTGGTATTTGTCGGTTGTAATGGCGACCAAAAAAAACCAAAAAAGAAATTTCGCCAATTTGGCGATTTAAATCGTCAAACTATATTGCATGTGATTCGTACGTTCTAAATTTTTCATTTTGAATAATAATGCACTTGAATATATTTTTATAATTTAGCAAAAAAATTTTGTTGATGCTTTTAAACATCGCCGTTAAAACATAGATTTTTTTTTAGATAAACAAAAATTATTTATAATAAAATTTAAAAAATAAACTAAAAGGATTTATTGTGGATTTGGTGGTGTATTCATTCATTACAGTGAATAAGACCCTGAGTTGAATGCAAATGATGTTGAATTATGCAGTATAATGCCGATAAGGCTTGGCACAAATGAAACGATTTGGCAGAAGATAATTTTTACTACGAAATCAATGTTTAGAAATGAATATCCCAACATTTCAGGCCTATTAAAAGAAAGCAAAGCAAAGTACATATTTTTAAATTACAAATAAGTGTTGGAAGTTTAAATTCAACATTGTTCATTGGAACCTTTCATTTAAATGTTCATTGGAACCCTTCCAAGAATACGAACAAAATCAAGGCAATACGATAGCTCATCCCATACTTTTTCAGCATATCTGATGTGACGGTTCCAAAATCTGCAGAATGCATGTCTTTCATCAACGTCAGTTAATAGCTTTAGAACAAATAGCTGATGTTTGATGTAGCACCAGAAAACAAAATCAAGTATTGTCATACATGAATATCTACATACTTTGAAAGTTCATGTTAGGCGTACAAAAAAAGGGGGGGGGAGGGTATTGTACCAATTTATTATCCATCATATTTCTAGTTATTCTTCGCATTCTAAAATGAGCTAACTAACATATGGTTTTATATTAGAATGTCGTTTTATGTTTTCACATGAGAAAATTTTATAAATACAAAATTTAGAGGAAGTATTGATTGAAAAATTCGAACTCGATATTTTTCATATTTTTGACCCGCAATGACCCCCCCCCCCAACTCGAAAAACACATTTTTGGAGTATGTATGTTTGCCTGCCTATGACAAACACAACTCAAAAGCATCTTGAACTAAATGGGTGAAATTTTGTGTGCGGCCTTAATACCAGATTTGAAAATCTCTATCAAATTTTGAATAAAACCTATTCAGAAGAATTCTGTTTGTCTGTTTCTTTAAATATAAGTCAACACGATATCTACTAAGAGAGCTAGACTAATAAAATTCTATACACAGATTTAAAATCTTTGGCTTAAACATCTATAAAATTGGGAGCCAAATCCAACAAGTTGTTCAATGTTTGTCGGTCTGTACTTTCAGAAACATGTAAACGCAATCATTAAAAAATATTCCTGCATTATATATATTGTTACGAAAATTGTCCGGGGTTCGTTTGGATAGTGGGAGTTATATGGTGTGAAGAACGCTCAATCACCAGGCGGCAGTAGAAAATAAAACAACGACGTTTATTTACACGAAGACACACAGGATAGAACAAAGACGACAACTATATACAGCACAGAAGACGATTATCTTCAGCCGAGACGTGCAGCATACAACAGCATACACAGCAGCATACAACAGTATACACAGCAGCATACAACAGTATACACAGCAGCTCTACTCCGTCCCTGGCAGCTGCTCCGCTAGTCCCTGGAAGACGAGTTCTTCACCGTCGCTTCCGACTACTTTTCGACTCCACTGGTCCACGACTCAATTCACCGTCGGTTCACAACTACGACGACTCCACTGGTCCACGACTCAATTCACCGTCGGTTCACAACTACGACGACTCCACTGGTCCACGACCACTCTTCTCTGTCGCTTCCGACTACTCAATTCACCACTTCCCGGCAGCTGCGGGTGCTTCCTTTTATAGGTCTCAGGAGGCGGGGCTAGAAGCCTCTCAACCAATCAGGAACGTTCGAGGCGTAACTCCATTCCTACTGGACGGATCGGGAAAATTCTCGATGTTTCGGGTATAATCTATTTTGGCGCCAAAGTCGCCAAATTCTCGACAAGTTTGTCGCCAAGCTCTGGGACCTCCTATTGAACCAACTATGATGGGAAGCTGCATCGCATATTTGTAACAATATCTAATTTGGCATATGTTTTTGTGAACACAATTTTATTTTGTATCAAATTTTTGTTTCAATCAGTTGGAAAAACGTGTCTAAAACACAAATTCAATTTTTGGATACTGTTAACGCATGCCAGGGATTAAGCGCCAAACAACTCTCCAAGAATGACACAATAGATTCAATATAAATTTTGAATTCACGCCACAAGTTAATATTTCTTAATTATTGCACGCCAATACCATGCAAAGCGTTCTCTGCCTTACGGCAATTTTTCGGCACTTTTTTGAAAAGGTTAGGAGATAACACATTTATAAAAGAGTATGCTGTAGAGTTTTGGGAAGACCAATCCCGCTGGTGGGTCTTTCCTTCTTCATAAATTTGCTATGCATTTTTAATTTCAAATATTTATTTCTGCTCCAATATACTTCCCAAATGAGCTCTGCATTAACATAAGATTGAATCTAATGTTCACAGCGCATCCCCACACCGATAACACTGATTTTTTGCGAGAAAATGCTTTATCTTCCTAAGCTTTTGCATCAGCTCTACACACGAGAGCCCCGAAAGGCATTTCCGATGCAACCTGTGTTTGCCTAGCACGCATAATGCATCCAGTTACTTCACTTACGCGCTCTAATATACGAAGACAGTGCTATAAGGAACCATAAATTCGTCATGCTGCTCTTGCCCAACACGAGAGCGATCTGTAGCAAGCGGATTTATCGATTCGATTCGCAAGCTGGCTTCTACGAGAATCCGATAATAAGAGATACATAGAGAGCGAGACTCGGATCATCTTGGATAATGGATGAGCGAAGAGGGTGTATCGAGCCTGTTTGCAATATTGAAGAGAATTAGAGAAATTTTGCACTCCATGCGAGAGAGGAATTTCTGGAATAATGAAATCCAAGCGGCATAAATTTAGTTTATTAATAATGGTGGATTTTTGATTAGCATTCCGTTGATCGCGCCTTATCTGACAAATAGAAGATTACTTCTTTTTTACCGTCTCGTATACGTAGTATAGAAAAAATATGGTAATCGCCAAAAAAAAAAAAAAAAAAAAAAAAAATTGAATTCGAGATTTTGACGAATCTTTAAGTTTTAGACCTAACTGAGATCGAAAAACTCATTTTTGCAAAATGTTCGTCTGTATGTCTGTCTGTGACAAAGATAACTCAAACACACTTTGAGCTAGACCATTGAAATTTGATATACAGTCTTTACATCAAATTTGCAGATTTCTATTAAATGTTGATTAAAATCCATTCGAAGAAGAAGTCTGTGTAGCTGTTCGAATATAAGTGAACACAATAATTGCAAAACGTAGAGAGCTAGATAGACAAAATTTGGTACACATATTTAACATATATAGTGTAGACACCTGTCAAATTTTGAGCCGAATCCAACAAGAAATTGAGCAATTGTCGGTCTGCACTTTTATCCTAAGTATTCTATTCAATGCTAAATAATAAACCAGCAAAATATTTCGTCGGCTCATTTTATAATTTGACTTCTCTCGTGCTTTGTCTGAATAATATTTGTCATTTTACAGAATGGTTAGCTGTAGTATCCAATGACTAAAAACAGTATATTGTATTCAAGTAATTCTCGTATTTCATTCTTGGCTTTAATGCCTAGAATGCCGGCTTTTCATATATTGTCAATAACACATTTTCTAGGCATTATATATATTATTACCAATGTTTATTAATAGATAAATATTAATAATAATGTTTTTAGTATTATTAATAACCGGAAAATGTGATCAATCATTTCTATCGTTTGTTTTTAATAATTATCAGTTAATGATGTTGATTGTAACAAATACAATAATTTATGACAAAGAAATAATGAAATACATCACAGACTCCTTTGCGAATTCCATTTCATTCATACCTTGAACAAATAATATTCGTAAAATTAATTGAATGCTTAGGCACTGCATATATTGATTAAAGAAAGCACGTAACGTATTTGAAGAATTATCATCTTTCCTAAATTGCCTAAATAACCTACTAGTCTAATGATCTAGCCTGACAGACAGACAGACACACATACACACACACACATATTCATCATTATTATGAGTGGAGATGATCAGTGTGATAAGTTCATAAATTACTTACTAGTGTTATTATAATACTAACCACTAGCTACTTATTGTAATAATAACCACTAATCACACTAATGTAACACATGCAATCCCGAATAAAATATCAGCGGGAGTAGTCTTCCCCAAATTTTCTCGCATAATCTTTAATAAAGGCGTTATTTCAAAGAACGATCTGCCTGGAGTTGGTGTGGTGTCGCTTTATAAGCTACATAACAGCTGCGAGACATGAGTAATTACTTTTGTCTTGTGGTCATGTTATTCGGCTACAAACCCAAACGTTGCAAGTTCGGTCCTCGGTTATCGCCATTAGCAACATTGGCTTACAATAGTTACGAAATATTAAACTTTCGTGTGTATTTAGCTTTTTTTTACTCAAAACGGGTGAACTTTGGCGACTTTTTTGGCAGGTAATCCTCGGCACGCGATTAACAGTACCCGAAAAAATGAATTTGTGTTTTTATAGATATTTTTCGGAATCGACTGAAACAAAACTTCGACACATGACTGCAATTGTAGGCTCAAAATCACATTTGATAAGTTCGAAACGCAATGATTTAAGTCTTTGCGTTTTCGAGTTATCGAATTTACGTACTTCTGAAGGTACAGACAGACAGAATTTCAATACTTTACTAAGTTTGGTTTAAAATTTGATAAGTGTCTATTCTATAGATGTTAAATTTCTGTACCGATTATGTGTACTCTATAGATTTTAAATCTGTGTACCGATTGTGTGTACTCTATAGATGTTATATCGTGTTAACTTATCATCGAACAGTCGGACGGACAGACTTTATATGCACGAATTTTACACAAAATTTTATAGAAATATACAAATTTCACTTAAAGATCAACACCAAAATTCATTCTCCTAACTCATTCCATTTTTGAGTTATCTTTGTCACAGCGAGACAGATTCATAGACTCGTATAACGCCAAAAATGTGTTTTTCGAACTCGGGAACCTTTTGGATGCTGAGATTCATCCAAAATATGAAATTTGAATTTGTTCTGGATTGCAATATTTTCTCTATACTTCTTAAACGAGAAAGTAACGAGTAATAAGTGAAATATATCACCGACTTGTTTCTGAATACCACTTCTTTCAAAGTCTGTCTAAACAGCCATTGTCATTCTATAAAATGTCTAAGTACTGAATACCCTGAATGACAAATTCAAATAATTCTCGTATTTTATATCTTCCCGAACCTCTCAGGAATTTTATGAACTACGACCTTTCTTGTATTACAAGGACCGTATATATTTCTACTACGAGAGAAAAAAAAAAAAACCCTACGAAACTCCTTATCACCAACTTCAATTCCGAAAGTTAAAAACTTGACATTGTCGGGCATTTCTGTACCAAACAGCGTAGAATCAAAGGAAGAGAACACCTCTAGCAATTTCTTTCCGAAACTAATGTACTTCCTAGCAGTACTTTTAATGAAAAAGTTGCGCAAAGAGCAATATCTTCTCTCTTCAGATATAAGAAACCCTTCCACTGACTGACGGAGGTCCAAATTAAAAAGAAAGTCCTCTTTTCAGTCCTCTGACATCACTGCTCAAGGGTGGAGTGGAAAGTGGCTTTTGGGCGTTTGCATTTGCTATTGAAATAACGAGTCTTCTGTGGGGCCATTTGAATGCAAATGAGTTTTTCAGCTGGCTTAAATCTAGGTGACTCACTGGAGGGTTCGTCCCGGGCCCATCAGAGATGCATGTCTCCTGATTAGGTACAAGGCATTGATACTGTGGGCCAGAAATGGTGGGTTTAGTGGAAACAGCTGATTTGTATTTAATTCCACCCACCTCCATTGATTTTACAATCAGTAAATTATCTGTCTAGAATACTATTCCGTTGATCAATTATAATCAATTCACCGTTGGATTTATTTTTTAAAGTTTGCAGTCTTTCGAATGAATTCTAGTAGTTGATATTACATTTCGAATGAATTTCTAATAGTTGATATTACATTACTTTTTACATTACCCCTCCCCTTCTTTGATTTTCCAATCAGCAAATTATCTGTCTAGAATGCTATTCTGTTGATCAATTATAATTAATTCACCTTTGAATTTATTTTTTAAAGTTTGCTTTCTTTCGAATGAATTTTGAAATTTCTACTAATTGATATTACATTACTTTTTAAATTATTCCCCCCCCCTTTCATTTTCCAATCAGTAAATTATCTGTCTAGAATTCTATTCTGTTGATCAATTATAATCAATCCACCTTTTGGTTAATTTTTTAAAGTTTGCCTTCTTTCGAATGAATTCTGAAATTTCTAATAATTGATATTACATTACTATCTGTATTAACCCTTTGAGCAAAAAAAAATTAGAATACGTGTGTGAACAATAATACATAATTATCCATATGTGAGTGTAAGGATTTTTTTTCAGTATTTAGGAAGCTCAAAAATAGCTGTTGGTTTGTTATAAAAGGTGTTTCAAAGTTAACACGAGATTTGTACTGACGTCATTCGTGTAGTAAAGTGTTAACAAGAACCATTTAACAGCTGATATCTTAGGGTTAATAAAAATGGAGCGTTACACGATAGAAAAACGTTTTAACGCAAGATTTGAATTAAATAAAAAACACAGTTTTATTTCTTTAAATTGTTATATTTTTATTGAATCATAAAGTACACAGGATAGGGTTATGTATAGAATAACACATAGGGAAAATGGCCACCACGGCTTTGCTGGCACATATGCATTTGTTTGTCGAAATTTTCCACAACCATTTTGCATAATTGTGAATGAATTTCGTTGATAAGCGTTGAATTTTCCTTTACTGCAAGCGTGCTTGTGGCTTATTGACATAGATCCTTGACTTCAAATAACCCCATAAAAAGAAATCCAATGATATTAAATCACACGATCTAGGGGGACAATTTTCAAATTTTCGAACTGTAGTCGGCAGACTTTCATTATTCTTTAAATATTGTGTAACAAGGAAAACGCGTTGTTCTATAGTGTAATGCTCTAGTTTTACTAACTTAAACTATCAGCTATCAAATGTTTTTTTAATAGAATTGGCAACGCTTTACTGCTTGAATGTTGGCAAATTCAAATCTTGCGTTAATTTTGGAACACCCTTTAATGCTTAAAACTTTGTTTGAATTTTTTTTTTTTTTTTGTTATTATATGGTTTTTATAAAAATTATTATCTAATAAGAATGTGAAGAGGATGCTGTCTTCAAAAGTAGAGTCAAATTTGACAATAGGAGTGCAAAGTATTCCCTGTATTAATGATTATAAATAATTACACAAGAAAAGGGTAATTGCAAATTTAATTGACTTACTTACCAGTTTCAACGAGCAGCTTTTCATCCATCATATGAATAGCACAAATTTAGTCAGCTGACTTAAATGAATTATATCTAATCAAAACAAATGAAATTATTCGTTCAAACTATTCATGCATAATATGCACCGATCATTCTGATTGGTTAATTATAAGAAAGAAATATCATTATTTGAAGAATGAAATTGGAGCACGAGGTCTGATTATTAAGGCTGAGGGGTGTGTTAAGGATTTATTCTTCGAAAATGGACACGTGAAGACAGGCGGCCATTGAATAAACATTTAGGAGTCATGCGCTTTTACATGAAATGTAAAATTTCGGAATCATCTCAGTGGTTAAGGTTAAGGACATCTGTGACGTTTCCTCCACTTCTACCCCCTATATAGGAAGCACAGTAAAGAAATGGTTTTGAGAGGTTTCTCCAAAATGATGTGTGTGGGATGACAATCCATTTATAATATATTTAGGGGTCATGGACTCTCATAATATGATATAAAAATAGGCTAAATCAATTCTATGGTTAGACCTGGTGTGCTTCATCGTGGTTTTATTTCCTACAGAAAATATTTAGTGAAACAGAGATTTTGAAATCTCGAAAACGGGTGTGAACTCAAAAAGAACAACAATCATTGGTAAAGATTATTGTTCCTTATGAAATAAAAACTGGCTGGAAAAAAAAACTCAGAGCTGGGGAACTGGTGATTTATGTTTCTTAATTATTTTAAACAAAAAAAATATGGTAAAGTTCTATATTTCTTTCTTTATGATGTAGCATTAAACTTAAATCAATTAAATTCTCTAAGTAGTTGCATGCTAGCAAAGATATATTTCGTTTAGGTTAATATTATTTCCACAATTGAGTATCGAGGTATGCTAAAATACTTAACATATTATCACTAGAACATAAAATATTGCTTGGACCCATTGAGCCAGAAAAAACAATTAATTTATTAAACACGCAAGCACTTGAAGCATTTAGGATTCATACGGCCCTGGAAAATCCATTATGTCTGAGGATCACTTGTTTCAAGTGACGAATAATGTATTGGATCTAAAAACTTATTTCCTTAATTGGCGACATTTGCTTTCGCGCGGAAAAGAATGTTTTATACCAGAAACAAAAGAAAATACTCATTTAATAGATTTGGTGAATTCCAAACTGCTGAAATACGAACTGAAAACAGTTGGTTTGGAAAATTTATTTTTTCCAAGAGTATCCTATTTTGGTCTCAAAGTAAATTGTATAAACAAATGCTACTAAGCTATTCCAAGCTCCCTTGAACAAATCCACATCACAGGGCCTAAACCCTGATAGATAAAAGCTTCAAAGAGGAAAGATGCGTAGAAAAATCCTTCTCAAACAAGGAAAGAAAAAGAAATGGAACGAAAACTCAAGTCTAGAGAAGAGAAAATGTTTGTAAATTAGATTTTAATCGGTGGAAGTCTAGGCACGTATTTATTTTGTAGCGGTTTCTTGTGTTTTATTTTTCCCGATCTCCTCCAGGCTATTTTATTTTCTGTTAAAGTTTCGAATCCAGATATTCGCTTTTCACTTCACTTTTCAGAGTTAAAAAAATCGTCTGATTTATTCAGTTCTTTTATTTATTGCTTTTCTCTCTCAAACTTTACTCTGTTTATTCTTTGGAATATATATTTACTTAGGAATGTGTTATTATTATTTTATTTTTTGAATTTCACTGTGGAATTTTATCAGGTTTTTTTTCTTCTATTTTTTGATAATGTAACTATTTGACATACTGAGGGCTATGATTTATAATGCTAAATATGTTGCATGAAATACACGTGAGCGTATATAAAGGGTAATTCATTTATGAGATTTTAAGTTTTATTTAAATGTCATTACGAATTTAAAACCATGATTTTATTTTTTAGCAAAATTAAAATTACAAGAAATTGTGCCATTTTAATACTCATAAGTAACTATTTCAGCTTAAATATATACTTTTCGTAAGTTTGAAAATTTTAAAAAACTATTAAAATAAAAAACTTGATTTCAACGCCCATTAATAAAATGCGGTTATATTTTTTCGCTCTATAAAATTAAAATTCTGTATTTTAAGCGTTTCCTTGCGTTTATATTGAGACAAGATAAAGAATTTAGAAATTTATTTTATGACTTAATAAATATGAATCTTTTATAAGATTAGACGCAATCAAAAATATTCACAAACCAGGTTCAATATTTTTTCATTTTTTTAAAATTCGTGCAAAAAGATGCATTAAATTGTAATAGTAATTAAAACTTTGCCTTAATCCAATTAATATGTTAAAAATCCAGTTTGGATTTATCTTTGCCGGTTCTTAAATTCTATCCCCCAGAACGTCGAATCAATGCATTTTTGGCTTCCATTCTTTTTCTAAAAATGCAATATTGCATAAGCAACGAATAAAAGATATCTCATTTTACTGGTGTGGTGACTTCGCGCCACAATAATCCCTAAAAGGGGAAAATATAGCACGCGTTTTCCCTATTTGATCGGGAATTCACTCAGTCTAGATAAAAACATAATCGATAGAGTATAGAATTTGTAAATAATAATTAGCCGGTAATACGAATTTAAATGGCTCTGGAATATTAACTATAAGTGTTTGTTTTTTTATGTTGAATCAGTGCCATCCAGTATTCTTAAAATGTGTGTGTTCCAATAAATAATTAAAAGCCAAAAGAACTGATTTTTGGAAAAGCAACTTGCATTTGGTTCAATTGGTATCTTTTTGTTCCGCAGTAACTTCTTTGATTCTTCAGTTGTTTCAAGGTACTGTGAATTAATTAATTTACTTTCTGCTCTTTTGTATTTGTACTTTACGTTTTCGATGTTTAAGTTAATGTTCTCTTCACACAGCTGAATTCATCGAATGTTTTTCCGCCTAAAACTATTTTAGAAAGGATTAGAACAAAAATGACGTTTTCATTTACAATCAGATTTCCAATTAAAGGCAGGAATTAAATCAATATATATATTTCAGATGTTCTTTTTTTGGAAATTCTGAATCGAACACCATGTCGTGACGGAGATCATCGTTAACAAACCCTCACGTGCAGAACATTCGAACTGGAAGATGTTCGAAGTAGTCTTTTCCGGAACAGCATTTTCGTTAATTTCGTTCCATCGAACGAACAAATTAGTATATCATCCGAAGGAGAAAGAAAAGCAAAAGATTCGGGTCATTATCTCAGTCATTACCATTAGTTGGATTCATTTCTCTTTGGGAAATTTTCCGGTTACTTAATCGATGGAGGAATTTGTTTTCATCGTAATTTCTGTGTTTTCGAGGTTTGCGTCCGATTGGTGCACGGCTTGTTGCTGGTTTATTATGGTTTCTGTAAGATGGAGGTTTTTACAAGAATGGAACTCGGTTATCTTTCAATTGCTTTCAGTTCTTTTTCGGTTGCTTTCGTATCGTGTTAGGAACATTATTGGATCGTTTAAAGGGAATTACGTAGAAATAGTAATGCATTATCTGAAAAATGCTGGTTATTTCGTGCTTAATAATAACGAATGGAAAATAAAAATAATTTTGAAAGAGTTGGAGTCTTATTTGTGGCAATAAATAAAGAAGAAATGTGTTTTAGTTTTTTAAGCTTTTTAAAATGTTACTTAATTGGAAATATAAGTATAGAAATAGAATATTTTTTTAGCGTCATTTTTTTTTCATATATTTTTTATTCCTTTATATTTTGGCTTTGTCAGATATATATTAAATTCTTTAAAGTAAAAAAAAAAAAAAAAAAAAAAAAGATTGCTTATGTTTGTTGAAAATAAATCAATTTTTTTTTTTAAATAGGTAGACAAAAATTCATATAATCTGCATTGCTCCATTGATAAAAATAAAGTTAGGGACATTGAAATAAATATATATATATATACTAGCCGCCTTTGGCGACCAGCCGGTTCGCTAAACTTAACGTTCGTTAAAATTTTAATAATTAAATATTTTATGCAATTCCTACTTTAATAGCTTCTTCATCAAAATATTTTTAAACTTCAAATTTTGATATATAATTCACTCATAATATTATAAACGCCTTCAGTCATAACGTAATATGTATCTCTCTAATTTTCTGTTGGTTCCCGTAGAATTTATACTATAAATTAAAGTGGAAAGGATTAATCTGCAATTAATATAATAATATTTTTTTACTGAAACAAAGTATTTTTTTGTAATATGATTACTGAAAACAGTCATTGAGCGTTTAAACTTTATGGGCACTAAAGAATATCTTTCCTAATTTATGTAATATTTCAAGAATTTGTCAACAAATATTCTCAGATTCATCATGACCAGAACGATTAATTAACAATGTTTAATTTTAAATGCATCAAACATTAAGAAAATAAATAGAATCGTTTCAAATAATCAACCGAAAAATCTTAAGCCTAGCCTCATGACTGTTGGGAAAAAAACTAAAGCCGTACTCATTTGGCGGTGTGGAAAATGAAAAGATTTTTTTGGCAGGAAAGTTGGCGGTGGGGAAAATGGAAGATTTTTTTGGCGGGAAAGTTAGTTTTTAATTAATAATTAAGATTCTAATTAAAAATTCAAAAAAAGGGCTATCTTATTTTTTAAGTTAGATCAAACTGCACACGGTGTGCAAATTTGATTGAAATCGGTTAAGTAGTTTAGGAGTCCATCGCGGACAAACAACGTGACACGTAATTTATATATATTAAGATATATATATATATATATATTTGAAGTTCAACAACAGTATATCTTTTTGTAGATCTTTTTATCGATGTATTTTTTGAAGTTCAAGTATCGTTATATTTATATTTAAAATTCAAGCATCAATATTTTCAATTTTCAGTATATACATATAAAATTCATTTCAATATAAAATTCAAGCATCAATAAGTTCAATTATCAGTATTATCAGTTCGGGTATCAGTATTTTTTTTTGAAGTATCAGAATATAATTGATTCATTTGAAGTGGATGTGACTTTACTCTAAGTTCTTGAAACAATTTCTGCATTGTTATAGTTCTATATTATTACGTTCATTTAAATACTCATGAATAAGATTTTAAATGGTTGATAAATTTAATCGAATTAAATTGTGGACAATAATCGATATTCTATGCAAAATGACTCCATATTGCAAAAACAAGTCTTATCAATATTTCTTTTATTTAAATAACATTCATGTTTTCATATTTTTAAAAATATATTATCATTTACAGAAGATCCTTTATTATCATTTACAGAAAGTCCTTTATTATCATTTACAGAAGGTCCTTATTTATTATCATTCACGAGTCCTTTTTTTATAAAGGGAGTCGTAAATGAATATAAAATGCAATTAGTAAATACCACTTAAAATAAAGTAGCAAGGCATCTACGTGTATTTATATGTCAGAGAAGATTTCAGAACTTTTTAAACAGATAAATTTTACTCGCTGTGGACAATGGCGCGGCACATATCTCTGAGCCATTTACAATAAATCAAAGAAAATTAATTTATAATAGAAAGGAGTTTGGTCCACTTGAGTTTAAATTCATAATTTTAGTGTTAGTAGAGAAAAAATGGTTGATGATTTATTCCTTAAAAGCTGCAATATTATAGTTTATATTATTCTGATTAATCAAATCTTTAAATAACAATTCAAATATTTTTAATATTGGACTAATATTAATTGTAATAGGAAGGATTGTGATTGAATAGATGAAAGGAAATGTTCTTTCATGGCATTTGTATATTCTTCTTGACTCTCTTGCTGAGAATAACAAAAGAATCGTGCTACAAATTTTATAGAACTGAGAAGGCTATCCTATTTTGAATTTCTATTTAAATAACAGGCCTCTTCTTTTCAAATTCTTTCTTATTCCCAGTTATTCAATGATAATTAAGCATTTAAAATAATCTGCGTTTTCATGGAGCAATGGTTAAAAAAAAGTAATCACCCGCAGTTGAAAGATTAAATTCGTAATTACGTATAACATTATGCTTGTGATAATTTATATATTTTTATTTTATATAATTTATATTTATTTATATAATTTTTTACTTACATAATTTTTTTAGATAATTTTCGATTTGGGTACATTTATAATCTACACATTTTCTGTAAGCCATTTTGGAAGTAAAAATCAACAGTTCAAAAAAAAAAAAATCATTCGATTTTGTTTTACCATTACGGATTCGAATCTCGTTACTATCTTTCATAAATTGTAACAGATCATTCAGGGCTTAAGGTATCCAACTAGTTCGGCAGGGACTTTTTGAAAAAAAAATTAATGTTTATATAATGTTTTTTTATTAATATAAGTATATTAATAATGAATAAAAGTAAAATTATTTAAAAATATATGTAGCCTTTGAAGAAAAAGAATATTCTGATGTCAATTTTAGCATTTATTTACAAAAGCTAGGATTGCTTTTGAGAAAAAAATTGCCACAGTTTTTCATTTTTCCTTAACATTAAATGTATAACATATCATAGAATGCAACTATTATCTAAAAATTATATTATAAAATAAAATGTATGTGTGTAATGTATGAAATTATCTATAAAATTTTGGAATTTTTTCTACAATATTTATATTAAACAATCATAAATCCACTTCTAAGGCATTCAACATCAAGTCCATAATTCATTACATTCTGCATAACATAACGAGCCTTAGCTACAAATTTCATTAAGATATCTTGATTATTTTTTGAAATATGGCGATACCCGTGCAGTAAAAATTATGAAAACTTCAGAAAATGCATTTAAAGTGTTTAATTTTATATGCTTATAAATAAGCATCGCTTACATGACAATAATTTGCTATAACTTGACTTCTAATTGACATAGAAGCAAAATAAACATAGCTGAAAACAAAAACGTACTTTTTTTTATTTGTGACTGAAAAAAAAATCCCAATTTTCATCTTAATTCATGTTTTCAACCTAGTCGGATACCTTAAAACCATTTCCTGCGTATCCGTACTCACCATTTAAAAAATGAATTCGTTTTTCATCATTTTCTATACAATCATTTTTTTTTTTTTTTTTTTTTACTTTGCCTTAAAAATCATTTTTTAACCGATCAACCGAAAAGAGGATGGGGAGGGGGGAGAATCCTCACCGTGGCATATCCATCTTCTTGGACGGACAACATAATAGAATCCGACCACCCCTCCCAACTCAACTCAACTCTTCTCCCATCATCCAAGACACGAAAATCTTATCTCTTCGGCGATATGGAAACATTTCCTCCAATGCGATCCTGCAGAAAACGTTACAACAACGTTTAACTTCCAACCAAATGGAGGAAAGTTGGGGGGGGGGCAGGCAAGGTGGTTGCAGGGGGTGGGGGATAAGATAGCGCGTGGGAACAGTAACATATGATATCTCCCTCATCCCTGTTTGTTGAGATAGAAAGCAACTTGGGCATAATGTAACGACGTTTTCAGCTCTGGACCGTCTGGTGGTTTTCCTGGAGGTTGTCTTCGAGTCGATGGTTGGGATCTGATGTAGCTTCTGTTTGAGGTTTTTGTCTTAAGAGGTGGGTGGCTGACCCCCTTCCGGGGGGGGGGAGTTATGGGCAGCTTGTCTCAGTGAGAGTTTCGGGGGTGGTCGTGAGAAATTGCTCACTTTGATGAATGCAAGTTGGTGATATTTTTTACAATTTTTATATATTGGAAATTGAAATTTGCTTCATAACAAAGAAACCAGTATGAAAAACTTTTTGGTTTACTGACAAAATTTATCCGTGATGGTTCAAGACTGATAATAAAAATATTAATAAGGGGCATTTTTTTAAAGTATCGTAACGTAATTAATATCAAAGTTTTTAATTTGTGAGAACACACAAGTGTCCAACACACTCTAAATAGTTGGAAAACGTTTTAGTTAAGCTTAACTGTGACATAAGTAAAGTCATGAGTGATCAGGAAAATATATTAAATGCATACATCCATTATTATTTTATTAGTAGTTCAGTTTTTTACTGTATGCTTAATACATTACAAAATATGTTTTAAAATAGTCTTATTACATATTAAAAGAGAAATTTCGCTGGAAAAAAGTAGGCAAAATATGCAGATTTAACGAAAGAAAAATGAAAAAATGGAAATGAAATAGGGAACTAGGTTGTGACTTTAGAAAAGCATTAATTATTAAAACTGAATCTTAACTTTCCCTTTGCAAATAATTTCATGCATTCATTTTGTATTAATTAATTCAATGCAAGAAATACTTGCATAAAGAAATATTAGTATTATTTAAATATAAAAAATGAACAAAATATTGAGAATTGAATTATTTCTATTAAAAAAAGTGTAGAGAAAAGAGATAAGACACCAATACCAATTATAAGAATACTATTTATGAATGGTTACTCATTAAAAACATGAAAAAATAAATGGCGCACAAACGAGTATAGAAGTTACGAAAAAATTCAGTTCTTATGATTGTTGGTATAAATATATCTATTTTTGCGTGAAATGGTTGTGCGAACATTCACCAGAACAAATAAAATCAAATGTAGTGAATATTTTCTAATCATTTCTAATCAATCCTCCTTTTTAACCATTAATATTTTTTTCGAATTTTTGGATTTTTTTTATCTCAAAGTATTCTTGGGGAAAAAAATTTCCTTTTAGTATAAATTAAAGTCTTCATATTTTTCTTTTCTATGTAAAAATATTAGTTAATTTGAATTCAGTTTAGTTGTGATGTAGAATTGAATATTTCTTTAAAATTTTTGGAAATAAAAAAATTTCTACTTCAGTTATGTGTTGAGTGGGAATGTAATGTCATTTAATGATAACAATGGCATTACATTTAATTAATATCATATCATTTAATAATTACCATTATAATCAACCGAATAAAAATGTCTTCCCAATGCATAAAAATAAAGTTTAACAATAAGCAGATGGTGTGGTTTTAATATGTTGATAATTTCATTTATTAAACATTTAAGCAATGAAAAGGAATAACATCAGATACTTATTGGAAAAAATTTTCTTTGTATTCTATACTAATAATATTAATAAATAAAAAAAAATATTTATAAGATGGCAGCTTTTGAATTTTCTATTTTAACCAGAGCAATCACCGACAAGCGATAATCTTCAAACATTCCTTAAATTGTGCATTTATTAATTTTCTTTAAAAAAAGCCAGTTAGTCTAAGTATAGTTTGAAATATAAGTAATATTTCATTATAATTAAATTAATATTCTATTAAATAATATGCGAATTCTATCTTAGTTAATTTGGTAACGGTATCAACAACGCAACTTTAATGTTTCGAATAATTTCGCGAAAGCGAAATATTAATTAGAGTAACAATATGTATCGATTGCTCCATTTTAGAATTCACATTTGTTTAAATTTTATGAATTTAAAGGAAATAAACCTTTCCGCTTCTGCAAACGATAGTTTTCTAATATTTCTGTTTGTCGCTTGCTAACAGAACTTTCTGGCCATATGCCAATTTATGTTCGAATAAAGAGAATCCACTGTCAACGAACACGTTTTCCCGCGTAGAATTTAATATTATGTTCTCTTAAATATTGTCCCAATGCAGATTATTAATACCTGATTCACTTTTTCTTTTATTTAGTAATTGGGATCGAAGAAAACTGAATAAAAAATTTGTAAAATAAGTTAAGAAAATTAAATATTGGGTTAAAATATGACAAAAAAGGGCCTTTTCATAAATTCAGTTTGCTTAAACATTGGCATTATTGATCATTTTGTCTTGGTTAAATAGGAAGACTGATCAAATTTTCTGTAAATATGTCTCTGGAATATTTGAAATTGCATTTACAATTTAATAAATAATTCTAATTTCAGTTTCTTAGACTCTTTTTCTGCATTTTTATATGCGCGAAAATACAATTATTCTTTTTTTATTGGCATAAATTCAATATTTATTTGACTATTTTCATAAAATAATGCAGAAAATCTTACTTTATTCTAAAACTTGCCAACTTTGGCGATCAATTGGTTTGTTCTTTTATACATAACAGATAAGCATATATCCACCAAAAAAATATTTTTAAGCGCCAAATTGTACCAGACATTAAAGCCATGTTTTTAATGGACTTGAGTATATTTAATTCATTGATCCTTTTTATTTTAAGTATTCTTAAGGAAGTAATTTGAGAAATTTCTTAACAGAATCAAGTTTTTGGACATCATAGTGTTTTAAAGCATTCAGGTAATCTGACTATTAATTGCATGCATTTTATTTTTTCATGACTGTCAATCCATTTTTTTTATTCCTCTTATAAACTGCGTGGATTATAAAAAGAATTTATTATCTTATCTTTTAACAGCATAAGCAAAAACAATATTGTTAAAATTTAATAATAGTAGAAATGATGAAACTGGTATGAATTTTATTGCAACTGTAAAAATTATTATTCAAATGTTGCATAAAAATATAATTAAAAATCAATATTTATGCAAACAATTATTCGGAGCAATTGTCCGACAAACTGATATCGCAAAGATAACTTTTTTTAGTTTAATATATATATATATATATATATATATATATCATTTTTTTGTAATGCAAATATTATTTTTGATGATATTATTTTCGGAAATCATCAACTAAAAAAGAGCAATACTTTATTTAATTTTTAATTGAATTCTAATTAATGATTTTAAAATTTATCTATTAAAAATGCCAATATTTTGTTTAATTTTTAATTAGATTCTCATTAATAATTTCAAAAATCATTTATTAAAAATAACTGAGTTTTGCTTTATTTTTTAATTTAATTTTAATTAATAATTATAAAATTTATCTCCATGAAAACATCAGAATTTTACTTAATTTTCAATCAAATTCTAATTAATAACTTTGAAAATTATCTCCAAAAAACATCAAAATTTTGCTTAATTTTTGATTAAATTCGAAATAAAAAATTTAAAAATATCTCTGACATTACCTTTTTTTTCTTTACAAACTATATATCAACCGAATTTGATTCTCTTTATCGGTTTCTGACCTGTACAGCTTCAACATATATACAGAATACACTTATTCGCTTTAAATATTGGTAAAAATAATTAAAGACTGAATAAATTGCTGCCAGTTCCCTTTTATTTTTTTATGCGTTTATTAAACACCCTATTATTTTTCCAAAAACTAATTCTTTCAATTTATCTGATTGTTTTACCGATATCAAGTTTAATTTTCTTTACTACACGACTCATTTTACAAGTTCTTTCCTGTTCTCTAAATCATCGTTCTTCCTGCTCTCTTAATCTTAATCGATCTACTCTCGAACCGGTAGTTAGAACCCTTTCTGTCTCTTTCCCACCATTAAATAAGCATTAGCATCGCTTAGTTGGAAATGATTTCCATTTTCTGTGCATTATCTCTCTGTCTGCTTTTACCACAATCAACAAGCACGTCACTCTTCCCGCTAACTTTCGGCCATGATTTCAATTTGCAGGGAGAATAATGTCTAATTAGTTGTCGTTGAACAATTTCTTCACGCGATCAAATTATTCTACGATTTGAACTACAAACTTCATGGCACGTTTGAACATGAATACGCACATCATTTTGGATAGTAAAACGCATGCTAGAGTAGGGAGAATCTGTATATGGCATCACAGAGTTTTGTAGAAAGTGACCATTAAGTTTCCGTGCAAGAAAGTTCGATTTTATAGATTGTATAGCAACGGTTTGTGTTTTGAACACGAAATACATTATTTTTGGCATATTATTGAAGTTGAACGGTGATTTGAAATAAAGCATAATTAAAGTGGGGAACTTATTTTTTATCAAGGAAAATACCTGGATAATAAGAGTTGTAAGTCTAACTCAAATGGTTGTTAGCAAAATTGGTAAAGCTAGCAGTGAATATGAAAATACTCTTTTTTGCTGCTTAATTTTTGTTTTGCTTCGTATAATAAGTTCGTGTATTTTTTCTTCTTTTTTTCCCAGAAAAGGAAAAACAAGCTAGTTATTTACCCAGAAGGCTATTTGTGATTTTTCTTTTTATTTGAAAGACATTACTTTCAGCTTAGCATAAGCAAGAAGTCCATTAGTAGCAACACAAAAATATTTCGCGTGTGACAGAACAGCGACTTCAGTATATTTATGTAAGAATAATTTATAATGAAGTATTTATTTTACTTCATTTTTTAAGTTATGCGACAACTTCCCTATTAGCACAAGATGTTATATGAATATCTGGGATGTCATTTGATATTCTGATATCGTGAAAATGCTGTAACAATTTTGTGAAAATATTATAACAAATTTGTAAAATTATTGTAGAACTAATTTTGGGCCTTTTGTAATAGTGGGCTTAGATTTGCTAACCCGTTTAAGTGCAATTTGTTTTGGACATGACCTCTTTTGTTACGATTCGTTCATACTCTTTCTAATAATAATAATAATAATAAAATCAGCTACCTTTGGCAACCAGCTGACCTCCAATCATATTCCAGATAATCATTCAGTAATGTCAAGCATTTAGATGCATTATATCTTATCACATCAAATGAAAATATTATTTTAAATTATGTTTGGGAACAATAAGCATCGAAAATTCATATTTGTGAATTACATATTCAGATATGTGAACTACATATTCAGATATGTGAACTACATATTCAGATATGTGAACTACATACATATTTGTGAACTTCATATTGTGAACTACATATATATATATATATATTTGTGAACTACATATATATATATATATATATTTGTGAACTACATACATATTTGTGAACTTCATATTGTGAACTACATATATATATATATATATATATATATTTGTGAACTACATATTCAGATATGTGAACTACATATTCATATATGTGAACTACATATTCATATATGTGAAGTAGATACATATTTGTGAACTACACATTGTGAAAAATTATTTGTCGAGTAAAATTGACGAAATTGCTCTACTTGTTAAGGCTGTAAGCTGCGGCAAGGTTATTTTTTGCTATAAATCTAGAAACTGGGAATGGGGAGCATAAGTGACCATTGAATGCCTATCAAGGGATGATAAACTTCCATGAGAAATAAAGAGTAGAATAATCATTCGGTGATTGAGATTGGGAAATTCTGATATGTTTTTATTTCCATTGAGAATGCGCATAGAAGTAGAGAAGTGGAATATAGTTAATATTCATAGTTCTGTTAAATTTTAATTCTGATGCCCATTTACGATGCATCTAAGCAGCTTTTATAGAATAAAAATTGAGGAAATTGGTACAATAGTCAGTGCTGGGAAATTCTATAGTATTTTTTTTTTTTTACCCTATAGAGAGTAGATAATAATGCAATATTTTTGTGATTTCTCTCGAAAAGAGCAACACGGGTGCAGACGGTTTTTGATGATATACTTACGAATCATGAGTTTTCATATGAAATAAAAATTGATGAAATCGGACAAATGGTTAGGGTTGTGGGATTGGTTCTTGATTTTCCTTATTATTTTAAATATTATATATAGTTATCGCACGTATTCAATAGTGTGTTGTCTAATTGAAATATCAGCAGATCGATCTTTCTTTTTTGATTTTACATACAGTAATCACATCAATTTTTTCAACACAAAAGTCTTTATTTTTATATTAAATGACTACAAGATTTCAGTTTTTATAAAATATTAAACAGCTTATTCACTGATAGATTGGAATTGTTGAATCGAGATGTAGAAGGTATAAATGTCAGGGTTCTTTTTGAAAAAAAAAAAAAAAAAAAAAAAAAAAAAAAAGATCAAAAGTTTTGAGATGTAAATTGATTTTTCTGTGATGTAATTAGACTCCCTCCCCTAACCCCTAAATAAAAACTGGTAGAAAATTATAAACAAATACTTTTTTAAGCAAAATTAAAATGTTTACGCCTGCTGGCCGATTCCGCTGAAAAGAAAGGGGAACTGAAAAGAAGTATTAGAATAACAATAAAAAAATTGATTTCCGTCAAGTGTACTAAGCTTATCAAAAGTTTCCAAATGTATTCAGCAATGAAATTTTCTGCATCAAAGTATTATCATCATCATCATTATTATTATTATTAACTTGTGTTAAAGAAATGATCTGATTAGGTTTGTGGTGAAATCTTATAAGCCAGTTAACAACTACGCTACCCAAGCAATTGCTTTTGTATCATGTTCATGTTACTGGACTGCGAACCACATGGTCCCAGGTTCTATCCTCACTCATCGCAAATTCGCCACATTGGTGACCCAGACGTGATACATTCAACCTTCGTACAGCTGTTGTGGCGCCATCTACCCACAGCAAACCAAAGTCGTCAGACTCACTTGACGCATCAAAGCAACCACTCACCCACACACGCCCGCCATAACACTTGGCGCTAATCAAATGGATACAGGCGCATTAGAATCAACAGCTAAAAATACATCACCACTCAACAGCCATATCGCTCGTCTCACCTCCGACTCACTGGAGGGAGAGTCTGTGGTGAAAGCTTATAAGCCAGTTAACAACTACTCTACCCGAGCAATTGCTTTTGTATCATGGTCATGTTACTGGACTGCAAACCACAAGGTCCCAGGTTCTATCCTCGCTCATCGCAAATTCACCACAGGTTAACATTGAACAACGCACTCTCGGCGCAATAAAGAATTCAAAATATAAATGTGAAGAAATTAAGAAAAAGGAAGATAAAATCTACCGTGTACTAAACAAGTGAGATATATGCTTGAGACTTCATAATCTTCATTATTCGTGGCACGAATCTTTTTATTAACAATATTTTTGTGCAAGGTTGAAATCTTTCACACCATGGTTTTCTTGAAAATAAATATTTTTGTTATAGGACATATAGTAAGTAACATTGGATCACTTTTATTTCCATAGACAGCGCTCACGAGAAGATCTATAGACTTGTATAGATTGTGGGATTTGTTATGTGCGAAGGGTAGAACCTGGGACCTTGTGGTTCGCAGTCCAGTAACATGACCACGATGCAAAAGCAATTACTCGTGCTGCGTAGTTGTAAACTGGCTTATAAGCTTACACCCACCACAAGTTGGTCCATGTCCTAGATAAATGGTAGTAGGAGGCGTTGTAAAAGTATCAGAATCTTCATCTCTCGTATCGTGGATTTTTTTACTAGCAATACTTTGACACCAGGTAGAAAAGTTTTCTGCATTGGTTTCCCTGAAATAAAAAAAAATAAAAAAGGTTCTAGGTCATATAGTAACATTGTGTTTTGGATCACTCTTTTCTCCATAAGAAAAACATATGTCAAACCTATGTAAATAGGGGCCTAGATCAACTGTAGTAGAAAACCTAATAGAAACTTCATAATCTTTTGTCACGAATATTTTTATTAACAATATTTTGGCAACTGATTGAAAAGTGTGCTATACTGGGCCTATTAAAATGGACAATTTTTATTACAAGGCAGACAATAATATATTGTTCTGGATTAATATACCTCCTAGAAAGACGATCACGAGAAGAAATATAAACGGAACTTGAGGAAATAAGTCACGAGAAGCGAATCTACAATTATGAACTGTTTAAGAATATATAGTAGAAGCTTCATAATCTTGATTATTTTTTATGTATAAAAAAATTCGGCAACTGACTGGATTTATTCATTAAGTTTATCTTATTTAATTAAAGATCAATCCGAATTTTTTAAATCCTAAACTACTAATCTGGGAAGAATATTCCATATATATACTTTGATGTTATCATAAAGTGGCTATTACATCGAAATACCCATAATAAAATGACTAAGAAGACCACAAGTTACTCAGAGGAAGTAAGAGAGGGTTGTTCGGGCACCTGCAATCCCCAAGCGTGACATAAATTTTTAAGTTCATCTTACCAGTAATTCCTTCTGTCATAAAAAGCCGATTGCTTGCAACCAATTTTTAAAGTTCTATAATGAAATTACTTAAACTTCTAATTAAATTAGCCGTGATTTAGTACCATCCCTGGTACATCCCACTACAAAAGATGGTATAAAAATCTTATTCCAACTCAATTAAGTGAAAAGCTCTCGCTCCAATTTCTACCTGAGAAAGATTTTTGATGCCCTCTCTTCTCTTTGACTTTGAATTTATTACCGCCATAAAATGAAAAGTAAGTCAATAAGGGTAATTCCTACGTGTAACATGATTGGACTTAATCCAATTTCAGGAACCAATCAACGAGGGAGAAAAATAGCGTAAAAATTCTATTCTTGAGGGGAATCTTGGCGAATTTTGTTAAAGAGCTTAGCATTCCATGCGGGAGAATAAATATTTTAATATTTATAACATAAAAGTTAATTTGCAAAGAATCTATTCTGAGATCAAGTTTAAGGAGTTTCTTTTTTATGTTATGCTAAGTTTTATGGTCTTGTAGCGCCGCATTTAATGCTTTGTTATGCCGGATTAAAATCTCATTTAAGACATTTATCATCCAGCTGGGGATTTGTTTTAGTTCCGCAGTGTAATTTTAGAAATTTGATTTCCGTTATGGAAATAAATTTTTTAAAAAGAATATTGTACTAAACGGATAGTAGAAAATTAGTTGCTTTTCTCTGTGTATATGTGTATTAAAACTGCCGATAAAATTTGAAATAGGATTACTAAAAACATTCAAATAATCGTTTGCAAATTATAATTGTAAGTATCAGTTAATAAATGATAAGTCCCACGGGGGGGGGGAGCACTTCGTAAGTGAGGATGATAAGTTTCCGGTATGATGATGGGTTCTCCAAATCCTTGTGGCTGCACGAAAAAATGGGGGTCTGGCTCTTCCCATCGATGACGGGGCGTACTTCCTCAGGGAAGGGTTGTGCCGTGCCCGGTGATGGCCCTTAGGACTCAAACCACAGTTCCCGTCAATGCTGTTATTGCTGAGATCTGGTCATTCAAGTTTTTCTGTGTGCCTTTCAACAGGTCGAAGTAGCCAGTTTGTGGTAATAAGTGATAAGAAATCAGTGATCACATATCTAGACTTCATGAGCTATCACATTAAATAAGCTTGGCGAAATCGTTTTAGTGATTGTGCTTTGGGAATCTCTATAGCACCTACTCTTCTTCATTGCAGATGTTCAGTGAATTATTGGTTTTAAAATTTCTTTCATAAATATGGGATGGGGGATTGGCGACTTATGAAATGTTTTTGCTGATGAAATTAAAATAGAAATAGGTCCAATGTTTGGGGATAGAAGGCTCTATCATGGGTTTATTTATCGAAGAGAATATATAAGGGATAAGAGATTTTGAAATTTATCTCAGAAATAGGGATTGGAGGGAATTAATAACTTAACTAAGAACTCTGAGTTTTGATATGAAATAAAAATTCGCGAAATCAGTACAATGATTGAGGATAGAAGATTTTATCACGTTTTTTTCTCCATTATTACTCCACAATGGAGTAATGTAGCAGTTGCATTACTCTTATATTCTCTTTTGGATACTAGATGGTGTTGCTTGATTAGGCCATCCCATATGTCATCCCATAGTGCATTGCGATTGTAATTAGAATGAGATGTGGTGCTGAACTGTGAAGCCGCGCGCGTGAATGTCTTGCCTTTGTGTTTGTGCTTGTTTTGTGTGTGAATGTGATTATTAAAAGAAATGTTCCTAAAAACATTCGTCCTGTTGCTTCCTGCATGGATCATAATAATCTATATACCACCACAGTAATAGTTTTAAGATTTCTCTCAAAAATTAGAAAGAGGAGCACAGGTGACCATTGCTGACATATGTAGAAAGTGTGGAAACAAAAATTGGCGGAAATGAGCCAATAGTGAGGGGCTAAAGTAATGATTCTTTAATTTTGGATACAATAGTTTGAGTAAGAAGGTTCTGTTAGGACTTTTTCCCATAAGAATTGTACTATGAAATAGAAATTTCGAAATGTATCACAAAAATGAAAATTGCAGGACAATGGCGATTTATCTAGGGACCGTAAGTTTTTATATGAAATCAAAATTTGTAAAATCTATACAGTGTTTTAGGCGGGAAAAGTCTGTCCTTTTTTTCCAATAGTGAATGTACAGTGAAGTAGTGATTTTAAAATTACTGTCAAAAATTAGGAGGTAAGGAATAGGTGATCATTCTTAATATATCGGGATCATAAGTTTTTATATGAAACAAAAATTAACGAAATCCAATTGGCATTTGGAGACTAGAATGTTGGTTTCTTTAGTTTTCACATTTATTTTAACTACATAGATGAACTCTAAAGTTGCTTTTTATATCTAGTATGACCTAAAATTCGAAATAATTTTAAAAACGATAAATTGCAAACGAATGAAGAAAGAAAGACGACATTTGCTTTGAAATCATTAAAAAATGAAATCAGAATTTTTGGTAACAAATCCAGAATTTATTTAGAGTATAGTTTACAGTTGTATATTGAAGTGTTTAATGCTGCAGTTGATGAAGTGACGTCTTATATAGGGTAAGATGATTAGTAAAATGATGGCTTTCAAATGATCTACGTGACATCCTCTTTTCAAGAGTATATGTTGAAGAAGACAAGAAGACACTTTCCGCAACTTTTATTTCCATTTCTGCTGGTAAGCAACAGAAAATTTGTTTCCTCGTTTGTTTGCCCTATATTTGGATCTAGGGCAACACACCGAATATCTCTTTATGCTTTCAGTATATGAGTCCAGTTTAATTTATGGTTTGAGATGCGATGAGTGATCAACAGGCATGCCCATCCCACTTGTTATTTTATTGATTATACTTTATTCAATAAATTTTTATTTGTTTTTATATAGCTTATAAAAATCATAAATAATTTTTCTTACAAAAAGTGCTTTTTGAAATTTGCATGTCATGGCATCTCAAATCAATTAATTATGATTTGAGATGTCAAATCAATTAATTATGATTTGAGATGCAGTGAGTGATCAATCAGCTCGTCCATTCCATTTATTATTTTATTGCTTCTATTTTATTCAATAAATTTTTATTTGTTTTTACGTAGGTTGTTTAAAAAATAATTGATTTTTCTTGCAAGGAGTGATTGTTGAAATTTTAATTTGGATGTCTTGAAAAAATATGATCTCCACGAGGCTTTGGAAATCGAAAAGAAAATAGATAATCGACAAGATAAATATGCGAATATGAGTCATCAAGAAAAAATTTTATGATACGAAAAATAACATTTTTAAATCTGGGATCGAATGAAATTTTGCCTTAGGTACTCAGCAAATAAAATTTCAGATATATTATCATTGTTTTTAAAAAAAATAATTTTATAATTCAAAGAACTAATAAAAGACATTAAGAATTAATTTGCCTGACATTTTTTGGAGCGGTTCTAATGCCTTTTGTTCAATCTTTATTAAATTCAAAGGCAAAAAGTCTTTGCCTTAATTAGGAAAAATAGTTTTTAATCGATTCTAATTGGAAGATAAATAATCCACAAAAATAATTAAGGAAAAAAATGAGCCATTCATTTAAATCTCCATCAAAATCAAAAATAATTCTTAAGAAGGTATTGAACAAATACCGATGAAATTTATTCCAGTTATTGCTTTTTAATTGCAATTTTTATCTCAAAATTCTTTTCCTTCAACCGAAAAGAAAAAAAAATCGAAAGAAAGATTCTTAAAGGATTTAATAACTACTTAAAAAGAGTCCCAAATAAACGTTTTATTTTTCAAACTATTCCTAACAAAAAAGGTTGATGATAAAAAAAGTCGTCTGCCAACATAAAAATCATCATCAGCAATTGATATTCATTCATCCAGGTTGAAAAAAAAGAGATAAAACATTCTAAAATGTTTGCTTTGTTATCCCTTTGTTATCTTCCTACTGTATTTAAATGAAGGGACCGATGGTTTAAATAACGAATTAGGGAGATCTTTTGATACGCTTAACAATGGCCCCGATCTCCTCGGAATAATAATCTCCCATCTTTCTTCAAGATATTTATTGATTTTCATCTTTGCTTTTTGAGCTTTAGGATGGAAAAATGAAAATAAGGAAGATTTTCGAAAGAAATGGATTCAAATGGGCAGTGGCGGGTGGAGGTAGAGGATTTTCTTAAAGAGAACAAAATCGGCTGATAACGAAGTGCCCTGGAGGTACATGGTATTTCTCAACAACTGCTTAACAAAAGTTTAATTATGGAACAGTTGATTCCTTCGAATACTGCATTTAAGATCACGATTAAAATGAATGTATTTCTACGTGAATTTTATTTTTTAATTATTTTTTAGAATTAAATAAAAAAAAGTGATCAAATAGATTCTTAAGTTCAGTTTTTTTTTTTTTTTTTTTTTTTTTTTTTGTCGAAAACAAGTCAGATGTGGATTTTTGGTATGATAAAGTTTATAATCCTGCATACTATCTCTGAATTGCTACCTGCGGAACCAGAGGGTTTCAGGTTTGAGACCCGATTCCACCGAAGAACCGTCGTGTAAGGGGTCTGTTGCTCGTTAAATCCGTCCTGACCAAACGTCCTCCCGCTAGTGTGGTGTGGTATGGAGAGGGGGGTCTACCAAATTTGGCTCATAGTTACTTCTTGGATTCTAATTACCGAGAAAGAGTTTTCTAATATTCGGGGTTTAAAATCGTGCAAAACACTCTACGGAGCAGATCATTGGACTAAGATCTACCAGATTTGTAACATAGTTGCTTCTTTGGTTCTAGTTACCGAGAAAGAGTTTTACTGTATTGTAATTAGATTTTTAATTAAAAACAAATCAAAATGTTAATGTTTACCCTCAAGAATTTAGATGAATATCGTTACACTAAAACTACTTTTGCATCACTTGAGGATTTAAAAAATAAGACTTTTAGAGATACAGCTGAGTAATTTCAAATTTCTTTGACTTTTAATACATTTAAAAATATTTTTTTATGTTTTGCAACAATACTTTTCATTGTTTTAGTTATTGGAGATCATATTCAAAACAACTATTTCTATATTAAAAATTTTTTATTGCATGCACATCATTATAGATATGATCCAGAATAAAAATTGTAAAACTAATGTAAAGACGAACCGAAAAGATTATTATTCCATCCCGTTAAAGATTTGAAATTCGAATATCTTTTTAAAAAAATTCCTCTCGGCAAGCTGGAAGGCAAAGATAGATTCCCTTTCATCTAAGTTAATATTTCATAAATCTGTTTTCAGGCAAAATTAGGACTTGAAAATCACTTTTTAGCCCTTAACTTCTAAAATATTGCAATTATCGAACAATTTTAAATGCAAAAGTTGTTTGTCTTATTGAGGCTCTAATTTGGTTAATTTGATTTATTGTTCTATTTTCAATACTAAGAAAGTTACAGCAAAATGAAAATTTCAACGCTGCTCCACTACTATTTCCAGCCCCGTTGAGCTAGATGGTTCGTTTACAAATTCATCCGTGGTTTCTACATTTCTAACAGCATATTCCAAGCCTGTTAAAATCCAAACGAAATTACTACAGTTATCTAGGTTTTTTGATAAATCTTAACACACTAAAATGATTTAAAAAACTAAGATTCAATAGCGTTATGTAAGATTGTCTAAGGCCATCAACCAAGACATAAACTACAATATATTTTTAAACGCGTTTTTTCTGCTGCATTAATACATCAAAATAAATAAATGGCTTATCGACAAGATTCCATCATATTCACTTTCCAGTCTTATTCCTTGCAATAAGTGAGAGCTTGTCACAATTGCCAACTTTCGGACATCTATATAACCGTGGCAAGCATTTAAGACTGGCTTTCTAACAATATAACTAATTTGAGTTAGATGAAATGTTCTTTTTAAGCTTAGAAACATTTCCATTACTTATAATACAAGTATAAGATTATCTTTCTGGTGACACTTTTTATAGAAATAAAGTCTTGATATTCAAGTTTTAATATGAAGACATGCTAGGTTCGACTTCTCTTAAATACCTTTCTCCGAAATATGGTTTTGTGATCACATTTTTTTCAAAGTCATTAACAGTCTCTCTTTTCGACACTCTGGTTGTTCTTCTCGGCTTTTCGTTACGAGCTCCAACAGAACGTAAGCTGTGCTTATCGATAGGATGCACGGATCATTTGGAAACAATGTTAGTTAGCTACATGGAGTCCAGTAAAATTTAAATACGTGGCGTCCCCCTCCTTTTCATATCTTCAAATTTGGGGAATGAGGTGACTGTGGACTGAAAATTTCACAGTCATATTTATTTATTTTTCATTGTTTTTTAAAATAAATAGAAGATTTTTTCATTGGTCAATTTTTATTGTATGCTTGCAGAACTTTGACTTTATTTTCCATGATGCAAAAATAAATTTGAATCGGTAAAACCATTTAAAAATAATCTAACCAGTATCCGAGACCAAGCTATAAAGAAAAGTCTATCTGCATTAATTTCTTTATGGAATATGCATTATTTCTCAATATTTTCCATGGCAATATTTTACATAACGAGAAGGAGACAAATTTTTGAGACGAGGCTGCACAGAAAAATCTATCTGCATTAATTTCTTTATGGAATATGCATTATTTCTCAATATTTTCCATAGCAATATTTTACATAACGAGAAGGAGAAAAATTTTTGAGACGAGGCTGCACAGAAAAATCTATCTGCATTAATTTCTTTATGGAATATGCATTATTTCTTAATATTTTCCATAACGAGAAGGAGACAAATTTTTGAGACGAGGCTGCACTGAAAAATCTATCTGCATTAATTTCTTTATGGAATATGCATTATTTCTTAATATTTTCCATGGCAATATTTTACATAACGAGAAGGAGACAAATTTTTGAGACGACGCTGCACTGAAAAATCTATCTGCATTAATTTCTTTATGGAATATGCATTATTTCTTAATATTTTCCATGGCAATATTTTACATAACGAGAAGGAGACAAATTTTTGAGACGACGCTGCACTGAAAAATCTATCTGCATTAATTTCTTTATGGAATATGCATTATTTTTTAATATTTTCCATGGCAATATTTTACATAACGAGAAGGAAACAAATTTTTGAGACGACGCTGCACTGAAAAATCTATCTGCATTAATTTCTTTATGGAATATGCATTATTTCTTAATATTTTCCATGGCAATATTTTACATAACGAGAAGGAGACAAATTTTTGAGACGACGCTGCACTGAAAAATCTATCTGCATTAATTTCTTTATGGAATATGCATTATTTCTTAATATTTTCCATGGCAATATTTTACATAACGAGAAGGAGACAAATTTTTGAGACGAGGCTGCACAGAAAAATCTATCTGCATTAATTTCTTTATGGAATATGCATTATTTCTCAATATTTTCCATGGCAATATTTTACATAACGAGAAGGAGACAAATTTTTGAGACGAGGCTGCACTGAAAAATCTATCTGCATTAATTTCTTTATGGAATATGCATTATTTCTTAATATTTTCCATGGCAATATTTTACATAAAGAGAAGGAGACAAATTTTTGAGACGACGCTGCACTGAAAAATCTATCTGCATTAATTTCTTTATGGAATATGCATTATTTCTTAATATTTTCCATGGCAATATTTTACATAACGAGAAGGAGACAAATTTTTGAGACGAGGCTGCACAGAAAAATCTATCTGCATTAATTTCTTTATGGAATATGCATTATTTCTCAATATTTTCCATGGCAATATTTTACATAATGAGAAGGAGACAAATTTTTGAGACGAGGCTGCACAGAAAAATCTATCTGCATTAATTTCTTTATGGAATATGCATTATTTCTTAATATTTTCCATGGCGAGAATGAGATAAATATCCGAGACGAAGCTGTAAAGAAAAATATGAAATATGTATTATTACTCTATTTTTTCCATAGGACTATTTTTTAATCACATATTCTTGTTTGTTCCCATTCCAGTTGCGGCATTACATTGAGCCAAGAATAGGGTGCACTCTGAAGAAGGGGCCCTACCAGGGGTAATCAGTTAAGCCCTTTTAATATACATATAAATTGGCCATATTTACTATTGTTAACTGTACCTTTACGCAGATATCTGCTATTTTATACAAAGATCGCAAATAAAGAAGAAATCTACAGAACTAATTATGAAAAACAAAGCGTCAAACTTAGCTAAAAACTTCCTTTGGATTCATCATAAATATATGATTACCCAACAATAAATACCTCATTTATTACAATCATAATTACATCTTCGAATTCACGAATTCTACGATACCGGAGAAAAGACTAACAATATCTTTCACAAAAAAAAAAAAAAAAAAAAAAAAAAAAATTGACGATGATAAACAAGATCCCTTACCAACAACCTGGTATTAATGCTTCTTGAAAAAGAAGGGAAATTTCCCCCCGTTTAATTCAGTATTGCTAAGAAAATGTAACAGGCAATGAATAAGTAATTACACCAATGAACAAAGAACTTGTCAGGAAAGGCCTTGCAGCCACTTTACTCCAAGATCGATACGTGCAAGAAAGAAGACGGCTTTCCTTCTAAAGCTGTAGCTTATGGGATAAACATCGATAGGATTGTCTAGGGACTAATTAAAAATTTCTTTTTACGAGAAAGAGAGAAGCGTTGGAGGGCTGGGGGTGGACTATACTGTTGGAAAATGGTGCCATTCGTCTCTTTTAATTCGGAATTTATGTTCTGAAGTTACTACTGAGATTTGCATGTTCGTAACGTTAGAGTAAGTTGTGTTTGTTGATATCAGTACTGAAAACGTTGCGAGTTGGATATATATTTTTAATTAAAACACAATGGTGTTTGCATTTAAACGAACGCGAATAGTTTCCGGAAAATGACTCGACTATTTTATTGTGTCCTTGCTTTTGAAATCCATTCTAGTTATTTTCAGATTTTGCGCTGAGGGAGGCAAGGGATTTCACGAGAGGCATTGGGACTCGTGAGTGAATTGCGGTAACATAACGCGTAATCACTAATTACATTTCTTTTTTGAAAAGTAACTGAAGCATAATTATTTAATAGATTTTGTTTTTTGTTTTAAAGTAATTGAAAAGTTACTAAAAGTTCCCTTTTGGTACGGGAAAAAAAATCCTTTTTCATTCCAAGCCATCAGATTGTATTACATTGGATTGTATAGAAGACATCAAAAGCAAGCCATATTAACTGATATGTGACAGGAATTGATTTGAAAGTTTATACTTAAAACTTAATAATGGGGACAAGTTTACAAAGTGTAAAAACGTTTGGCATAGTAAAAGATGTCTCATATGATATCTTACAAACTCTGCTGGAAGCTTTAGATTGAAGCCTATTTAAAACATTGGTTCTAAATAGTGAAATTGATCGATACTTTTATGCTCTCGGCTTCTCATATGTTAAAAATTCATTTATTTTTTATTGAATCCAAATGACTGAAAAGCATTTTTAGAATTACCCATTTTATGATACGTGTTTCTGCAAAATAAGTTAGAAACATTCTAATGTGGTTTTATTTTATACATAATGTCAAAAACTAAGCAAAAAAGAGTTAGAATTCTTTTAAAGATCTTATAGTATTGATCCTTATGACCGAAGAGATCTTGTAGAGCTTGTCTAGTCCCTCAGGGGCTTAATTTAATGAAAATTCAGCTAAATTTGCAGAAGGAATTTTATGTAATTTGAAAATATTACGTAATAATTTGCACAAAAATGGTTTCCAAATTTGGACCAACTACACTTATAAAAACTAAAACTTATGCTTTTTAAAAAATAAACCAATTTTTTTCTTCACAGACGACCTATTTAGTTTATCTTTAAATGTGTTAGGGCTATCTGGTAGATTATAATGATGTAACTATAACTTTTTTCGTTTATCAACTTGCCATTGACGAATATACTTTTTTCTTTTAATAACAATTCATTAATAAATTTAGTTTTCTAAGAATCATTTGTTTCGTAAATGTTAAATAATGTGGTAAAAATATTATTATGCTACTTTATTTCACTCCAAGTTCAGATGAACAATTTTAAAGAACAGTATTTTATTATTTTTTTTTCCCACATCTAAATCGCAACATTTTGCTTTTACCAATCGATCATCTATTGCGTTTTCACGTAATGTTATCGAGGAAAAGATCTGAAGCGATAAAAAAAAAAAAAAAAAGAACATAAATATTTCCAGACTCGATTATTGCCTCCTCTTTTCTTTAAAACTCTTTGCCACTTCCTATAAAATTTCAAAATAAGGATAAAAAAAGTATAAATTTTTTTTTTCCTCAAAATAAAAACGCAAGAAAAGATGAAGACGATTTTTTTTTTTTCATTCTTGCTTTTCTAAATTTTTCTTGGCAATACTTTTCGTCTTCTTTAAGTGAGAAAGATGATCTGGAAGAACCACGTCCAATCAAGTGGATGCAGCTTTTCAGTCATTTCTGGATATGAAGAGGGATGCCGAGGGTACAGAGGAGGGTTGGTAGGAGGAATTTTATTCCATGGGAGCACGTTGGGTTTCCGCCAAGAATTTTATAGCTATCGATCATAGAAAATATACTTTAGTGCAGATGCTGAGCAGTGTAATACAGTCCAAACTGTTCGTTTTTGTTTATTTCATCATTTTTATTTTCCATTTTTAGACAGGAATAAAAAGTCGTCTGGTGAGATTTAGTTGCTGAAAAATTTGAAGGAAAATGAAGCATCTGTCTCAGCCTATAGAAATCAAATGTATAAGGAAAAGTTGTTTTCTTTGCAATAAATGTTTTTTTTTTTTTTTTTCCTGATTTCTTTAAGTTTAGGTTTGTACCATTCATATTTTACAACTTGAATACTGTAAACAAACTTGAGGTTTTGTAGAAAGAACCCAAATAAATCGTTATATTTTTATAAAGAATTTTGAAAACATAAATTGTAAATTTCTCTAAGATAAACTTATGAAAATAATGAAAATGGACACGAGCGCTGGAGAATTACAACTCTCAGAACTTAATTCTTAAAAAATTAGATTATCGAATTCAAATGGTTGGAAATATAAAATGTTTTATGATTCCATAAAATTCAAAACTTTCAGTATAATAATTTCTGATTAAAATAAGTTTTGTTGGTGATTCAATTCTTGGGATTAAATATTTTGTTAACTCATGCTTTGCATATCTACTCACTTATGTATGAAGCATTTAGCATTTTTTTGCTTTCTCAATACTAATTACAAAATAAAGTATTGTAATTATCAAAAAATTTGGACACGAGATTTTGACTGGTCACCTCATTTCAGACCTCACTGAAATCTAAAAACACATTTTTGACATTATTTCTGTCTCTTCGTCTATGAAAATGAAAGCTCAAAAACATTGAGCTGGTAGAAGGGTATTTTATATGTGGTCTTTAAGCCAAATTTGAAAATTTCCATCGAATTCTGTACAAAATATTTTCAGAGCAAGTTTGTTTATCCAACTGTCTAGAAAATATAAATTAACACAAAGTAAACTTGATAGATAAAATTCGGTAAAATAAGTTAAAAGTACATATATGCATCAGATTTAGAAGCCGCGGTGGCCTTGTGGTAAGGTCTCGGCTTAGAAACTGGAGGGTTTCAGGTTCGAGACCCGATTCCACCGAAGAACCGTCGTGTAAGGGGGTCTGTTGCACGTTAAAGCCGTCGTGACCAAACGTCCTCCCGTTGGTGGGGTGTGAAGAGGGGGGGTGCCAGCTCATGTGTCGTCCTCGTCATCTGACCAGGGTTCAAAATTACGAGGTCCGTCCCAAAATAGCCCTGGTGTTGCTTCAAACGGGACGTTAATATAACTAAACTAAACTAATCAGATTTAGAACTAAATCCATCTGGGGATGGATCTTCTATAAATTTATCTTTTTTGCATGAATATAAACACTAAAATTCAGATTCGTCATAACTTAAGAAAATGAAATAATATTCAAAGTTTTAATATCTACAGTGTGACCTTGATCAAATTTTGAACTAAATCTCAAAGTGTTGATAGCTTATCCTTCTGTAATTTCATATACTGCATATACTTTCGATACTGAAAAAGCACAATAACTTAAATATATGAAATTTGATATGTGATTTTGTAATTACAGTTGTAATTCTGAGTCAAATTCTATATTTCAGACGGAATATAAATTCAGTTTGTGCATTAATCGTATGCTAGGAATTAATCATCAAAGGTCACATGCTAAATGCTCTAAAAAGGCTAGATTTCGACGAATATTTCTTAACTATTGTTTTCTAATGCCATTCAAGACATTAGAAAGCACCAAGAGGCACCAAGAACTATAATTTTATACAGGGGGTAACATCTTTATTAGAGATTATATGAGAACGTTTTAGAGAAAAAAACTCGTGCTGGTTTCTGTAGAATTTTTCCTGTTATTTGTGCCATTATTCCTCTTTTCCTTCGAAAAATATAAAATAGGGGTAATACTATATATTGAATATTGTCTTTTATTCAAAATTTCAAAAAAAAAATGTTATCTAATATAAATGCATTTTACAATGCACTAAATTTAAATATCTTTTCACGACAGTTTCTATGCTTTTAAAATAACGTTATGTGACTTATTATTGCTTAAAGTATATTATTTATTTTTTGAATTAAATTGCTTTAAAATACACATATGAAATAAAGATATATATACGAAAAGTCAAACGAATTTTGAAAATTGGAAGAAATGCGTGTTTGCTAAAGAGAAATATATCAGTTTAGAAGCTTATCAAAACTTTGCAGATGACTAAAGAATATAATATATACTTCCTGGATTAAGAAATAAGCTGTATTTCTATTCGATCTTTAAATAGGGGAGTTCGAATGATAAATAACTTGACATTTTTACCGTTTTCAACAAATATAAAATCTTTTTAAATGAACAAATTGCTTATTCTTTGGTAAAGGAACTACAGAACATGTTAGACAATTGCACAACATTTTACAGAAGAAAAATATGTATTAGATTCTAATGTTTTTTTTTGTATTTTTATTTTTTGTAAGAGGAATTTACTAAAATTTCGAACCTAAAAACATAGAATTTAAAGATGCATAAACAGTACAAAAACGTATATTATGCAAATTTAAAATTCAATTCAATTTCTAAAAAATGAATCAAAATTTAAACATTTTTATGGAAAAAAAAACTCTTTAAAGATTAAAAATATTGAATAAAAAATACATTCGTCAGAAATCGACTTTTCAACTCAGTCGTAAACCTTAATAAAAAATATATTTCGCAAAAAATTTAGATGAGATACATTTCAATGAGATACATTTTCAACGAGTTTTCTTCAAATTCTGCAGCTGGACTTTAAAAAAAAATCTTTTGGTATCATCATTTTACCAAACGAAAAAAAAAAAAAAAAAAAAAATCCTCTAAAATGGAATACGTAAAACCGTTTAAGTACTTCTATAACTTTTTTTTTCTTTTCGAAAAGTTGGTTCATTGAAATCTTTAGTGTATACATTTTTTATCATATCTCATCTAAGTGTTTTCTCCTGTGGAAGACCTCTTCAGAACTTTGAACCATTTTTTCTTCTTCGCTGAAGTCGTACGACAAGCGGTTTTGTTAGTCAATTAAGGAATAGAAGGTTTCTTTCAACTAATACTTTGCTACTTCAGGCTACTTGATAAATGGCAGGATGTTTACAGGACAAAAGTCAAGAAGAAATTGCAGGCATGTCATGTTAAATAACTTCCTGAAAATTTAATCTGACTTTTAAAAGGCGTATTCTATGTTGAAAGAATTTTTAATAATTGATATTATATGAAAATAAAAACGCATTTTTTGTTAATAGGTAATGTATATACCTGTAATTCTTTTTTTAAATTTAAATATCTAATCCTTAATCAGTACACTGACTTATGATATAAGATTTACTGAATTAATTTATAAAATATAGAGCATAATAAAAGAACTAAAAGCGGTTAAAATATAAAATTACTATAAACTGATGCAATAAAATATTTAATTTGGGATTACCTTCAAGACGTTTATTGCGGAATCTTGTGTATAAAAATTGAATTTAAATTTAAAAAATAGTTTTAAATGATGCGAATGATCGAAATATTTAAAAGCTTTTAAAACCTAATCTAAAGATTGATACATAGTTTGACTTATTAATAAGCCATTTGGAAGACTTTTGACTTCTCTTATTTGCAAACAACTTTCAAAACATAAAAGAAAAAAAATTAGGAATTGTGTTCTTGTGATTTATTATATATAGGATTTTTATTTGAATAAATTCCATTATATTGACCTCGCAAATCAAATGAAAACATAAAAATAATTTTCAATGAAAATTTCGCATAGAAGATCAAGGCCTTGGAATCCTTAAGTTGCTTCCTTTGTCTGTTTGATGACACGACCCTGTCCACATTTTATTATAATCTCATATAGCTTGGCTGTGCCTTATTGACTTTGTACCATACCGTACTTGATCTCATTGTCGTCGTCTGTAAAAAGCAATTTTGTTGATTTCATTGTTTGGCCTTCCATCAGTTTATTTCCCTTTTAATCCTCATTGTAATTTCATTTCTCCGAGATCACCCATGATTAGAATAAAATCTTAGGATTTTGTATTTTTTCAGAATTTGCAGCCCGATTTGACCACAATACCGAATTTTTGGAAAATCTGAGATAGTGGTTCTTCTTATCGTCTCAATCATGCTTCTTTCCAAAGCAGTTTTCTGAAAAATATCATCACAAAATATAGATTGGGAGAGTTCGATTTTTTAAAAATTTTTCTGGAATCTGCTTGAAATTTAATTTTGAGGTATGTATTTGTCATAAATGGCATATTCATCTAAAAAAATGGCCAATAATGATTTATTAATCAACCATTTCCTCCCAATTTTTTTTCAACTGGATCGCATTACTTAAAATCCCAAATTAAGGATTGGGAAAATTCGATTTATTGTTATAGTTCTCCTTAAATTCAGTTTTGCAGCATGCACTTTTCATAAATGGTATATTCTTCTAAAATAATCGCTAATAATGATCTTTTAATCAACCATTTCCTCCTAACCGTCCTTTCTTTTTCCAACTGGATCACATTACCTAAAATCAAAAAATCAAAATTGGGAGGAAACGATTCTTTTTAGAATTTTTATTGTATTCTCCTCAAATTCGGCAGTGTGATATTCATTTATCATAAATTTAACTTTCCTCCGAAACAATCGCCACAAATAATGTATTAATCAACCATTTCCTCTGAAACGTCTTCTATCCAACAGGATCGCATTACCCTAAAATGACACTTCCTTCATCTCCAATAAGATTGGCAATGACTTCCGAAATCCATCAGATTTCTGCTGTCCCGCTCTATTTCTCAATTCAGACGCAATCTTTTGCCGTCCCTGATGATAACTGATAGCTGGTGGCCCACCGAGATTTGTCAGGGACTTCCTCTGGCACCAAACAAGGGAAAACAGGATATGCATTACTACCATTCAATGCCCCAAACATGATTGACAGTTGATATGAGTGCGCGAGGCCGTCTGACCGCACACCCCGCCGAGGGGGTCACAAAGAAAGGAAGAAAAATAATAAAAAAGAAAAACGTTCCTGAGTAAATTCCCTATTTCTAAAGGCACAATAGGGAGAAACTGTATAGGGGAAGCACAGTTGGTGTGTGTACCAAACGGTCTCCATGACACATCACTTTGATTGGAAGAATTGGAAGTGATGCAACAAGGCTCTACTTTTTTCTTTTTTTGATTATTTCCTTTTTTTCTTTTTCTTTTTGTTGTTGTGTCCTTTTTGTGGGTTCCTGCAATGAAGTCTGAGGGGGTGAGGACGGCGCAGTTATTAAAGAGTCAATATGTATTTTTGATTAAGATTGATTTGTTCTGGGTATCTAGGTTGCAATGGCGCATGCGCGGTTGTGCGTGTAATAATGGGGGATTCGTTTTGTGCGCGGAAAGTAATTTTCCAACTGATTAAAGTGTTGTTAAATGGAATATTAATTTATTGAAGCTATTGTCAACTTGTATTTGTGTTTTGGGATAATATTGCAATAAGTTTGGGATTTTAAGCAATGTAAAATATTATTGAGGTAACAGTAAAATGTTTTTCAATAAGTTTGGGATTTTAAGTAATGTAAAATATTAATCCTTGTAAACTGTTTCATTTTATTATCATTTCTCATATGTTTGTAAATTCTGAACAGAGTTATTTTTGTTTTTTGTACGGTAAATATTTTGATATTTGGTAAAATTCCCGTAACATGCCCATCAAAACGTTTAGTGCCCTGAATGGTTACAGATCTAAAGGTATGAGACAGCGTTCTGTTCTGTAATATAACATATTAGTGAGGTAACATTAAAAGGATTTTCAATGAATTTGAGATTTTATGTGATATCAAATATTAATTGATGTAACAATAAAAAGTTTTTTTCAATAATAAGTTTGGGATTTTAAGTAATCAATAAATATTATTGAGGTAGCATTAAAATGTTTTTCAATAAGTTTGGGATTTAAAAAGTATAAAAATAATATTCAGGTAACATCAAAATGCTTTTCAATAAGTTTGGGATTTTAAAAAATATAAAATATTACTGAGGTAACATTAAAATGCTTTTTAATAAGTTTGGAATTTTAAGCAATATAAAATATTATTGAGATAACACTAAAATGTTTTGGACTAAAACATTAATTTTTTTTTTCGTTGCAACGAAATAAATCTATCTGATTGGTTGTTTGTGACTAATTATCATTTAGTTAGAAAAAGTTAGGAATACGAACAACTTGTTTTTGTATGAAATATTGCCAAAAGATGAAATTATAATGATTTTTTAAAGGTAATTAATACACGATATCATGACTGTTTGCTCTGAAAAACCAAAATTTTGAAACATTCTAAAATGAAACTAAAAGAATACTCCTTTTCTGTTTGCAATTCCATTTCTTTATTTCCAAGTAGAATCAGATAACTGCCTTTTGCATTTTTAAACAGCTTGTAAAAGAAATAATTATTGACTAAATAATCTGATTCATAATTTATCCACCAGTATTTTTTTAGCATACGATATTATATGCAATTTGATTATAAACATTTGGCAAAAGTATAATACAGACTTGCCTAAAATCAACTTCTGAAATAAAAATTAAACTAAAAATTGCTTTAAAAATTCTCCATTTGACCTCATTCTGAGATATAACATTTCGGAGTCTGATTTGATTAAAAAAATAAAAAAGGAAATGAAGTGATGAAATTTCAACTCTCTTAAGCTTCATTTTTTGAGTAAAGACTAAAAAATAAAAATGAGATAATTTTTATTATTTGACTTGCCACATCGGATCTTTAAATTAAAAATGCATTAAGTTTCGAGTCTGATGTTTCATGAACTGATATGGCGGCAACTCCTTTCATAATTCGGATAAATGGCTTGTTTATTCGCAGTTAGATTTTTTTTTTAAATTTATTCGCAAATGTGATATTTTGTTTCTGTTCTTATAAGTTCTTATTTTCTACAACATGAATTTTGAATTAATCAATGGTATAATATAAAACCCGCTTCCATTTTAATTAAAATATGGTATTTTGATTGATAACCAAACTACAAGAATGATTGTTTTGCTCAAGGTCTTCCTCGTTATCAGCGATTTATTAGAAACTCCATCAGCAACAACAAAAAAGAATTGCAAATGTTCTATACTTAATAGTATAGGATACTTATTTGCAAATGCAAAAAAAAAGAACCCTGTATTCTCATTGAAGTATCCTTAACAAGCTTATTAAAACCGAACAGAATATCAATAAGAAGTGAAATAATTATAAAAGTACTGTAACCAGTCTCAATTTATAATAAAGATTAATGTTTGAGTGTATCTGTTGTCTGTATTTGTGTTGCTGCTCTATAGGCCAGACTGTTTGACCTACAACTACCAAATATGGCATACATACATTTAGCCTGGAAGGGCGAAAATGTGCACTCTGGTACGATTTTTGAAATATTTCTGTCAAAATTTCTAATTAATTAAAAATTTAGGAAAATTTTAATGCCTTTCCGAGATAACCTTCAAACATATTATTATACAAAAGTATTTTCCGGATCGTTTCAAAATCAAAGAATTATCTTTTTAATGATACCAATTTAAAAGTCACGCTGATCTTTTAATATTTTTTGATAGTTTTCGAGTTTTACCTCATTTTTAACAATTGATCACATTGTTGCCGTCAAATTCAAATTGTTTTCAAATATTTATAAAATGTTTTCAAATAATTGTTCATCGAATATTTAATCGTGTGCTTTACTTCCATTGTTGAAAGCTAAAGAAGAAGGATTCTGTTTAATATTTATGCTGTTTACAAATTGAATAAAACTGAGACGTTATAATTTCACGAAAATTAGAATTTAAATAAATCTCACATTCTCGTTTTCAATAGCATTGTGATCATGAGATTGATCTATTTCAGGAAATTTCATGTACACAGTAAAAAGGACATATGTATGACAATTAAAATAACTTTCAACGTCTGACAGTTTGAAGTAATCATTTACATGAAATTAAGTCTAAACATTTTAATTGAAATTAAATATAAATAAGACCCCCGGCGAATTAGCTGGGACTCAAAGATAAGTAGTCTAAAACAAAAAATATGTACATGCTATTAAAATTAACAGAATTATTTTTTTCCTAATGAAAAATCGAAATCACAATAAAACTATTGTTAAAGAAATAATATAAATTTTTAAATTAACTTTTTGAAATTGCATTCAATTGTTTCTCTCTGTGAGTGAGGCTGTGAGTTTTCTCAAACATTATATCTTCAATAACTCAAAGTATTGTTTCTATATTACCACAATGTTACTCCATGATTTTTCTCTAATTGCCATAAAATTCCATGAAAATATCCTAACTCATTTTATTGCTAACAGGGATTGAAATAAGACATTAGCTGATATGAGCAAATAAAAAGCCAGTAAGTTTTTTCACCCCCTTTTTTATCATTTCTGACAAAAGGAAGTTTTTATTTTATATTTTTTGATGGAATGCAAAGAATATCTGACAATAGTTGATGTAATAAAAAAAGAAACTGAATATCTGCAATTCGCTAATAAAATGTATTACAACCAGTAACTCTAAAAATTGTTCAGCTTGTTAAATTGAACAATTGCAATAATTTAAATTCCAAACGAGATAGAAAAAGCTATGTTTTGTGGGTGCATAAAAGAAAGTTATCTGAAAACAACTACCGGATTTCTTTTTACTCAATTTATCGTATCTGAATAACAATTCCCACGACAGGGGGAGGCCGAACTGCATACCCATTTCGTAATATCCCACAGCCTCCATCCTATTCAGCACAATGTGTGTGGTCCATTGAAGTTGCCAACAATCACCTTAAAATGAGGGAACGAAGTAAAAAGATAAGCCACCAACTTATGCATTTTCTATTGAAAAATGGCAGCCACCCTGCCGGGGCGTTAGATCGAACAAGAGAAAGACGTCATTTCGAACTAATGGCGTGTGACAGTCCGCTGTGTTGACTGACATCCGCGTCTTGGTGGTGCCTCGTCGGAAATACCATCTGTTCCAATACATTGGACATCTGTGAAAAGTATCGGAGAAAAGTAAGGTGAGCGTTACATTTGTTGTTTTTCCGCTACCCTTTTCGGAAAGGTTTCGCTTTCTTTTGTTTCATTTCTTTCTGGCTGATAAAGTGTTTGAATTCTTATTCTGCCAGCTATTGGAGAAATATTTTTTTTTCTTGATTGTTTTCTTTGGTTCTCTCTTTGGGATGGGGCCGGTGAAAATGTTTAATGGTCTCCTGAAGTGTAACAGACAGATGAGTGTTTTTGCGCCGTAGTTAAAAGGAAAGACATTGAGTTTCCGCATGTGTCTTTCATTATTTTAGTATCACTTTGTTCAACATGTGCTTACTTAAACACTTTAAAATCTTTTGTTTGGAAGCATGGGACATAAAGACAAGGATTGAATTTAAAATTTCTGGCATCTAAAACGATTTTTTTAACCCTCTGACTGCGTGTTTCTTTCAAATCATTATTAAATTGCGATGTTTGCAAATAAGTTCATATATTTTTCAAAGAAAGTGAACTGGTACTATATGTCTCGCGATAATAATAAGAATCTGTAATCGTTGTTGTTTCTAAGGGCACTTGTCCTAGACAAGCCCACTGACTTTAAGAAATCATTTATGGATTAAGCCAAGGGTACGTCTTTTATTTTTTCAGTAGAGCCATCTAGGGCCAAGAGAAAGACTTAGCTACACACATCCATTTCATTTACTCAACCCCATATCGTAATTTAGGCCTGAATCAGAGAACGATCACCTCTGATCCAGTACCCCCAATGGCATTACTCTCAACAATGAGGACTTTGTGACCACGACAGGTTCATACGTGCGTCAGCCATCACACACACGGGGAGACTTCGGCCGGCGGGGTTCGAAGACGCAACCCAAGGTACGCGAATCCAACGCCTTAGCAAGCATGCTATTCCGGTCTCATCTGTAATCGTAAAAAGGAACAATCTAAACTGTGGAAAACGCGGGATGCAACAGAAAATAGACTGATTCCCAACCCGCAGAGATCGCAGCATACGCAGCTGAAGGGTTAAATATTGGGTAACCATGAATTGTAAAGCTCATAAAGATTTGTTATAACACAGAATAAGCTATAGGAAAGAAAGACTTTCCTATTGAAAACTTTCTCTAGCAAATAAAAAGAGCTATCTAAATGCATTACTAGTTGCGCCGAGAATAACAAATTTCTTGTCAATTTTCCTTCAGATGCTAAAGATTAACTGAGCCACAATAATTGTTTCTGTGTTAATTCCATTTCTTAATTTTTCGATGATGCAAACCTCGAAGTGATTCAATTCTTCAAGTATCTTCAGGAAAAGAAGCTGATTATTGTGATATCGGGAGCATGTGCCAGCTATGAAAATGGTCCATCTCCAACAATTTGAAAATGTTTCTTCAAAGAAATCCCGCAGAAATTTTTCAAGATATGTTCCTTAATGCAATATGTGTTCGATTTCCTATAAATTGTTTCAATCATTATTCTTTTGGCGAAGGCTCACAAAATTCACGTCCGAATTGCTCAGCCTTTTTTCAAAAATTTCTTTTCAGCTCTCTGGTTAAGTATTTCCTATGACTAGAGAATGCACAATGTTTTTTCAGTGGATAAAGCTGTTTTGAGTATAAAAAAATGACCCTGTTGCAAATTGTAAACGGGAGAACGAATAAAATGAACAGAGCTTAACATGACATAGTTATGAACCATTTCTTCATTCTTTGCATTACATTCTTACATTTTTTTCTTACTTTATTATGTTTTACACCACCTTTTGACAACTAGTTAGATAAACCATTTTGACAAAAATTGAATTTCGATTAAATCTATAAAGTATAATTTGATATTCATGGTTTCCTAAATAATAAAAAAAAATTAAATATCAAACAGTGATAGCCTTTTAAGGTGCATTGTATTCTATCTGCCATTTGTTTTCGTTGTTGTAAATCGCATAACATCAAATTACAATTGTAATTTTTTTAAAAAATCTTTGTTGTTTATGTTGAAACATCTCAGTTCATCTTACAAATTAATTTAACTTCATTTTCTTGTAGCTCATGTAAAATGCGCTCTTAATTTACGCAGTAAAATGATACTGCGCATCTTACCAGCATTATATGCGAATTTCTAAAAGACTTTTTAGTTACACTGAAATTTGCTAGAAAATAAATTTAAAATAGGATAACATCTCTACAAATTGAATATATTACTTAATAATCTCGAAGGCTTATCCAAAAGATTTAGCGCGCGCGAGCATACACACACACACACACAAATAAATGATGAAATAAAATTTAAAAAAATTATCAGTTGAGAAATCATTCTAAATAATAAGAAAAATAAATATATAAGTAAAATCTATAATACTTACTTTTCCTACAAACATGCAATGAAATATTTATATAACAATGAAGACGCTTCAGTTTACATCGAACAATTTAAAATGCTGTTACAGTTTATTTGCAAATTTATATTTGAACCAGCTGGAATGCTCTAAGCGGAATTTTTTCGCCTACTATACAATAAACATATTATCCCCCTCATATAGCATAAAAATTGTGTGCGTTGAGTAAGGCCTTGAATGTAAGGAGTCCTCAGATTTTTATTTTCAGAGACTCATATTTAAGCATTTTATGCTTCTTAGTATAAGGAATAATACCAATCATAAATTTTGGAAGACACTTTTTCGTCCAAATGAACCCAAAATTTGCCAACAATTAAAGTTAATAACAAGGTCACATACCAAATTTCATATTATCTATGTCATTGCCTTTTTGAGTTATCTCCGTTACATGTATGTGAAAGATTAGACTGGCAGATAGTGAACTGTTTGATAGATTTAGACCAAGATTTTGATATTGATCTGTACTTTATAATTGAAACTGTGTGCCAGATTTTATCCATGTAACTTGTTACGCTTTGTAGTGATCTTGTTCATTTATTCTTGACAGATTATAGATAAAGATATAAACTTTCTGTGAATTGATAACATTCAAAATGTGATAGAATTTTGTGTAATGATCACATATCAAATTACATCTATCTAGCCTCAAAGAATTTTTTAATTATCATGTTCATCGCCAGACAGAGCTACAGACATAATTCTATAATTGAATTTTTCAAACTCAGGGAGCTGGGAGATTCGTTAAGATCACAAATTCAAACTTTTTGATGATTATGTTATTTTCTGCTTGTATATTTTATATAGAAAACGAGGAATTTAAAAAGTCAAATAACTGTCCAAGCTCAAGAAAAAATTATACACTTACTAACTTTTATCATTAAATAAGTAATTTTTTAAAAATTATGATATGCTGCAAAAGTCATTTTTGTGTGATAATATACTAATAATCGCATGTGTTATGGATGAAAAGCATCAAGCTTTTGTTTAACATTGTTAACATTAAGATTTCAAGAAAATCGCTTCAAAATGCACATTTCCACCTTCTAGTTTATTATCTATAAAATTCGGTAGTTCTAGGGTGCAGTGGCTTGCTTTGTAGGTCGCTACCAGACAGACACGTACTCACGTCACTTTCATTATTCGTAAAATTAATTAATTCTTCAAATTATTATTTTAATCTGGTTTGCAAAAGTGGATTCCAGCATCTTTAATCAAAATTCTTCGAACACAAGGATTTTAACTAAATTGTATTATGGATATTTTATATTTAAACCTTTGATTATTAAGGATACAATAAGGAAGGAATGAAAATATACAAATAGAAATTTTTTTTGTAGAAATTAAAATTCTCAATAGAAGTTTGTAGATTTAAAATGAGAATTTATATATCAAATAAACAATCGATATGTTTGTATTTAGTATGAATTTTTTTTTTTTCTTTTCCAACAGCCGGCAAATACAAGACCGGTATATACAATAAATACGAGAAATTGTATATTCCAGAAAAACTAATTTTCCAAATAATCTATTTAGGATGTCCCCAATAGATTGAAACTCTGTTTAATTCATTTCGAGTACCAAATACAAGTATTCGGGAAATACCAAAATATTAGTACTCCAATCCTCACCTATTCATCCGATTTTGTAAATTTTGTTTCCTATTTATTTTCCCTCGACGATATATATTTTTTGAGAGAAATCTCAAAAAAATATATATGTGGGCTGGTATAGTGAGGCAAAAAGTATATATATATATATATATATATATATATATATATATATATATTAAACATTTTCGTGGGTAAAAAAGACAAAAGCATCGACAGAAACCGCCAGCTAAAACAACAGTACCAATAATGCCAATTTTTATTTCATATGAAAGATCATGATGTCCTTATACGCCACCAATGGCTATCTACTTCCACTTTCTTTGATTTCGAAGGAATAAAACAACACTCACTCCAATCTCAAGAACTGGATCGATTTCGCTAATTTTTTACGTCGCTTCTCAAGCATAAAAAACAAAGCAGAATACTCTTTCTTATTGGACAATTAAAGTTTAAAATAATACTTTCTCGTATGCAAAGTGTGCGAGCAAATAATATTGTAATTGGCGAAAAAATTCATATCCAGATTTTGACGAATCTCCAAGTTTCAGATCTCCCTGAGTCTCAGAAACCTATTTTTGGCATGATCATTCAAAAACACTTTGAGCTAGATGGATGAAATTTGGCATACAGTTTTTACACCGATTTTCTAGATTTCAGTTCGGAATTTTGAACGAAATTTATTCAGAGGAAGGCTGACTGAACGAAATTACAACTACAAAACGTTGAGATTTAAATAGATGAAATTTGGTATGCAGATGTATCATCAAAAATGAAGATCCAAATTAAACTGGAACCAAATTCATCAAGAGGTTGACTATCTGTCAGTCTGTGCGTTTGCATGGTTGTAAAAGCGATAATTTAAAAGCACAATAACTTATGCAAATGAAATTTGGCTCATAATTATAGCAAATAAAGATTATATTTCTATCAGAATTCGAATAAAAACTTGTCAAAAGATTGATCTTCTGCCGGTACTGTAATCTGCCGGTAGATGTAAATGCGATATCTCAAAAACTTAGCCACTGAAATAAATGAAATTAGGTGTATGGTCTTGGTATTATATCGAGAGCTATATTTTGAATTCTAATTTCAATCGGTCAGAAAAAAAAACGTACAAAATGCATATTCAATTTTCTAGTACTTAAGTATTAACCTGGGGCTAGTGATTGATCGTTAAAAAGTATCCAAAGATAGCATATTAGATTCAATGAAATATTAGATTCACGCAAGAGATCAATATTTCGCAACTTTTGTTCGCTAATGTCATGCAGTTAATACACAAGTACCGACTTTCTTCAGTATACTAAAGAAAATCGGTACCAGATTCTGAAAATAAAGCTCTAAGCACTCGTCGCGTTCGCGAATTTGCCCAAATCCATAATTTTATGTGGGCTAGTGGGCGGTAACACTTTTATTACAGACATGATAGGAAGTTGTGAAGAGATCGCTCTCATTGGTTCCCTGAGCATTTTTACTTATGTAAGTGATTTTTTTGCCGTTTACATCAACATTCCTCTTGAAATTAAAAAATATATAAAAGTGGGCTAGTGTTGTAAAGAAAATATTGTGTTTTATGCAACATTTCAGAAAATAAACGTCGGCATATATTATTTTTACTTTCTTGTATACGTAGTATAGTAATCGTCAAAAAATTAAAACTCGAGATTTTGACGAGTCTCCACGTTTCAGATTTCCCTGAGTTCAGAAAACATATTTTTTTTGTAAAATGTCCGTCTGTCTATCTGAATGGGACAAAGAATAACTCAAGAATGTTTTGAGCTAGACAGATGAAATTTGATATATTGTCAAGTAGGTACTCTAGTGTGGACCTCACACAGTGTTTGACTGATCTTCTTCTTTTATACTGGCAGGGAAAGTTCCAGAATACTTTTCTGGAGACAGTAAGAAAAGACCAGAACACTTATCTAGTAAACTAAAGAAAGGTCCAGAATCTTCTGGAACATGAAATAAAGGAATTAAATGTTTGTACAGACTATGAATCGCATTGTATCTAGCGGGATTAGAACCCACGGTCTCTTGATTATGAGACCAGTGCCATGACCATTCGGCCATGGAGAGCCGGCTGCTTCTTTTCAATGCGGTAGTATTGTCTTTGGATCAAATTTCTAGATATGTATCAAATTTTGAGCCAAATTCGTTCAAAGAAAGTCTATCTGTCTGGCTGTTCGAATATAAGTTAACACGATAATTACAAAATGAAGAGAGCTAGATGGATAAAATTCGTAACACACATTTTACATCTATAATGTGAACCGTTATCAAATTTTGAACCAAATACAATGAGAGGTTGATCGTCTGTCGGTCTGTACTTTCAAAAGCGAAATGAATTAAATATATCAAATTTGATATGGGATTTTGTGACTACAAGTGCAATTTTATATCAAATATTTGATACAATCGAGTGGGAAAAATGCATTTAAAATACAGATTCGATTCTCGGATGTTATTAACCGCTTAATCTCCGGACAATTCGCCAAGGATGACACGGCAGATTCAGTAAAAGTAGTAAGTTCTTACCAAATGTTAATATTTCATGATTATTGTACATCAGTGTCATATGAGGCATTCTCTAGCATGGCATTTTTATTAGAGAATATACGAGAAAGTTTCTTGAAGACCATTCCCACTGGTTTCTGTCATGGCACTGCGAAGTCTATAAAAGCTGATTGAAATTTTTAAATGAATGCTAAAAAGCTTTTCGATGAACAGTTAATAGCCGACGGCAGTTAGTTTATTTTAAAATTTTCGTATAGAATGATTATTAATTTATTTTTAAAATAACTGTTATTAAGATATCAATTATAATTAATCTATACTTATAATAAAGCTCAATGTGTGTGTGTGTGTGTGTGTTGGCGCTCTATAGGCCAGGTCATTTGACATACAGCTACCAAATTTGGTACATGCATACCTTAGAGGTCGAGAATGTGCACCTAAGGTTCCTTTTTTTGAAATGTTAATTAGAATTTTAATTATTAATTAAAAACTAACTTTCCCGCCAAAAAAATCTTCTATTTTCCCCACCGCCAAATGATTACAGCTTCAGTTTTTTTTTTTTTTTCTCCCAACAGTAAAGAGGCTAGGGTTAAAATTTTTCGGCGGATTATTTCAAACGATTCTGTTTATTTTCTTAATGTTTTATGCATTTAAAATTAAACATTGTTAATTAATCCATGTTTCAGATTCATTCTGAAGTACTTTTGAATAAAAATAACACAGAATAAAGGAAATTAAAAATGTATAATCTGCATAGAGTTACCCCAACTGGCGTAGAAAAATTCACGCATTTGCATTTGCGTAACTGGCGAAGAAAATTCACGCATGCGCATTGCGTTGCCATGACAACCATTATCAACGGACGATTTAAATTATTTTCAGGTTAGTTGCATGCTTTTGTAAGTAAATTGTATTTCTGTTAGTTATATATTTTTTGTATATGCTTAAAGTTTTAAGTACATCGTTTTTTAAGTAGTTTTTTTTAAACCTGTTTTCGACCGATTATTTTAAACGATTCATTTTATTTTCTTAGTGTTTGATGCATTTAAAATGAAACATTGTTAATGAATCGATCTGTTCATGATGAATCTGAGAAAAATTTGTTGACAAATTCTTGAGATATTACATAAATTGAGAAAGATATTCTTTAGTGCCCATAAAGTTTAAACGCTCAGTGACTCTATTATCGGTAATCATATTATTAAAAAAATGCTTTGTTTCAGTAAAAAATATTATTATTTTAATTGCAGATTAATTATTTACACTTTAATTTAAAGCATAAATTCTACGAGGGGTAACAGAAAAATGAGAGAGATACATATCACGTTATGACTGAAGGCCTTTATAATATTATGAGTGAATTATATGACTATCAAAATTTGAAGTTTTAAAATATTTTGCTGAAGAATCTATTAAAGTTGGAATTGCTTAAAATATTTAATGGTACGACCGGAGTTTAAGCCCCGCCCCTGCTTTGCGCAATTTTTAAAAATCGCCAACAACGGCCTTGCAAAATGTTCAAAAGCAAAGGAGCAGATGTTCAATTATAGTGCATAATAAAGATTGCCAGCTTGGCGCGTTATCGCAACTTGGCGAAGAAGGGGGTTAAAATCCGGTTCAACCTATTTAATTATTAAAATATAAACGAACATTAAGATTGGCGAACCGGCTGGTTGCCAAAGGTGGCTAGTTAATAATAAAACCTACTTTATACAATCCATCTTTTATGTTTTAATCAATTTATTACTTTCAATTTTTTAATCGAGTTTTATTTCTATAATAATAGTTTCACTCATAAAAATAATTTCTTGAATTATTATTTTTTTTAAATTTATTTATCCCAGCTAATGACAAATCAATGAAAATGTGTAATAATATTTATCATTAAGCAGTCACGATCAATAATTATCATTTAACTGTTAAAAACTCAATAAATATTTTAAGCTACTTAGATGGCGTTTTTTTAATAATACTAGTTAAGCAGAAATTTATCCTTAGTTTCTTATGGAGTTTAAAAAAATATACACTGAGCCAATTTATGCCGTGCTTTTGACACTTATTGCACTTGTTTTTGGTTTATTTTACATTATGCATTTTCAAATAAAAAGAGTATTTAAAAGAAAATCTTCCTCTTTTTTTTTCTTTTTTTTTTTTGACACTAATTAATTCAGCTTTAATGTATTACGCACTTAACGTCATTGAAAAATAGAAAGCTGTTAACTAAAAAAAATGATGTTAATTGAAAAGTAAATGAGACAAAAACAAAAATCTGGCAATGATAGCCGCTGGAGGGTGGGCGTGAAGAGGGATTTCATCTTTAAAATTGCTCTTTTTTTTATCTTTGGTATTCTGGATAGTTTATTTTTAACCAAACAATTCCTTTTTTACAGTTTTGCATTTTAATACGTTTACTTCTATGAACTTTTGATGTGTTTTTTTTATTTCTTAATTTGAAACTTATAATTTCCCAAATAGAACGAAGAACTATTTTAAGGTTCTATCAAATTATTGAATTTGTGCCTCTCAAGTTAAGGCATAATTTTCGAAATTTTTACTATACCGAAAAACAGAAAATTAATTTAACGATCAGTTCAAAAAAAATTTGACTGTTATTTTCATAATTAAAAGATTCTTGCTCTTTAATGAACCATTGCCATATTAGTATCAATTGGGCAGTAAATGTTGAAAGCAAATTTTCTTGAAAACGAAAACATTATCTATAATTCATTTAACATACAATTACATTGCTGTTTCAAAGGGCATACTGTTCCTTATCATTACTTTAGATAGATTCCTATAAGAAGACTACGTATTGCAATGGTTCTCATGACAAGATTTCCGGCAAATTTCTTCAGTTCTTTACCGTTCATGGTCCCTAGAAAACAAATCCACCCTTCATTCAAAAGTTTATATATATAATACATTTTGCCCATGCTATCTTGTGAACAAAATAACTAGAGTAATTTTGTTCGGATTTTAACTGGCTTGGAATAGGTTGTTAGAAATGTAAAAAACATCTGACGAGATCATAAATGACCTATTGAGTTCAAAAGAGGTTGAAATGGTGGGGATTGAAATTTTCATTTCTCTACAACTTTCTTAATATTGAAGATGGAAAAATAAATCAAATTAGAACATCATTAAGACGAACAAGTTGTGCATTTAAAGTGTTTCGATAACTGCAATACCTTAGAAGCTAGGGACTGAAAAGTGGTTTTAAAACCCTAATTTTGACTGTTTCCGACATCAACAATTTATGCTACTAGCTGGTAACTTAAATGTAAATTAATTTATTTTTATTTGCCAGCTTGTCGAAATTATTTTTTTTTACTTATCATTGAAATATTAATCATCAAATGTGGAATTAAATCAATAAAAATATTGAGAACGAACTTTTCGAAAAGATGCAATAGATTTCAACAAGTCGTTTATTACATAATTTCCTCAGTGTTACTAAAAAGCATATTATTCTTTACAATTCAATTACTTCTTTTTTTTAATTAAATAATTAGATATCAAATAACCAATTAAATTAGCACGAATTTCAAATCAAAAGACAAGGACACTTTTGATAAATTTACGAATTTATAATTATATTATTGTTACTAAAAGTATAATATCTTACTATCATTATATTTCTACTCAAAAGTGGATGAAAACTGATTATGAAAAAAATTATGTTAATCATCAAATATATAAGTATTATTATTATATTATATTTATCATCAAATATATAAGTAATTATTGTTAGACATTCTTTTTCTTATCTGAAATATCGGAGCTTATGTTTCCTTTTTATCCAATAGAAATATTTTTTTAATGGGAAGATAATACGCATATTATAAACATGATGTATTATATAGAGTTTTGTATTTGAGATATTTTTAAAAAGTTTTCTAGGTAAACTTATGCATAGTTAAATCAGGTGTAAAACGAGAATTATTTCCGGGCAATTGCTTTCATAAATATTCCAAAATGAATAAATACGCATTCTTGTACTAATATTCCGATGAAATAAAAATAATTAAACATAAAAACTAAATAAAAGTAAACAATTTAAAAATTAAGATTTTCGAAAATATCTCCTAATAAAAAAAAGCAAATTTTATTCTTTTACAAGATTAAAGAATTTTAAATATTCCAAAATAAATAAATAAACATTCATTGACTAATATTCTGGTGTAAAATAAATAACTAAACCTATTAACTAAATATAAATAGACAATTTAAAAATAAAGGTTTTTGAAAATATCTTCTAATAAAAAAAGCAAATTTTATTCTTTTACAAGATTAAAGAATTTTAAATATTCCAAAATGAATAAATAAACATTCATTGACTAATATTCTGGTGTAAAATAAATAACTAAACCTATTAACTAAATATAAATAGACAATTTAAAAATAAAGGTTTTCGAAAATATCTTCTAATAAAAAAAGCAAATTTTATTCTTTTACAAGATTAAAGAATTTTAAATATTCCAAAATGAATAAATAAACATTCATTGACTAATATTCTGGTGTAAAATAAATAACTAGACCTATTAACTAAATATAAATAGACAATTTAAAAATAAAGGTTTTCGAAAATATCTTCTAATGAAAAAAGCAAACTTTATTTTTCTAGAAAATCAAAGAATTTTAAAGATTCCAAAATGAATAAATAAACATTCATGGACAAATGTGTAAAATAAATAACTAAGCATAATAACTAAATAAAAATAAAGAATTTAAAAATAAAGGTTTTCGAAAATACTCTTAATAAAAAAAAAATTACTCTTCTAGAAGAGCAATGACTTTTAAATGCATTTATTAAAAATTTCACCTCAAATCTGAAAGAAATACTAACATTTTTATTCATTTGAAAAATTTGCTTTCTTACATATTTCAAAATGAATATATAAACATTCACGGACTAATTTTCTGATATGAAATAAATAACTAAATATAGTAACTAAATAAAAATAAAAGTTTTCAAAATTATTTCTTAATAAAAAAAATTTAAATTTTACTCTTCAAGAAGATCAAAGAATTTCAAATGAGATTATTAAAATTTTCACCTCAAATCTGAAAGAAATACTAACACTTTTCTTTATTCGAAAAACCTCTATTAAGCAATATTATCACTTTTTTTTTTTTTTTTTTTTGAGAAATGGAACGGAAAATATATTAAAAAAGAAAGTCTGTTTTTACATTTAAACATTATGACAGGTTTCATAACCCATCTTCTGTTCTTTGTCGATGAAAGAATAATATGTAATGGCGGGAAAGAAGGCTTAACCGTCTTCACAAAAACGGCAGACGATATTAGACGTCCATTTGCATTTGCACTTCAGAGTTTTTATTCGAAGAAACATAAACAATTCTGTTCGATGAAAGAACGTATTATTTTAGAGCGGGAAAAGAAGATTGGATATTAAATTGACAAGAAGAAATTGAAAAAGCTGTTTGAATAGCCGATCGGAAATTGCAATATTATCATTCTTTTCAATGAAGATGGCCGTTTTTTGGAAACTATATTAGAAACTCAAGTACCTCTCAACTCTTCCTCCAGCATTATGGGTAATATCGCCGGTACTTTATGACGTGCACGCGCAATAGCGAGGGGAAAAAATTAGTTTGGATATGCAATTTTCATGAGTTTGTACAAAATATTTGTGCGACCTTTTTGTGAAAGCAATAAGTAGAGGACGTGATCAGATTACGATACTTCGTGATTTCTCTTATCATGAAAAGGAAACAAAATATTTGTGAGATCATAATATTTCTTACATTTTTGAAGCCTTACGTATATTTTCTTTCTTAAGGTTTTGATGTTATTCAGAGTAAATAAAAATTGCCAAAAAATAAACATAACTTTTTTTTTTTGAGATAATGCTAAATTCAAACAACTCATTTACTATGAAGATTACATTGTATTTTTATGGGATAGAAGTAGATATATCTTCATAAATAAAGATTTAAAACAAAACAAAGCGTTTTTTTCTTCTTACGATATAGATATAGTGCTGGGCAATTGCTAAAGACGGAACCCAAACGGCTTTATATTATATAAAAAAGTAAGCATGATTGTATGCAAAGTGAAATAAAATAATGTCAGAATGTTAGAAAATTACAGTAGAGGTAATTTATTGTGCTCTGAAATACAGAAATATTCGAAAAGTGTTCAAGTGATAAAATGGCCATTTTGAGTTGAATGCATAAAAGTGGGGAAAATATAATTACAATCTACAGATATTGTAACCGAAGATGTCGGTACAGGTTATGTTGTCATGGAGGGCAATGTGAGCTTCCATTTGTTGTGGCATGTTTCACAAAACATTATCCAAAGCTGTTGGAGTAATTTATAACATTTCTGTATCTATCTTTGAGAAGGAGTCTAAACAATAAAACTCCTTCTCAAAGCATCCCAAACATTTTCAATAGGATTTAGATCTAGAGAACTTGCTGGTCATTCGAGACGTTGAATATCTTCCCTTTCTAGATATTCGTAGACAAGGACTGTTCGATTATATGTTGCGTTATCGTCTATTAAAACAAATTGATCACCGACAGTACCATAGAACATTTAGACATGATGCAGCAGAACATTATTAATATATCGTTTGCCAATTTTATAATCCATGTTGGAAACACATAAAGGGACGTACGGTTTTTGAACATGATGCCAGTCTATATCAAAATTATTTTATCAATTGTTATCACCGCTATCGCATAATGGATAAGTTAAACATTCCACAATATGCGTATACACAACACATCTTACTGAATCCCTCATTTGTGCTAATTTCTACATTTGCTTGCCTTCCATTTTGTTGTTGCTATCAATGCTATTGCCATTTGTCCTTAGCAATTGTCCACCAGAGAATTTTATAGGTTTCAATCATTTAAAAAGTAAATATAAGAAAAGACCGTTTAAAACGCGTTAAGAATTAGAATATATATTTCGTCGCCACGGTTACTTTTTGAAATGAATATCAATGAAAATGATGGCGTTTTTTTTTATCATAAAGAGATAATAATAATAATTTTTGTAAAGTTAAAATATCCATTTATAAAAGGTTATTTCTTTTTAAATTCTTTATCTAAAAATTTTTCGTTGCATCAATAAATGTTCGATATAAAAAACGTAAAAATGTAAACATTGCTTGATGCAGAGTTTAATTAAAAAAATACTTATAACTTATTTCTTTTTTTGATGATATTCAAACGTACATTGCATTGAACTGGAAATATAAAACATAAAAAAAGGATCTTATTACTTTTTTTTTTCAATTTCTAATTATTTGGTAAATATATTAAATCATGTGCACGTGATACACAAAAAATATGTAGCTCGAGTTAATTTTGGAATTCACTGTACCCCTTATAAGACAAAAATACTAACTAAAACAAATTCGTACCTCTTGTCTAAAACGCTGTAACATTAAAATATTTTATAGTTTATTTGTATGTCTTGTCTTCGTCTCGATTAGTTGTAATCAGTCATTGTATTCTCTAAGTATTTTTTTTTCTTTTGCACACGCAATTTGTTGAAATAATGCAAGTTTAGAAAATATTACGCCAAAGAGAAATTCCATTATTTTGGAACACGATATTAGATTTTTCCCGTTTATTATTAACTATTTATTTTTGATTATTCGAAGCATAAATTTTAAAAAAATATTCCTATTGGTTATTCATAATATTCCTGCTGAACACGATTAAGAAGAGAAAAAAACAGTATAAAACAGAAAATAAAATTTATATCACGAAATGCTGATCTTTCTGAATATTTTAGAGAAATAAAAATGTTTTATATGCCATAATATGCTTTGAAGTTATAGAGCAATGATGTTGAAATTGTGATTCCTTTTAATTCAATTAAAAATCTTGTTAGAATTTCGAAATATCTTTCTTAGTGAGCGCCTACTATCCAAGAAATAACTACGTGCGAATTCGATAATACTAGATTCAACAATATGTCCTATTCAGTGCTTTGAATGCCTTTGTATGACACTCGATTCATAATGCAATTAACAGGTAGCATACCACCCTATTTAAATTGTCATATTTATAAAGGGAAACGTAGTTTCATTTCAGCACAAGACAGCTGACAATTCGTCTACATTAACAATGAATTTATAATGCAACTTTGAAATCACGTGACACTATTTAAATCGGATAATTATGGATTTTGAAATGATGTAAAATGAATAAAACTTGCGTTGATCATCATTTTTGTTCGCTATTTTTATAATTAAAAATAGGTGCGAAAATAATTGATTTAATGGAAGCAAAAAATTAAAAATTTAATTTATTAAGAATAAAAGAATATTAGTTTATAAAAAATAAATGGAAATAGAATAAAATAAACTGTAACAATATTTTTAAATATCTGACTGTTGTAATTTATACCGTGTTTCCTACTAACAATATCTGGAGTAAAATATAAATATTGAGAAAAGCATAAATTATATTTCGTGATTTTTATTTTAGAACTAATAAGGTTGTTTATCTGAATAAATTTAAGACCTATTCATGGTTTAAATTATTTAAACACTTAAAAATACTTAGATGATGTTTTAATTTTTTTCTGGTTTGTATATTCGATGTATATTTATCATTTAAATGCCAAAATCGTTTAGACATCAGAAATTACAGATATTGAGAAATGCATTAATTAGATTTTATGATTTTCATTGTAAAACTAATATTTTTTTTTTTTTTACTTTAATGAATCGAAAAACTATTTTTGATTTAAGCAACTGAAACTCTTAAAATACTGAGTTGATGTTTTGAATTTTCTTTCTGGTTTGTATATTTGATGTATATTTATCATATAAATTCCAAAATCGTTTGGACATCAGAAAATATAGATATTTAGTAAAACATTAATTATGTTTTATGATTTTTTATTGTAGAACTAATAATTTTTTTTGACTTTAATAAATCAAAAAACTACTCTTGATTCAAATAACTTAAACTCGTAAAATACTTAGTTGATGTTTTGATTTTCTTTCTGATTTGTATATTCGATGTATATTTATAACTTAAGTGGTGAAATCGATTGAACATCAGAAAACAACATTATGCAACTTTAATTTATTTGGTATTTTCATTAATGTTTATGATCTGAATAATTTTCCTTTAAAATAGTTTTTTGAATTCCAAATTTAATTCTCAGTCCTTTATGTATATTAAACATATCATTACTAAACCACTACTCAAGTATACTGCTTTGGAATGTACTCCTATTAGCATTAGATCTTCAAATTTAACTCCACACCCTCACGGAAAAGCAGCATTATTTTTAAATGCAAACGAGACAGCTAGAAAGAATGTTTATTTTTTTACATTAATACTATCACGCGAAAGAAAAATTTTAAGCACCTCTCTTCCGTGTTTTACCTTCACCAGACTTAACAAAACGTCCTCCCTCTTTCTTGTAATTGCCATGACTTATTTGCTGTTACTTCGCATTTTCTTTTTCCTTATAATCCGAAAAGCCCTTTCCTCTTCTTATTATAAGATTTAAAAAAAAAACAAATAAAAAATACTACACGGTTAAAAAAAAGAAGCAAAATGAAAAATCCAATTTCCTTTTCAAGATCAACTCACGCGAGAACTCTTCACTGTGTGCACTAGCTCGCTGACCATGATGTAAACCGTTGTTGATTTTCTTTAATGCGTTCTAAGTCCTCCCCTGATTAAAAAGAAACCCTGGCCAGGAGCGTAACAAATCACTGGTGACGGAAGTTGGGAGTAAAAACTTTCCGGGATTTGTTCGATTTCATAGATTCCCTTGTTCCACCATTTTTTTTTTCATTGCATTTGCTCTTTTTAGTAATTTCGAATGAGATATGAAAGGCAATTTGGGTTTCTCCAGTTTAAAGGTCATTGGCACTAAAATATACAGTTAAAATCTCATTTCATTCATTTTTTAGAGTACTCTTTATTCAGATATTCGAATTTTCAGAAAATTTTAAATATTCGCTGATTGAAGAAAAACGACATTTTTGAACTATTCAGTTTGGTTTTGGTCTACCCCACGATACCCCGCCTACCCGAAAGGGTTTAAGACCTTCTAGGTCACTGGTAGGGAACCATTATTTATTTATTGAAAGGCTGAAAGTCATCGCCAGAATATGGACAGTAAATAAGGGTATACATTATAGTTCATTTGACTAAAATAAAATATTTAAATTAAATGGCGAACCAATTCTGGGTTCAAGAGACTAAGTTGAAAAGTACATATAGAAAGCAGGAATGCACATAAGGGTAAAAATAATACCACATTGTCAAAAGGATGGAAGATATAGTATACTATACCGCAAAATCAAATAATGTACCAATATCTAAAATCATCTATCTGTCCCATTATATAAAGTGAAAAATGTGCGAATGACACAAATACAAGTTGAAAATACAAAGCATATCAAGAATGACAAAGACATAAAAAAAAGTACCACTAGAAGATAAATCAAGATTATGAGCAGAAACATACAAAGTTTTTAATATAATAATCTTACAAAAAAAACTAGAAGCTATGACAGAATAATTACATAAATAAGGCATCAATAAAACAAGACTGCTAACAACCCAAGACACAGATCCGTCATCCTAGCCGCTTCAGAATTTATTCACAAATATTTCTAGAAACTTCACAAATCTTTCCCATCATCCTTAGCGAAGACTTGTTCCTGAGTACACTAAGAAATTTAATTTAGAAAGTTTATTTTAGTTAGTTTCAGTTTTTTAAATTATTCAGTTTAAAATAATCGTCTGAATTTTCTTTTAATTACTTTATTTGTTTTGTTGCATCGCGGTTCTGGTTTGAGATTGCGTGTAAAACAGGGCCTAGTTAGATGCCTTGAACTATACTGTTACGAATCTGTAATGCTGATTCCCAGCATAGTTGGTTCCACCATCGGAAAGAATCTTTTACAGTCATCTGTACTTGACGGAGTCCGGTGTCGTGTCGGAAGTTCCAGAGCTTGGCAAAAACCTGGCGACCATTTGGCGACTTTGGCGCAAAAATAGATTATACCCGAAACATCGAGAATTTTCCCGATCCGTCCAGTAGGGAACTGAGTTACGCCTCGAACGTTCCTGATTGGTTGAGAGGCGTCTAGCCCCGCCTCCTGAGACCTATAAAAGGAAGCGGCCGCAGCTGCTAGGGCAGAGTAGTAGGAATCGACGGTAAAGAACTGGCCTTCCAGAGACAAGCGGAGCAGCGAACGAAGTCAAGCTAGTACTGAACTAAGCTGTGCGCTACTGCCTGAAGTAGAGTCTTGTTGTGTGCACGTCTCGGTTGAAGATAATTGTCTTCGCTGTGCTGTATATAGCTGTCTTTTTTGTGCTGTCCTGTGTGTCTTCGTGTCAATAAACGTCGTTGTTTTATTTTCTACTGCCGCCTGGTGATTGAGCGTTTTTCACACCATATAACCCCCACTATCCAAACGAACCCCGGAAATTTCGGAACAATACTTTCTTCTTCCTCTTTTGTACATCCGACCAGCCCGCCATTATTGAACGGAGAAGTTCTATGAACCATGCTTGATCATAAAGCTGTAGAGGATGCAGGATTATTCAACGTATTTGCACAATTCATAAATAAATATAACTCCTTGTATAGGTTATTCTTCCAATGATAAACAATGGCAAGGTGAAAATGATTTACACACAATACAAAAAGAATTTTTTTCCCCCGATCTGATATATCTTCTTGTATTTTCCTTTTGTACTTTCAAATGAGATGTACCAGATTATTTGAGACTTTCCTGGTTTTTAATTGCAGTTCGTTCATTCAGGTAAAACAAGATTTCGAGACTTTAGCTTCTTTTTTTTGTGTGTATGCGCCTCTGTGTTCAAGTAGACGAATATTCCATACATTTTAAGTATTCTTTCGCTCAAACCATGATAGTTAGGTATTATTAAGTTTTGTTGGATTTTTACAATCTATGGAATTATTAGCGTCTGATTTTTGATTTAGCCATTGCCTAGAAGAACCGTAGGGACGAGAGGGATTGCAAGCAGGGAGATTAAAAGGATGTTATTTGCCAAATAAATAGTTTTCTAAAAAAATCAATTTCTATCAATGATAAAATATTAAGATATTGTTAAGAAATTTCCGGGTTCGTTTGGATAGTGGAAGTTATATGATGTGGAGAACGCTCAATCAGCATGGCGGCACAAAGACACACAGGACAGCACAAAGACGACAACTATATACAGGGCAGAAGACGATTATCTTCAGCTGAGACGTGCACACAACAAGACTCTACTGCAGACAGTAGCGCACAGCTTAGTTCGGTACTAGCTTGACTCCGTCGCTGCTCTGCTAATCTCTGGAAGACTCGTTCTTCACCGTCGATTCCGACTACTCTACTCTGGCAGCTGCAGAATGCCTCCTTTTATAGGTCTCAGGAGGAGGGGCTAGAAGCCTCTCAACCAATCAGGAACTTTCGAGGCGTATCTCGATTCCTACTGGACGGATCGGGAAAATTCTCGATGTTTCGGGTATAATCTATTTTGGCTAAATGGTCGCCAAGCTCTGGGACCTCCGACTCGACACCCGGACCCCGTCCAATACAGATGACTGTAAAACGGTCTTTCTGATGATGGAACCAACTATACTGTTAAGCCGCATCACAGATTTGTAACAATATTGACAAATATGATTCGTTAAGATTCCATTTGTTCTTTTACATTAACTTAATCACAGCAATATTTATAATCATTAAGGTTGAATTATATACACAGTATACAAATACAAATCATAATAAAGAAATAAGGAAATACACATTTACATACACGCACATATATACACAGTGATGGGTGAAGTCCTTTCATGCCCTTTAAATTCAAAATGGCGTCTCGTACAGTCAGGGAAGTAACGTCTACCTAAAACAATGTGACTATACTGAGTTTATTGCGACTGATTATAGTATCCCTAGTAGGGACATAAAGAAGTTACAAATGAAACTCAAACAATAAAGGAGGAGAAAAATCCAATTAGAAAAATTATGATAATAAAAACACAGGAAAAAGTTTCATAGAGTGATCTGTAAAATTGGCGAGGACACTTGCAATTAAAATTTGGAACTTTCCATGACATAAAAAAGGGCTCATTCTAAAACTGAAAAATGTAACATCACATCCCCTTTTCTTTAAATGTGTTTTTCAGATTATTTTTATTATTTTTGTTTGCTTTCTTCATTGCTTGAATTTCACTTTACCATTGCTTAACTCGGAAGACTGTATTATAATATCGGAGAAAGACATTTTTCAATTTAGAACGAACCTATTTCAGGTCTCAGAAAGTATATAATCTAATCTCGAATATCCCCAAAAGTTTTGCATAACTTCAGGAAATTTTTTCCTGTGCTTTTGCTTTGGTATAGGATACATTTTTCAAATTGGACTTTTTTTATTATAAAAAAAGAGAAAAAAATCTATTCATTTGGATTATTTAACATAAAACATTAATTAAAAATAGAGAAAAATAAAGTCATTTCAATTTGCCCTTTTTTTACAGAGTAGGACATATATAATTCTACTAATATACAGATTAGAATTAGTATAAAATATTACATAACATGTTTTCATGTTTTCTTAATTATAAAACAACTTAACAAACAACACTTACCGTTATGTGCGAAAACCTTTACTGCATCAAACAATACGCCAGCCTTAATAATAGTAGCGCACACAATGAGTTTTGATTTGTGTATATTTTTCTGTTCACTTATTTACTCATTTTCCACTGACGTATAACATTTCCAACAGAATGAAAAAAATACATATAAAATATTAAACTGCATGAATAACTTTAACTTTTTGAGGTGGGTTTATATCCTATCATTTTAACTGAGCTAGTTCCAACAAGTAAAAAAAAAAAAAAAAAAAAAAAAAAAAAAACAGATGCCGTATCCTTTAAGTTCTTCTCCTTTTAAAATTCGCGTCTATCAAATAAAAGCTTTTAGGCAAACTGAAAAAATGCTTTAGTTCCAGAGATAAATGTATAAGAAAATTAATTTTGCAAAATTCGAAACTGCCATTATATTAAAAATTCACATTTAAAAGATTTATTATTATGAAGGCATCGCAATCTTCCAGAATACTCACTGGAACGAAAAATCTGTCATTACATATTTAATAATCAAATAATCTCCAAGCAAGTTTTATTTCAAATATGAGGAATCACAGTATATAGACATCGCAATATTCCAGTCCAGCATATTCATTCGAACAAAAGTGCCGCCTTTACGTATTCAATAACCAAATCATCTCCATGTAACTTTTATACCACATATGAGGACTCACTGAAATCCGCACAGACAACATGAAGAAGTAACGATCGAATTCATCAGAAATCTTTCCCTGTAATAAACCTTGCAGGATTAGCGCTCGAACTAGTTGACCGCAAGGCTAAGCACCATTAAATCGATCATGAGAAGAGCTCTCTTGACTAATTTAAAATTAAAATCCTCCGTTAATCCCTCCAGCTTACACTTTTACAGCCTTTGGGTAATGAATCGGTGAGTGGATGGCAGTAAATGACATGCCAAGACAGACGGAAATTCCAAGTTATGGAACGAATTCCGCATCGTTAAATTACGAATGAGGAGGACCATTTCTAATTAATATTTTGGCCTTGCTTCTGAATTGGCTGGGGTCCAGATTTTTCTACCGAAATGAATTTCACGGTTCGTGCTAATTCAAATAAATACTAATAAGGTCTTTGAATAATAATAATTTTTTGTTTTTAATTTGTCTTTTTAGTATTAAATGAGGCGCTTAGTCAGAGAATAAATTTTTAAAAGTCTTGCAAATGAATGAAGATTTTGATTTGATCTCTCATTTACTTAATGAAAGATGTATTGGTGAAAATATATTTTTATACGCATATTGTTTTGATGTTTAATTATGAAGATGTTTCCAAACTGAGGACATGTTTCATGCTACGCATTTTTTGTAAATAATTGGATTTGAAACATTGTTCTTTACGTTTATTTCTTTCTATAAAATTTAGTGTTCGGTGTTTTTTTTTCCTCTATAAAAAGGGACAGTTTCTAAACATTTGGTTATGCAGACCAGCTGAAGTGTAAAAAAAATCCATTGATTTCTACCTACTAAATACAGGATGCTCCATAAATGTGTGCAAACTTCAAAAACAATTATAATAAAAAAAGTAATGCTCGAAAAAAATTGCGGTGGAATATGTTCTGAGAGCCTTTGCATTTCTTTTCCCAGTAAAAAAAATGGCTAAAAAAATGACCGATAGATGATGCCCACATGCCAAACTGAAGTGGTTTATGCAAATCAGGGAAATAGAGCTCAAAATTTAAAGCAACGCATTTTATTTTAAAACAAAAAATGCTCAGCATAACCGCTACCATAAGGAATTAAGGAATCGAGGCGTATAAATACGCCTGTTATAACTGAATGTAGCATACCCTTTCGGGTAGGCAGGTCGTCGTGCGGCAGACCATATTAGCATGTCAGCATCGATGCCAGCCACAATCCTTGAATGGTATCTTTCAGTGGCTGGAGAACCATGGTAGGCACGAGACTTAAGTATTCCCATAACCATAAGTCCATTGGTGTAAAGTCTGGCGATCGTGAGGGTCACTTAATATTAAGTATTCGGATTATCACTCAGTCCTTAGTGAATGTGTCTAGGAAGAAAGTCTTGGCGGTAGTATTGATGTTTGTATCATTCTGGATATAAAAGTGCCAGCGGTTGCTAAAGAGGTACAGAGGCACCTCTTTAGCAAATGTACTGACAGAATAATATTTTCCGTTGAAAAGTCATTCACATTAAACGGTGTTATAATAATAATGCCACCCTGAGCAATGCTATATAAAATTGATGCTGTATATTCAGAAATGTTTTAGGATACGTCTGAAAAGTTCCAAATTGTTTGCCTCTTTCAGGACATACATCTTGTTTTGGTTTGATTAAAACAAGACAAAAAAGGAAGAAAAGAAAAGAAAAAAATAAATTTGCCTCTGATAATATATAGGATATATTAATAAAATACTATATCTCGCAGCGGGCCAAATCAAAACGAGCTTGCCTCCAAGTCAGTTGTCCCTGATTTTACTAAGAAAAAGTCGGACCACCTTCTCCACCAAACCTAAATCATTTACACTGTAACATTTGGGAATTTTGGAGGCTCAAGAAAATGCTAAACAATGCAAAAGTTTAGATTTTCTGAAAGCTTTCATACAGCGTTATCTTTTTAACGATTGTTGTTATTTACTGAGGAAGATGCATGTTGTCGTTTATAACTTTTAGCTGATATAAATATTATTTTATAGCAGAAGTACAAATACATACACTTTATATCTAGAGCAGAGGAACAACTTAAAAAAAGTGTTTACATTTGGTTGTATTTATTATTATTATTTCAATAAATAACCAACAGCTCACGAATAAATACAAAAACGAATCTCGGCATCGATCTTATCGTTTACTAGTATACATCCGAATCCCATTCAAAAAACTCCAACAAATCTTTGCCAGAAAAAAAATTGAAGTGCTTCCCGCCGTGTTTGATATGCTCTCACTTTTTCAAACAACCCCCTGAGAAAAAAAAGAAACTCTCTCTTTCAAACAACTCTGAAAGATACGTTTTTGGCCTAGTTTCCGAAGCATGAATTCCAAAATCTGAAAGTTTTCCGCAACTTGTTTAAAGAAAGAATTTTTCCGTCTGACATATGACATAGAAATTCGAGTATATTCCGTGTTTGTTTATTTTTTATTTTTTAAAGATTATTTATTTTTTGGGTTTTTTGAGGGGGGGCATTCGAATAAATAGTGATGACACGTCTGAAAAAATATTGCTTTCCAGCCGTCGAAATGTGCGAATTACGTTTTCCATATTTTAAAATCATAAATGTTTGTGTTTTAGAAGCATTTTTTTTTTTTTTTTTTTTTTACTGGATGCTGCTGTGATAAAGACGAAACAGATGATTATGATGATTTTAATCAAGAATTCAGCGTGAAATTTAAAACTGAAGATATCTCAAATTTCTTGCACACTTTTCCTTTCATTTTTAGCATATTGAATAAACAATACTTGATCCTTAGATGGGCAAAATGGGTAACTACTTCGGAGTCCCAGAGGCTTCATTTATTATTACTTTCTCGTATACGTAGTAAGTCAACCATCTAACTCTTCGACCCACCACGAAGGCACACGGATTTAAACCATAAAACTGAATGACCGGACCGCCACAACAGCAACATTGACGGTAATTGTGGTTGAGTCCTAAGGGCCGTCACCGGCAACGGTACAACCCTCCCCGAAGGAAGTAGTCCCGTCATCGATGGGAGGAGTCAGATTCCCCACCTATTAGTGTACCCTCCAAGATGGCAAGATCCAACCACCATGCCGGAAGAATCTCATACTCATTTCGAGGTACCCCCCCCCCCCCGAGGGTCTCGTATACGTAGTAAAGAAGAAGTATACTAATCGTGAAAAAAATCGGACTGCTGATTTTGACGAATCTCCACATTTCAAACCTCTATTAATCAGAAAAACACATTTTTGGAAAATGTCCGCCTGTCTGACTGTTTCTGACAAAGATAACAGAAAAACGTTTAGAGCTGGACGATTGAAATTTGGTATACGGTCTTTACACCAAATCTGCAGATTTTTATCCAATATTGAAAGAAATCCATTCAGAAGAAATCCGGCTGTTCGGTTATAAGTTAACACGATGACTACAAAACGAAGAGAGCTAGACAGAGGAAATTCGGTTCACAGATTTAACATCTATAATGTAAACAACAGTCAAATTTTGTGTCAAATCCAACTCTAGGTTGACTGTCTTCGGTTTATACTTTCAGAAACATGTAAACGCGATAGTTCAAAAATGCAATGACTTAAATATATAAAACTTGATATGAGTTTTTGTGAATTCATGTGTAGTTTTGTGTGAAATTTTGATTTCATTCTATTAAGAAAACGTAATTAAAACACAAATTCTAATTTGGGATCTTAATATAGTCTGTGAAATTTCTGTAGGCGTTTCAAGGACACTCGTTTTTTCTACTCGTCTCACTCTTTCTCCTTCTCCGTTGCCATAGTTTCGACAAAGCTTGTTTTTTTTTCTACTCGAGTACGTTTCGGAAATACCTTACCTTCTGAATACTTTAACTGCTGTGTAAAAAGAAAGAGTGACACTGTTATCTGCCTCTGCGTTGCGAGGCAGACAACCAGTAACGAGGTAGAAAATGTGACCTTCAACCGCCTACAGAAAATACACAAACTATAGTACATGCCAAGAATTCATCGCCAGATTACTCCCCAAGAGTGACACAATAAATTTAGTAAAAATGTTCAATTCACGCCAAAATTTAATATTTTTTAACTATTGTACGCCAATGCCATAAAAGGCGTTCTCTATCATGACAAGTTCTTTAGAGAATATGCAAGAAAGTTTTGGGAAGTCCACTCACCCTGGTTTTATTAGCTGTTGCTGTGCTATAGACGAAACAGATGACCATTATAAAGAATTCAGCGTGAATTTTAAAATTGAAAATACCTCAAATTTCCTGCTCACTTTTCAGTTCAGTTGCAATATGTTAAAATAACCAAGACTTAGTCATTAAATAAGGAAATCCGGAAACTATTTTGGGCCCCGAGGTATCTAGGTCTTCTTTTATTTTATTTTTTTATTTATTTTTTTTTTTTTTTGTTTATTTTAAGTTATATATTTCTAAGATTTCATTTTCTTAACAAGAATTGTATGCTGGAATTTTTTTAAATTAAATTCAAGCATTCTTTAAATTTCATTGCCTTTTTTTTTCGAAACAAGCTGATTAACTGATAATTCAATAATTACGGAAAACAAATTTTGTATTATAATTTCAAAATTCCTAAATAAGTAAAAAAGATTTTAGAATTTTTTAAAATCACTTTTTCTAAATAACAATTACTTTGAATTTAAATTTCAAAATTATTTTGTGAGCGATATACTGAAACAGACTCTCTTGAAAGTGACCAGAAATGGAAAGTTGGTTTATTTAAGTCTGTCATAAGATTTATTACTAGCCACATTTCACGACCACCTGGTTCTCTGAGAGTAATATTTGCGCTGAATTTCAATTAAATATTTTATGCATGAAAACTGGAAGGAATTTGAAAATATTAACTTAGATTATAGGGAATCTGCCTTTCTCTTCCAGCTTGCCGAAAAGGTGTGTGTGTGTGTGTGTGTGTGTGTGTGTGTGTGTGTGTGTGTGTGTGTGTGTGTGTGTGTGTGTGTGTGTGTGTGTGTGTGTGTGTGTGTGTGTGTGTGTGTGTGTGTGTGTGTGTGTGTGTGCTTTAATCTTTGTAAAACAGATCGTCCAATGCTCCAAGTTTTCCTTCATAATGTATATTATCATGCTCATTCATTCAGTACAACTAAAGATGTCGAAATTTCTTCTCGGCAGATTCCTACAGAAAAACTACCTATTGAAATGGTTCTCATGACACGCCGTTAGAAAACATTTTGCAGATCTTCACCGGTTATGGTCCCTAAAACTCGAGCACTACTTTCACTTAAAAATTTATAAGATAGAAAAGATAGCTGAAGATAGAAAAATAAATCCAATTAGCCAAATGATGCTTCATTAAGACGAACAACTTCAGTATTTAAAGTTTTTCGATAATTGCAATATCTTAGAAGTTAGGGGCTAAAAAGTGATTATCAGGTTCTAATTTTGCCTGAAATTAGATTCATGAAATATTAATTTAGATGAAAAAGAATCTACCTTTACCTTCCAGCTTGCCAAGAGGAATTTTTTTGTAATTGCTGTCCATGTAATATTTTCTTTTATTTTTTTCTTCCTTAGTAAAGTTTGCCTACATTCACAACAAATTGAGTATGAGCCACATAAGCTCTAGAAACGGAGATAAGGGCTGATTTTAAGATGCCAAGATCCTTTAATTTTAATATAAAATAATTACATCACAATTATAGAAGATCAACGAATTCTGAACCAATCACTCAGAAATAAGAAATTTGGTCCTTAAATAATACTAAATTATCTTTAATATAAGCCTAAATTAAACATGAAGCACCCATAAATTATATTATGTTAAGATTCGATAATTTATTATGCAAACTTTACACCAAAATTATAGACGTACAACAAATTCTGGACCAAATCAAAAATAGGGAATTTGATCTCTAAATACACATTTAATTCTATTTAACGAAATTAAATATGAAGAAACTCATAAATTATAGAAGTATACGATAAAATCTAAATCAACTTATCGAAACCAGTTGTGGAGTATGCATATCGTCACAAAATGGAGAACGCAACTTTACCCAGTTCTCAACAGGCTCAAACTGCGTTTCACCTGACTTCCCGAATTCATTTTAAATTACCCTTCTTCCTTAAATAATTCAAAAATGAGAAATTTGATCTCTAAATATATATATTCAATTATCTTTAAAATATACTAATTAAACATAAGTACCCCATAAATTATGGGAGTAAATCGAAACCATCAAAGTAACATAATTATGTAAAATGCATACGAGAGGGGGGGACATAAGTTTATTCAGTTTTCAGAGAGGCTCAGTTTGCGTTCCACCTAGCTTCCGGGATTCATTTAACGATTAAACTTAAATCAACACATCGGAACATGGTTATGGAGTATGCACATCTTCACAAGATGTAGAACACAACTTTACCCAATTCTCAAAGAGGCTCAGTTTGCGTTCCACCTGACTTCCTGGGTTCAATCTCTACATCTAGCAACAGATTTTGGACCAAGTCATTCAAATTTGGTCAATACATACTCAATATTTGGTCCCTAAATACATACTAGCCCTTATATAATACGATTAAATTAAACATAAAGCAGCCCATAAATTATAAAAATATATGAGAAAATCCAAATCGTCACATCGAAGCATGGTTATGTAGAATGTGCATCATCACAAGATGGAGAACACAACTTTATCCAGTTCTCAGAGAGGCTCAGTTTGCGTTCCACCTGACTTCCCCGGGTTCATTTTAAATTACTACCCTCCTCCATCTTTCCAATATCGACATTTCGAAACCTTTTACCGTCATCTTCTTCCAAGTGGAAAAGAAACCGAGGCTTTTCTCTCCCCCCCCCCCACCTTCATTAGTCTCATCAGCATCACATCGCTGACATATTTATCCCTTCTTCTTGTCCCGGAAATCCGATCGGCCTTCCTGTGTTGCCGGGAAAGTTTTGCTGGAAGACTGGTGTGAGGAATTTGTCCATCTCTCGCCGGGTCCCTCGGGAGGGTTGGCAAGAGTGGATGATGCTCTGTGCTTCTTTTACAACCGACGCTTCCCCAGGGGAGGACAGCAACTTAAGTGACTGGGAGAATGTCGTCGTGTAATCCATCATTTTTTTACCAGATGAGGAGGGGCTTGTGTGTAATACAAGGTGATGGCGGGAGGCTGATGCCTAGGGAGAGGAGGGTGTCTTCTTCTCTGGGAGTAAATATGCAGTTGAGTAGCGCCCAGGCGATATTTCGCAGCAGTATTCGTGTAATTATCCCTTTTGCGCTGAGAAGTGAGACTGTTTTTACATAACAGAATTACGTAAAGAGTTTTGACGTGGATGTGTCATTATTTATAAAATATAAAGATACTTAAAGTAAAATGAAATATTAAAGTAAATTCCAGAAATGTGCAGTGCAAATAATAGGATTCGTGTATAATTGTCACTGTTGCGCTGGGATGTAAATTTGTTTCCATCTGATAATATGCGAAGATAATATGCATTTTATACATAAGTGTTGAGTCCAAAATATGTTGATACTTTTCGAATTTTGAACTAAACTTGTTGAGCAATTGGCCGTCTGTCGGTCTCTTCTTAAACACAATAAATCAAACAAACAAATTTAAACTCAATTTAAACACAATAACTCATACACGCAATGGCTTAAATCAATGAAATTCAGTAATTTGTGACTATAACTAACTTTTGGTGTCGATTGGCTGGAAAAAAAAAATGGTCCAAATACATATTATCGCAATAAATTCAATTAAAATTCCAGATTATTGAGCAAAGATCTATATTTCATAACTGTTGTTTGCAAATTTTGTGCAAAATATTCTCGGTCTTGCACAAAGTTAACTATTTTATACGGATGAAAAGGAATTATACTTTTATTAAAGAACATACGAGAAAGTTTGGGGTAGACCTCTTCCGTTGGTTTAAATAATGACTAATCAATCAAGTTTAAAATATTATCATGCTGCGATTTTCCAACCAGCGATCCGACTCTACTTTTATTCATTTCCATAACTGACATTCGCTTAACGGTCAAAGTTTATCTTTCGCCTGAAGGTCATTGACAAATTTTTAAAAAATCTCCTAATTCTCCTTTGAAATAGGATCCTCCCATCATGTAAATCATAAACAGCTAATTAAGCCAGGAAACAAGAAGCTGCATGTAAATCAGTCATGGTTGGCTAGTTTTCTCATTAAGGCAGTCATCGACCCTTCAACTGCTATTCCAATCCAGATGGAGGTATAATTTTGATGAAATAACTAAAAACCACAAGCCCCGATTCCCGTTAAAAAACCAGCGTTTTTTTTTTCCAGATCTTCTCCCCCCTTTTGCTTTCCATGCATTTATGCAACGCATTATGAGAAAATTTATGCACCGCCCGACTCTGAAGCGCTCTTGTGAACGGAGATGAAGGGGAATTTTTGGCACAACAAAAGTTAAAATTTTAGAATGAAGACCGCAGTCAGGGATTTGCATTCATTCATAAAAATGTGAGATCTTTTATTTTGATAAGTTAGATAGTATTACCAGATTGTATTGTTTCGTAACTTTTTCTTCTTTGTCTACTTCAATGAACATGGGGTGTTTGATTTGATATTTTGTAAGCTCGATCGAACGAGCAAGAAGTGCCCGTTTCGTTGTCCGAAATTTTGTTGTAAAAAATTATTTTAATAGAAATTTTCAAATTAAATTATAGAAATCAATTTGAAACCTAGATATCCGTGTTTCTTAAAGCTATTGTTTCTTTCTTAGTGTTCCAAATGTTTTTAAAATTATTGCTGTTTGATTTATCTGTGACGCAATCCAAGGAATTAAAAACTGACCTTTATTTCCTTTTTGTGTTATTTATAGGTGGTACTTGGTGATAAAACGTGTTAAAATAATTCATTTCATAAAGTAAATAAAGTGATAAACGATTAGACAATTTTAATACGGTGAAAGTAACTTTAAAATATTCAACACTAAATGATTTTGTATATGTTAGCTACCAAACACAGAAAGCTACTCCATTATACCTCCGAAATATTTGGAAAAATTTCAATGACCAGAACTCCCCAACAGCATTTGCGGGAACAATAGTTTAATCAAAATTTCAATCATCGTCCACGGTACAGCACCTCCCGAAGGAGGCAATTTTCGCCGACGCGACACCGTTTCTTTACTCAGCAGGCGATGAGAGCCAATCATCATCCCCATTTCTGAGGTGACCTGTCGCGGAATTTAGTAGATGTTAGTAAAAAACCATGAGAACTATTGTACAGTCGGTTCCAATATCAAATAGAAAGTTATTTTGGAGTCTAACATTCTTTTCTATCTAAATATTCTTTTTTTTTTTTTGTAGCAAACCTAGTTAGTACGAAAATCCTCCCATCAAATTTCTTATAAACTTAGCAATATAACATTCTTCTTTTCGGTTCTTTCTTATATGGACCACTCTCATTCCTAAATTTATCAAGGGACAAGGGTGGGGTAGAAAGAAGGCTGCAATTCTCTCAGGTAATGTAAAATCCAAAACAGCAAGCGTCCCTTCTCCGCTCGGCATTGCGTTCTCTAACTCAGTGGTTCTTAACCTTTTTAAGAGCCGCGACCCAAATTTGAGAATTTGAGAACGATAATTTTTTTTAACTTACAAATTTTTTATTTATTTTTTTAATAATAAAGATAAACAAAAGTACTTTTCGATCCAAGGAAAATTTAATTAATAATCAAGTGTTTTTAATAATTTTTATTGACCAAATTAAAATATATTTATAACTTTTTGAAAATAATTGACATTTTAACTTATTCCTAAAAAAAAAAAAGAAATATCAATACATATGTTAAGTCTTAAATTTTAAATGCAAGTCATACAGTTTTAATGAGAACCTTGTGCTTGAATACATTTTGAAAGATCTTCAAACCTCGGTTGAATGCTTGTCAAGGAGCACCTTATATCTATTTCAGGATTTAACTTGTTCCGGTAATTGTTTTTGATTACACACAGAGCCGAAAAACCAGCCTCACACATATATGTTGTTGAAAAGGGCAATAATACTTTTAGGGCTTCTTTAACAATTATTGGCTTTTCGGTTTTTAATTTTAACCAGAAAGCACATAAAGATTCAGTGTTTTTGTAGAAATTGTATCGAAGTGCTTGGTCACTTTGTATTTCTATTAATTGTTCTTGAAATTGATTAATATTAACAATTCCTCATGCAAATCACTTACATCAAAACTAAATGGCATTCGAACCCAATTATATTTGAAAACATCGTCTGCAGGGAAATATCGATCAAAGTCTGCTATTAGTTTTTCTAAATGATTAATAATAATTTTCTGTATTTCAAAATCTGTGATATCAATATTATTGTCTTCAACAAGTAAATTAAGAGTCGGGAATGAAGCAAGTTTCTTTACTTCAACCTTATTTCTCCACGCGTACTTTTTTTGCTCTCGCTTTTTAATCAGCTGATATTTTTTGATCTTGTTAATCACATTCATTTTCGATTGTTGATATTTATTCAAGTCGTTATTTCTAAAATGTTTGAAATTTGGTGTATTCCTAACTTTTTTGGTTCGACTCAGCGCGACCCAAGAAATATGCGACCCTTAGGTTAAGAACCGCTGCTCTAACTCGATAAATAGCGATCCTCGTTTTGTAGTATAATGAGGAAAAGTAATTGTAAATTCGAACTTTTTTTTCTCTCCATTAAATCCAAATTTTAGTACCAAGTCCGTTTGGTATCTCGTTCCAAATATAATGACTATACTAATTATTGTATATTTTAGGTATCACATTCATATTCATACGATCAAACAAACAAACAAATGGTTTTTGTTTTCTTCTCTTCGATGGATATGCTCTACACTGTAATATACAACAACACATTTATTGATAAAATTATGTATCAAATTTCATTCATTGAGTCTGAACTCTTATACTCTTATATTCTTGAGTCTGAACTCTTATACTCTTATATTCTTGAGTCTGAACTCTTATACTCTTATTTTCTTGAGTCTGAACTCTTATACTCTTATTTTCTTGAGTCTGAACTCTGATACTCTTATATTCTTGAGTCTGAACTCTGATACTCTTATATTCTTGAGTCTGAACTCTGATACTCTTATATTCTTGAGTCTGAACTCTTATACTCTTATATTCTTGAGTCTGAACTCTGATACTCTTATATTCTTGAGTCTGAACTCTTATACTCTTATATTCTTGAGTCTGAACTCTGATACTCTTATATTCTTGAGTCTGAACTCTGATACTCTTTGAGTATCTAAAGTGTCTTTTTCACTCACACGCGGATAGAGTGACAAACAAATTTCTTTCAATGGATTTCATTAAAAATTTTATAAACCTCAAAAAAAATAGCATATGATATTACGTAGTAAGAGTTGTCAAAGAGTTTTTGTGTCATAGTGTTCACAAACAAACTGATTATCAAACAAACGTAAATCGGAAAATGCATTTTTCTGATTTTACACTTTAAAATTATCAAGGAGGCGAATTTTTTTTATGATTACAATATTTTCTCTTTGCATATAAAGGAGCAAAATTTAGTATTTCTTGGTCTCAGAGCAATATATAATATCCTGAATACAATGCCAAAATTCCTCTCGTAAGCTGGAAGGCAAAGGCAGACATCTTTATATCGTAGCTACTACCTAGCAACCTAAATTGTTGATGTAAGACACAATCAAAATTGGGACTTGAAAATCATTTTTCAGCCCTTAAATTCTAAGATATTGCAATTACGGAAAAACTTTAAATATAAAAATTGTCCGCCTTAATGAGGCGTTCATTTGGCTAGTTGGATTTATTTTTCTATCTTCAATATTAAGAAAGTTATAGCGAAATGAAAATATCAACCCCCGCACTTTTTTTTTTTTTTGAACTAGATGGACCATTTATGAATTCGTCAGTGATTTTTACATTTGTTCTAGGGACCATAATCGGTGAAGAACTGAAGAAATTTTTCTCGAAGTCTCGGTATGAGAACCATTGCAATAAGTAGTCTTCTTTTAGGAATCTACCTAAAACTTTTATTATAATTTTATAACTTTTATTATATAAATTTTACTTAGTACAACATTATACCAAGTGTATAACTAATATTATAACTTTTATATCGAGATTTAATATTCCTTATTCTCCGAACAATAAATGATATCCTAAGTACAATGCTAATAACTTTCATTGTCACGAACTATATGAATTTTAATTACTTAGTATAATGGTATGCCAATGTTATACCAAATGTTATAACATTTATACCAAAATTTAGTTATCGTTATTCTCTGAACAATAAATGATATCCGAAACACAGGGGTAATAACTTTCATTTTCCTTACGAATTATACGAATTTTACCTAGTATAACGTTATACCAAGTTTATACCAAACATTATGACATTTATACCAGAATTCAGTGTTCCTTATTCTCTGAACAATAAATGATATCCGAAATACAGAGCTAATAACTTCCATTTTCCTTACGAATTGTACGAATTTTACCTAGTATAACCTTATATCAAGTTTATACCAAACATTATGACATTTATACCAAAATTCAGTGTTCCTTATTCCTTGAACAATAAATGATAACTGAAGTACAGGGCAAATAACTTTCATTATCCTTACGAATTATAAAAATTTTACCTAGAATAACGTTATACCAAGTTTATATCAAGATTTAACTGTAATATTACAGTTAAATCTTGATATAAACTAACATACATTTAACATTTATATCAAAATTCAGTTTTCCTTATTCTCTGAACAATAAATGATATCCGAAGTACAGGGCTAATAACTTTCATTATCCTTACAAATTATACGAATTTTACCTAGTATAACGTTATACCAAGTTTATATCAAATGTTTTAAAATTTATATCAAAATTCAGTTTTCCTTATTCTCTGAACAATAAATGATATCCGAAGTACAGGGCTATTAACTTTCATTATCCTTACGAATTTTACGAACTTTACCTGGTAGCTTACTGCAACTGTCTGTCCCATATTAATACAATTTTCAACATGAGAATCCATCTGCAATGGGAAGATAATCCTAACGTCAGCATTTTTGCTAATGAGAGTGCAGTTAGCAATAATATGTAATTGAAAGTCTCCTCTGAAAATTGCGTGCTAAGCTAAAATATTCCTGAGACTACTGCTGAATATTTAATAACCTGTTGTACTTCATAAAAATAGCATGTTTAGCTCAGAAATTAATGTGATGATTAGATTAAGATATCAAATACTCATTCATTAGCTGCACTTGAACTTCTTGGTAATATGTGCTCGTTTGCTGTAAATTATGATGCAAAATTAGCTATATGAAAATTCGATTTTTTTTTCTGCCTTTTCATTAATGCCCGATTAGATTAAGTCTATGCTGCTCAGAAACTTAGGTGCAATATGTAAAAGCTCTATGTGTTTTTATTATAATTCTTTTATCCCGATAATATTTGAAATTAAAATTTTTCAGCAAATTCATTTTTTTATGAGGTACATTATTTGGATTGATATTGAGTATAATAAGTCTGTATTGTAATTCCATAGTTATTAGGATGTTTGAAATGCTCGCTCATTTTTCATATTCAGTACATATATAAATATCATTTAATTTTTATTATCTGACTGTCTTTTAGCAGCTAGTTTGAGCGTATAAATATTAAACATTCCTACTTTACAGTTAAAGCTTTCATATATGATTTGGTCTTGTTGTTTCTCCTGGTAAAATATTTTTAGCTTCAAATTGTTGTACGTGTTTATTGCTATAAATGTAATAAATTGGCAATCATTCATAATCACTGATAAGATGAGTGGTGATTAAGAATAATCACTGGTCATTAAACATAATTATCTGTTCAACACATTTACCGCAATGATAAATTTTATGGTATTACTTTAGAAGCCTTGGATCTGTTTGGTTTATGGTTTCTATTCTCATATCTTAGTGTGCTAATTAGGTGCAATCGCCATATATCTTAGCCTCCCTCTTTCAAAAAGTATACGTCATTTTAAAAGCCCCGCCTTAATAAAGTGATGCTAGTCGCCTTTGTAGACCAGTTTCTTCATCACTGTTACTAGTTTTCTTTATTTTATTTTTAAAATCTTTATTTAATTGTTCTAGCCGGCGTCCTGGCATAAGGGTAGCGCATTTTCCCCGTGATCTGGGCCACACGGGTTCGAATCCCGGCTCGGGCATGGTTGTTCTTCATCTGTGTTCTATATGTGAGGTGTGTGAATGTGCCCCCCCCCCCATGTAAAAAGGGATTGTGCAAACGAATGTGTGAGTTTCATCTTCTTACGAGCTAGAAGTCAGACTTCTGCCCTCGGGTGCTCAGGAGTCTTTACCCACAGAAGCTACTGCACCCTCTTTTCCGTGGTAACGAGGACACAACGTCATCATCATTTAATTGATCTACGAAAAAAAAAAAAATTAAAAACACTATTGATATAAATGTTTTCCTATTTCACTTCTCAAGTTCAAGAGCATTTTATAACAAGATCTGTCGAATCAGAGTATGTCATGATGTCAGAAGTTTTCAGTTTACTTAAAAACGTTTATACTTACTGTAATATATACATATAAATAAATATAAGATTTTAATACTCTTATTAATATTAAAGTTTTTTTCTTACGTTTTTTTCATTTCTCTTGTTTTTCTTTAAATAGATAATCTTGTATTCGAAATGCAGGGTTTAAAAAGTATTATAAACATAGAAATGTTACAAAATTTTTGATTTATTTCAAAATTAAAAAGAAAAAAATTCTTATTTTTATCTAACATTTCATTTTAGTAAATATAACCATATCATACCACATACATAAGCATAAAATGTGAATGTAGCCAATATAGGCCATTTAACCCACAGCTCAACACTCCAAAATATGCATGAAAGGCCATTTCACCATACCAACTGATAGTGAATGCATTGAGGTTCCTCTTTCATCCTCATTTGCATCTGATATCCTTATTCTCGCCGATTCCATCGCCATTTATTCTGTCCAGTTCACTACAACGCCTATTTTCTTAATTATTCCTTGGCGACAGCGCCATCTCGACACCCTCCATATTTCATATTCAAAAAGCACTTCATTGCCAGCCTTGGCAACCCCACCCTTTCCTTCCTTCAGTGCACATTTCTGAGCTTCCAGCCTTCGTTGGGTATCAGCCATCCTCCTAAATTTGTAACCGACCCATGATTAATGGTATCTGTCCGACCTTTCCCATACCAGGCAGTTTCCAGGCAGCCAGAGTATCACGTCCTGGATATATATATATACAACCCCACATATACTTCCATGCCGGCGTCTTGTATACAAATGGGATAGGGATAGAGTAAAGCATGCATAAACAGACGGCCGTGTAGTAACTCTTCCTGTGTGTCAGCCAGGGTTCAGTGCATTTAAAGCTGCTGCCGGGATGTGTTGCTCGAGGATGTTTTTCTAGAAAAATGGGAAAATATCGTTTGAGGAAAGGGGTGTAACTTGTTGTTCGTCAAAAGGCTTTTAGATCTAATGCTTGGTTGAAAGCAATGCTTTGGAATTTTGTTGCATAAATTGTAGGGGTATGGCGAGGCTTCCTAGTTCTGGAATGGAAATGTTAAAACTATGGCTCTTTAGTAGAGACAAATAGATACGGATCCATGATTACTCCATATCTCTAATTACTAATTATTAAAGATCTGTAATTTCTGAAAATATTATAATATATGAATTCGGAAACGCAACAAGATCAATTCTTACTTTTTGTGTATATAATATAAAAAGAGAAGGAATTGACATCGTCAGATAATTTCGATCTTCACATACCAAATCTCCTCATATCCGAAAAATGTATACCAGAAATTATGTCCGTCAGTCTATCTGTTAACACAATAATTAAAAAACACTTTGAGCTAGACGAATAAAATTTAATATGTGATCTTTATTCAAAATGCATAGAATATTGAACGATATCTTTTTATAGGAAATCAATTTGTTCTTACTACTAGAATACAAGTGAACGCAATAACTACAAAACTTAAGAAGCTAACTGAATAAAATTTGGTGCAGAGTTTTAGTGCGGATTCACGTCATATTTTGGACCAAATCCGTCAAGGTATTGACTAACAATTGTCTGTAATTTCGCAAATAAGATTATTTTAAATTCATTTGCTGTTAATCAAAGATTGATTTTTCCTTTTTTTTTTACGCCATTTTACCGTCAAGTGCAATACAAATACTTATTATACCGTAATAATAATTTTCATAAAATAATGTTTGTTTGTTTGTTTCTTATGGCACTTGCCACTGACAAGCCCACTGTTACGAAGACAGCGATTTAAGCCTGAGGGGAACGTCTCTTATTTTTTATAGCAGCGCCAACTAGGGCCAAGAGTACGACTTTGCCACTCACGCATCACTCATTCGCTTGCACAACCCCTTTTTACAGGAGGGCACATTCACACATCTCACAGATAGAACAACAGAAGAACAACCATGCCCAAACCGGGACTCGAACCCGGGACACCCAGATCACGGGGAAGACGTGCTACCCCTATGCCAGGACGCCGGCTCATAAAATATTTCAAACAGTACTGGCAAAACAAACCTCAAATATTATGTGTCAGGTTGACTCGCCATCTTCCAATCACAAAGCGAATGAAACGTAATGTTTACATATTTTTTTATGTAATAGATAGATTATCGTTCCCCAAGTAAATCATATGAGATTCTGATGTGACTAATCGACACATTTATGGAGAACTTCGTTCGAAGATTGTCTGGATTTTCTAATTCGGGCTCTCAGAAAACCCAGTAAAGAATAAAAATGAAACCATAAACGAACGCTGAATCTTCTGGAAAGTTGCCATTCTCGCCAAAAGCCAGCAATAAAAGCAGCTAATACAGTTCAGGTGTGTATGGAGGCATGTAACGAGAAATACAAATGAGGCTGCTCTATGGACTGCTTTTACGACTGGCAGAGTCCATGACGGACAAGATAAAAGCTTTGGGCAATAATCTTGTTCAGGAAACCTGTTAAGTGCTGAATTCATGTGAGCTCAAGGAAATGGAAAAGTCCTCAAACAGGTGCTATAGACTTTCGTTTACGGTGTGCGGAGGCCAGTTTTATCACCCCTTTTACGGTTGCGCAACATAATCGTTTGCCGCGTATTGCTCTAATCAAAGAAAAAGGTTGCTGCTGGAGTGCCTGATTGAAATGGTGGGATTTCCTTTTCTGGATGTTTATTGTGATTTGTGGAGGATTATTAAATGAAGTGGCGGACTGCTTTCTGAGCTAAAAGAAAGGAATATTTTTTATTTCCTTTGCCCTGGTCACTCCCACTACGGTTAGGTTATCAAAGAACAACAAAGTAGGCAGTTGCCTAGGGCTCCCCAACTTTTTTGGGCCTTGAAGGAGGCTGAGATTTTTTGTTGTTGTTGTTGTTTTCAGGATATTTAATTTTGTCTTTTCATTTTACTTTGCAAGACATTATTCTTACGATTTTTTTTTTTTTTATCATGCTTGAGAGATAATCAAATTTAAGAACATTATTTTCTCATGTCTGAGAGATGCTCAAATTTAGGAACATCATTTTTATGATCTTCTTCTCATATTTGAGAAATAGTCAGATTTGAGAACATTATTGTTAAGATTTTTTTTCTCGCATTCGAGAAATAGTTAATTGAATTTACAAACAATATTCTTTTTTTTTTTTTTTTTCATACCTGAGAGGTAGTCAATTAAATTTAAGAACATTTTTCTTATGATTTTTTTCTTCTCATGTTCGAGAGATAATCAATTGAATTTAAAAACAGTATTATGATTTTTTTTCCCTTCATAGCTGAGAGATAGTCGAATTTAAGAACATTATTCTTAAGATTTTTTTTCTCATGCTTGAGAGACAATCAATAAAATTTTAAAAACTTATTCTCGTAATTTCTTTTTCTCATTCTTGAGAGATAGTCAAATGAATTCAAGAACATTATTCTTATGACTTATTTTTCATTCTTAAGAGTAATGATAATCAATTCTTAATAATGATAATCAATTAAATTTCAGAACATTATTCTCATGATTTTTTTCTCATGCTTCAGAAATAATCAATTACATTTAAAACATTATTCTCATCATTTTTTCTCATGCTTCAGAAATAGTCAATTAAATTTAAAAACAGTTTTCTTGTGATTTTTTTTCTCACTCTTGAAAGATAGTCATTTGAATTTAAGAGCATTCTTCTTCTTATTTTTTTTTCTTATTCTTGAAATATAATCAATTAAATTTCAAAACATTATTCTATTGATTTTTTTCCTCATGCTTGAGAGATAATCAATTTAAATTTAAAACATTATTCTCATGATTTTTTATCATGCTCCAGAGATAATCAATTGAATTTAAAAACAGTTTTCTAGTGAACTTTTTCTCTCATACTTGAGAGATAGTTAAATGAATTTAAGAACATTTTTCTAGTGAACTTTTTCTCTCATACTTGAGAGATAGTTAAATGAATTTAAGAACATTTTTCTTGTGAACTTTTTCTCTCATACTTGAGAGATAGTTAAATGAATTAAAGAACATTTTTCTTGTGAACTTTTTCTCTCATACTTGAGAGATAGTTAAATGAATTTAAGAACATTTTTCTTGTGAACTTTTTCTCTCATACTTGAGAGATAGTTAAATGAATTTAAGAACATTTTTCTTGTGAACTTTTTCTCTCATACTTGAGAGATAGTTAAATGAATTTAAGAACATTTTTCTTGTGAACTTTTTCTCTCATACTTGAGAGATAGTTAAATGAATTTAAGAACATTTTTCTTGTGAACTTTTTCTCTCATACTTGAGAGATAGTTAAATGAATTTAAGAACATTTTTCTAGTGAACTTTTTCTCTCATACTTGAGAGATAGTTAAATGAATTTAAGAACATTTTTCTTGTGAACTTTTTCTCTCATACTTGAGAGATAGTTAAATGAATTTAAGAACATTTTTCTTGTGAACTTTTTCTCTCATACTTGAGAGATAGTTAAATGAATTTAAGAACATTTTTCTTGTGAACTTTTTCTCTCATACTTGAGAGATAGTTAAATGAATTTAAGAACATTTTTCTTGTGAACTTTTTCTCTCATACTTGAGAGATAGTTAAATGAATTTAAGAACATTTTTCTTGTGAACTTTTTCTCTCATACTTGAGAGATAGTTAAATGAATTTAAGAACATTTTTCTTGTGAACTTTTTCTCTCATACTTGAGAGATAGTTAAATGAATTTAAGAACATTTTTCTTGTGAACTTTTTCTCTCATACTTGAGAGATAGTTAAATGAATTTAAGAACATTTTTCTTGTGAACTTTTTCTCTCATACTTGAGAGATAGTTAAATGAATTTAAGAACATTTTTCTTGTGAACTTTTTCTCTCATACTTGAGAGATAGTTAAATGAATTTAAGAACATTATTCTTATGATTTCTTAATGTTTGAGAGGTAGTCAATTAAATTTCAGAACATTCTTCTTATGATTTTTTTTAATGTTTGAGAGACAGCCAATTAAATTTCAGAACATTCTTCTTGTGATTTTTTTTATGTTTGAGAATTAACCAAATTTAAGAACAATATTCTTAAGATTTTTTTCTCTCACACTTGGCAGATAGCCAATTAAATTAAAGAACATTATTCTTATGATTCTTTTGTCATGCTTAAGAGATAGTAAATTAAATTTAAGAATAATTTTCTTTAGCTAAATTCATATTACAGAAAAGTTATTTTTCACAAAATTGTTGATTCAGTGGAAGTGTTATTGCATGAATATGTATATATATTCACAAAGTTACTGATAGATATACTGCTGACACTGAAATTTTTTGCTGATAATGACTGAAGTTGTTGATAAAAATTATTATAAAATAAAACATTAATATGATGATTAAGTTAAAAATGGATTAAAATGTGAAACTAAATAAATTAGTTATTAAAGCACGGCCCCATTATATGCACTACTTAAGGCCGCAGAATGTCTAAATTTGCCACTGAATTTTAAAATCTTTAACATGTTTTATAAAAAAACAGAATGTAGGAAAAAACACATCATTTTTTTAAATGTCTTTGCATTGTAAATTATATATTTAAAATATTAATAAATACCTTATTATTATCAAGTTCTTCGAAGTTATATAACTTTAAATATTAAAGCTTACGTTTTATGTTCAAGATAGTTCACTAATATATAAAACATGTTCCATGATAAAATGTGCTTGAACACGATGTTTCACAAGTACAAACGATACTGATAGCAAAATACAATGGTCGTATTGTAGTGTGACTCACCAATTTCCATCCTGATGAACCAAATTTCACCTACAAATAAAAGAAGTTTCTAAACACATGTTTAATATAAAAGGGTTGGTCGTGCTCTTACACACGACCATATTAGAACAGACCATGCGTACTCAAATTCCACACAGGGTATTAAATCAACCCTCTCATCCCCACAATAGAATCAATTCACTACAAACACAGCGAAACGGTGACTAAACTTCTCAAATCACGCCTTGTCTCTTCTGTATCGCACGGGGTCATCCCACACCCCAAACAAACGATACAATAACTCTCTACCAAAAGATAAAACGTTTGTTTTTCACTCGCCTCGACACAGTTCAATTGAAGTGAAACGAAGCGTCGCAGTAGAAGTGACAGTTAAACGCTCCCTCCTCTCATCTTATGCAAACACTCACACCCCCAAAATGCACCCCTCGCGCAATATGCAACCACTTTTGCACCTCGCGATCAACCCCCCCCCCCTCCCATGAGCATACAGAAGCATTCTTCAACTTACACCCAACTCCCCTACCCCCATTTCATTTCACACCCTCATTCGGTTGCGGTTTGGATACCGGGTCCCATTTCTGTGGGGAAACAGGGGTGTTGTTGAATTCTCTGTACCCTCCCCCCTTTCCTGGTGCTCATATCACACGTGGGGTCGACATAGGGTCATAGCCTGTCAATCATTCTTAACCATCTCGGCTTGTGATGAAAGAGATAGGTTCGGGTGACAAGATTTGGTGAATTATCGCTGTTTTGGCTTCATTAATGTGGTAGGCGTGGTAATATTGCGCCGCAGAATCGTCACAAAGTAGGACAAACAATAAACGAGTGTAATTAAGACTTCCATTATAATTCACACTTTCTTTTGTAAATTAATCTAAATATAACAGTTGAATTATAATTTCACAATTTCATGTATGACTATCCAATGGCGGATTCAGGAACTTTGCGTCTCTACACTTGGTATATTACAATCAGATCCAGACTATGCCCCTTTAAAGTAAGTTCATCCAAGTTTCTGAATACCTAACTGTATGGAAAATTTAATTAAAAGTTAAAATAATTTATTATGCAGATTAAAAAAACTATTTCAGTGCATTGGAGTGCCGGTTGAGCTGCAAAGTACTCCTCAAACGTTCAGTACTCATCACAGATTAAACTCTTGTAGGACTTACTAAGCAAAGTCAGTTCAGAGCCAGCTTTTCCCCTCAATTTCAAAATTTCCCCTCCCTCAAAAAATATTGATTTTTTTTTCATTTTCTATTAGCAATTTCTAATTAACAAACATAGAAACTAACTGAATAAATAATTAATAATTTTCAATGAAGTTATTTTCTAGATACTCGACATGTTGGCTTATCTTCACGTTTCAGAAAACTTTGAGCGCAAAAAACGAATGATTAGAAATATTTCTATTTTTCAGTGAACACCATAGTGAAAAATCTCATTGACTTAGAGCTGGACTAAATTAGATGAATAAAATTTAGTTTGTATTTCTAAACACCAATTTTATAGATATCCGTCCAACTTTGGGCTTCTGTCAAATTATAGACATAAAATGACGTATGAATGTTTGTCTCTTTGTCTGTTTATGAACACGATAACTCAAGAATGCTTTGAGCTAGACAGATGAAATTTGATATACAGTCTGCAAACCAAATTTGTAGTTTTCCATCAGATTTTGACGATAACCCGTCCAGAGGAAGTATGTCTGTCTGTCCGAAGACAATGGAACGCTACTGGAATACTTTTAATATTCTTTGAATATAGTTAAACATAATAATAAATAATAATAAAGTAATAGTAATCAAAATAAATAAAAAATAAAACTAACACCTAAATAATCCTATAAAATCCTTTGAACTCTCTTTGAATACCTAGAAATAAAAACTGGAAAATTAAGAAATAGGTATCAATCAATTTTAACATTTTAAGTGTAAATTTGTAAGAAATTTTAAATTACTCCAATCAATTAGCTGATCCTCCCTCAGTCAGTATATCGGTAAGTTTTTGTGATTCACAAAAACTTACCGACTTGAATAAATCAAACTTCGAACGTTAGCTTGTTAATGAAATCGGATTTTTACTTAAATTTAGTCAAATTTTGATTTCAGTTGATAGTAGAAAAGGACTTTCAAATGTTTATTAGGTTTTTCTTACTATACTGCGAAGAACAACACTTTCATATTGGAAGCATTGAAAAAAAAAGGAGATCTCATCTCGTTCACGGTTTTACCCAAGATCACAATTTTATGCAGGGAATGATATCTTCATTAGAGAGTGTGAGAGAAATAATCCACCCGGTCATTCCCGATGATTTTTTTGTGGTCTTAAAAATACAAAACAGCAGAACTTATGTTTCTCCATTGCGGCATTTATCTCCCTGGATATATACCCCAAAGCGTGTCCCTCGAGATGTTGATGCATCCGTTGCTTTCTTCTAACATTCGCTATGCCTCTGAACATGCCTAATCCTAAGATAATATCGGAAAAAAACGAACTAAAAAGATTGCCGATGCTGTTATCAGCATACATTTTATCAGTATGTTTACTACATTGTATATAAATATGTATCAGAGTGTCTTTGATGTAGTGATATAAAAGTGTTTCGATGAAAAAGGACTTTCGGATAGCATGCTACTTGGGATAATGTATCTTGCACTCTTAGATATGCATATTTGATAGGTTCTATTTCAGTTTTAACCGTATTATATTACTTTTTCTGCGATTAGATGCCATATATGTATAAAAGTAAAGGCTCGTCAGAATAAATGAACAGTGTTGAAAATGGTATTTATTAAGAGATGGAATTAAAAATAAATGCTACATTTCCTGCAAACTGAAATTTTTAATTTCTAAGCCAGCTTTTAAAAAAAATTGGAATACATCGGGAAAAGGAGTTTGATTGAAGAAGTTTTTTTAAAAAGTGAAACCGAAGAGGTGAAAAGGTGATTTCTACTTAAACCAATTCATTACTGGGCACGGCATCTTTGGCTTACATCAAGCAATGCTTTTGCAGCAATGTCAATTCTCCAATTTTCGAACTGTGGCCGCCAAAATTTCATTATTTTTTAAACATTGTTGAACAATGAAAACAAGTTATTCTATCGTGTAATGCTCCCCTTTTACTAACTTTAAACTATCAGATATCACATGGTTGTTTTTAATAGGGTTGCCAGTCCGAATGGAGGCAAATTCAAATCTTGTGTTCATTTTGGGCACACTTTATTTTTTTATTGGCATGTTTTGCTAATACTGATGCTTACTCCAATCGTGGTTCAATAGCAAGTTATTAAATTATTAGAGATAGACACAAATTTGGAACTGAAACAGCATCATTGGTCTCCCCGCAACTTTCTCGCATATTGTCTAATATAAGTCTGTTGTTGTTGTTGCTAATCTCCATGGCCTGACTTAGTCAGACCAAATCCAAAAATCCGTTGAAAAGAAGAAAGTGAAAAACGAGGAAGGGAGAAGAATAAATTACTCCCCAAAGAAGCCCTAAACAATCTAGAATATGTTCAGCAGTGGCCCAATGTTGGCAGCATTTTGGGCAAAGAGGATAAGATTTTTCACCCTGAGAAAAGAAAAGATATTTAAGATGGCCCACTGGCAAGGCGCGACAGGCAAGTGTTGGTTTTTCTATCACAAGAATAATATAAGTCTTATCCTCCTTAATCCTCATAAAATTGTGGATGTTGAATAAGAACTTGTACTCAGTTGGTGAACTTATAGTTAAGAAACATAGATCTTTAGCATGAATTTAATTTACTGAATACGAAGTCTTTTTTTACTACTTTTCGAAGACTTCTTTGTATATCGGGAATCCCATGGGGCGAGGAGCCTCGTCATTGAGAATGAGAAGCTTCCGGCATGGTTGGTCCTTGCCACTCTTATAAGTACATGAAAAGTTGTAAGGACCTGGTTCCTTCCATTGATGTCGGGACGTACTTCCCAAGGGAAGGGTTGGACCGTGGCCAGTGATGGCCTTAGGAACATTATTTCAAATGAAAAATGGTGGAATGGGTAGTCTTCTGGTGGTGTGGATCTAAATAGGTGGACAGATGATTGGATATTCTATTGCTTGCACCAACCAGATGGTGTCTCATTCTAATGGTTTGGTGTTCTTCGTTTTGTCCTCGATCTTAAAAGTGGTGTTTAAGCCTCTAAATTGGGCGAAGTTCCTTTGCGTGACCGAACTCTATTCCGAATGGTTTTCGGTTGGGAGAGTAATTCTAGTTAATTTCCAGTTAATTCTCTAGTTAATTTCAGAATATTAAAAAAATTATAAATCCCTTGATGCCTTTTTCAATCAATAATTTTGTGATTCTTAAAGCGGCAATATAACAAATAAAAATATGAAAGCCCTCATTCCAAGTCCTATTTCACTCAGTCAGTTTGGTAACGCTAGTCCAAAAATAAATAAAATGTTCGATAAATGAACTGCAACATTTAAGTTTTCTTACAAGTAATTATTAATATTAATTTATCCCTCATAGAAAATGTTCATTTGAATAATATTTTAGATAACTGTCCAAGTACGAGTATTGGTATTAGTACTTTTCTTTCCAAATACTAGCACTTTTCTTTCGAAGAATGACCTCTACCATAGGAGAATTATTTTTTGCTAAACCAGATATGTTTCTACCTGGGCAACAAGAATCGAAACCGAAACTCACACACAGTTAATGAAAGAACGAAGAGGGGCGGGGGGATTTTTTTTTTAAAGAAAGGATTGTCTTTTGTCTTCAAATAAATCATCAAGTTGCCAGCGATTTAGGTGCCTTCATGGGCTGCTTACCGTACAGCCCTGAATCGCATATCTCTTGCTTGTTAATTAATTTCTAGCCTTATTTCTGCATATTTACTGTTTTTCTTCATTTTTGTTGGCCATCGAACTCTCAGAGTGGAAAAAATAAGAAAATTCGACAAAAATTGAAAATGTTTCTTTTTAAAATAATTTAAGAGAATGCTACAACCTGCATTCCCAGATTTTTTTTCTTTTTGTCACAGTTTAGCATCGAAAAAATACGGAAGAGAAAAGCAACAACAACCACACATCAATGGATAGTCATACTTTTAATTAAAGCCCCTCCCCCATATTTTAGCGTACTACTTATTTAAAAATCCTTTTAAACAACTATAGTTGAATCTAAAATTACATGGATATTCAAACGTATTCTGAATATTCCTTAAATTTATTGGTTAAAATGTTTTTCAGCAAATTAGTAAACATTGGTCTCAATGTTAACATTTGTGACACACACACACACACACACACACACACACACACACACACACACACACACACACACACACACACACACACACACACACACACACACACACACACACAAATGTCTGAGTAATTTTAATCCTATAAAACATATTTTTTAGGAAATCCTTGTTGAAATTTATTTCAACAAATTACTAGGTACTATTATGATGCTGAAATATGAGGAAGATAGAAATTTCTTGAAAATTTTCATCCTATACAAAACATTTCTAAAAAGTTCAAAGTCGGTTCAATTGGTTTCCACACATTATTAGAGAATGGCTAAAGTACTAAAATTTTTGTGAGACAAAAATGACGTGAATAATCCCAAACCTAGGAAATCCATTACTTATACTTCCTAGGAAATACTTGTTGCAATTTGTTTCAATAACTTTCTAGGCACTATTACAATACTTATACTTGCGGGAAATAAAAATCATTCTTACAATTCTAATTCAATTCTAAATAATTTTGAAGAAATACTTTTTGAAATCTGTTTAACAAACTACTAGACAATGACTACAAAATCGCCATTTTTGAGAAACAAAATATTACCAGAATACTTCCAAACATTTTCAAAGCATTTCTTAAGAGCTACTTGTTGAAATTTGTTTAACGAATTGCTAGAAAGTGACTACCTATAGTAAAAATCTAAGCTTTAAAATTTTAGACTAGAAACTTGAAGAAAAAAGCATCTTCACTTGTTCTTAAGCAGAATTTTTAGAACATCTCGCAATCCAACCCACCTGCACCTTATGTTCTTCAAAGTGAATATGATTTGAATATACTTGATGGTTATAAGAGCTCGCTCAAAAGGGGGGGGGAGATAATAGTCTAAAGGGGTGGTGCAACTCTATTGAGTCCAGGGGAAGGATAGAATAATGATAAGCATTTATACACTAATGACGCAATTTAAATGCAGCGATGTTAATTAGAGAAAAGTTTTAAGTTTCACTTCGTCTAAACTTTGCTGCCTTTCAGGTTTTATTTTTCGAACACGTATTTATTTAAGTTTTCAAAGTCTTTGTTGGATTTTCGCCACATTCGGCATTCTTTTCAAAGCTGGAATGTCGAAATTTCGAGGTAAGATTTGCGTTTCAATGTGATTCGGAAAACGAGAAATAATCTCTCGGGATTCGCGAAGTTGCTGCTTTATATACTAGTTGTAATCTCGAGATTCATGCTTTACAATGAAATGTATCTGGAGCTTCATTTCGTTTGTTCTTGCTGTGTAGAAAAGTGTATTTATTATTCCGGTGTTGCCATTTCCATGGAACGTAATAAGCGAGATAGGTTTTGAAGCGATGATATTTGTGAAAGGGAATTATAATTTTCTACTGGAATGTATCTGTTAGGAAATGGAAAGTGCTAATACATTGTTTATTCGGAAATAATTTGGGCATGTTTGAATTAAAAGATGTTGATTTGTTATAATTTGAATACTATCGCACCTTAAGGGAATTTGTTCCAAAATTTAGAAGAACATTGAAACTGAAAATGAAACACGGAAAGAACAGTGTTACAAAATAGTTACAAAATTATGATAAGGAACTAATAGATCATTTATGCAAAATTTTGAATAAATATTATAATAACAGGAATAGTGTAATAAAATTTCAGCCAGAAAAATATATTTGTATCATTGTACTATAAGCAAAAAAAAAAAAAGTATTTATATTTGATAATGTGAGTTTAATTTAGAATTTTTTTGTCTTTAAAATTAATAAAATATATTCTCTGATTCAAAATAATTATTTACTTAATTTTATTTTCCCTGAAAATTATACATCCGTTTTGAATTTGTTGTTGGGTTTCTGAAGATAATGCAGTTACTTTCATTTCGAATAAAATTAAGAAAGTTGCATGATGTTAAAATATCTTAAAAACGCATGTTCATTGATGTTATTTATCTTTCTTAAATTTTTAAAAGAATCTTTGTTTCTATTTTTGCTTTAGATTTTCAAATTTAGTTTTTCTAGAACATCATTTTTTTAAAGATATATGGCGGTCATTCTCTGTTTTTTCAATAAATTTGTCTCTGTTTAATTTTATTTCTGCTAAACATTAGCAAAAAAAAAAAAAAAAAAAGATAAAAAATTTATTATTTTTAAGAAGAAAACGCTTTTATTTTTATTTAAAATAATTACAAAAAAGGAATCCAAAAAATTAAAAACATTCTGTAATGTTCAGTAATTCAAAAGATTGGAAGTACAACCGTCGCGAAAAACACAACAGATTTGGTATAGTAATAATTTAAACTATCAATTTCCTGAATTTGAAAGAACCTCAATGCTTAGTTACTACATTTACTTGTGGTTTTATTTCGCTGTCGCTAAGTTTATGAATCTTCTTTTAATTCAGACAAGGCTCATGTATGTTTCGAGAAATCATTTAAAATAATTATAAATTTCGCACATTATTTAAAAGCATTGAAAATAGTTTTTCGTATATAATAATTTTATTTCCACGCATTTTTTCTTTAATTCTTATAGCATTTTAAAAATGAATTTTAAACACAATTTGTAACTGCTTTTCGTTGTAATAAATTCCAAACCATTTTATTGTTTTATCAAATATTTCAATCCCGAACTTTTGCCAGTGTTTAATATTACGATTAAATTAAAATGTTTTGCTTGACTATTAACTTTAAAACACAATTTTCGCTTTTATATCATTATTTTAAGGCCGACATTTTTCTGAAAATAATATTATAAGAAAATATCTTCGTACAATGCAACAGATAATGCAATTAACAAAACGACTGATGAATCAAGATTTAAGCATTAGCATGCTGTCTCAGGTTTGGATTTCGAACTTTTTATAATCTTTTTAGATTTTTTTTAAAATTATTTTTTTTCACTAAAACATTTTAGTCGTTACTGTAATATAAATAATAAAATTTAAAGTCATTCTTATTACCTTTCTAAAAAGAATTTTTTTATTTGTATATATTAGTTGTTATTTACTAAAATTAATACATATGTGCACAATCTGAAAACTTCATATAAACCTCTATCAATCTGGCGATCATTATTCATTTGGCGTTGAATTTTTTTTCTGACTTCTCGCCAATTCTAATCTGGACCTGCTAGGTGCATTTGTTGGGGGACATATTGCTGAAACGGATGGAGGGAGGGGATGGTTAGCCGTTCTGTCGCCTTAGTCATACATCAAATGAAGAGATTCTGGGAAGGTGATCATGGGAGTTCGGTCACATGATGTGACATTTTTTTTTAGCTTTCGTTTTCCCTATAAAAATAGAGGGGACTGGGAAAATTATCTACCCTTTTTCATTTCAAGAATATGTAACTATATTAGCACGCACATGTAGATAATTTTTTTTCGATGAAAATAATCTTTTTTTACCGTCAAAAACAACTGAAACTGACAGTACCTAGAAAGCGCTGAAAGGCTTCATCATCATTCATTTACGTGACATGTGTTTCTAGGTATATCTGAGCTACACTCTGGTTTCTGATCTACAGAATTAACTCCAAAAAAGTTATGGTATCCGACTTGGTTCGCAGACGAATTTTTAAAACAATGAGGCATAAAAGTATTTTATTGTGCCAAGCAATTGAAATAGCCATAAAAGGTCATTATATATATATATAACCAATCTTAAGTAAGAAAAAGTTTGAAAACGAAACTAAAATGAAAACGAAACAAAACAGTTTCGAAATCGCAACTAAAATTTAAACCTATTTAAACTAAAACCAAAAAAGAACTTCATAGTATTTAGAGAGCGCAATTGCAGTTACTTCTAAAACACAGATGAATAGATACAAAAGTATTAGAATCAAGTTAATAGGAAAAACAAAAAATCAAATAAAAATTAAACCAAAAAAATTATAAAAAATATAAAAAAAGAATAAGTCTTCAGGCCGGATTCTTTTTTTATATTTTTTATAATTTTTTTGGTTTAATTTTTATTTGATTTTTTGTTTTTCCTATTAACTTGATTCTAATACTTTTGTATATATATATATATATATTAAATGTTTCATTAATTAAATTTTAGCAAAATTTTCAATGTTTGGAATAACAGTATAAATTGAAAAATATCTCCAACTAATTAGAGTATAATAAACCACAACATAAAATTATTTTAATAATTAACATTGTATGAAAATTGGAAAGTGTAATTAATGATTTTCTGTCAAAATTTCTTTTTTTTTAAATCAAAAGTGTCTATAAAACTTGACTAATTAAAATTATCCTAAAATCCGCGATAATTATAATGTTTGACTCATGCCTACCAAATTTTTGCTTTTGAGATATGTTTTCCGTGAATCAAACAGAATGAAATATTCATTCTACAGAAAATTCGACTAAAAATGTACTTTCAGATTAGTTCATCAAGATGTACTAAAAGCTAATGCCGCTTAAAAAAAAAAAAAAAAGTATCGACTGAAATAAGCAAATTTGGCTGGATAGGTACATAGTTTCATAAACATTTTAAATATTATTTTTGGAGAATCTTATGCTAAAAATAAAACAAATCATACACCTATGCCTGGAAATATCATCAGGTTTCTTTTTCATTGTGTTATTACTAAATTACTCTGAATTTAATTAGTTAAATAGTTGTATTTATAGCTTTACAGTACTTATATTTTCTAAGATTGTTTTGGAATCTACAAAGTGTGGACTAAATTACTCTGAATTTAATTAGTTAAATAGTTGCATTTATAGTTTTACAGTAGAAGTTTTATAGTTTTATTTATAGTTTTACAATATCTTAGAAAATATAAGATTGTTTTGGAATCTACAAAGTGGGACTTTGTTTTTAGCCCATAAAAAAATTGAGTTATTTAGAACTTTATATTAAATGATATGGATTGTTGATACACACACACATCTTTATTGCAAGTAGACATATAGATTACATATACTATCGATTATAGATGTTGAAAATCCAATGGTTGTACTATGAACATCAATATCGATGCCTTTAAATCATGCGTTAAGAAAAAAGAAAAAAAAATCTCCAGAAGTGCTTCCTTCAAACTTCACCGGATCGATGAAACATTTTGGGAGTCAAATTTTTCATTAATATTAATAAAGGTTCTTACAACTCAATCATACAACTCAATCAGCGGACATTTACCCTTGGTTGCCTATCTCCAAAAGTTCGGTTATAGTTTCATATTCGTTATATTTGTATAAACAAAGCTGATACATATCTCTATGTTATTATCAGTTTTGTCCTCCTCAAGCCCAACGTGAGCAACCAAGAGCAAAAATGTGGCACCAAATAAAAGATGCATGGCACACATGATGAAGACTATGAAGCTTTTACAAGAACGAAGGCACGATATCATCAGTGACTTAAGAATCACTTTAAAGCTGCTAAGACATTCATAGTGGACTTTCCCATTAGTATATCACCCCCCCCCCACACACACACACAAACACAAACGCACTTTTTTTCCCCTTCTTTTTTCCTCCATCTTATATTCTAAATTCTTTTTTATGTTGTCAAGGACACCCACCGAAGGGAAGGGCTTCAAATATGAGGATGTGAAGCATATGATTGTTGATGGTTGATTCTCACCACCCGAGTGGGTACAAAAGTGGTGAGGGTTGGCTACCTTCTACAGATGACGGGACGTGATTCCCGAAAAAGGTTGTACTGTGGCCAGTGATGGACCTTAGGACTCAGCCTTAATTCTCGTCAATGTTGTCACGGCGATCCTGTCATTCAAATTTAAGCCTTATGAGTAGACGGGGCGGCATTGCTATGTGTAGTTACGTCGTAAAGACGTTGTTCAACTTTAAATCATATCAGATCGGTTCTCTTTCAGTTTTCAATAATAATAATAATTTCAATGTATCAATTATTTTTAAATTGCATTACATTGGAAATGACGTGTAATATTAAATATACTATATAAAATATTTGAAGCATCCTGAAGTATTGAATTTCTTATATAATACATTGAAAGCCATTTCAACATTTGCTATGGAATATTTTGAAACATTTGTTATAATTGAAATACTGCATATATCATAAAAGTCCTTAAAAACCTTTTTTTAGAAAGTTCTGAATTTGTTATATAATGCCTTGGTTGTCATTTGAATTATTGAAATTGATAAACAATGCTTTAGAATTCGGGTAAATAAGTGTCATTACAGCAGATGTATTTAACATGTGGGGTACATTAAAAAATGAATTCGACTATAGATATAAATGTAGTTGTATTAAAATTAGTATTCATTCCTTTGTCCGTTAACTTGCGATTAACAAATAGTTATTATTTATTCAGTTATGTTAATTATTATTGATATTAATGATTTCTTGTAAGTATCAGTGATCTAAACGAAATTTGGCTTTCCGAAGTCTTTGAGATTGCTATATTCAACTTAATATACATTTTTATAGCATTTTATACCATATCCTGCATTGCATCATTTTTGTCAAATTCTATGGAGGATGGAGTTCTCCGTTATAAGAGTCAATGGAGACCCACCTTATATACCGGTCTCATCTCATTAAGTTTGTAGACAGTTAATATTCTTCTATTCTATCAAATACTTTTGTTACACACAGTGAAGTTTAGAAATGGTATACCTGCTCAGGTAACGTCCTTGTCGTCTGAGCAGGTTAAAAATTGATGGCCCTTTCCCAGCTAAGCTCTAGAGTATCTTCTAAACTGACCGCTAATCTAATGAAACTAAATTATAGTTATTATGTTCTATCACCTCCTAAGTTGTAACCGTATTTACTGAGACGTTTGTATTTCTTGCACATATTTAAGTCCTTTTTTTTTTTTTTTTTTTTTTTTTTTTACTGTAATGGAAAATATTTTGCTTGACTCGTGCATTATATACATTCTCCGATTCTTGAAGATCTTTGCTGTTTTTCAATGTGCGAACGGTTTCTTTTTGCATTTTCAGAAACGTGTGTGCTCATAGATTTGGCTGAGTTTCAAACTTTCGGCATTTTTTTCGCCTCCTTGTGCTATTCAGCGTATTTTCGAGTGTTCTTCAGCCAGAAGAGTAAATTCTTTTCTTTCGCATTCTGGCCACAAGTACCTTTCCTTCCCCATTTGTCACTTCAGGGTAACGGGGACGAAGCGATTTTCTTTTGATTTTTTTTTTTTTTTTTTTTTTGTGACATATTTCTTTAAAAAAAATCATCGAGCTTATCGTCAGGAACTTATGTCTTTTGAATTTTAACAGGTTTTTTTAAACTTTCTCTCTTTGAAAAATAGTTTAATTTATTTTAGTTATATTAACGTCCCATTTTAAAGCAACATCAGGGCTACTTTGAGGCGGACTCTCAATCTTGAGCAGCGATCAGATGACGAGTGCGACACCTGAGCTGGACCCCCCTCTCCAAACTGTCACACCATACAAGCGGGAAGACATTTGGCTTCGACGGATTCAGAGTGTACCAGACCCACTTACATGACGGCTCTTGGGTGGAATCGGATTTTGAACCTGAAACACTCCGGTTTCGAAGCCGAGACCGTACCACCAGGCCACCGCCGCCTGTTCTTTTAATGCTGGTGTTGACTTCATTAGATAAGATTTTAACTTATTTATTGAATAATGGTAATGGTTTTATTAACTATAAAGAGAGAGAGAGAAAGAGAAATCTGTCAATCAAAAAAAAAATCAATGAATTTTTATAAAGCATAGCTGTGTTTAATTTTAATAAAGTGTAATTGTGTTTAATAAAGTTTACTTATAGATTTTCTTGTGATCTCTTAATGAATCTCTGATCGTTAGCAATTCGTGATTATAAAACCTTTCCTCACGTATTTCCGTATATCTATCAATGAAATAGGAATGCTGTATTAATTCCGTTATGAAAAATGCTATATATTCTTAAGGAAAAGCGAAAAGCTAATCGAAATTTGGAATGCCATAATTTTAAATATTTATCTTTTTAAAAAGAGGTAGACAGAATGAGCGTTTGAATAATATATTCCCTATAATGGTTTATCAAAATTTTAATTAGATTTTTAATTAATTTAAAACTTATACCATTTCTACAGTTTCGCTTCATTAATTTCGGAGCATATCATAACTCCGATATGATTACTAAAACTAGACACTATATTTATATTTATAATTCTTAGCATTCACATACTATGAACATCAAAAAGGATTTCAGTGAACATTTTATATATTGTAACAAAGGCAATATATACTTAAATATCGAAGGTAGTTTTAAATTAAGCAAAACCTTTGAATTTTATATGAAATTTATCTTTGAGTCCATGGTATATGCAGTTACGGCATTAATTTTTTTATTGCTGTATGAAGTATTTTTCGAATCAATAATTATCATTTTGCGACAAAAAACGTTAACATTGTCTACGTGTGTCAGATAAATTTCTTGTAGTGATAATTCTCCATAAAATCCTCAGAATGTTTCCATAAAAATCTTAAACTCACAAGATAGTGCTAAACAAAAACCATTTAAAAAGAGAAAAATTAGCTTGTAGAAGTGCAGAACATATTTTGGAGCGCCATCAACCTCCTTATTTCACGACAAGCATTTTGATAAATACATCCTCCAACAAATTTATCTCACCCTGAAGAATATCTTCACCCCCATTTTCCCACCTGTCTGCCCCAGACGGTCCTCAAAGAAATAAACACATCATCCGGCAGGGACAGACTTTACAATAATCTCCTGCGCCCTGCCTAACCCCCAACTAATCCACCCTCTCCTTTGGAGGGCGGGAATGATCAATATTGGGGAAAAGGGTGCATAAGTAGCGGCAGAAGACCCCTAGAGTTTGTCCAAGGAAGTTCGACCATTTATTTCTACATTTCACGGTTGATCGACAAGGCCTCTTACCCGTACCTGGTCCGACCCTTGCTAATGGTCTTCTTACCTCTCTTAAGGATGGATTCGGGATTCGATATGAAAAGGGGTCTGCGAGGGGGTGGAAAAAGGAAATTGATGAAAACAGGGATATCGCGTTCCAGTCCGGAAAAATGGAAAAGGGTGTGCGTGGTGGCGAGGACAGGAGTCTTGTTCTTGTCCTCCCTCCTGAACATATTATGTTACGTCCCTGGGATGGAAAATTTGGTAATCTTGGTCGCAGGATTGATGGTGGGGTGTCTTCGCCTGAGACACAAGCCGGAACAATTATGCTTGCTGATTGTGAGTAATTAGGGGTTGACCACTGGGCGGAAATAATGGAAATGGATCTCTTTTAATTGGGTGGTAGGGTTTCAGGAGGTGTTTGAGTGGATCGAATGAGGATAGGATGGGTCTTATTTGAAATATTCAGTATGCCAAGTAATGATCTGAAGAGGGGACTCAAGATTTCTTGCGGACTGCATTCAGTCAGTTTTACTTCTATTTAAGGCTTTTGTATTAAAATCAAGGCAGGGTTATAAAATAGACAAAGTAGGTAGCTGTGTAGGAGTCTCGAGATTTTTTGTGGGCATATTTAGGGAAATATGAGTTTTTGTCTTCATTAAATTAACAAGTTACTCGAGCATATTCAAATCAAAATCAAGAACCGTTTAAATTTCAGAGCATTATATTTAGAATTTTTCCATGTTTTAAAATTCGTCTCTATAAACCAGTGTGGTTTCAATATCTCCAATATTTTCAACTTCTCTAGCAGATTTTATATTAAGAACATTTCAATTTTGTTAGAGAAAGATCTGTCATTTATTCACCATTTTGTTCAAAATTATTTCACTATTAAATTAAAATTATTTTATTAGTATAGTTAATACTATGTTATTTTATTTATTGTTATTTTATTTATTTATTTACAGTTATTTTGAAGGTGATTCTAAATTAAATATTTTCCCATTCAATTAGATAAAATATATGTTACTTAAATTTTGCTTGTACAGTACATAAACAAAACATAATAAATTCCTTTTTTTTACTTTTGAAAGTTGAAGTGGTGAAGAGGACCCCAAATCATGTTTTGCTTAAAGACCCGTACAGTGTTTAATCCCACGATGCTTAAAATGTTACATATTTATTTTTGAGAGAAATTAATTTATGACAAATTATAATTGCAATGTGCAGCCAGCTACACGATATATTAAAGTGAAGAAATTTTGAAGGCATATTATTTAATTTTTTAAGTACTTTTTCGTGGAATTTTGTACATTTTTCACACTTATATTGAAATTTAAAACTGTTTTCAATCACTTAAAATATATCCGTTTTTTTACAACTTATATTTATATAATTATATTACGTACGCCTTTGAATCTAGTATCTTATTATTTCTCAGTGAATACTTATAAGAAGTAAAATAAATACATTTTAAGGAATCCTGGATCGTGGAGTCTAATGTTCTGAAATACATATTTTTTTTAAGTATGTTCTTCAAATTATAGGAATATTTGAGAACTAAAAATATAATTGCTCACCATCATATCGAATTTATATTACTAAATTAGGAGCTTTTCCTTAAAATTTCGTTTGAAATAAATGCATGTACAGAATCATGCAAATTTTGGAGATTTTGATACATAATAAGACCACTGTTTTGTATGTTGCATTAAAATTTGAGCATGTTTTTCTTATGATATATTTTTCTGATATTTAGTTTATTTTAACTTGGCCGGCCAGTTAAAATTAGCCCAGATAGGTCTTTAAATAAGGCACACATTAGTGTAACACTCACGCTCCATTGTTTAAAAATAACTAAAATATTACTTTTATTTAAATGACTCCATCAGTTATCTATGCTTAAAGGAGGCGAAATCGTTAAATTGCCAAAGAAAATTAGTGAAATCGTTCCAATTGTTGAGATTGACATCTATATCGATTTAATAATAATATTACTCGAAATGTAAAGACAGAGGTGGGGGGGCTGAGCTTCCATTTATTTCTGTAATATTATATTTTTTTATTATTCATTTAAATCAAAGGAAAATAAAATTAATATTTTAAATTTCAAATGTCTATTTGTTGCAACCTAATGTATTTTCTCCCTCTTCTTATCTATTTCGTTATACGAAAGTTTAATATTCTTCGATGTATCTTATTAAAGAAAGAATTTACTTTGACTTGATTGGTTTCTTCCATGTAAAAATACTCCTTATAACATGAGGTAATAAATAATTGTGTTAAGCAAACAGGTGTTCTTGATTGGCATCTATAAAACCTCCCATAAAAGCAACCAAAATTACCTCTCTGACGTATAGCGTCGCCCCTCCTACCTTTCTTTTATGCTTCGCAAAATAGAATTTTCCAGGAGATGAATCCAGAGTCCATAATGAGAAAAAAGTAATATTTACGCCGTCTAAAAATCCAAAAAGTTGTCGTGTCAATGACGTCAGTGATACTTTTTATTTTTATTTTCGCTGTTTTTCAATGTGTTTTAGCAAATATAGTTAAAAAAAACTGTATTTCTTATTTTCATTGCACAGAGAGATTGCATTTACATAAATAGCAATAAAATGCATGCATTGTTTTCTGTCAGTCAGAATGATAATTCTGTAGTAATTAAACAAATACAATTTATCAACTTAATTAGAATCATGTATATCTTTATAATTTCTATTTATGCCATAGCATAGTGAGTTTTCTTTCAGTTTTAATACCAGGTTACGAGGTTTGCAACGGATCTCATAATTTTAAACTGTGATCAGATGATGAGGACGACAAATGTGCCGATACCGGTTTCTCAAACATCTACACAAAAGTGAGGGAACGTTTGGTTAGTAAAATGAAATTCAGCGCCCACCAATTACACATACACGATGGTCTTTAATGGTATTGGGTCTCAAGGCCTTATAATCAGATCATTAAGGGCCGCGATGGCTAAGTGGTGAAATCTCGGCTTCGGAGACGGAAGGTTTCATGTTCGAGACCTGATTTCAGCAAATAGCCGTCGTGTAAGCGGGTCTGGTGGACGTTAAATCTGTAGGATCCAAACGTCCTCCTGCTGGTGTGATATGGAAGTTTGGAGGGGGTGGATTGTCTCAGGTGCCGTCCTCGTCATCTGTCCATGGTTCAAAAATACGAGGTTCATCCCAAAATAGCCGTAGTGCATTTAATCAATAAGAAGAAATAAAATACCAAAATTGGGTTTTGAAGTTCAAAAAAGTCTAAAACCTCAAAGCCTCGGTTTTTAGATGCAACCACCGATATTCGAAAATTACATCAGTTCTCGTATTCTATATGAGAATTATTCTATATAAGACAAAGTTAAAACAGAAATATATTTAGTACCTAAATAGCAACTTTTTATCCAAAGGGTGTTTTTTTTCCAACTATCCCATTATCTATCTATATAAAGAATATTCTTTATAATTCCTTCAAAAAGAATAATTATTTCTTATACATGTTGATGCAAATATATAATAATAAAAAATTATGAAGTATTTATTACAAAACAATTGTTTTATCCAAAGAGCGAACGATTTATTAATTCAAAATATTTCGTATAATTATTTACATAACATAAACACTAATAATAAAAACAATAATTGTTTCTTTACTCGCAGGTTGATTAATAAAAATAATTTTTAAATATTTATTGTAAAACAGATGTTTTTATTTCAGCTGGTAAACTATTAATTCATGCAAACGATTTATTAAAAAAAAAGAAAGAAAAAAAAAAACCCCGCTGCATAAAGACGTTAGAAATGAAATTTTTTAGAGGTTTCAGATTAAGGGAGAAAGCAAATGATGCAAAACACTATTTGGAAGCGTTGTTTATTGAAAACAGTGTGGCTTCATGACAAATGATCGCATTTCAAATTCACAAGCAGTTTCAACCAACAAAATTGGATTTTTCCATCCAATAAAACACTAAGCTGATTTCACAGTCAATTGATCTCATGCGATACAGAAACAAAATCCGATCGATAGCAAATTCATAAACGAAAAAATCAAAACATTCTCGCACGCATTGTTTTTTTCTAAAGAAAACATTCTCGGGACATCGCTTTATAACGCCCAATCTATATCAAGACATGATTGAAAAATTCAAAAAGTAAATAAATAAGGAAGAAATTTAACTTCGGAAGATTGTTTTATGTGCTTCAAAATGGCAACTTTATCCGATTTCGATAAAAAAACATTCTAAAGATGGAAAGCAATCAAATATGAAATTCGCATCTGTGTAGCATGCAAATTCCATATACATGATTTTAGATACTTGTAACTGATTTCAAATTGAATTTAGAGAGCGACTGAAAATCTATATCTCTGGGGATAAAAGGGATTTTCATTTTTTTTTAACTTTCATTTTTTTAAAAGGATAGGTTATTTTCTTTTCTTTTAAGCTTATGTTAAACGATGTATTTTTGGATAACTGTCTACATTTTATCGTGTATAAGCAATTTTTTATCAGGGCTAGTATTAACATAAATGTATTTCGTTTTCCAATTGAATTTGTCTGATATTGATATCTTAAAAGTTCATTTTAAATCATTTTATATGTTATAAATCGCCATGAATTCTAGCAAGTAAATATTGGATTCATCTAACCTTTCGTTGTATTGCTATTCGTTGTATCAAATATGCTGTTTTTATGTAGAATAAAATATGGCTTGGGTTTGTTTTATCAACATTTAGTCGGTTAAAAATTTCTCTTTTTGTTTCGACATACCTTTTTCTAATGCAATTGGAGAAATCTATACAAAATAATAAAAAATCCCATGAGATGTGCGTGTGTGTGTACTTTACTGACTCATTTTGACATCTACACAAATGGAAAGAATTTTAAGAATTCACTGTAGATATTTTATAGTTCTCATATTTTTACAAAAAATAAATATTAGGATTTTGAAAGCATCATTATTTTATCTCAACACTTTTAATCAACTTCGGATTTCAGATTTGTAAAGATGGAATATTGTAATTGATTTTATATCATTTCTTTAAGTCTTGGCGTTTTCGAACTTTAGATATTTGTGTGTTATGGATTGCCATATATTATTTTAATATTTCTTATAATAATTAAGAGTTAATCGATTAACTTAATTACATTTTGATTTATGTTATTTATAACATCTGATATTAACTAATTTCTATCTCAGTTAATAAAATAAGATGCAAGTGTGTGTATGTGTGTTGGTACCATTTAACTTAGAGATACCAAACTTGACACATAGAAAATGTGCACCTTGGAGCGATTTTTTTAAATGTAATAATATTTTTTATTAATAAAAAATTAAGCAAAATTTGGGTATTTTCAATGATAACTTCCGAAAATATTATTGCACAAATGCATTTTATACCATTCCAAAATTTTAAAAAAATTGTTTCTTTAATGACACCAATTTACAGTCCTTATTTTCCTTAAATTTGGATAATTCTTAAAAAAAAAAATATTTCTTTTCCTAATTTATAGTTATTGATCATAGTGTTAAACTGAAATGAAAGACGTTTTGATTGTTTCATCGAATATATAATCCAGTGTTTTTTTTTCCGTTGCCGGAACTTGAAGAAGTTTTCTATAAAAAATAAAAGATAAATAAAAATGTAAAAGGTAGATAAAAGAAGTTAGATAATAAAAATAAAAATATAAGATAAACAAAAATATAAGAAATAAATAATAAAATATAAGAGATAAATAATAAAATGCAAGAGATTAATAATAAGAATATGAGAGAAAAAAGATAAATAAAAATGAGAAGTTACAATATTGCGAAATTTAAAAGATATATTAATTGAATACTTTACGTTTTTAATAACGCTGTGCTGTTATGGGACAGTCTCTATTAGAATGGCTCATGTACACCATTAATATAACTTAAGTATGATAATTAAAATAACATGCCGTTAAAGTTAATCAATTTAGCTGAATTGTGGATATGAAGTTATATCTAAATGATATAAAAATATAAAATATAATATAACCAATATTTCCGGAAACCAGCTGTTCGTTCGAGGCTACTTGCTAAAAGTAAATTTGCAATAATATACAAAAAAAATGGTAAGTTACAATATTGAGAAATTTAGGAGCTAGATTAACTAAATGGTTATGCTTATAGTGGAACTATGATGGCATATGGCCTATTTCTAGGGGAAAGATTCATGTGCAAAATGAACAAAATTTTTATAAAATTATTGGAAAGGCCATAAATTTAATCTTTCACAATTTGTTGCTTAAGAACTATTTATAGAAGGTATCATGGATATAAAGTTATGTCGATTAAAATGAAATACAACCAATATCTGTTTAGAACATCTGGTCATGAAAGTAGGATGGTATATAATTATAAAAAATTAGTAATTATAGACCAAAAGGGGAAAAATAATTAAAATTATGTTTTTAGAACTTTACCAAAAGATTATTTTAAAATTTATATTAATTAGCTGAATTTATTATACTGTTTATTAATCGCAACGGTTTCTCATTTTAATTATCGTCTGCGTTATTGATGTAGATTCGTCATTACTTTCTCTGAATTTTATCTTAAGATATATGCAAAAACAAATACTAGTAAAAACTGTCTTTATAGCAGTAAACTATTTTTTTAGAGTAGAAACATGACTGGACTATACGAAGCTTTGACTTATGAATAAAAAGAATTGAAATATATTTACCTATTAATTCATGAATAAAAGAAGTAAATGCTTACTACTATTTCTAATAGGCAGAGCCATTTACCCTGCGTTTTCCCAAATTATCTAATAAAAATTATTAGTCTTCTAAAAACTGAATTTTAATTCATTTGTTAACATTTATAAACATTTTATTATTGCAATGAATTAACTTTAACAATCTCAAGTTCCATAATGAACTACAATTTCATCTTTTACGCTTTTAATGAAGTAAAACTTCAAATTCTTCAATGAAGAACTCAATTATAGTTCATCTTTTAATGAGTTTGTATCGAATTGTCAAGCTCTGTATTGAGAGATAAATATTCACTTTTAATGATCGTTTCTTGAATTCACGAAGCTGTTTTCTGTAAATGTCTATTTCGCATTAAAAAAAACTAACGCTCCTGCGTTAACTGGGATATGAACTGATTTCATCAAAACCAAATCTTGTACATTTAATAGTGGTGACCTAAAATCTCACTTGTCCGGTATGCTCTTCTTTGGATTCAGGATTCAAAAGGGGGAGAGAGGGTAAAAGTATCACCCGTTGGCCAAGATGACCCAGAGAACCCTAGATAGCTCCTGAAGTAGAAGTTAAATTAAATTCTTAAATGTGGAGTAAATCGTCATTATGGATGATTTCCAAGAGAAATCGTTGCTGTATCGCAATAGACTTATAGTTTTAGAAGAATGCTGCTTTAGATCACAGCCAAAGGATGCATCCCATAATTTTCTGTCTTCCATCGAATTTCTTCACCTATAGCATACCTAAAACAATTATGCTGCTGGGAGATGTGCTTGCTATAGAAATTCTGATTATAAATTTCCAATTTCTATTCTAAAAAGAACACACTCTATAAAACCGAGCATAGGTTAATTTATCGACTTGGTACCAAAAGATCGTTTAAAATAAAAAGTCCTTGGCATGAAGAAAGAAATGTATGAAGATTCTAAAAGAACTGGAGCATGATATCATCTTTGATTAAATGACTTTAAATGTCCGCATTAACCATCATGACAGTGATTATGGACTTTAACAGAACACTGTGTGCTAGCTTCTTTTTTACTTTCTTTATGATGTATAGAGTAAGTATTGCAATTGTCAAAAATAAGATTCATTCGATATTTTGAAAAATCTTTACGTTTCAAATCTCCATGAGTTCGGAAAATACATTTTTGCGATTATGTCGATCTTTTTATAAATATAATAACTCAAAAATGCTTTGGCCTAGTGGATTGAAACTTTGTTTATGGAATTAAGCCCAGATTTATTGTTTTCTATTAAATTATGAACGAAATCATTTCACAAGAAATCTATCTGTCTAATAGCCCTAACACAAGGGAACTTTATTACTCAAAGAGATAGATAGATAAAGTTTGGCACACAGTTTTAGCATCTAAGATATAGATATAAAATTCTCAATGGAACCGTCAAATGGTTGACCATCTCTTGGTCTATATTTTTGCATGCATTAAGTGCAATATCACATAAACAAACACAATGACTTAAATCAATGAAATTAAGTATGTTATCTTGTGATTTAAACTGCAATTTCGCCTCAAATGTTGATGTCAATCGACCAAAGCGTCTAAAATACATTTTCTCACCATTGATTTAGTAAAAATTCCATATTCTTACCAATAATCTCTATTTTTTAACTATCATTCACCAATGCCATGTTAAATATTTGGTGCCTTAACCAAGATCCGTAATTCTATGGGAATGAAATGATATATACCTTTAACAGTTAGTTTGTAAGGAAGATTCTGAAAGAACTCTTCTTTAGTATCCTAAGTTCTTCTTCATGCTAAGAGGATACAGTTTAACTGTAAATCTCATTAAGTAATGTTAAGTAATGTGGCTTGCTCTGTTTTTTTTACAACATTACTAATAGTAAATAATTTCTGCCGTATGATATTTCAGCTAATAGTTATTTTGAAATAGATATGAAGAAGAAGATTTCATCAAATAGATATAAAGAAGAAGATTTTCTTTCCCTTTAACACAAAACGCCCGGTAATATTGGTTAGATAATTCCACGCTGTTACATTCCATTCCATATGTCGAATGACAGCATAGAAAAATCGTGTAATATCTTATGCTATTAGAAAGAAAATCTTGAGAAAAATGAAGATCATCCTCTACTTTCTAAAAATAACTATACATATCATTTACAAAAAAAAAAAAAAAATCGAATCCAAATTGGAAAAAATCCTTTATGACTGTCGGAAACCAAGTCCACTTACACCAAACAATTCACAACGATCTAAAAAAGAAATACTTATCAATTTTTTTTTTCTTTTCCGCTTCTCACAACTTCGTATTCGTCTGTCAACTCAACTCAACTCTTGAGGCAAACAACCCTCTGATGATTTGGACGAAGTGTCTTTATCTACATAACTCTACAAATACAAACGATTCTGCGAAGGCAAACAAAGCAAGCTGAGAAGAAAGAGAGGAGGTATCATTTCTTTTTCTTCCTTTTTTTTTCTCTCTCCTCTACCTTGTTATTCAGCTCACGTGAAGGAAAGATATTCCTTCTTCTTCTTTTTTACTTTTTCTTTATTTTTGTAGGAAAAGACTTCCTTTTCCTATCGATCTAAAATAAATACTAAAGGGGGTGGAGGGGGTCAGAAGAGGAAGGAAGGAGTGGGGAGAAGGAGGGGAGAGATTAGCAACGGTGTCACGAACAGTTCGAAAGATGATTTTGATATAAAAAAATAAATGAAGAATCTTTTTTTTTCCTTGAGAACTCGGGGGTGGTGCTTTTTTTTCTAATATTTTTTTTTCTCTTGGTCCCGGAGAGCTATGTTCAAGACCACACCTAGCAATCAATGCTGGGGTGGAATCCCCCAACGAAACTGAAATTTCCAAATACCAAAAAGATAAGTTTCCCATTGGACTTAGATCGACATAATGCTATTCTTTTTTTCTTTCCCTTCCTTTTAATTCTTTCTTACTTTTTTCTTTTTTTCTTTCCTCCAGGGGAAAGTTGATAGAGGGAATGATCATCTTTTAGTTGTTGATAAAATATGTTCTTAAATGCTCTTCTCCAATGCGTTTCCTTGGGGATGTTTTGTCATGATCGTTTTACTAGGGAAATTCGGAAGTTAAAAAGAAGATTCTATTAATTACATTAGCAGATAAAAGATAAGAAGTTCAGATAATAAAATACTTCAAAATAGATTTCCTCTTATTTAATATTCAACTTCGCAGAATAAATTAATAATTTTAAAGGTATTTTCTTAGATAATTCAATAAAAATAGTCGCTTCAATACGTTTTCGAAAATGATATATAAAATTAATTTATCAGTTTATTAGATGAGCAATTTATTTTCAGACTACATGATGCTCACGAAAGGGGGGGGGGGTAAAGATTCCTTGTAAATATTTATTTTGAATCGTAATGTGATTTGTGAAAATGAATACACGATAGACGATGTCTAAATGATATCTGAAATATCGAGAGATTTTAAATGAACCAGGTCCTCTTATTTTTTTTTCCTCCAAGCGAAACTCAAATGATGGCCATCTGAAAGTTCCACATGTATGTATTTCCGCTGAAGGTCTTCCAGGGTAGCAATATGGTCCAATGTACAGAAGACAAATTGCTTCATCATATGCAACCTAGCTGTTCCGTGTTATCCTCAACCAAAAGATGTAAACGTTTTATTTGACATGGGTTCTTGATTCATGGACTTGCTAGGCATACTAGGCCAAATGAGATTAGACCAACAAGTGGACCATCCGTCATTACTGACAATTCTCATAAATCGATTCTCAAATCAATGATTATCCGACTTTGGCGAAATTGCCATTAGTTTATCTGCAACTGGCATATTAAAGACTAGTAGCATTGCTGTCAAGTCTTTCTCTCACTCCCTCATTTCATTTGGTTTTGATTTTTTTTTTTTTTTTTTGCTGCACACACTCTTCCAAGATAACCACTCTTTGTTGTCCCTCCCTTATCAATTGTTATAGCCTGTGTTCAGATTGATCGTAGGTGTACTATATAAAAAATATGCTCGCTAGAGATATTATATGTAAAGAAGCTGCCAAATCAAGCTCCATAATCCATATAACTATGACAAGTGCTACCAAGTTATAAAAGATTTGGCTTGCCTTGTAAGGGAGTCACTGATTTGAAACACAGTTTCATCAAGTACATATATTTTTACGTGTATAATGTCTTCAAATGTTTTTTCTGACGTAGCATGGAGATAGGATCCCCACAATCGCTCTAATCTTTACGCCCTTGAAAATTTCTTCGAAATCGATAAAGGATCGTGATGGCCTAAAAGCAGATACCGAATTTGAAAGTTGGTTTTATTAAATGCTTGCCAGGCATGAGGGTATAGAGCGCGTTAAAACCGCGTAAACATCTGCAGGTATATTGTGAAAAGCAAATAAAGAATTAGTTGTCGCCCTTGTTTCTATAGTACACCCGATTCGAAAAATTGCTTTGCTGGACTGGTAGCAAACTTATAAATTTTATACCCGATTCCATCAAATAACCTATCTTGTATGCTAATCTAGTACACGTCACATTTGCCAGATCCTACAGATGTGATGTCAAAACGTACTAACAGATTAGTGTCGGTCTTGTTTTTACATCTTTGACTGTGCTTGGATCAAAAAATGATTTTGGAGGTCTGGTAGTAAATTTATAGATTGAGGCCCGATTCCATCAAATAATCTGCAGTATATGCTTATCTAGTACATGTTAAACTATACAGTTGCTCCTATAGGTGTGGTGTGAAAATGTAACAACAGATTAGTGTCGGTATTCTTTTTACATCTTTGATTATGTCCAAATTGAAAAAGGGCTTTGGTGGCCTGGTATCAAAATTCTAAAGTTGAGATCTTGATAATATGTCTTGTATGCGGAATTGGAGCACATTAAATTCGTCAGATGCTCCTAAAGGTTTGATGTGAAAAGGTAATTGCAAAAAGTGTGGTCTTGCTTCTTTGACTATGTCCGAATTGAAAAATAGCTATAATGACTTGATAGCAAAGTTATTTATTTGAGACCTGATTCCATCAAATAATCGGCTGTGTAAGTTTCTGGCACTGATTAAATCCGCCAGGGTTAAAATATGTTTTCTTTGATTCTTCAGTGTGAAGAGAACTGCTAGTTTTAAAATCACCCTCGTCAATTAATCACGATTTAAAATAGACACGATCATTTCAAATGAAATATAGCATTTGTATAAAAAGAGAAAAATAAACAAGAAAGCTGTTTTATACAAATTTCCTTTTTTTAATAACAATCTGTAAAATTTGCCAGTGTTTCAATTCTGTGAGAAAAATACCAGAACAATAAATTTCGTATTGATAAAAATTCAAAGTATTTAAAGATATGAAGAATTCCCTACATTACTTAGTTTTTATCCCCCAAACTTTCCAATGCAGAAGTTATTCCCTGAGAAATGAAGTAAAGAATCGTTCGAGATGAAATAGCGTCATTATTTGTCTTCCTTAATGTCTCCCAACATCTCCATTTCTTTAGAGACAGTTCAGACGCCGCTATTTTTTTACAGATCATCTGCAGCTGAAATATTACTTTCATATATATTCTTTTCCTTTTATTATTACCCATTTGTGTATTAACAGTCTGGAAGTTGAAAGCCATATCGCCCTGATAAGAGGCAAATTTATAGACAGAAACGAAATTTGTGGATGGAATTGTCATTGTCACTTGATCGAAGTTCTTCGTCTTTAGATGGTTGCAGTTACTTAGTGCCTGATAAATGGTGTCATATTTCTGTTATTTCGTCTGATGTATTTTGTTATTTATTATTAAGTTATAAAACTGAATTATTATTATTATTTTGCTAAAATGAAATAATATATCGAGTTTCAATCATTATTTTATGACAATTGCATTTAATGCATGCGTATGAAGTAATATAATAATTTGTTTTGCTTTTTTACTTTCTCGTTTACAAAGTATAGAAAAAGCATCATAATCATCAAAAACTTCAAACTCCAAATTATCATGAATGTTTTGGACTTCCCTGGGTTCAAAAAACAAAATTTTTAAAAATGTACTTCTGTCTGTCTGTCTATTTGTGACAAATATAACTCAAAAAGGCTTTGATCTATACAAATGAAATTTGGCAAATGGTCTTTATACAAAATTTTCAGCAAAATTTGCTCTAAGGAGGTCTGTCTGTTCGAATGTTTGAATATAATTCAACAAAATTTGCTCTAAGGATGTCTGTTTGTCCGAATGTTTGAATATAATTCAGCAAAATTTGCTCTAAGGATGTCTGTTTGTTCGAATGTTTGAATATAATTCAGCAAAATTTGCTCTAAGGATGTCTGTCTGTTAGAATGTTTGAATATAATTCAACAAAATTTGCTCTAAGGATGTCTGTTTGTCCGAATGTTTGAATATAATTCAGCAAAATTTGCTCTAAGGATGTCTGTCTGTTAGAATGTTTGAATATAATTCAACAAAATTTGCTCTAAGGATGTCTGTTTGTCCGAATGTTTGAATATAATTCAGCAAAATTTGCTCTAAGGAGGTCTGTCTGTTCGAATGTTTGAATATAATTCAACAAAATTTGCTCTAAGGATGTCTGTTTGTCCGAATGTTTGAATATAATTCAGCAAAATTTGCTCTAAGGATGTCTGTCTGTTAGAATGTTTGAATATAATTCAACAAAATTTGCTCTAAGGATGTCTGTTTGTCCGAATGTTTGAATATAATTCAGCAAAATTTGCTCTAAGGATGTCTGTCTGTTAGAATGTTTGAATATAATTCAACAAAATTTGCTCTAAGGATGTCTGTTTGTCCGAATGTTTGAATATAATTCATCAAAATTTGCTCTAAGGAGGTCTGTCTGTTCGAATGTTTGAATATAATTCAACAAAATTTGCTCTAAGGATGTCTGTTTGTCCGAATGTTTGAATATAATTCAGCAAAATTTGCTCTAAGGATGTCTGTTTGTCCGAATGTTTGAATATAATTCAGCAAAATTTGCTCTAAGGATGTCTGTTTGTTCGAATGTTTGAATATAATTCAGCAAAATTTGCTCTAAGGATGTCTGTCTGTTAGAATGTTTGAATATAATTCAGCAATATAACTAACTACAAAACGGGGAGAGCTAGGCAAATTAAATTCGGGATTCGGATTTAAGATCTATAGTGTAGACATTTATCAGATTTTGAGTCAACTCCAACAAAGGGTTGATTGTCTATCGGTCTGTTCTTTCAGAAACATGTTAATGCAATAACTCAAAAACTTAATGGCCTAAGCATATCAAATTTCGTACATCTAATTTTTGATTCAATTGATCGGTTGAGAAAAAGAATATCTAAGAAATAAATTCGATTTTTTGATATTATTAATGTTATGGCAGGGATTAATTTCCAAATAACTCGCATGGGATGACGCGATTTAACTCTTTATTTGTCACAGTTGTTTCGAAAAAATATGTATTTTCATTAGCCCTTATGGGAGATCTACAAATCCAAATGTTTTACATGGGTATTGTAAACAAAACGTGATATGTATTTTTGAGTAATGTTTGAAATAACTTTCTAAAAATAAATGAAATTAAAATTAATATTTTAAAAATAAATTGCTAAGAACATGTAAATATATTATATATATCCTACATAATATGTGCATTCCAAAATGTTTTACTGCAATGTTTCTCCATTTGCATACTAAAAGGTTAATATCGTTATTCAGCAAACGATAATTTAAAGAAAGTCCCTGTTAAAAGGGTAACTCTGAGTTATGGTAAAAAGGTTATTTCTTTTTATAAAGTCTGTCTGTTGAGTAACGGCGCTCAGCATGAAAAATTGTTTGGTCCATAAGTATCATAATTCATACAAATATACATTGGAATGTGGGAGTATACACCTGGGAGTAATTATTCTTTTCTTTTTTATTATTAATTAAAATTTTAATTTTTAAAAAGTGAAGCAAAAATTTTATTAGTTAAAAGTGATGTTTTTCGCTGTAACGCCCATAAATATTCTTGTAAAAAAATGATTTGTATTCTTTTTAAAATGTAATAAAAATGTCTTTATAATAATACTTATTTAATTTTTGAGCAAATTTCTCCTAAGTTTTTAAAATTTTTGAAAATTGTATATTTTTCTAATTTTTAAGAATAAGCTTCATTATAGAGCTATAATTAGAATAATTTTCATTGTTCCCAAAAATACCAAAAAAATATTTAATCTCGTGGGTGTTTTTTTTTTTTTTTTTTTTTTTTTTTTTTGCACTGCTGAAAGATAAGGATGAAATTTCTGTTTATTATCTGCTCAATTTGCTTAAAATATCACAAAAGGATTCTGTACCACCGAAAAACCACGTCATAAAAAATAGATTATTGGGACATTTACATTTTTGATGATATTACGATAAAATAATATGACTTTAAAGTCTGTTCCAATTTGTTGCTTGAAACTGATTTCTCGAAGAAATCATATAATCAAGTTATATAAAAGATATTTAATTAAAATTAAACACAATGTTCTCGGCGAATGAACTGGTCACAGAAGATGGTAAGTTTAATGATAAATTTATTGTCTTATTTGAATATCTTTCCATTTTTCAAAAACATTCATTTTATTAAATATGTTGGAAATCATCTAAAATTTATCTATCAGTTTCTTCACTCATGGTCTTATGAGAATTCTGTAACAATTTTACACATACATGTCATGATTTCTGTTATCATTATAATATTATAAACTGAATAATAATTCTGCCATCATTATAATCTTATAATCTGAATAATAATTCTGTCATCATTATAATTAAAATTTGAACCTACTTTATACCACATATCAATATCTTACACTGGAGTTTACTTCAAAAACAATATCAATTCAATATCGTTGTCAGTAAATGATGACTCGAATTTCGCAAAGCATGTGCTAAATTATGGTAAAAAAGATTACTTAATAATAATTTCATTTTCATTTAATCATATTTTTCTTTCCATTTTTCTAGAAGCATTCATTTTACTTAATATGCTGGAAATCCTCCAAATTTGGGTGTTTTTTTTTTCAAATCATAATGTCATCAAAAGTTTATAACAATTTTACACATATTTGTAATGATTTCTATCATCATTGTAATCTTTGTTCTCGTCCAGACCTACTTTAAAATGCTACACATCAATATCTCACTCAGTAGCTTGCTTTAAAAACTTGCTGCTCCGAAATTTAATATCATTACTCAACAAATGATGATTCAGATTTCGCAAACTCTAGGCCAAATTATTGTAAAAAATATCATGTAATAATAAAATCATTTTTCTTTTATCACATCATTCCATTTTTCAAGAATTATGTATTTTAAGTACTCTAAGCGTTATCCACTTTTTCCCAAATCATAACCTCATCAAAATTTTGTTGCAATTTTACACATACTGGCTACGATTTCTGTCATCATTATAATCTTTGCTCTCGTTCAAAATGCCATACATCAATATCTCACACAGTAGTTTACTTCAAAAACTTGTCCGTCCCGCAATTTAACATCGTTACTGAACAAATGATGATTCAAAGTATACGGCGAGCGACATTATCTCGCCAATTAGGCTCGGCTTGTCCGATAAATGTTTCATCGCTTGGCATTTTCCGAATACCGGAACATCATTATCAAGAAAGGCAAGCCGACTCAAAAGCTGAGCCGCCAAGATTAATGTCCTGACTTAAAGAGTACCCGAAGCAAGTGTTGGGTTTTCAGTATGTTAAGCTGAGTTATTGAGCGACGGGATGCCTTGACCAGTATGGCAAGTTTCCCATTAAACCGGAGATCTCGAATATTTAGTTTCCTCCAGAAAATTGAGATTTTCCGTGCTTGATTTGAGGAGCATCAGAAATTAAATTCTTGCTGCGTATCTCTGGTTGCATTAATTGGTTCAGATGTTATAAGATATCGATCGCATTTAAGGAGTAATTAAATTGTTTGACTCAGAAATGAGTAATGGCAGTGCCAAAATTACTTTACAATGAAATATGGAATCTCTGTATATTTATGATGAGAATATGTTTTTTTAATTTCTGGTATTTGAAGTATATAAAGAATAAAATATTGCAGTCGTCAAAATATTGTCCAATCCTCACGTTTCAGATATTTTTGGGTCCGAAAAACACATGTTTGGAATAATGTCTGTTTGTGAACATGATAAATGAAAAATACTTCGATCTAGATGGATGGCATTTGGTACGTTATATTTAGATCAAATTTTCAGATTTCTATTCATTTTCATATGAATTCCAAACTTGTCTGCTCAATGAATTCGAGTACAGCAAAACAAAATTTGTTAAAAAGATTAAATTTAATAAAAATTTTAGAATCTAAACCACGAATCCTCATTAAATTTTGAATAATTAAAAAAAAATTCGTTGTCAAAGAGATTTTGAGACACTATATTCATAGACAGATATACAAAAAAGCATAATTCAAACCAGTTGGAGTGATCTACCAAAAACCTTTTTTATATTTTCTCAAATAAAGGCGTTATCCTAGATTACATTATTATGAATTATCCGTGTATATTAATTATAAAATATTCTTCATTGGTGTGAAATTGGCATTTTTAATCTACAAGTTTTTTGGCGATGAATCCCGGACATGTGGTTAATAACATCTAAAAATCGGATTTGTGTTTTAGACGAGTTTTTTTTTCTAATCGATGGGAACAAAAAGTGGACACAAAACTACATTTGTAATCACAAAATTCAATATCATATTTGAAATATTTGAGCGATCACATATTTCTAAAAATACAGATGAACAAATGGTCACTTCCTCGTCTCATTTAGCCCAAACATTGTCAAGTGTATATACTATAGACATTAGCTCTATGTTAGAAATTTTGTCTATCTAGTTCTTTTCGGTCTGTAGTTATCGTATTAATTATATTCGAATATTTGGGCAGACAGACTCTACTTCTGAACCGAGTTTGCTGAAAATTTGATAAAAATCAACAAATTTCATGTAACTGCCATATACCAAATTTCATTCGTCTTGTTCAAAGTGGTTTTGAGTTGTCATTGTCACAGCCAGATAGACGGACATTTTCTAAAAATGTGCTTTTCGAACTCAGGAAGGTGTAAAACGTGGAAATTTGTCAACATCCTAAATTTAATTTTTTTTTTTTTTTTTTACAATTACAATATTTTCTCTATACTACATATATGAAAAAGTAAAAATATATGTGTTTGGACCTGGGGAGATATAAAACTCAAGAGTGTCGGCGTCCTGGCATAGGGGTAGCGCGTCTTCCCCGTGATCTGGGCGTCCTGGGTTCAAGTCCCGGATTGGGCATGGTTGTTGTTCTATCTGTGAGATGTGTGAATGTGCTCTCCTGTAAAAAGGCGTTGTGCAAGCGAATGAGTGATGCGTGAGTAGCTAAGTCGTACTCTTGGCCCTAGTTGGCACGACTATAAAGACAAGAGAAGCTCCCCAATCGGCTTGAATCGCTGTCTTCGTAACAGCGGGCTTGTCCATGGCAAGTGCCATAAAAAAAACAACAAAACTCAAGAGTTGCAACAAAATTCCGATCTCAGAATTATTCTCTTTTCACATAAAATTACAAAAGTGAACACTTGATATCGACTTTACAATAAATAATTTAGTATTATGTGAAAGAAATAAAGTCTTTAAATCAAATTTTGTCCAGTCGCATAATTTTCCTACATGTTCTTTCGGCGTCCAAAGAAATGAAAATCAGCAAACAGAAAATTCAGACTGCAGGAAATCTCTTCTAAAAGAAGGGGAAATGGAAAGTATTCGAACCATCTTTCACTTGATTTCCATTTGTTTGGACCTTAGAGAGGGACGGGAAAAAGAAAGAGTTAGAAAGAAAAAAGTTCCGAGAAGATGATAGCAAAGGAAGAGGCAAATGTATGAACTTTCGGAATTTCGAGTCGTGTGTTTCTTTTTCTTCGGCGTCATTCTTTCAAAAAAGGAAACTAAATGTTTGAGTTTAGAAAGTCAATTGTTGCAAAACAATATATGCCTACTACCGAACTGTGTTCATGAAATCCTTTTATAAAAGTAAATCGATCTTTTTAAAGGGATTTTATGAATACATGGTGTTTAAAATTGACACGTTATTTTTAAATATTTATGTGGAGTTAAATAAATTATTGTGTTCACATTTACTATTTTCCCAAGACATCACTATTTTTTAGAAAGTATTGCAAACACACGATTATCTACCTTTTTAAATATTTGACCAAGTTAAAAATGTAATTCTTCGTAATAAATTTTGATTTTTTTTCCTTTAAGAATTAAATCAATATTACATTATGCTACTTTTTAAGATGCTGCTTTTAGTTTACACTTACTTTTATTTACTTTACTTTTATTTAATTATGCTACTTTTTATTTTACATTATGCTACTTTTTATTACTTTACTTTTATTTAATTATGCTACTTTTTATTTTACATTATGCTACTTTTTATTACTTTACTTTTATTTAATTATGCTACTTTTTATTTTACATTATGCTACTTTTTATTACTTTACTTTTATTTAATTATGCTACTTTTTATTTTACATTATGCTACTTTTTATTACTTTACTTTTATTTAATTATGCTACTTTTTATTACTTTATTTTACATTATGCTACTATTTTAAATTAGCCATATTTGGCGACTTGTTGGTCCAGCAGAATGAATGGTCGTTGGAAATTTTAATTAAATATTTTGAGTAACTATATTTTAATTGTTTTTTTTTGACAAAATAATTTTAAACTTGACATTTTGAAAAAAAAAAAAAAAAAGATACAACTCATACTATTTTAGATGCTTTACCAGTTCATTCAGCTATGCATTTCCTTAATTTTCTGTCTGTATTTTTTACAATCAATTAGAAGAAAAGAAAAGGAAGCAGGGATAAAAAAAAGGAGGAAATTTAAAAACATTTCACAATTGTTTGCTTGTAAAACCTTACTTTGGTTGGAAGTTTTTGAAAATTTTTTCAATAATTTTCAAAAAAATATATTATACTTTAATTTTTAGTAATATTACTTTGTAATACTAATACTATTTTTAATAATAATAATAATAATATATTAATAATATTGCTTTTAATAATGATGCTTTAAATAGAAATCTATTTAAAGCATCTTTAATTTTCATAATTACTTTAATTTTCAGCAATGGAAATGCCATATGAAATATTAGTAAGAACAATAACTTGTGGGAATATTCTCAGAAACACTTTCTCGCATAATCTATTATAAAAATTTTATTTTCCTTCTACTGTATAAAATTACGGACCTTCGGTGAATCGACGAATGGATTCAATCTCATTGGAGAACAATAGTTTTGAAATAATGATATCTGGCATGGATTTGGAAATTTTGTAAAATCTGTTGTGTGATCCATGGCGATTCATTCCTGGCGTGTGATTAATATTATTTTAAAATCGACTTTGTACTTTAGGCATGTTCTTTCCACTCGATTGGAACCAAATTTTAACACAGATCTACAATAATAGTGAAAAAATCACGCACAAAATTTCATATTTTTAAGTAAGTGCGCTTTTGAGATATCGCATTAACAAGTTTGTATAAGTATAGGTTACAGAAAGTCGATAGTCAGTCTTTTATAAAGTACTTACTGACTTGCCCTAAGAAGTTGAAAGTATGAATAAAAATGGGGGTTTGGTATAAAAAGTGTTCTTTTTGAGTCGTATGGAAGGGGAAATTGGAAATGAATATTTTAAGAACTCTATCGTATTCAGCTGTTTTGTCTTCCGATCCGCGCTTCCGTTGCATTTGGGTTATCTTTGGAAATTTAATCCGTATTATCATTCATTTGAGTTTTAACGAAATTCATATTCCTTATTTTAATATGTTAGATTATCTTCTAATTTTGAAGCTAGACGACCATCATTCTGAAGGACGTTGTATTTTTTTATCTTTAATTTTTTCGGAATACACTTTTCATAATTTATTTTTAAATTACAGTAAAATATCGTAGTCAATTTTTTTTTCGGACTCATTAATAGGAAATGATTTTTCAAATAAAATCAAAGTTTATTTAATTTGAATGATAGTTAATATTTGAAAATATAAAAGTAAGGTATTGTCTTTAAAACACACAACTGTTTAAAAGTTTTGTACTCTAGCATACTCGAATATGGGTAAAAGAAATCAGTGAAAAAAATCCCTCTATCTTAACAAACATAAAGAAACTGGGTGTAAAATAATCTGGCAGGCAATCTTGTAAGAAAGAATGATCCTATACTCGTGCGTGGAAAGAATATTCTATAAATCATAAGGAAGGATATAGTTTTGTAGAGGAACGAGACTCTTTATAACTTTGTTATGAGGTAGATGAAAATAATAGACGAGTTTCAGGAACAGCAATTCAATTATTTTCTAAGTTCCATATTTTACAAGACAAAACAAACACGAACACGAAAATACACGACACTCACTAAAATACAATCTAATAATGACCTCGAAGAAGGTTTGTGGGAAATATACCTTGATGTTAATAAGGTAACGCCATCTGTTGTATCAAAAGAGAAGGTAGTAGACTTATGTAATCGCTACAGGGAAAAATATATATATATATATATATATATATATATATATATATATATATATATATTATTCTTTGTAGAGGAACGAGACTCTTTATAACTTCATTTTGAGGAAGATGAAAATAATAGACGAGTTTCAGGAAGAGCAATTCAATTATTTTCTAAGTTTCATATTTTACAAGACAAAACAAACACGAACACGAAAATACACGACACTCACTAAAATACAATTTAATAATGACCTCGAAGAAGGTTTATGGGGAATATACCTTGATGTTAATAAGGTAATGCCATCTGTTGTATCAAAAGAGAAGGTAGTAGACTTATGTAATCGCTACAGGGAAAAATATATATATATATATATATATATATATATATATATATATATATATATATATATATATATATATATATATATATATATATATATATATATATTATTCTTTGTAGAGGAACGAGACTCTTTATAACTTCATTTTGAGGTAGATGAAAATAATAGACGAGTTTCAGGAAGAGCAATTCAATTATTTTCTAAGTTTCATATTTTACAAGACAAAACAAACACGAACACGAAAATACACGACAATCACTAAAATGCAATCTAATAATGACCTCGAAGAAGGTTTATGGGGAATATACCTTGATGTTAATAAGGTAACGTCATCTGTTGTATCAAAAGAGAAGGTAGTAGAGTTATGTAATCACTACAGGGTGGAGGGAAACCTTGCCATATTCGTAGCATGAGCAATTCATTTTCATCTCTGCTCTTTTAGGAGATAATAATTTCGTTAACTGCTAACTATTGGGACGACAAAGCTTTATGTTACGGAAAAAGATTCTTCATTGCTGAATTTTAAATATTAAAAAAAGCCCTAACAAAGCACGTCTGTTAAAATATTTAAAATTTAGCCTAAAAATGCATATAACAGCGATCTGAAAAAAAGATAATTATGATAAGTATTCTACATTATGTACATTCAATTACAAGTAATAGCGTCTCCACATAAATTACATCAGTATCTAGCTTTTGACTTAACAAAAAAAAAAGTAACAAATAAGCTTAATATACAAAAAAGAATATAATTCGGGTTAAAAACAGCTATAACAATTCCACTTTGGGTTCTTCTTCCGCCATTTCGGCAATTCATTAGACCCACCCCTCTTATACGATGATAATCTCGGGCCTTTAGTGCGAGTTCCCTGCTGTTGTTTTAACAAGATTAAGAGAAGAGTCGTTAACGATTCAATAATGCATCTACTCCGCCTCAGAGTAGCGATAATGGAGGAGAAGCAACATTATCTTGCTGCAATTTTAAATTTGTTTCGCCTACTCCCCGGGGAAGGATCCAGGAACTTCAGCACGAGCACGTGAGCCAAAATGCGACTACGTGTTTGCAGCGGACTCTGGAAAATTGAACCATCATTTGCTTTTCCCTCTTGCCTTCTGTTTCTTTGCTGTTGTTGTTATGATTTGGTTTTTGTTGTGTTTGAGGTAGTTATATTTTTATGTCCTCTGCTAGAAAAGCATCATGCATAACATCGTCTCTAGAGTAGCTTGTTTTGATGTTTTTTCAGGGGCTTTTATGGTGTAAGCGGCATCGATTGAAGGTCTCAGCCGATAAATAATGCTAAAAAAAGCACCACGTAATTCGTGAAAGTAGAATGTTTTTTATTTTCCTTTGTGTTTGTATGTTGGTAATTAAATCGTCTGATCAGTTGTCTTCATTTTTTTTTTTTGTAATTGTTATTATTAATTCATTTGTACATTTCGTTTATTTATTTTTCGAACATACTTCGATTTTTTTTTATGTCTGCGTGATGTATTAAAAGATTTTGCTGCACGTCATTGCACTGGTTTGAACTATAAATCTCCCAGAGAAAATTATGAAATTATTTTTTGTAATATGCTGAGTGGTCTCGAAATCCAATTATCCCTAACAGGCGCACAAAATAAATATTTCTAAGCTAAAAATTTTATTTTAAGAAGTATCGTATACATCCTCTTACCTGGTGCGTCTCAGATATGATGATAAAAAGCTTCCGATATGGTGGATAGTACTCGCCACCCAGGTGGGTACAGAAATGGTGTGGGGTCGATTATTCCGTACAGATGAGGGGACACGCTTCCCATGGGAAGGGTGATACCGTGGCCGGTGATGACCCTTAAGACTCAACCTCAGTTTTCACCAATGCTGTCGCTGCGGTCCGGTCAATCAGTTTTTTCCGTGTGCTTCAGGATAGAGTGGAGTAGGCACTTTGCGATATACCCTACATCATCAAGCTGTAAATTTCGAACAGCATTTTTAAGTTCATCAGGAGGGTAACATTTTTGCGTCATGAGAATGATGGTGCACTCGTCCTTTTTTATGAATCTCCAAAATTGAAGAATGCTGTTAGGGAAGTTTTCTTTCATGTTATTCCTATAATGTCAACAAAATTTCGTTCAGAACCTAACAGAATGTTATTTCCTGCCATGTGAATGATGGTACATACTTTATTCTTTTGGAACATTAGTAGTTCATTCTGAAGCTTAGAAAGCTTCTGATGAAATATGTGGATGCTATGAATAAATATAATCTCCTATGTAGAAAAATTCTTAACTTTCTTTATGTCTGTTTGGGGATAAAGGGGACTTTGTGGTCATCCTACACTTGAAATCTATACATGTCTTCTGAAATTTATTAATCTTACGTAATTATCCCAATTGTTATATAGTGAACCCTCGCTTGACGGGCTTAATTCATTTCCGAATCGTTCTCTTAATGCGAATTTTTTTTCCATAGGAATCTTTGTAAAATTAACACAATCCATTCCATTCAAAAAGAAAAAAAAAGCCACTCAAATAAATTTGTAATAATATAACTTATAATATATAATGCATGCTTTTTTTACAAGGAAATTATGTAAAGATATCTATTTGCTTTTGGAAACAATTCACAATGTGGCGAAAATGAGACACAGCATTATCGTTAAATGAATTTGCAGTACACATAGCTACGGCCTTATTAAGGTAATGCTTCTCAATATACGATGTAATAATTTTTAATACTTCCAGCATCTTTCTTATTTCACTGGAAAGTTGCTGCTCTGTTGAATCTATTATTTCTTCCTTTCTCCTCTCCCAAATCTCCTCTTCTACCTTTTACTGTGACATAAAATGCAGCTCCATAAGCTCTTTAGTGGTTCTGGGTATGTTCTTCCATCTATTCATCGATGTGCTTGTTATCCACCTTTAACCTCCTAATCTTAAACAGAGACAAAATCTCGTCGATGATGGCTTCACAGCACTTGTTCAAAATCGTAGGAGTCTAACCTTTTTCCATGTAGATGTAAGGTTTTTCTTCAAACAAACATTCAACATAGACTAATACAGATCAAACGAGCAGCACGTCACAGTGCCCCCTTATCACAGATTTTGCGAAACATCGCTCGTTCTACGAGTAACTTTTTTTTTGCTCGTTATGTAAGGTACTTGTTAAGAGAGGCTTAATTGAATTCCATTTCATCTAGTATCTAATGCTAGAGCTGAAATCTTTGATTTTTAATTGAAGATTTAGGAATTTGAGCCTCGATTTTACTAAAACTTCGTTGTGTTCTTGAGTCTCGTGCTGGAAAGGTCCAGTATCTAACATCAGATATCTTAGCTGTGATGTTTTGTGAACATGACATGTAACAAAGCATTTTATAGTCAAAATGAAGTCCAAGTAAGTTTTATAGATCTATTTAAATCTACATTTGTGAGCTTCAGTGATAGTTAAAAAAATTGTTTTCTTTACACATTAATTCAAAAGAATATGTTTCATTTCGGTTTTAATGCATTATGTCACTGATTTTTTCAAATGTACAGATATAGATAATTAACTCCTTCTAGATTTATGTTACTGATTATTTCAAATGCAAAGAAATACCCCATTGTTTCTCATTTTAGTCTGAAAATTTCACATTTTTTTAAATACGTAGATGTTTATTACCATTTATTTATTTTACAATGCTCATTTTCAATACGCAAAAACTAAAAGTTCAGATGCATTTACTAATACAAAGATATTTTACGTTAATCCTAGGTTCCATGATTTGTTGATTAAAAAACATACCTAAGCACCAAGAATAATATTTAACTAAACATCATCTTCTTTTCCTTTTAAGAATTTTATTCGCATAAAGTAGAAAATGTTTTACATCCAAAAATACATAGTTTTCTTACTGGTGCTTTTTTTTGTTCCTAGCCCATCCGGATCAAAATTACATTCATTTCTCATTCTAACCCCATAATTAAACTTTTGTTTCGGCTGTTGGACCTCATTAATAAAAAGAATATATAATAAACAGGTACCTTTCTGTTCGGAGCTCTCGCTTCAAAACACTCCATTTCCAAGACGAGAGGCGTCGAATTAACTATTCATGACGTTCTTGGGTTCTTTTCTCTTAAAAGATTTACACCTTTGTACGGAACTATGAATTTCCATTTTCCTAGTTTTCTTATTTTTTTCATATTTTTATGGCGTCGTGAACTCGGTTTCTGCTTTGTTCTTCCGTGTTATATTTTGCGTTGCATGTTTGAGAAAGTTTTCCATATTTTAGGATTTTATTACCGAATTTGTATTCCCCGAATACAGTTTTAGTTTTATAATACCGAGAATTATTGACTACATTAAAAAAATAGCGTTAAAGAATAATTAGGAGCAATGCCGTTCCATTGATGTTAAGTATTACTAATATGAGTCATGAGTTTTTATTTTAAAATATTGGCATTTCTTAGTTTCCGATAGATGGCGCTATAAAATGGCTTGATGATGATTGAATGAGAAAATTTCACCTAGTATGAATAGCATGAGATTTTTCAAAATTAAGTTCCTTATTCTTTTTCCATGTGTGGATATGGAAAAATTGTGTGTCAGATACTTTGTAGTCATTCTCAAAATTTTAAATGTATAACAGCTAAAATTCAGTCAGGAACTCCTCAACAAAATGCATAGCATGAACGGAGTACCATTTGGACATACTACGTAAATTCAAAAAATCTCACATTGAGATTTATAAACTTTAACATTTTGGTGTAAGTAATTAAAGAGATTTTGATTCTATATCTTATGGTTTTTGTTTTGCAGAATTTTACAATATGTCCTAAATTTCTTGGACGCTTTCTTGGAATTTATTAGACACCTTGGATGCCATTTGGTTCTCCGTGATTATTGGTGGGGTGTAATTTCAATTTTATGATAATTCATGGTCATAATTACTTCAACAATATATTATCAAATATTTAATAACTCTTGACTTGTGTCTATAGATTGTGTGCATGATACCATACCATAGTAGCATTAATGATGACAACATTATACAGGTGTCATTAATTTTGTTTCTACGTCTTATGGTTTTAGTTTTACAGAATTTTGCAATATGTCCAAAATTTCTTGGACTTTAGTTGACATCTTGGGTGCTATTTGGTTCTCCGTGATTATTGGTGGTGTTTAACTTCAATTTCATGATAATTTATAGCCATAATTGTTTCAACAAAGTATTGCCAGATATGCGTGTAGGTTGTGTACATGATACCACACCATACTACCATTAATGCTACTACAGTGCGCGAAAAAAGTATAAGGACAACATGTAATTGCATGAAAATATGCTTTATTTCCATTTCATCTAAATGAACTTTTTATATTTCTTACTTCTGCTGCATAATTTTGTGATAACACTTATACCACATAAGAAACATAATTTAGCTTTAAAATATTGATTTTACAAAATTTAACATTAAAGGAAATACGGAAAAAATTATAAGGACATGTTGTAAAATACTTAAAAAATGTTTCAGTAATCAAGAAAACTATCTTTTTTTTCAATCACTTGAATAAGCCGAGAGGTCATAGATCCTGAAAGATCTTTTAAAATGTCCAGATATATTTTTTCCCAAGCGTCTTTGACAGCGACGACAAGATCTTGTGTACATTGATACTGTGTGCCGTTTTTATAAACTTCTCGGGCTAGAAGTCCCCATAAGTTTTCGATTAGATTAAGATCGGGACTTCTCGCTGGCCAATCAAGTAAATTTACAGAATTAGCTCCAAACCAGAGTTTTGCACTCGTAGAAACGTGTATCGAAGCATTATCCTGCTGAAAAATATAGTCCCCTGAAGTAATTAGTGGCACTACAGGTAACAAACTTTCTCCTAACATATCAACATACCTGTCCGAATTCATTTTACGGTTGATAAATACAATTGGAGTGGTTCCATTTGCCGCAAAAGCGTCCCATACCATAACCGAGCCACCACCATATTGACGTCTGGAAAACACTTCCTTGGTCTTTCGCAGATCATACCAAAAATAACGAAACCCATCCGGTCCATCAAGATTGAACTTTTTTTCGTCCGAAAAAATTACATCAGCCCACTTTTGACCAAGAGAAATGTATTTTTTGGCAAAGTAAACTCTTCTTTTCTTATGATGATTTGTAAGAGGGGGGCGTGACACTAATTTCCCATAAGAAACTTGAGGATGTTTACTCAAAACATTTTGAACAGTCCTTGTTGAGCATGGTAAACTCAAATTTTGTCTAACTTCATTTGCGGTTTCTCTTTTCTCGCAAGTTCTCCTTACAATCATTCTTTTTTGTCGACGAGTGAGAATTTCTGGTCTCCCAGTTAGCTTTTTCATACCATACATCCCAGGATTTTTTAGAAAATTATAAACCACCGTTTTAGATCTCTTGATTATTTTTGAAATTTCCCATCCACTTAATCCACATTCTCGAAAAGCAACAATTTTTCCTTTTTCAGAGTCAGGAAGTTGAGTTCCTTTGGACGTCATTTAAAAATTCACACTGAAAGTCGCCGAGTGGGAAATTCTTTTCGCAAATGAATCTTTTAACTCGGAATTGTCATTTTATGCTTTCAAATATGCAAATTTTTAAATAATTACTGGAGAAAAAGCAATGTCCTTATACTTTTTTTCCGTTTTCATTTAGGTTTAAAAATCAAAATTTAAATTTTAGCAGATTTAAAATTGAAAACTTTAATTACTTTAAGCATAAAAATATTTTAGTTTTACTTCTATTTTTGCTGCAAAAATTTGCATACGATTCTGTAAACAAGGCTTCTAGATTTGGCGATTTTTCGTGTGTTCTTATAATTTTTTCGGGCACTGTACTATTATACCATGGTGCCATTAAAAAATTAAATAGGTGAAAAAATCTATTTCAATTTGCAGTTAGTCTTTTGCAGTATGTAATCTTTCTTTCTAATTCCCCATGTAAACTGGACAAACAATAAACATAACCTTCATCTTTATATTTCAACAATAGTAAAACATCAGTAAACTATCATTTCATGAAATAATGAAAATAATTTCAATTTCATACCGATAATGCAAAAAAAAAAAAAAATGAAACAGTTTTAAATTTCAGAAAAAATTTTAAGGGCTAATAAACTGGCCCCATTAAAACTGATTTATACATCATTTTAAAATTTAAAATGGTGTATAAATCAGTTTTGCAAAATGATGTTTTTTGGGAATTATTACTGTTATTTTTTTGCTTTTAAATAATATTCTAATTAAAGTTTTTAGATAGATATCGGTATAACGTGTACATTTCAATTTACAAAAGTGTGTTTGTGTCAAATTTAACTGCTGTTGAGCAAATGGTCTGTCTGTAGAAGGCCAAAGCGTTCACACGCAATTCGGTGGTGAAGAGAAATTTTTACTTTATTTTATTAAATCTATTTAACTTTTCCATTATATTTTAATTTCTACTGCATACCACCTTCACATAAAATACATAATTTCACACGTTTATACGTACAAAAAAATACAAATACATTTTATGTTGAGTATAATATATAAGATAATGATATAGTGTTTTGTTATAAGATGAATTTCTTAGTTTACATTACAAATTCTAATATTTAAGCCTTTAAATCATTTTTTGAAAAGAAAAATATCTCATTTTAAAATGAATATATACACTTCAAATTATTATATATTTATTCATAAAGCTTTTATCGGCCCTACAATTTTACTTTTAGTGCAAAATTTAAGGATAAGTTTAAATCCTCTTCTTCAGTTTCGATACCTTTGCCTATGATTCCTGTTTGCGAAATTACTTTTAGTGTAAAAAGCACATTTTCATCCTTTATTTAATCAAACGTCGTGTCGTTCGCTGGTAAATAAAGTATATAACTATGTCCGGGAAGAATTAGAATTAATCACCTTTTAAAATGCGCTATCTTTTTAATTATTTTAAGCACTCAATATAAATTCATATTTTAAGCATGCAAAATATTTCAAACGAGAAGTTTAAGTTGACATAATGATTTAGCAGAACCAATTTATTCATATTAGTTTTAAATTCTTTGAAAGCCTCTATCTTTTGAAAATCCTATGATAAGAATTAGTTATTAGGTTAGAACATAAAAATATGTTAAACAATGTGTAGAAAAAATAGCAATGTCATGTACGTTAATTATGAAATAAAATTTTTAATGTAATAAATGTTTCTTTCCACGAAGAATAAGAGTTACATTTTTATGCATATTGAATTTTTAAAGCAAACAATGTTTATTTTATTGAGTAAATGATGCAAACATTAAATATTTGTCTATGCAAAATTTTAAAATCATTTATTAGAAATGACATAATTAAAAATGTTTTAATAAGGAAGATATATATTTTAATAATACATGTAATAGGACGATTAAGTGTAGATATTGTTACGAAATTGTCCGGGGTTCGTTTGGATAGTGGGAGTTATACGGTGTGGAGTTCACTCAATCAGAAGGCGGCAGTAGAAAATGAAACAACGACGTTTATTTACACGAAGACACACATGACAACACCAAGACGACAACTATATACAGCACAGAAGACGAATATCTTCAGCCGAAACGTGCAGCTTACAACAGCATATACAGCAGTATACACAGCAGCTCTACTCCGTCGCTGCTCCGATAGTCCCTGGAAGACGAGTTCCTCACCGTCACTTCCGACTACTCTTCGACTCCACTGGTCCACGACGACTCTGGTTCACTCTGCTCTGCTCTGTCGCTTCCGACTTCTTCTCAATTCACCGTCCCGATACACGACTGCCCGGTAGCTGCGGCTGCTTCCTTTTATAGGTCTCAGGAGGCGGGGCTAGACGCCTCTCAACCAATCAGGAACGTTCGAGGCGTATCTCTGTTCCTACTCGACGGATCGGGAAAATCCTCGATGTTTCGGGTATAACCTATTTTGGCGCCAAGTCGCCAAATGGTCGCCAAGTTTGTTGCCAAGCTCTGGGACCTCCTATGGAACCCACTATGCTGGGAAGCCGCATCGCAGATTCGTAACAATATGAAAGCTATTATGCAAAATCAAAGTTTATGAGTAGTTTTAATTATATATATTATATATAAAAAGAATCCGAATGTAAAATAGAATAAGATTTTGTCATGAATTATTAATAAAATCCGATGAATTTTTGATTATACATGAATATTTTGCAATTTGCTAAAAATTTAACTCTGCACCTTTTTTACAAGATAGAATGAATGACAAATATTCAAATAGTAACAATGATTCCAAATGATTGACTGTATCATCTTGCTAAAACCATTAACAAAATAACATTAATCTAAACGCCACGTTACCACCTAGAAAAAAGGAGTGAAATGTACTTTAATGTTTCCCTTCACATCGCCAAAGATGGAAACAGCGCCAAGTTGCCAAACTATTTGCAGTAAGTGTACTCAACAATATTAATCCTTAATAATAATAATAATAAAATCAGTAATAAATTAACTAAAAAATTCTCCTCTTATTTATTTAAATTATAATATCAGCAATAAATTCAAAGGACATAATAAAGTAGAAAATTGGGAACGAGATATTTATATTGCACTTACAGCGAAGAAAAATAAACAGTCTCACAAAGATTCTTTTTTATTCACCAAGTTTAGGAGCTAAATAATCTTATTTTCTGTTTGGCTATATTGATCTGATCAAGGGCCGAAACAAATCAACTTAATTTTCATTTTATAATTCTATTCAAATATTTATTCCATTTCGTTCGCCATGATGTTACTTTGTCATAAATTTATTTGCAAGTAATGGTGTCTAATCATAAATTATTTATTAGAATATCATCATCACGTAGCAACATCATAAAGAATAGAATAGAGTAAATAATTGAATGGAAACATGAAATGAAAATTAGGATGTTCGCCAATTTTGAGTTGCTTTCCAAGGATGAATTGCATGAGTTGTTTCTGTCCTTGAATAGATAAATGATGCCAAAATAAGCCTGATTAGATTTTTAGAACAAACTTTGCATTCTATGGCATAAGATTTTTGCAATTATTGCGAATGTGATGTAGCAATCCACATATTTTGGATGGGTGGATGGTCAGAACATTATAAGCATTTAACATTGAACACCTAGATTATCTATAATCTTTGCTTTACTTATCGTTTTAAAGTTGGCAACACTAATGCCGGGTTTAATATAAGTTATAAGATGGCCAGGAAGTAGGAAGGCTGAAAGTATACTGTTCGGTCGATGGCAAGTAATTTTCCCGACGGACAACAACATGACGCTGTATTGTACTTTTTTTCTTACTGCGCTTGCGTTTGTAGAATTTGGCGGGTTTTTTTTACTTGGAAAAAATTGTTCATTTATCATAGATTATTTCCGACATTTTTTTGCTCTTTGTTCTTTCTGATGTTTTTTTTTTTTTTTCATTCATTTTCCATTCTTTTTTCTGTAGTTTTTCAAATTTAGGTATGTTTATTTCTTATTTTTTTATTTTTCCATGTTTCTTTGTGTAAATATCCATCGTTTTAATAGAATACACAGTGAACAAAAATTCAGGGAAGCTAATACGGCAATTTATAGCCAAACATGGAATGCCTGAATCTATCTTATGAAATTGTGGCAAACATTTCATATGACAGGTTCCCTTTCTTCCCATGCGCTGCCTATTGGCCGTCTTATAACTGAGCGTGTATAAACCTATTGTATTGTAATTATTGTAAAATTCTATCGAACGATCATTAAGGCGATGTATCAACTCTAACTAAAGGTTATTTTAGCTGATCCGAGAGAATCAAGTTCTTTTTCAACTTTTTCTCGTAAAACATAGGTTCAACAAACAACAACGTATATTCTGTTATGGTCTGTAACTTGATTTATCTTCATCACATATGTCGAGTACACGATTTAATTGAAACCTTTCAACTTAACAATTTCTAGTAAAGAACGCAAACGATAATTTAAGCAAATTGTTTCAGAACTCTTTTTTATCTTTTTTTGAAAATATTAGTTTTTATTAAAATTCTTTTCTTACAACTGTGAGTGCTTATTTTGTCACAGAAGGAAATTTGCTTCGTTCCATATCAATTTTATGGATTGAAAGAATCTGATGTTATAATATTTTGGTAATTAGAGAAGTTTTATTTATAATATTTAATTGTTACTAAATGCTGATGTAACAACATAATTTTAATTTGTCTGTAAAATTAGGTTCACAGCCGACTTTTTTTTGTTTTGTATTTTCCATTGTTCGTATAGTCCTACTTTCGGTTCGTAAAATTTTCAATATCATTGATGTTCTGGATGGAAAAATATTTTGTTTTGAAATAAGTTATCTTTACTTTCATCGTTTTTATTTAGATTAATTTTTAAATGTCTGACTCTTAATACTAGAAATCAAATCCCATACTCATCGCCAAAATTATTATGAATTTTTTATAACAGCTTTCATGGATGCACCACCAGAACTTTATATTTATTTATTATATATTAAAAAGCACATCAATAATATCATTAACTGATATTGCCTGTATACTTTAAACGTAGTTAAGAGTTGATACATAGCCGTATTGATTATTCGAAGGAATTCTTCGATAATAATGTTAGTGTTGCCAAGTTTAATATCTAATATATAAAAATGAATTTTTCTTGTTCTTATTTTAGGAGCTGCCGTACCACTCATCCGATTATGAAAACATTTTTCCAATTTATTGCTAACACTTGCGCGAAGGTTGTAGACATATTATGATTATTAGCGTTTATTTTGAACACAATAAAATTTGCAAAAAAATCATTTCGTATTTTTCTATGATTTAACATTATTTTAAAATTAATAATTCACAAAAGACGTACAGTAAATGGCAAGCTACACATGTCGTTCGGAGTTAGCAGCACATGTATCAAACAAAATTAAATTTTATAATCGATGCCAATCAATGTGAGTGAAATGAAATCAAAAATATTCAATGCAAGCGTTATTTTTTTCTCTTTTCGATAGTGAGTAATCATCTTCGCAAAGTATTGTCAATCAATGTGCACTATATTTTGGCTGCGGTGAACCTTACATATTATTCAAAGTTTATTTCACACTTACAAAATAAAATTATCGAAGTCGATCAAGGTAAGTTATATATAATGGAAATTTTTCAATCCAAACAGTAATTTTTTTAAATTTGTATAGTGAATTACCAAACGATATTTCGATTATACAAGCTTATATCTTGTTAATTGCTTCGACAAAAAAATATGCCTCCTAAACGTGCCTCACTTAGTAGATCTACAATGCAGCACGTAGAAATAAGCGAATTCGAGCTTCTCAAACAAACGAGGGATGAGAAGCGAGCAATGAAGCAGATCGTTTACGAATTGCAAATTTACGGGATTCAGAATCTCAAGATTAACATGCGACAAAAATCGAAAGACAACGTCTATGAGTTACCCGATCACGCGTATCAGTATCGGAAGACCAATATGTGACAAGAATCAAGGGAACTATTTTCAAAGAAAAGTCGAATGGAGAAGATGTGCTCATTCCACGCATTCCCATTATTCCCACCAACATGCATTTTGATTTCAAACGACTGCAGTTCTTTCTTCGACTTGCATTCTCCATGGCCATCAACAAGACGCAAAGCCAATCACTTCAAGTGTGCGGATTGAACCTACAAAATCTATTTTTTCACATGGCCAGTTATTTGTTGGATGCTCACGAGTCGTACAATCAAGAAACTTATTTCTTTTTGCTTAAGACGGAAAAACAATACAAAAAAAAATCCTAAAGCATTTGAATAATATTTTTTTAAAAAATAGAATAAATATTATTTATACTTCTCCTTTATATATCATTCAATTTCAGTGAATATATTCACTGTCGACAAGAAAATAAATACTATTCTTTCTATCATTCCTAATTAAACAAGATAGCTATTCGAAATTTCGAAAGATATTTCCAAAATTATTTCTTCTGCGGCAGCGACGCGCCGTGTATCAGCTAATATTAAATAAAACAAGGATTATAGAAAATCTAGATGCTCAACTCAGTATTTTGGAAAAATACAATACATATATATATTATATCCTCAAAAAGGAATTAGACACCATGTTAATAACTTGATCAAACCAAATTCTAGTGAAACGCTTTTATTCTGCCTACAGCAAAGAAACATAAGCACTCCATCAGATAGCAATCACGTAGCAAATCAAGTTCCGCTCTGCTTTCGAAACACGTGTTCTTTATTCACTGCCTGAGGGATATACAGCTTATTTCTGGCGGGAAAAATATAAAAATCAATGGGTTAAATTTCTTCACTGAGAACCTCACTGCTAAAGCGAAACCATTACCGAAAAGTTTGCTAACTCGCCATTTAAAAACTTTGGCCTGGAAATAACCAAACGATCGTTACCTTTGTTTTTTTATTTTCCAGCTGTGCCAATGTTATTTATTTATTCTTATGGTACTAGCAGCAGCTTTTCTTTTCTTTTCTATCAATACCAGAAAGGCTGTGTAGATAACGCCTCTTTAAAACACGATACAATCAGGGAACGAAGCAAGTTCATTTTCTTCGGGCTTTATATATCCTATTTTTCTTGATTATTTTCCGATTATTTTTTTGTTGCCATGCGCCGTAAACAAAAACTTTTTTTTTTTGTAGTCTTCTCTCTATGTTTTTGATTGTGTGTTTTTACCTCGTGTACGCATGTACACTTCAACAGCTGTTAACGGATTATTGATTGACTTCCGTTGTTCGAAATCGATAAAAAGTTTATGTCTTACTCGAAGGGTAGAAATTTATTCTAGCTCGTTGTGTATTTTGGATTTTGCGAGAATAATGAATAAATTATTTCTGAATGATATTTTATAAATTATTAAAAATAATATTTAAATCCGTGGAATTTTCTAACTCGATGGAAAAATGTACATTTAATGGGTGTTGGTAAATTTTAATTGCTTTCCCAAATGGTTTCACTTCGTAAGAATATGTGACAAGAAATAACTGAGTATCGTATGCGATATATATATATATATATATATATATATATATATATATATATATATATATATATATATATATATATATATATATATATATATATATATATATATATATATATTGTCGCATAGATGAAGTTAGCGTAGATATGCCGTGTGTTAACTAAAGTGAAAGAAAGCCAAAATGACGCGAATTCACAAGACAAAATGACGCGAATCTTCCAGATTTAGAAAGATACAGAAATCATAAAAACATTCTAGAACAAATGATAAATAACAGAACGTAAATTAATAACAAAACAAATTTTAAGCAATTTGCCTGCAGTCAGATACGAAGTTGCAAATAGTCGCTTTCAGTTCATAGCATTCTACCACTGAGCCATTCAGTCCGGCCTAAGTTTGAACAAGTTTCGTTACTTTTAATTGATTTTTCCAAATGGTGTCACTTTGTAAGACTATGCGACAATAAATAACTGATAAGTAGAATATATATATAAAACATATTTTGGTTGAAGCAGAATGCAGGTTGGACAAGCAGTGAAGAGATTTTGTATCTTTAATTTCGTTTTATTCTATTCCGAGTGGCAGGCATGATTTTTTACAAGAAGATGCATTGCGGCACAAAAGCAGAAGTCAAGAAGAAAGAAGAGCAAAACAAATGATCACTAGTCTTATATAACATAGGATTTCCAGCCACGCGCCGATGGAATACATGTGTTGACCTCTGACAAGGGCAACGAAAGTATCACTTTCATTTGATACATAGTACTGATGGCGCATTATTTTTACAAAGGGATTCATTAAACCGAAAGTGGAGTTGGATCACGAAATAAGAGAATATTTTTAGAATGAAGTTACTCTGGGCTAAATTAAGATAAAATCTTGGAAATTAATTAAATTGAAATTAGAATTAAAATATCATTACATATATATATATATATATATATATATATATATATATATATATATATATATATATATATATATATATATATATATATATAAGATTATTTGAATCTGAAAAATCATTTCACAATATTTAATGAAGTTAACATTCATAAATCTTTATTAAATTCCTTGTTCACGAAGTAATATGGCCATAGAATTAGAGTATGGGCTTCTATGTTATAGTTGCTTAATTAAGGATTTGATTTATGTATAACTGATAAAAGTGAAGAAATTGTAAATTGAAATGTTCTTCATATTATTTTATACAGCTTTATATTATTTATCGTCAAATATTATAAAGCAAACACCTGGAATCCAAATTACATACGTTTAATATAGAATAAGAAAAAAACTTAAAATAACAGTATCTCAGAAAAAATGATCAAATTATTTTCTTTCCAAGAAAAAGATCGTTTGGAAAAATAGCACTTCCTAATAATATTCTAGTCTGACAGAATATTCGTTCTTTAAAAATATTGGAGTTAATTTAATTATTCAGTCAAAATTATATGTAATAGAAAATAAATATAGACATTTTATTTAAAATGTATAAGAAAAATACCAGCGCCTAGTATAATTAAAGTTTATTTAAATTATTTTTTCACTTGTTTTTTTACTGAATAACTTTCTTTTATAGTTTTCAATAGAATGCTATTATTATGATTATGTCTGGAACAATTTTTAAAATACGGCAATGAATAAAAGTATAAAGAGGAGTTTTTAATGTATTTATGTTTCTCATGAAATGCAACTGAAAATTATTTTTAAAAAATGTTTTGATAAATTTTTGGCGAAAAGACAGGATTTTTGTATATAGGTAATAATAAAATGAGAATAATAAATTGGAATAGGAAACTATCAATATTGTTTAGACAAAATAAAAAAAGAACTCCAGAGAATAATAGATATTCTTCGTGAAATAACCTTATCTCGAAATCTTAAAACAATAGATTGAATTGATTCATTTATTTAATTTTTTTTTCCAAGTGTTCAACAAACTTTTCACGAGCGTTTTAGGAAAAAACAACATTTCACAGATGTGCACGAAAAAAAAAATTATCAACAACAAAGAGAAGTCAAAATTCGTAAAAAATTATTTTTGTCACACATGAAATTTCAGGAAAGAATGAAACATTCGTGCATAAATAAATATTTATGTACTGCACGATTTTACTAAGTTTATTCTAAAATTGAAATTTATGTTTTATAAATTCTTATCTTTCTTCTGATATAGATGAATACATTTTGTTTTCGGTTGAAGCCATCTAGATTAGAAATGCAATGGAGCTTGAATTATGCGAATGGTTTTTAATTTGAATTTGTAGGTAATTCGAATTTTTCTATGGTCATCTGAATTGTCTATCAAGATAGCATAAAAGAAATTCTGCAATTCGTTTCTTTTTGGTTAATCCAAAATATTTTACTTTTAAAATGGTTTTTGATAATTACATACTTTAGCTCCTTGTATCCAAGGTGTCTTATTCTGTTTTGCAATAAAATAATTAACACATTTACTGTTATGGCAACATTCAACAAATGAAAGTGAAAAATATTCACCTTTAAAAAAAATTGAAATATGCTATCTTAAATTTCAAGTTGTGGAGCATTATTTCTTTAAGTCACGTGGTACCAATCCGACAGAAAAACGTCATGTTCTCACATGACTCATATTTCGCAATCACCAACATTTAGAAAAGTGAAGATTTTTTGACCATCTCAAAATCCATTGAGTTCTAATTTTTTTTCTCTTCAGATCAGAATTTTTTTTGGTGAAAAACCGGTTTTAAGCAATCATGTGATTATCAGATAACGGATGCGTCAATATGCAGAAAACAATGTTTTTTTTCTACTCTTATTCTTTTTTTTTCCCCTGTCCCAAAACCGTTGGAGCTCCAAAACTTTTTCCCGTTTCCTTCTCTGTGGTTCTTCTTTCAACAGCCTCTAGTTCTTTCGTCTTTATTGGCCAGATAGGAGAATCGGGTATATGACGGACATTCGAACTAAGTCATAAGTTTTTGTTGATGATAAGTCTATAAGTGTGACAACTTTCTTTATCATTTTCTAATAAACCTAAAAGCAAAAAACTGATGCATTTTGAGGCTTCAAAAGTTCAAACCAAAACAACGTCATGGTCTCACGTGATAAAAATTTTGAGGCCATTTTTTTGCTAATTGTGTCGTTTATTTTGACAGTTTTTTTAATTATGGTTCAGTTTTTGAAATTCAAAACTATTTATTTTGTTTATAAAATTACTTATTTATTTGGTGAAATTATTTTTTAAAATCATCAAAAATTTTTTACTTACCATTATCATTACTTTATTAAATTAGTTAATGCATTATATTAAAATCAATATATTTTATTATGTATATATCAAATATATCTTTGATTTATCAAAGTTAGTTACATATATGTATTGTTTATAGAAACTATTGAGAAATATAAATAATAATAATATTTCAGATATTTTTAAGTCCAAAGATAGTTATTTTCTTTTTTTGTAATTATTTTTAACATCAATTTTTTTAAAATTCCAATTCCCGAATGAATCGAATTTTTACAATGGTCCCATCAGTTACAAATAAGCCAATTTCCAATGTATTTGTTTCCTGTAATTCAATAAATCGTTTGGCATATTAGAAGTTATTTTTCTCTTTCTGTACAAAAGAGAAAAATTCTTTGAACTGTCTTAGTTCGTAATGTTTATCAGAAGGAACAATTCACTTCTCAAACCATTTAGTTGTTTGTCAATTTAGCCGATCTGTAGAAAGCTCAGAGCGATCATTTGTCAAAGGAAAGACGATGTTTAGACAGTTCATCTGACAATAAACAGAGAAACAATTAATCTCGAGTGTTGTTTCAAATGGTTTGAGTCTTCTTCTGGATTTGGAAGAAATACTTGCTTTGAAAGCTACAAGGAACTCGTTTATCAAGTAATGCCTTGCATTAAGCAACGTTAAACATCGTGTTGTTTCAAAGTTGTTTCCAGTTGGCTTGAATTTCTGGAGAGAAAAAAATTACTTTATTTTGAATCAATTGATGTTTATCAAGGAATTATTTTGTAAAAATTAAAAAGAAATGGAAAAACAGTTTTAACAAGTTTAAGGTTTGCTGTATCCTAGACATAGTGTTTTCATGGATTTAAAAATAACTTCAGACGCATATTTTTGTAAAAATATTATCCGATACTGTAAATTTATGATGACATTCATTTTTCTTTTTCTTTCACACGTTTATATTGATTCGGTGTACTCACTAAAGATATAAACTCCATTGAATACAAGAAACCTGTTCGAAATCTGTTGAGGGTTTGGATGGAGCGGTCTATTACCTAAAAACTTTTCGAACAATTCGATAATAAATATTGCAAAATCGTTTTTTTTTTTTTTCTTTTTTTAATTCAAACTCTAATTATAGGAGCTTAAATTCAGGCACAGATGCACTTCACCAGCGATAAAAATACTAAGTCACGGATTTCTCCAAGAATTCTAATAATTCTTCCTATCTTTTTTTAAATCTTAAATTAGATAATCTAACTTTATTCTAAAATGTATTTCTTTATCCAAATATAAATTTTTTTTCTTGAATTATTCCTAATACATGATCTAAAGAAATTGCTGACGCTTTTAGTTCTCACACTACAAGTGAAAGAATAATAATAATAATAATAAAAAAAACAACCTAACAGCTACGCATTGCTTTTAAAAATACCTAAGATTCCCTTTCCTTTGCCCTAATTTTTTTCTTTAATGATAGGGATTTCAAAGAAACTCCAATAGGATCTCTTAGTAAAAACAGTTTAGTTTAGTTATATTAACGTCCCGTTGTAAAGCAACACTAGGGCTATTATGGGACGGACCTCGTCATTTTGAACCGCGGTCAGATGACGAGGACGACACCTGAGCTGGCACCCCCCTTCTCCGCGCCACATCACACCAGCGGGAGGGCGTTTGGCATGACGGATTTAACGTGCAACAGACCCCCTTACACGACGGTTCTTCGGTGGAATCGGGTCTCGAATCTGAAACCCTACGGCTCACCAGCCGAGACCTTACCACCAGGCCACCACGGCCCCAGTAAAAGTAGTGAAGGACAAATTTCTTTCTCTTTCTTTTTTTTTTTTCTTTCTCTCTCTCTTTTGTGCTCTGGTACGAACAGAACAGAACGCCAGCTCATACCCCAGTATCCGTAACCATTCTGGTTATTGAACAATTCGGTGGGCATGTTACGTGAAATTTATTTAAATACCAAAATATTTACAGTAGAAAAAAAAACATAACTAGACGTATTTCGCCTTTTGTTCCCATGCAAAAATCATGTTTTCCCTTGGAAAAAATAAGTTTAGTTCCCAATTTGTTTTCTTTTCCACCATGCAGCATTGGCCAAATATATACTAAATTTTACATCAGAGATAATATTTATTTGAAAAAAAAAAGCCTTATTATTGGAAACTGAAATTCTATCCGTCGCAGAGGACATCTTTGTTACCTTAACAACAAGAAATGAACAATAAAAGTAGTATTTCTTATATTAAACTCTCTTTTTTAAAAACATTGGAAATTCCGTGTTTTATTTAAATTTCGAATATGAAGTCGTAGGTATCTTTTAGGGAAACGAATGAAATGGCAACTAACTAAAGCAACGTGCCCTCTGATTAACCATTGGACCGCCATCCATATATTTACTCAGTACACTATTTGCCTTACAAATTATGCAATAGATCAGAATTCGAGCCTGCAGATTTGACTGTCTGTATGTCATAATAATTGATTCTTGTAAATTCGTAATATAATGCGGCAAGCTTTGCATTTTACAACGATCACTTTATGTCCTTCGTAAAGGTTAATTTATTTTAGCATCTATTTAGTGCATGATTGTTTACATACAAATTTGCTAAATGTTGAATTAGACTAGATAATAATGTGTTGAAACTATACAATTGAGCTGTCCAACACACTATTCAATTTCACTGCTGAATTAAAAATTTTGAATCTTTTATTAGATTCAAGTACATTCATGATTCTTTTTCTGAATATGTATTTGATTTGTCTCGTTGATTTCACATCTTATTTTGCTTATTAACAAACATAACTGTGGATGAAATTCGGAATTTTAGCATGTTACTAGATAGTATAGAAAAACCGTGGTGGAAATCTCCCTTTGTAAACTTTTAAATATAATCTGATTCCTGTTTGAAAATTGAGAAATAATCGAGTTCTTTTTTAATTTCTTGAAATGTAAGAAAATGATCTAGTTTATATTTTACATGAGTATATGAACATTGGATTATTTATAATGTATTAGATCGGAAATACTGTTTCAATACAGTCATTTTTTTTATGTCATGATTACACGCTAAATGTTACTTCACGTCGCATCTACCATCTTACTGCATGCTGTCTTTGCATGTGTTGTTGTTGTTTCTTATGGCACTTGCCATGGACAAGCCCGCTGTTCAAAGACAGCCATTTTAAGCCTGGGGGGGGGGGCGCCTCTTGTTTTTATCGCAGAGCCAACTTGGTCCAAGAGTACGACTTGACTACTCTCGCATTACTCATTCGCTTGCACAACCCCTTTTTACAGGAGGGCACATTCACACATCTCACAGATAGAACAGGAAGAACAACCATGCCCAAACCGGGACTCGAACCCGGGATGCCCAGATCACGGGGAAGATGCGCTACCCCTATGCCAGGACGTCGGCCTTTGCATGTGTAAAGTTTTAATGTACAAGTTTTCAGTTGTGGTCTCTCAGATCGTTTGTTTGAATGTGAACTCAAAAATTCACAAAAAAAATTCCTTAATGGTAAATGAAATATACAATTTTGAATCTGAATTGTAAATCTAAATAAATAGGCCTAATTCTCTTATAGTTGTCTGTATGTTTGTGCATGAAAATGGTTACTTAACGTGCATCCATTTAATGCGGTAAAATATATGTCAAGCTTTTAGTTATTATTGCGCATCTGTGTTAAATTTAGAACCCAATCCAAAGAGAAAAAAAGGGTTCAAAACATCGAATCGAATCTCCTTCCCATACGATGAAGTAGGCACACAACATCTTGATATATATGTACGTGGTACATAAATCGTCTTATTACTTATTGTCGAGTGGCTACATTCAAATGTAAACAAACTTTCTTTCAAACGTTTCAGAAAATTTAATTGAGCGTCTTTAAAGCTGCCTTTAATTCAACGCTTGGCTTAACTAATTCATGAAGCTAAAAGTATAACAAGCAATGTTCGGAAAAGGATTCATCGCAGCATTAATCCTCCATTCAGTTAGAGGAAAGAAACGTAAATGATTCTATCATTAAACAAAGTTTAAACCAGAGCGGAATTAGGCTTAACCGATGCTCGATTACCAGGCAAGTAATCTTTTTGACTTGCATCTTTCAAGTATGAACTCACTGTATCATATAATATGATATTTCGTGAAATAACAAGAAATTGTATACAGCCACTGTTAAATTGCATTCAATTATTTCATGAAATAATTAGAATTGTGTGAAATAAAAGAATTGTGTATTTTTTTATTGATATATACGCGTTTTAATTTGTCTTAGCAGTACTTTGCTATGAACTAATTTCATTTGATCCATATATTTAAATATTATTAAATAAAAAGATAAAATATTAATAAATGCATTCTGTATTAATAACTTAACAGCCAGAAAAGGTATCTGGTAGCTAAATGAGGCTAATATATATTTTTTCTATATTGAATTGTATTGAATATATGAAAATCAAACATATTGAATTTGAGAGTTTTTTTTGTTTTGTTTGTCTGTAAAGGAAGCATTTTATATTTTTTATTCACGTAAAATTCATCGGAAGAAGGTAATGAGCGTTCGATAATAAAATTTATTTTAATATGAATATTTTTATTAAAATATTTAAACTAATAATTTTTATTGTAAATATTTTTGTTAATATTTTATTTTTAATATAGTTTTATCATTTTAATAGATTTATTTTAATTTAATATGAATATAATGAAATTTTCAAATTTATTATTGAATTGTCTTGAGTTTATGAAAAATCGAAAATGTTGAGTTTGTGCGTTTATTATTTACATATCAACAAAACATTTTATATTTTTCATACATGTGAAATTCATGGAAGAAGATAATCAGCGTTCGATAATGAAATTTATCGAACGCTGATTATGATCGATAAATTCCATTATCGAACGTATGATAATAGATACATATTGTTTATTAAAATCTTTCATTTGAGGAAGTCAAATTTACCATTAATCGCATGTTTTCAAAGAAGATTTGGGTAAGTTCGAGCAAGACGATCTTGTCGCTGGATTGCAAATAAATCGCTTTCAAACTTTTAAATTTTATAATGATTATGATAACCAATATTTTTATTTTAAAAGTTGCATCAGTACAAATATTATTTTATTATTGCAAATTTCTGAATTTTTCTGTTTTTATTTTTTTCAGGCGAAGAAGAAGAATCTCCTCAAAATGCGGTCCCCATTCTAGGGAAGATGGTGGACTTCGGAGATTCAAAAAGAGAGGAAACAGCCAATGAGTAAGTACTGCCAGATTCCTTTCTGTTTGTTTTAAGATTGATAGTAATTAAGGGGACAATTTTACAGACTATTAGAAACTTTTAGAAATGACTCAATTATGAAATTAATTTTTATGCATACGTATTAATATATAAATACATCAAATTTTAAAACGAAATGTATTATTTTTCAAAAATTAAAAAAATATATAATTTTTAAAAAATTTTAAAATATTCCAGGTGAATTTTTTTACTACCCAATATAAATTTATTTGGAACAAAACTACGTATTAATTTGTAATTTCAATTAAATGTTAAATCTTTAGAAACTTTTTTATGCACGCTTACTGAATTTTCATAGGAATTTTATGTTAACTAGCTAAAAATGCCCGAAATATAAAATGCCTGCCCTATTTTCTTTTAATATTTGAACCGAAATCTTTATTACTAATTTCATTTAATTCCTTCAAAAATTAAAACACTTGGAACATTACAAAAATATTCAAATCTAATTAAAATTCATATTGAGGAAAGTCATTAAGATGTACTTTTTTCCCTCTTAACCTTTCAAATATTTATTTTACTGAGCAATACAAAACTATGTATGTTATTGACCAAATAAACATATATTTTGGTGATGAAAGGATAAATATAAAATTGCGCGTTTTCGTCCATTTTTGCTTATTTCAAACTCCATTGTCTCCTTGAATATATAAATTGACTCCCCCTTCAAAGAAATATGTTTGTTTGTAAATAATAAAAACAACATGTTTTTAAGACGTTTATCATTAACTGGATACATAATCTTGAATACCTTACTTTATATTACATGATTTATAATCTGTTTCACTACATTAGTACATTCTTCAAGGTATAGGTGTATAGATTTTTAGGTAGATTCTTGTAGGAAGACTACCTATTGCAAGGGTTCTCATGTCATCACTTCGGGTAAATTTCTTCAGTTCTTTACCAACCATGGTCCTTAGAACCCAAAACCACCTTTCTTTCAAAAGTTTATATATATTATAACTTTTATATAAAAAATATAAAAGTTTATATAATTCTCTTCCCATGTTATCTTATGAACAGTCTCACTAGAGTAATTTTGTTTAGATTTTAACTGGCTTGGAATATGTTGATAGAAATGTAAAAATCTCGGACGAGTTCGTAAATGACCCATCAAGCTCAAAGAGGGTTGAAATGGTTTTGGGGGAGGGTGACATTGTCATTTCGCTATAACTTTCTTAATATTGAAGAGAGAAAAATAAATCCAATGAGGCAAACTAGCGCCGTATTAAGACGAACAACTTTTGTATTTGAAGTTTTTCGATAACTGCAATGTCTTGGAAGTTAGAGGATGAAAAGGATTTACAAGCCTTAATTTTGTCTATTTCTAACATCAACAATTTATTTTGGCAATAGTAACTTAGATGTAAAGGAATCTACCTTTGCCTTCCAGCTTGCCGAGATGAATCTTTTTTTTTTTACTACTTTTTAGGAAATCAGTTAAGCAGTTTAATTTGTAAATAATCAAAATATGCATTTAAAGTATCCATCAATATTTTTTGACATTTTTTTTCTTGATATGCACTTTATTTTCTGCTATGCTGTATTGATTCATTCTTTATGATTCTATATTTTCTCCTATATTATTTTTATGCTTTTTCTAATTTCATACTAATTTTATAGATAGTTTTATTCTTTGAAATATTTTAATTTTTCATCTTATAAATAAATAACCAAGAAAGACAAAGACATTCCCCGATGAGTCAGCATTCACGTCATCAACATTTATCATCCACTGAACAATACAACCGACATTCTTTAATGTCTATCTTTTAAGTATTCACTCGCGTACACAGAGAGAGAAAGAGAGATATTAATTGGTTAACTGCAGAATTTCTTTTTAAAAGTCCCTCAATATATGTCCTATAGTCTATGAAAATTTCCTATAGTCTATCTTAAAAATAGGTCATTTGAAATAAGTCTATGAAATCTGTACGGTTTCTCACAAAAAAATGAGTAAAAAGTAGGAAAATGTCCTGTAGGTCTCAAAAATAGGTCATTTGAAATATGTCCATGAAATTTGTATAGTTCCTTACAAAAGTAACGAGTTAAAAGGAAAAAAAAATCCTATAGGTCTCAAAAATAGGTCATTTGAAATAATTCTATTAAATCTGTATGGTTCCTTACAAAAGTAACGAATAAAAAGGAAGAAAATTTTCTATAGGTCTCAAAAATAGGTCATTGAAGTAAGTCTATGAAATCTGTAAGGTTCCTTACAAAAGAAGTAAGTTAAAAGGAAAAAAAAATTGTTATAGGTCTCAAAAATAGGTAATTTGAAATAGGTCTATGAAATAAAACTAAACAAAGAAATCGTTGAAATATTTCACGTTTGAAAAATAATTCTTTTCCTAAATGTACAGTACTCATACTAAGGAGCACTTCTATGAAAGAAAACTGTCGCATCAAAGTTCCACATCATATATCGGCTTTATTACGCAATTAATAAAAGAATTTATGAAGATTCGCGTGAGATGGGGCATTTTGTGAGCCATTTTAGTAAGAATTATGGCCTCTCTTCTGACCCGCTACTGTCATCTTATTCATTCATTTTGTATTAAGACAGTCATTCATTCTCATTTTCATTTGTGTTTTTTTGTTATTATTACGCTAGGAAGAGAAAATGCCGTGAAACAATGAGGCATTTATTTCATCTGAGACTAATTAGATATCATATTCCTCTGCCGTCTTAATTATTTCTTATGAGAGTTGGGTTTTCTGTATTCACTTCGTTTTGAGAGATGAAAAAAAAAATGTATGAAAAGAATTTTAACCCTTTATCCTAAACAGTAGTTTGTTAATATTTTAGACTGAAACATTTATATTTATTGTATTTTTAACATTTACTATTAATTACATAGCAACTGTTAATTATACGTAACGTGCATAGTAAAAAGTGTTTTAATATCATCGCAATGCTAGTCAATATAAATCGTGAATAAATAATGGAAAAATTCAAGTAAAGTAGATTTAAAATATTTAAAAAATTCATAAAATTAGAGAAAAGTGTAATAAAATAAAATTGATCTCACGATAAAAACTTTTTTTTTTAAGTAATGTAAAAATATGTTTTGTGTAATGATATATTCTGCATTTTTTATAGAAAAGCGTAACATTTTCGATTAATTTTTAATTTAAAATAAAATTTTTGAAAACACTTTCTTAAAGAGCACTTACTCCTCAGAAACTACAAACGATTTTTCCTGTATACGATATTTCAAACCTTATTTTAACCACATATGTAACTTGACGCGGTAAACAAATGGTTTACCAAATATATCCTTGAAATCTTCTTGCATTCTCCTTAACAAAGATGTTGCCATCTCTTGGTCCACACCAAAAAATTTTGATCCTTCTGCTGGGCCATGAATACTACTAGTACTCAGATTTTTATTTTCAGAGTCCATACCTGAGCATTTCGTGCTCTGTAATCATTTCCACTTTAATTTAATGTTTTACTAGAGCTGACAGAAAATGAGTGAGAGATACAAAGGACATTATGGCATAAGGGGCGAATTATATAACTATCAAAATTTGAAGCTTAAAATATTTGGATAAAGAAGCAATTAAAAGACAAATTACATAAATATTTAAATGAAAATTTTAATGAGCATTAAGACTGGGCAAACTGGCTGATCGCCAAAGTTAGCAAGCATAAGAAATAAAAGCAAGTAAGGATTTTCAACGCTTTGACACATAAAAATTTTAATAAAAATATCACATGTCAAATTTTATTTATCGAAATTGTGTGTTTGAATATCGTGCTTACACGCCGCAATTTGCAAACCTAAGGACATTCAAAATTTTATACTTGATCTACCTCTAAAAATTCCTTCTGACAGTGGACGGAAGAGTTGCAAAACTCTGATACTTGATCTAGCACTATAAATCATTTGTGACTGATGCTATTCTGACGGGGGACGGAAGAATTATAATAATCTGATACTTGATCTAGCGCTATAAATCATTTGTGACTGATGCTATTCTGACGGGGGACGGAAGAATTATAATAATCTGATACTTGTTCTAGCGCTATAAATCATTTGTGACTGATGTCATTCTGACAGTGAACGGAAGAGTTACAAAAATCTGATACTTGATTTAGCGCTATAAATCAATTGTGCCTGATGCCATTCTGACAGTGGATAGAAGAGTTACAAAAATCTGATACTTGATCTAGCGCTATAAATATTTTGTGATTAATGCCATTCTAAAAGTGGATGGAGAGTTATAAAAATTTGATACTTGATTTGGCTTTATAAATCCGTTGTGATTTTGACATAGACAGAAGAATTGCAAAAATTGGATACTTGATACAACGGTATAAATTCGTTGTGAGTGCGGCCACTTTGACGGTAGACAGAAAAGTTTCAAAATTTGATACCTTATCTAGCACTATAAATCCATTGTGATTGTTGTCACTTTGGATTTAAGACCAATACGTTAAATGCTAAACTTGTGCGCCAATTTTTATAAATCTGGCTGTTTGCGCTTTATAGTTATTACTCGGAACGTAGTCGCATGTACTTGGAAAAGTGTACACTTTGATTCTTAAACGGACTTCATGCAAAATTTGATGTAAAAGACCGTATACCAAATTTCCTTCGTATAGCTCGCAACATTTGTAATTTATTATCCTCTCAGAGATACAGTCGGATATAATTCCGAGCATGTTGTTTCCGGATTTAGAAAAGTTTGGATCCTAGAAATTCGTAAATATCTTAAGATTTGATTTTTTTTACTATTGAAATACTTTTTCTTTGCATATTTCATATGCAGGGTTATAAAAAATGATTCACCAGCTCACCAAACAGCTTATCAAGCTCAAAAGTGTGATAGCATCAAACGCTTAAATTTTTTAAAAATATACATTACGGAAGTTAAAAATCTGTTCTTTGCTAGAATTTGGCAATAGAGAAACATAGATCACGTCGTATTAAGACTTGAGAAGATTTTAAAAAAAAAATCCTCTAATAATTTAAACGTTAAAGAAAAAAATTCGCAATAATTTTTGAATCAGATGACAAATTATAAAGAAAATTTCATTAAAAAGTAATTCCTAATTCTTGAAAAAATATATTTCAGAATGATAATTTGATATAAATTATGATTTAAACGAAATGGTTACTCTTAAAAACCACCTAATAATCCAATTAAAGAATTAAAATTATTGAAGTTTATTTTTTTTAATTTCTTTTTTTTTTCCCTTTTTGTTGAAAACAATGAAAAGTAATTTATTAAACCAACGACAGGCTTTAAATAAACGGAATATTTCAGCTAATGTACTTTAAATTGTTTTTTCTAGTTCTCAGAAAAAAATGCGTTTTAATTGGATATTAAATAATATTTAAAATCATTATACGTAACTTAGATACTTTGACAAAACATATCTTCCAGTGCATTACTAGATTACTTCCTTTCTAAAACTACATTTTTTTTCATTTTTTTCATTACTTATGATTAATTTTGCAACTAAAAGGGAGAACACAATTATCTAAGACTTGAATTCATCCTTCCTAACGACGTCCTCTTCGCCAAAGGCGCACCTAACAGTTTATAAATCTTGACAGTTAGGTGGATATTTTTCTTTTTCATTGTCAAATAAAATTTCTTTAAGTGTATGCAACTTTTTTTTCATCAGTGGCAATTACATACCAACTCGAAGCGACCGGTTTATTAGAGAGGGGAATATGTCAATCCCTTAGAAATTAATTAACGTTAAAACAGACGAAGCACTTAAAAATTCGCTGGCGAGATTTTTTTTTTTTTTTAACTTCTTCCTTTAAATTTAACTAAATATTGGTTGTGATTTTTTCCTTTCTTCTCTTAACTTTATGTTCTGATAACAACCATTTGAAAGTCATTATTATTTTTTCATCTGATTTTTTTTTTTGAAAAAAAAAATAGCAATTAGTGGAGAATGTTTTTTTTTTTTTTTTTTTTTAACTCGTAGAGTTTTGAAAACTCTTTTTCCCGTTTATACTATTGCATAATGAGAGCAATGGGCAATTAGCGAAATCAAAGCCCGTCGCTTATTTATTTATTTTTTCTTCTGCCTTTGGTTTAGTTCGTTTGTAATGCATTCGTGTATTTTATCAAAGTAAATCTTTTGAAATTTTGAACTTTTTTTTTGCTGTATTGTTTTGAAATAAGAAAAAAAGCAGATGTAGCAATAAACTTAATAACTAGAATTAAAATTTGATGCTGCACAATTTTTAATGCTTTTGCTAAACCTGTTTTGTAAAAATGGGAGTTTCTAATTGATTTTTCATTTATTTCTAAATTAGTCGCCACAAGTGACCAGTCTCTTTGGCAAGAATATTGGATGTATTTGATTCTCAATAAATAAATTAGATATAACTTCATGTTCTTGATTCCTTCATATTGTCTGATAATAAATATTTATTATTGAAGTTGGCTGTTTCTTGTGTACATGATTCTATTTTCTGTCAAAGACTGTCCCATAATATCAAAAGCCCTATTGAAAACATAAATATCTGGTTCCTTTATCTTCTAAACTTCGCGATATTGTAGCTTAATTTTTATCATGCGAGAACATGATGTTGTTTTGGTTAGGGGGTTTGAAGCTCGAAATCGCGTAGGCAATAAATAAAGCATAAAGGGCAATTATCATCAACATCTTTTAATCGTATATATTTTTTTACCTGCTTTTACCAGTATTGCATTATTAATACGTATGCTTCTTTGAAAGCAGATGCGTTTTTATAAGATTGATTTGCCTTTCCAGTATTGCTTTATTATTACGTATGCTTCTTTGACAGCAGATGCGTTTTTAAAAAGTTGAAGTAGAACTGCGACATCATAGCTGCTATTTCATCACAAAATCGGTCGAGCTCCAAAACTTTGTTTGCCAGAAATTGAAAATGAAAGTTTAAAATAATTATAGAGAGAGAGAGAGAGTCTCGCGATTGTTTCAAAACTGGTTATTGACTTAAATTAATTAAGACAAATGACTTAAAAAATAATAATGTTCTCACATAATAACTTGAAATTTGTGATCTTAGATTTCATTTAAATTTTTTTATTTGCCTTGTAAACTATCCAAACATTAAACAGAATCTTTCTTCTTTAGCTTTCAGCAATGGAAGAAAAAGTCACCATTAAATATTTGATGAAACAATGAAAATAGTTAGAATTTAAACCTAATACTGTAATATATTGTTAGAATTAACGCGAAATAAAATTTCAATATAATGTCAAACTTCAAGAATAATTTATACGCCTACTTAATTATAGTTTCGTTAAAATGATAACTCTTTAAATTTTAAAACGGGTGAAATTCATTTTTCTGCAGTTATGCATATGAAAGCCGCTGGAAAATAGCTAAATTCTTATGTTTTGATTAATTGTAATTCTATGTAAAATTTTTAAAAGATCGCCCAAGTTGGAAAGTTTTTACCCTCCAAATATATATACGTCAAATCTGGTAGCCATAGGTCAAGTAATCTAGTGTATAGAGCGTCAACACACATACAAGCACGCATGGGCACACACATGCATCTTTATTATTAGCAGATATGAAGTAAAGATCCGAAATTTTCTAACTTATATTCACTTATGTGTTCTCACTGACTGCTCTCACTTTTTTATATTTTCAGAATTTAATCTTTACACAATCTGGTAATTTTTATTCCATGAGTGTGGCGCCATCTTGTAGAGAATTTAAAAAAAAATTAATTATTAGTATCACATAAAATATACTTTTTTAAGAATGTGGCATGTACTCATGCAAATATGATATTTCATTCCTTTGATGCGGATTGCATGAAATATAAAATAAGCATATTTCATGATGTCTTCATAAAATTAACTTAAAGACAGTGAAAATTTGCCTTACTCTAAGGAGACTTTATCCTAGACCCTCGGGGGGGGGCACCTCGAAATGAGGATGAGATGCTTCCGGCATGGTGGTTGGATCTCGCCACCCTGGAGGGTACACTAATAGGTGGGGAATCTGGCTCCTCCCATCGATGACGGGACGTACTTCCTTCGGGGAGGGTTGTACCGTGGCCGGTGACGGCCCTTAGGACTCAACCACAGTTCCCGCCAATTGCTGTTGCGGCGGCCCGGTCATTCAGTTTTATGGTTTAAATCCGTGTGCCTTAGGGCGGGTCGGAGAGTTAGATGGTTGACTTATCCTAGACTTAACTCCCGGGGTGGGGGCAACTCGCAATGAGGATGAGATGCTTCCGGCATGGTAGTTGGATCTCGCCACCCTGGAGGGTACACAAATGGGTGGGGGATCTGACTTCTCCCATGGATGACGGGACGTACTTCCTTCGGGGAGGGTTGTACCGAGGCCGGTGATGGCCCTTAGGACTCAACAACAGTTCCCGTCAGTGTTTCTGTTGCGGCGGTCCGGTCATTCAGCCCTATGGTTTAAATCCGTGTGCCTTCGTGGCCCGTCGGAGAAGCATTTGGTTGACTTATCCTAGACTTTTCTTTCTTTAAATGATTATTGAAAAATCTTTTTTTACAAAGTTAATAAAGCTGAACTATTCGGATTGTCAAAAAAAAAAAAATTCGATTTTCGAGATCGTTATGAACTTTTATGTTCCATACCTTTCTGAGTTCAAAAACACCTTTTTGGAAATATTCTGTCACTCTGTCTGTTTTTCTGACTACGAATTAGTCTCTCTGTGCGGTCTAGAGGCCAGATCATTTCACCAACGACTACCCAATTTTAAATATGTTAATCAGCTACAGCAATGAAATGTGACTGTCTTATCATTAAAATTTTAGATTTCTATAAAATTTGGTCAAAATTCGTCTATAAAAATCTGTCTGTATATGTGTAATTACAATATCTCAAAGGTGCAAGGAATTATTGAATAAAATTTAACATACAGATATATCATCATAATTGGAATTGTTATTAAATTTTTATAAAAATCTCCTAAAGGGTTGACCACTTGTTCGCCTCTGGATTTGCGTGTATGTGAATGCCATGACACAAAAATACATCTAATGAAATAAAAAAAAATTTGGTGCGCGCAGTTACAAGAAAACATATACATCTAAAATTATAAATCTTAAAAAATTATTGATCCTAATTAAAATTTGTATATTCAATGAGTGGAAAGGAAGGTATTGAAAATACATGCCACTTTCTCTTTCTTACGTTAAGACACATAAAATTTCCCATACTGCATTACTACTCCATAGCGGACTCTGAAACTTGCCAGTATGTATTACTAATCGTAGCGGTCACTGAAGCTTGTTATAATGCACTACTATCGCAGCGAGACACTGAAATTTGCCAAAAATACACTAATATATAACGGAGAGTGAAATTTGTCACAATACATTGATACATAGCGGCGCACTGAAATTTACCACAATACACTAATATATATTGCGAACACTAAAAGTTGCCACAATGCAGTATTACTCGTAGAGAGGCATTGAAACTTGTCACAATGTAGTACTACTCGTAGAAATTTGTCACAATGTAGTACTACTCGTAGAAATTTGTCACAATGTAGTACTACTCGTAGAAATTTGTCACAATGTAGTACTACTCGTAGAAATTTGTCACAATGTAGTACTACTCGTAGAAATTTGTCACAATGTAGTACTACTCGTAGAAATTTGTCACAATGTAGTACTACTCGTAGAAATTTGTCACAATGTAGTACTACTCGTAGAAATTTGTCACAATGTAGTACTACTCGTAGAAATTTGTCACAATGTAGTACTACTCGTAGAAATTTGTCACAATGTAGTACTATTCGTAGCGGTGCACTTAAACTTGCCATAATGCAATGCGACTCGTAACGGGACAAAAACCTGCCGTAATGCATTATTACTCGTAGCAGGACATTAAAACTTGCCACAATGCAATGATTCATAACGGGGCACTGAAATTTGCCACAGTTCGTTACTATTAGTAGAAGAGCGCTGAAATTTGCCACAATGCGGTGCTATTTGTAGATCAGTGCTAAAACTTGCCATAATGCACTGCTACTTGTAGCGGGGCAATGAAAATTGTCATATTGCGCTACTATTTGAAGTGGGGCAATAAAATTTGTGGTAATTGAGTCTTTTGAGAGTTTTCCGCTCCTCACCCAGCATTTCAACTAGGGATTGCAATACCGGGATACCGAATACCGGTATTTTGAGCCATTTGTACAATTTTGTAATACCGGTATTCATAAGTTTAAATACCGGTTTTTCGGTATTTACTAGAAATTTTTAAAATTGTCTCCACTATATGTTCAGGGATCGCCAACATAGCAAAATAGTGTACGTTTTTGTTTTTATGTCTCCCTAACGGGCGAAATTAATTAACTAATTAATGGTTTAATTAATTGCTTAAATCTAAATGAGCGAAACATGGATTATCTCTGAAAGAAGAAATTGTATCCATAATGACTGATGAAGCAACAGTTATGAAAAAAGTTGGAAAGTTGATAGGTGCCAATCAGCAATTGTGCTATGCTCATGGAATTCAGTTAAGAGTAATAGATGTATTACACCAAAAAAATAAAGAACAGAAGAACCCAAATACTGTGGATATAGAAACTTCGGATTCCAACTTCGAAGAGAGTAAGAGTGAGAGTGCTATTGACAATGAAGATAATGACAATGTAATTGCTGAAAAAGATATTGCTAATGAGGATGAAATATTAACCCATCAAGAATTGCTTCCTATAATATATAAAGTTCGAAAAATTAAGATATTTAAACGTTCCCCTATAAAAGATGACATATTACTAAAATACATACTAACTGAAAATAAAACAGAATATATGTTAATATTAGATTTTAAGATACGTTGGAACCGTTTACTCCTAACAGCAGACATCACACTCGAACAGCACACATCACTATCTGAAGATTATATATTACATTGAAAAAATAGCACAGAAGAAAGCCATATCGAAATAGAAAATGTCTTATGGTATTTACATAATTATAATGATTTTAAAAATGAAAATGAAAAAGAAGAAAAGAAAGGAACGAATTCAAATCTGATTAAGTTTATAGTAAATTTTCTTAAAATTTTTTACTCACAAACCTATCCACATTCAAAAGAATTCGGTTCAGTTATCGAAGATTATGATGACACTAATGTCAATAGTGAAAAGGAATTATCTCTTGAGCAAAAGTTAGAATTAGCGATAAATAAGAAAATTTCAACGAACCAAAATACAGTACAGAAATCAACTATATCGAAAACCATCCGATAAGAAATCGATTTATTTGAAGATGAGGGATTTAGAGGTAAATACTTGGAAAAAGTATATCTCGCATTGCTAACAGTGCTACTAACTATTGTAGATGCCGAAAGAGTGTTTTCGACAGCTAGTAATTTTTGCACAAAATTACTTTTCAGGCTTAATGACAGTACAATGGATGCATTAGGTTTTTTAAGATCACATTTCAAAAATTTGTATTAGTACCACAGACTGAATAGTGATATTTACAATTTTTTGTGATTTAAATAAATAAGTTGTTCCTTTACTTTTTTGTGATTCTTTATATACTGTTATAATTTATAAGTTACAAATTATTTTTTTGTGATATTTACCCTTTCTAATAAAACTAGAAAATAAAACAAAGAAACGCCTGTATTTTCTTTCTTTTTCTAAAATTTCTAATACCGGTATTAAAACCGGTATCCCGGTATTAAGATCTAAAAAATACCGAATACCGGTATTGAAATTTTGGTCCGGTATTGCAATCCCTAATTTCAACTATACATTAAGACATTAAAATTTTGAGGATGCTAGAAAGAGAAACGAGAAATGCTAGATTTTCTAAACCTGAGATTAAAGTTGATGGCAGAGTACTCTTGTTCATCAAATAATTTTTCTCTTAAAAATCTCCACAATCTAAAACACTGGCGAATGAAGGCGAATGTTAGTAGGGAAACCATCCAGCTACTGGATTGGGTGCATGTACTGATGTCAAATTCCACCTTTTCAGAAAACTGATCCTAGCTGCCATATTGTCCGAAGTCGATTGAGAACATAAATTATTCAGTAAACATTAGGAAATGCGAATATCTGTTATTATTTTGTGAAACATTTTTGATAGAGTCAAATTTCTCTTACATATTATGTTCACATTTCTTTAAAATGATGGGGGCCGCGGTGACCTAGTGGTAAGGTCTCGACTCGTGAACCGTAGGGCTTCAGGTTCGAGACCAGATTCCACCGAAGAACCGTCCTCTTAGAGGGTCTGTTGCACGTTAAATCCGTCAGGGTCAAACTGGTGTGGAGGGGAGGGTGCTTGCTCAGGTTTCGTCCTCGTCATCTGACCGTGGTTTAAAATTAGTCTCAAAATATCCCTAGTGTTGCTTTACAACAGGACGTTAATATAAACAAACTCTAAACTGACGTTTTCCTTTAAAAATTAAAACCTCCTAGAATTAAGATAATAAGCCTTATTCTACCTTAAATGATAGTATGAAGTATTAAGTAACATCTAAATATTTAATTCCTCACACCTCTAAGAGCAATGCTCACTACCACTGAATTCAAAATCGACATTTGCCTCAAAATCCCAATCCCAATACACTTTTTATTAAATACTTTTTAAAAAAATGGTAATTTGCATTATATGACCAGAAATCAAATCAATACATCTCTAAAAAGTATCGATTACTTTATTATATAGGAAATTCGATTCTTAAAATTTAGAATCGATTCATGCTACAGGACAAGCTGTCCTGGCATTTTCTGCACTAATATCTTGTATGGAATGGCATCCCGATCTAACGGAACCTAGATCAAGCCATCTTGAATTTAATTTCAAAAAATAAAATTTACTAGCCGCTTTTGGTGACTAGTGTATTTGTCTAGATTGACATTTTAAACCATTAAATGAGTAATATAGTATGCATTTTTTTTAAATAACTGAACATTGTTTAAACAAACCTGAATACATTAAATTAATGTATATCAAATTAAATAGGGCACATATTGCGAAATAAAAATGAAAGTGGAAATAGTATTACGAAGTTTCACGTGATTGAAAATTTGATGGATGAGCTTTAATTCTACCATATCATTTAAAAACAGTGTTAAAGATAGTGTATTAAAATAGATAATGAATTAAAAATATTATTAAAATGAAGGAAAACAAATTTAAGAAATGGAACTGACATTATTGGAAATATAATTGTTTAGCCTTGAGATAATAAATAGACCATTTTCGTAAAATAATTGTTTTGAAAGATGTGAACATGGATTTCCGAAGACAAATAATAGAATTATTCATCTAGATTTCTTTACATCTTCTTTCCTCTGCCTGAATAGACTTTGGTGATACGGCGAACCCTCACCGTGACATTTCTTATAATATTTTTCAGCTCTTTTGAAAGTTTTGAATTCAATGTAACTGTAAATTTGTTCTGTGAAGTACCTTAAAATTTTTACGATAGTTTGTTTGCTTTTGACTCTTGCCATTCTATAATAAGTAATACGAGTGATTTCTGTACCACATATGTTACCGTTTTACTTATATAAATTTTCTAGGACTTTAACTTTTACATAAATCTGTTATGATTCATTTCCTCAAGCTAAAATCATCAGTAACTTCTAAGTTTTTTTTTTTATTTGTTCTTTTTTTCCTCTTTTAATACTTTTTTGACAAAGATAATACGAATCCGATTACATGCTTGGTGCTAAGTTTTTTTTTTAACTCTCGAATAGCTCATTTCTCTATGTCTTTAGTATTAAATTAGCAAAAGGAAATGTTAATGACCATAGGGCGAAAAAATTGGAATTCTATTAGTGTTAAAAAAAATGGAATTATTTAAGAAAGCTAAGCAATTAGCGAGTGAATAAAAAAAGCTTTAATTTTTTTACTGAAATACGCTTACTCGATTAAAATAATGAAGCTGACAACAGTTTTTCATCTCAATGTCTTTATGGAAAATTGTATTAATCTCTTTTATAAACGAATCATTTGTGTTAATGGTATTAGTAATCAACATAAACATGCTATGCTGATGTTGTTTTTATAAATACAAAAAATATCCATTTTTAAAAACCTTACGCATTAATTCCGAAGTGATAGATGGCATTTCAATAAAATCGGCTTAAAAATTTTTTGCAAGTATTATTTTGATAATAAGTGAAGTCTGATTCATTTGTTTTGCCGTAGAACGTTAATGATAAAAATGATATATGTAAGGTCGGGATAGCCTGGTTGGTAGGGATTTAGATTCGTGCCCCTTGGGTTGCGAGTTCGAACCCCGCTGGCCGAAGACTCCACGTGTATGTTGGCTGACGCGCGTATAAATCTGTCGTGGTCACAAAGTCCTCCATGTCGAGAGTAATAGCACTGGGGGTACTGGATCAGAGGTGATAGTTCTCTGATTCAGGTCTAAATTACCATCTTGGATGAGTGAACGAAATGCATGAATGAAGTCCGCCCTGTAAAAAGGACTGTGACGTGTGTGCAGCTAAGTCGTACTCTTGGCCCTAGATGGCACGACTGAAAAAACAAGAGACGTATCCTTGGCTTAATCCACAAATAACTTCTTAAAGTCAGTGGGCTTGTTTAGGACAAGTGCTATTAGAAACAACGACATGATAGATGTCAACTTTAACTCTCTTGGCAAATGCAATCAAAATGCGAATCAAATAAAACATTTAATGAGTAGTTGCAATTTAAAATAAGAGTGATGCCATTTAATGATTATAACACGTGAAATTCAATAATTAATCAAACCGAATGAAAATGGATCAGTATTGTTTTATTTTCCTGAAAGTAGACGTCGTCAAATTGCGACTCCGGTGATTTTCTTACATTCACGGAACTCTAAATATTAATAAGGGCCGCGGTGGCCTGATGGTAAGGTCTTGGCCTAGGAACCGGAGGGTTTCAGGTTCGTGACCCGATTCCACCGAAGAGCCGTCGTGTAAACGAATCTCGTACACGTTAAAATAGTCTGGGCCAAACGTCCTCCCTCTGGTGTGGATAGGAGGTGCCAGCTCAGGTGTTGTCCTCGTTATCTGATAGTGGTTCAAAATGATGAGTTCCGTCCCAAAATAGCCCTAGTGTTGCTTTAAAACGGGGCGTTAATATAACTAAACTAAATATTAATAATTAAGATGGATATGCGGTTGTATTGACGTTCTGCAAGCCAGACTGTTTGACTTACAACTACCAAATTTGCACATGCAAACTTGCAGTGTAAAAATGTGCACCTCGAAGTGATTTATTTTGAAGTTTCGATTATAATTTTAATTCATTACAATTTAAGCTGGATTTTAGAGTTTTTTCACGATAGGTTCAAAAATTATGATAATATAAAAAACAATTTTATACCATAACAAAATTTTAAAATTATCTTTTTAATGATATCAATCCAAAAATTACGAATATTTTTTCTGAATTCCAGCAATTTTTGAAAAATAGACTTTTGACTCATTTCCAACATTGTTGCCTTGAAATTCAAACGGTTTTCATTGTTCCATGAAATATTTAATCATGTGATTTTTCTACATTGTTGAAAGCTAAGGAAGAAGAATTCTATTTAATGCCAGTCCCTGTGTAGTTAACAAGATAGATAATAAAAAAATTACACTGTTGCAAAATTTAGAAAATACATGAATTGAATATTTACGTTTTTAATATCTGTATGGTGCTATTAATTGATCTCCATTAGAAAGTAATAATGTGCATAATAAACATAACTGATCTAAGACAAAATTACATGGATTTATGTTTGATAATTTGATGGAACCGTAGACATGAAATATATGAAATATCTAAACGATTTATCTAAAATTAAGTATAACCAATATTCCAGATACAATATCTGTTCCCCAGAAATAACTAGTCAAAATTAAACATCTCTATGCTCTCTTTAATAATGTTTTTGCTATGTACCAAAATTACATTTCTGGCATACAGTTTGATAATCCTCTCACGAAGTAATAGCAGCAATCAAGTAATGAAAATATTCTTTAAATGTATCGCAGCATGGGATAATTTGCAATAATAGCTAACTAATAGCAACTAAAGTACATGTTTTAGAATCCCTACCTTTTCTGTTATAATAGTTGTAACTGAAATAAAATTGGCACCACATTTAGGTACAAATGGATGGTTTTCGATTGTACCATAAACCACTATAATATTATTCCATTCCTCAATATTTCATCATTTGATTTTTTTTTTCTTACCGACAATTTATTAAGGGTATAAAGCGATCCAATATATCACAAGAATCAATATAAATATTTCAAACATATTCTAAATAAATATAAAAGTGAATTCTATCCAATTCTAATTAGTTTCGGTTCCTCTGACTATGGTATTCCCCTCACTGAGGGTGATAAATAAACTAAATCCTTCTAATTTTCTATAAATGTGAGCTAAATGACAATCACGAACATAAGATTACATTTCATATTGCAGATCATATTACATTTTGTAAATACCATACATATTTCTATACAATAACGATATTATGTATACAATATTGCGATATTATTACTTAATCCGAAGACTGAGGGTACTAAATCTGTATTAAATTCTCCAGTTTATCGCTTCCGATACTTTAAAATCCGATGAAATACGACATCCGGGAAAGTAAAGACATTCAACCAGACCCAAAGCCTCGTAATAAGGCAACTCATCACGCCGGAACCTCCCCCGGGGAAGAAGGCACTCAAATACATCTTTACGAATTTCAATTCCACGTATTTAAATATTTACGACCACCGTGTTACTATTCCCTTTAGACATCCAATATCCGTTGCAAATGGAAGACGACGGGGGACATTAACAGTCCCTCTCCCACCACTTTACAAGATGTAAAGTGGGACAACACCAGAACAAACAATCCGTGCCAGAACTGCTCAATGCCCCCATCGAATAGAGAGAAGGAAATGGGACATTTTACGGTGGCTTCCAGCACAACAAACAACCAGGTCCAGCCCCAGGCACTTAATCAACCGTAATCTTGGCGTTGGAGCGGACTTCGTTCCTCTTTTGTGTTGTAAAAGTTGGTTTGGTATTAAAACTGCTTGGAATGGGGCAATTGGAGATGGATCTTCCTCTCATCGAATGAATAGTTAGAATTTGGAACCGGGGGGGGGGAGGTGGCCTGTTGTTCGTCTGGTGCAATTAGTTTTGGGGTCGGAAGACGTCATTTTGCATTTGAATTGGTGAGCCTTAATTTGAAATTAGAAGACGGCAGCCCTAAGGAACGAAACTTTTTAAACAAATTCCGGAGCTCTGAACTTCAATCTGAAGAATAGTTATTTCCGAGGGTTTGTTATATGTTTTGGCAACGGAACAAATGAACTTGTATTCGCTATTCTTGGTTTTAGTCAAATTGTAATCATGATGAAAGTGCAGAGAGAAAATGGCTTTGGAAATCTGAAAGGTGATTTTTGTAAAGAATACTTTGTAAAAGCAACTAAATTCTTCTTCTTAAGATTCTTTCTGTGGAGTATTTAAATTCAGTTGGTATCTATACCAGTAAAAATTTATTTTGTGCGAGTTGGAAACTGAAAAGGAAATGGATCAAATTAGCAAACATATTACTTACTATCTATACAAATAATAAAGTTAAATGTGTATGTCGTCGGCACTATAGAGACCGACTATTTGACATATAAATACCACATTTGGCATATATATATATATATATATATAATGAATATTTAATTAGAGTTATATCTATATAAAAAAAGTAAGCTGAATTTTGAAGTTTTTCAGAATTATTTATGAAAATATTATTGCACAAAAATAAATGTAATTTATTTTTTAAGTTGTCCCTTTTCAAAACTTAAAAAAAAATTCTTTGTAAATGATACCAACTGTAAAAAAATGTGCGAATTTTTGGTGAATTTTTACAATTTTTAAAAATATTTTTTGCTTATTTTCTAAAAATAGATTATATTATTGCCCTAAAGTTGAAATCGTTTTCATTGTTTCATCAGCTTTTTGATTGCATGTTTTTCATCTTTGTTGGAAAGTAATAAATAAATAAATAAATGAGTAAATGAAAATCTGTATAAAATTTGCATAATTTAAGGGACCTATAAAGAATGAAGTTCCAATATGCTTAAATTTAGAAAATAGAATAAATGTAAATTCATGTTTTTCATAGCGCTATGGGGTTGACCACCATTAGAAGTGGAACTAGTTGAATTTTAATTAATATCAAAATGTTCTTCCTGAAGCTAAACATCTTTATTTAAAATATGATAAGAGAAAGTAGAATCCTTTTTAACATTGGAGTATTTTGTGATTCATAGCTCCATCAACAATTACACATTTTTCATAATTTATCTAAGAAATGAAAAACTTATTAGTCTGATTCATCAAAAAGAATAATTGCGCAACAATAAGAAATAAATTTTCTTAGCGAGTAGAACTATGTATTTTTATAAAATACATTATGTTAAAAAACTGCACATTTTTAAAATTGGGAATATTTTTTAAAAAAATTCTTCATTACGTAATTGCAAAATTAAATTTTAGCTGAAAGTGTAACAAAATTTCATAAAGTATATTAAAAACCCATTTTAAATACAACTTATGGAAAGTAACGCATATGGGAAAATAAGCTATATCTTCGTATCTTCATTTTCAACAATTGAAGAATAATCCATGATGATATATTTGTAGTAAAAATGAAAACGATTTTATTATTTTTTTCACAAGAGTGAATTACATCATTGTGAAATAAGTGTAAAAATATTTTTAAAAATTTATTTAATATAGACAAAAAATCTGTATAGCATTTAAATTGTGTCATTAAATATTTTTTTTTTAATTTTAAAACGTTACAAAGCTCATTTTTGCTCCGTAATATTTTCAGAACTTATCACAAAAAAAAAAAAAAAAAAAAAAAATACTATAAATTAAAAAAAATGTCATTTAGTTTTTCATTAATTCAAACTCTAACTAAAAATCATTCAAAAGAATCATTCCGAAATGCTTACTTTCACTTTCCAAAATATACCAATGCCAAATGTAGTTACTCTAGATATGATGGTTTTTCCTATAGAGCTCCAAAGCAAAAATACACACACACACATTAATCTTTATTATTAGCAGAAATATATAATTATATCATTTAGTTCATAACAAATCACATCCTTTGCTTAACGTAAAATTGTCTGTAAACTAATAAAAGGGATTTATATCATTATTGACTAGGGAAAAACTTGCTGTTGACTTGATATTATTTTCACCCAATCATCAAAAGCAAATCCTCATAAAAAAGAACGTATAATTGTAGAACAACAACAACTAAAACGAAGCATGTTTTCCATCACTCCTCGGAGAACATCCAAATTGCCCACCATCCAATTTCTCTCACTAAATCGAAGTCGAGTTTAGGGCCAGACTAACTCGAAGAAAAACCCATCCTCCCAAATCACCAGCGAGACCCGAGTTTCCGTAATAACCGGGATATCAGTGAAGAACTCTTCCAATAAACTAAGCGATGGCCCAGGGAACTGACTCTTATAAATGGGGCGGCCGAATTCCCAGGGAACCCGGGACCTGTGGGCTTAAAGTAAACATGGCCTGGAATTTAATCAACTGTGATCTTTGATAAACGACTTTGCTCGCTGGAGCAAGCCTTAATTGGCAAAGGATGCTGCAGTGTCCCGGGCCTTCACCTGTTTGCTTGTATCGCCAGGGAAGGATTTGGCGGTTAATGCAGTTAACCGAAATAGAGACGAGGGGGAGTTAGAACGGATTTTTCAGCAGGTATTATGTTGTGTAGTGCAAAATGAGAGATTCTAAAATGGCAGTGAAATTTCGTGTTTATATATGAGAAATAAGAATTTTCTACTCACCTGATTTGAATATGTTCAATTTTCAATACTTCATTGTAGATAAGATGTGTCTTTCTTGATTTTGTATCTCCGATTAAAGTTTTTTTTAAAGTTGCAAATTTATGTAATTAGGCTAATTTGAAATTCACTGGACCAAAAATACAGTTTGATTTATCCAGAAATTCAAATTGCGAACTTTCATAATATTCTCCACAAGAATTTCTCAGATAATTTTTTCAAAGGGTTAAGTTACTCTACCAACTTCATACCTTGTAACAGGTACGCAAAAGTATCAGGTACACTTAAACGATACAAGTTAAGTGTACACGTACAAAGAAACTAATACAGGTTAAGAGCATCAGTTAAAGGAACCGGTATAAGTTAAGCGTATCAGTTAAACAAAACTGGGACATATTAAGAGAACCAGGTACACAAAACTGATATAGATAAAGAGTATCAGATACTCAATATTAGTTTTTGAACTCGACTGATAATAGCTTACACTTCATTCATTTCGAAACTGTTGAATTGGAATCTATTACTGGAATGCGGGACTGGTTTTCTTTGATTTTTTTTCAATTATTTTAATTAATTTAAATAATTTCCTAATTATTTAAATAAATACTTGTTAATATTTGTACTCAGAGATAACAATTTACTAGACAATATTTCCTTAGCAATCTCTTCTAATACTCTGTTGTTTTGTTTCATACTTAGATATAAAATCAGGAAAATAAAGAAATGCTAAATGTGTCTATTATTGTCAAATAACAGATTTAAATGTCTATCACATTCTAAAGTTCCAAATAACTTCCTCAAAAAATATAAATATGAAGTGCAATATAAGCGATTTAATTTATATAAAATACAACAAATATTCTTATAAAGCTCTTTGGTCAACAAAGGCTGCTATTTAAGAGTAAATTAATGTGCTTTCCTTCAAATACCCTACATACTTTCGTAAGAGGAAAAGTTAATTTATAGAATCGTGTTTACTATAGTAGATTAATTCTAATAATAGCTTAAAGTTTTATCTCCATTCATTAGGTACTAACAGAACCAAATCTGATTACTATAAATTTTAATTTAAAGCTCTTTATAATGCTTAAATATTTTTATAACATTTTCTGAGTTTCTGCATATTTCTAAAGTATCTAGGAGTTCACCAAGAAAATTTCGTCAGAAGTATTGCTTATTTTTATAATATTAATTCTAATAATGGTCAAAAGTCTTGATCCCATTCTTGAGGAACCGTCGTAGTAAAACTTGATTTTAAGAATATGAAATTAGAGAAACTATTTTTAAAGATTTTATCAGATTTCCTCTACATATGCCCACTTCCAAAACTCCTACCCCTTGCTAAATTTTACTGAGTACAACATTAAAAGATTAGAACTTCATTTTAATGATATTGTTATATTAATACCATTACCCCTGAAGCAAATTCAGAAGTTAATTATTTCTGAATGCTAAACTTCCATTGTTTTATCAAAATTTCGGCGAAGATGATAAATTAAATTCCAGTAATCTCAAATTTCTGTAACGCGAAAATCTTGTATTTTCACGAAAGCCGCTAAATTTAGAAGAGTTGTAAATATGAGAGACAAACAATGTATTGTCTTCAATTTCGGGAAAGTTCGTTAACTTCCCACCTTAATATAAGTCTAATAATTCAATTTATCCTTTTCAGTCAAGAACGGTCTCGATAAAGTTAACTCAAATCCTTAATCCGCCCAGTCCCAGTCACGTAACTCCAGTGCATTAACGTTCTCACTTATTCTGCTTCGCTAAATCACGGGTTAAGGTTGCTAATGCACAGCACTCTGGGCATAAACTGGCGCGGAATTCTATATTGGCGTCACCTTTATCATGCACGAGTCACTCCACCCCTTCCAGAAGATTTTGAATATCCCGATATCACCTCAGCCTAGTGGGGTGGAAGAATTTTCCACACCAATTGCTTCTCGATTCCTGTGACTGCCGCATTAACCCGGGGAAGGACAGGGAAGAGGCTTCGCAACAGTTTCTGTCTGCTCCACCCTCCGAGGGGGTGGTGAGACGACCCTTATCGGGAAATCACACTTGATTAAATTCCTAAAGTCTTTGCTGGCGTTTGGAGAGTCTTTTGTGTCGTCAGCTAGTTGCCCAATCTTGCGACACCTGCTACAATGGCTTTCGGGGAAAGTTTAGACATCACACAGTCCATTTCGTATCACAAACGACCTGCCGATCGCTGGGAAAGGTGATATCTGTTGGCCCGGGAATGCAAGGAGTGGCGCCTATGAATTAACTTCCTAGGATCTCAACTTCGTTTATTTTAAGATTCTTCTGAGTTAAAGTTTTAATTCAATGTGACTTCTTAGCTTCGATTGAGTGAAAGAATGGAAATGAGATGACAAAATTGTATATGAATAAAATATTGAACGATTAATCAACTTCATCCAAAATGGATTCAAATCTTGTTTTTGTTTCATTCTAATTAGTTTTAATTCGGTATGACTTCTTAACTTCGATTGAATGAGAGAATGGAAATGAGGTGACAAAATTGTATATGAATAAAATATTGAACGATTAATCAACGTCGTCCAAAATGGATTCAAATCTTGTTTTTGTCTCATTCTAATTAGTTTTAATTTGGTATGACTTCTTAACTTCGATTGAATGAGAGAATGGAAATGAGATGACAAAATTGTATATGAATAAAATATTGAACGATTAATCAACTTCGTCCAGAATGGATTCAAATCTTTTTTTTGTCTCATTCTAATTAGTTTTAATTCGGTATGACTTCTTAACTTCGATTAAATGAGAGAATTTAAATGAGATGACAAAATTGTATATGGATAAAATATTGAACGATTAATTAACCTCGTACAAGAAGGATTCAAATATATTTTTGGTTCATTATAATTAGTTTAATTCAATATGACTTCTCCACTTCCATTCAGTGAGAAAACGGAATTGAGACGAAGTTGCAAATGAATAAAATATTGAACGATTAAGCAGCTTCAACCAAGATTCATTCAAATTTATTTTTGGTTTATTATAAATTAGTTTTGTTTATCTTTTTATTACAAATTTATTTTCATTTGGCATCAATATTTTTAGTCTCGTGTTAACAATTTCTTAATACCATGACTCCAATGTGTGCACCGGGAGATCTTGGGGAGTTCAAATTTCCTGTAATAAATAGCATAAAATATTCTTAATGTTTGTAAAATTATCTTAAAATTTGTTTATTTTTTTAAATACAGCGGAGTAGTTTCTCCGAAATTTCTACTGACATTATTGAGGGAAAAATGACGAAATCTAGATTAATTTCTAATCAAATAAATATTTAATTTATTTTTGTATTTGGAGGAATTAGCAGAATTTATACTTTTATTTAAAAAGGAATGAGTAAAATTTGTTCGAATTTGATTTTGTTGTTAAGGAAGCGAGGTAGAACGAATATACATTCATATATAATCAAATTGACTTTTAAAGATGAGATAAGGTAACGATTTTTTCATCTGTATTTATATATTTATTGTTTCTCCAATTTTTTCTGTTATTTTGCAATCACCATCTCATGCCAGCTTTATAGTATTTAAATAAACTAGTATTATGTGGAAAAGTTAATGAACGTAAATAGGTTTTTATAAAAAAAGTGCCGAAACTCGAAAAATTTTAATTCCATTTTCTACTTTTTAACTAATCAAATACTTATCCTACAATTCTCACGGGTCGTAAATCATCTATTTTCTGCTGCATTCCGCAATTTTCTAGGACTAATGTCTTTATCTTTTATTATTATAGATTTGAATAATAAGAAATTAATTGATTAATAAGAGAAATCTCTTATATTAATTAAATAATAAGAGATTTTAAAAAGCCTATCTCTCCCTCTGTTTTGACTTTTCTACATGCTACGCACTGAACCATTTTAATCCCTTCGTTGTCGAAATTAAATGATTTCAATCAAATATTTTTTTAAAAAAATGCTTCAAATCTGGGGGCACGGCAGTGCCCCCGCCAAGTCGAGCAAAAACAAGCGGCACTTCCGTACTATCCTTTTCTCGAAGCAGTTCAGGCCATTTTCAACCCCTTATAACTTCGTTGTGGATAAAACTAGAAGCCTGAATTTTCAGTAACCAAGCAGGCATTATATAAACACGGTATATTTCAAATTTCATTAAATTTGAACCAGTAGTTTAAGAATTATAACTAGTCAAAGTTTGTGAATTTTGTCACTGACTGACTGACTGACAGATCATCAAAACTCTAAGGCACTTCTAGCAGACATAGAAGCTTCAAATTTAGAATACAATTAGTGTTTAGTGTATAAATCAAGGAAAAACTAAAATATCCATGTAATAATGGACGGATCGATAAATTTTTCGAAGTTTCGAGCATTATCCATTTTGTCGGCAAATTCGTCGCCAAGTCGCCAAATGGTCGCCAAGTTTGTCACCAAGCTCTCGTATCACTGGCTCGGCATCCGGCAGCATCCAATACAGATTACTATAAAACGGTCTTTCATATGATGACACTATTCTCGCTGGGAAAAATTAATTAAATCTCAGAATTACAGGTTTCTAACAATATCTAATTTGAAATAATTCAATTTGAAGCTGTGGAAGCTGCAAACGCAATGGGTGACTTTCAGAAAATCAAAAAAGAGTCTTCGATATGATCACAAATAAAATGGACACAACCGATAATAACGTTGACGTTTTACGCTGTTTTGTGAGTGGAACTGGTGGCACTGGAAAGAGCTTTTTAATAAAAACTCTGAAAATTTGGGTTAAGACTTATTTAAACAAAAAAAGTGGCAGTTAGTACTCCAACAGGAATAGCTGACTATACATAGAATAGATTGACTATACATAGACTATTGCAACTGCCTGTAAAACACAAGCAAATACCGAAGTACAAACAACTTTCTGATGAAGTGCTCCTTCTGAGATCAGATTTGAAAGAAGTAGTGTTGTTTATAATAGACGAAGTGTCGATGATATCCAATGTTTAACATATATTTACTTACGCTTATCTGAAATATTCGACACAAGAGACGATCAGAATGGGTAGTTTGGAAAAAAACATCTTGTAGTTTTCGGAGATCTCTTACAGCGTCCGCCGGTAAGAGAAAAGTCACATTTTGAAAAACTCTCAACTGCTGAAACTAACAAGTTATTAGGTTCCCTCAGTGTACCGAATCTGCGGACTGAACTGTTCATATACGATGAACTTACAATTAACATGCGACAGCTCAATGATTTTGACTTTGTTGAAATGCTAAATAGAATAAGATTAGGTGTGACTACACAAAAAGACCGCGACTTACTCTCGACTAGATTAATAACTCTCAAATCCAATTCAAATGAAAACAGATTAATTGAAATAATTGAACCCCTCTCGAAACTTCCTGATGATATCGTTTGCTTATTATCTACAAAAAACATGTGTCAACAATTAAATACTGCAATGCTTAAATCTCTTCCACATCCCAAAATAAAACTTACAGCTGTAGATAGCATAAATTTCCCTAGATACCTAACAAAAAGAGCTCGTGAATGCATAAAAAAATATGAAGACAATGCTTCTATGACTGCAGGCCTGGAAGAGAAAATAATTATAAAAATAGGAGCAAAAGTCATGTTAAGGCGAAATATTGACGTGAGTCTTGGTTTAGTTAATGATTCTATCGGTATAGTGCAAAGAGTAAAGGTTGATCAGGAAAATACAAAAAATAATTAAGAAAATATACATTGCATTTAATAAAGAACATGTTTACGAGCTTAGTCCGGTCAAAACTAAATTTGAAATTATTAATAGACCTTATGTTCATCGTGAACCGTTTCCCATATGTATAGCCTATGCTATAACTATACACAAAAGTCACGGTCTGAGTCTAAATAATGCACTGATGGATATTGGTTCTGCAGCGTTCACATCCGGTCAAGCTTACGTGGCACTTCCGAGAGTTACAAGTCTGGACGGCTTACATCTAATAAATGTCGACTTTGCAAGTATTAAAGCGCAAGAATCCTCAATTTGTGAATACAACAGACTAAGAAGCATTTACCGTCCAGACTTGTCAAAAATTGTAACATCAAAACTTACGAGAAAAACCCATAGAGGCAGAGACTGTTCTTTGAGAAAAACTGTGGCTGAATCTCAAGAAGTAGTACCGGAAAAGAAAAAGGGGAAGACTACATACAAAAATAAGAAAAGGACTATCTACAAAAAGAAATGAGATGCCATCAAAAACATAACTTGTAAAAAAACCAAGTCTCGCAACTCAGCTCTTCTATCGTAAAAAGTTGTGAGATCCATGTAATACCAAGTCGGTCTATTTATTCAGTCCCTACTTAAGGGTCCTTCTGTCTTAAGTTATTACGTAATTAGCTAACCTAACAACATCTTATGGCGACCATATCAATATTAAAAATCTTTTATGGCTTAAATAAATAGATTGACTTGGCAATCGCACTAAACAATCTAATTTAATATAATATGTTAATGTAATCTAATTTAATGTAAAGATACATTGTGTTTTCATGCGATGGCCAAGTCAATCTATTTATTTAAACCATAAAAGATTTTTAATATTGATATGGTCGCCATAAGATGTTGTTAGGTTAGCTAATTACGTAATAACTTAAGACAGAAGGACCCTTAAGTAGGGACTGAATAAATAGACCGACTTGGTATTACATGGATCTCACAACTTTTTACGATAGAAGAGCTGAGTTGCGAGACTTGGTTTTTTTACAAGTTATGTTTTTGATGGCATATATTTGATCTGGAAATGCAAATATGAGCATGCGCATTCTTAAACGTATCCCGTGCATTTGCTCTCAATATATACTGAATTGGCAAGAACGATACAAGTGCAAGATTTGGTTCAACCTGCACAAAATAGTCGCAAATGTTATCATCCTTCAGTCAGCTTGTTGTTGAAGATGGAAACGTGAGCTGATCTTAGAGTGTTTATTTTATTTTATTTATTTATCTATTTATTATTAGTATTATTTTGCAATCAACCAGCTGGCAAAAAGGAGTCCAAAACTCATATTCTCGCAATGGATTCAGAAAAAATGCTACATTCGAGCCATAGATCTATATTTCGTAACTATTATTAACCATTACCATGCACGGAATTGAAGTAGAGATCAACACGATAAGTACTAAATAAATAGAGCTGTAGAAAAAAAATTTGGCATACAAATTTGCTATCTAAACTATGGGTATGCATCAAAATCTGAACCAAATCCTTCAAAGGTCTGAACATCTATTAGTCTACGCCTCTCACGCGTGCAAATACAAGGGATGTTCAAAGAAAAGGTACGAAATGGTACGAAACAACGTAACTATTAACATATTTGCCTATGCCGCTATGGGAGAACATACCGTGACATCTAGGTATACGATTGAAATCTTCGGCGTAGATTGGAGCATGCTGGGGCGCCCACATGCGCTGGAGAGAGCAGAGGCTCTTATAAAGAGTGGCGTCCAATTGCACTATTTCCTCGAGCACAGAAGAACCATTAACTCCGATGTGTACTGTGAGACACTCCGAAGACTACGCAGATCAATCAAGAACAAAAGACAGGGGCAACTCACGGAGGGTGAGTTCTACGCCATGAGGCACGGTTCTACTCCATGATAACGTGCGTCCACACGTCTCCAGGGTCACACAAGTGGAACTGGCCAAGTTCAAGTGGAGCAGCTCGACCATCCGCCCTACTGCACGGACATGTCGCCCTGAGATTTTCATGTGTTTGGTCCCCTGAAAAAACATCTGAAAGGGAAGCGTTTAAACTCTGACGGCAAACTCAAGGACGCTGTGTAGGATTGGGTCTCGTCACGGCCACAGGAATTCTGGAATCCTTCAACTCGTTAATCAATGGGATCGTTGTGGTCAGGCCTATGGTAATACTTTGAATAAAATCTTCATTTTTACCCACAGTATAATTTCGTACTTTTTCATGTGAACATCCCTTGTATGATGACTCGAAAAGCAGTGGCTTGAATAATTGCAATAGATTTCATAATTATTGCTCTTCAGTAGCGTGCAATAAGTACACACATACTGGTATTCTTTACTGCTAAGCCCACAACTCCCATGGGTGAAAATTAAAATCTGTACAGCCGTAGTGTTCATGGCCTTGCCAACATGCACAGTTTTATATGGAACGAAGGGTAGAAAACTTTAAGAGGCAACGCGAAGAAGTCTCGGGGAGATCGTTCCCGTAAATTCTTTCTTAACCTCTCCCCCCCCCCTCCCACTCATATACTAGATTCAAGAGCGAATTGTTTCACCCTAACCCTTTTGAGGTTGGTTCAAATCCAGGGGTTTGATAATAATAGAGGTAGTGGCAAATCTGGCATTCTCCTTATTTAACTATAGCTTCAATTATCTTGACCATTTTCGTATCTCTTTGGCTCTTTTATATTTTCTCGTATACGTAGTATAGAGAAATTATAGTAATTGCCAAAAAATTCGAACTCACGATTTTGATGAATCTCTATATTTTAGACGGTCTTGAGTTCGAAAAATACATTTTTCGAAAAATTTTAATCTGTCTGCCTGTCTGTGACAAACATAACTCAAAAACGCTTTCGTCTAGATGAATGAAATTTGGTATACGGTTTTGTACCAATTTCGTAGATTAATATCAAATTTTGAGCGATATCCGCTTAGAGGAAGTCTGTCTTTCCGACTATTCTATTATAATTTAATGCGATAATAACAAAATGAAAAGAGCTAGATTGAAAAAAATTCTATGAACAATATTAACATCTATAGTCTAGTCCTTTTTCAAATTTTGTGCCAAATCCAGCAAAGCAATGAACCGTCTGTCGGTCTGTACTTTAAGAAACATATCAACGTGATAACTTGTTGTTGTTATTTATAGCACTTCCCACGGACAAACCCGCTGTTCGAAGACAACCGATTTAAGCCTAAGGGGGAGCGCCTCTTGTTTTTATCGTAGAGCCAACAAGGGCCAAGTACGACTTAACTACACACACGTCACAACCCTTTATACGAGGCGGATTTCATTCTCGCATTTCATTCACTCAACCACAGATCGTAATTTAGACCTGAATCAGAGAACGATCACCCCTGATTCAGTACACCCAGTGGTATTAGTCTCGACATGGAGAACTTTGTGATCACGACAGATTTATACGCGCGTCAGCCCCCCAGCACGCGGGGAATCTTCGCCCGGCGGAATTCGAACTCACAATCTAAGGGATGCGAATCCAACGCTTTACCGACCAGGCTATCCCGGCCCCATGTGATAACTTAAAGGCGTAATGACTGAAATATATCAATTTTGGTATGGGATTTTGTAACTACAATATCCCGGCAATTTTTTGCCAAAATCTCCAAATAACACCAGGTCAAATTTCTGTTCCAGTCGGCTGAGTAAAACGTTTATAAAACACAATTCGATTTTGGGCTACTATTAAGCGCATGTCAAGATTCATCTCCAAATACCTCGCCCAAGGATCACACGATATTTTTAGTAAAAATGGTAAATCCATGCCAAAGGTTAATAATATTTTATAAATATTGCATACCAATGTCATGAGAGTATTCTCTGGCATAACATCTTTATTAGAGAGTTCGCGAGAAAGTTTTGAGGTGACTAATCCCCCTGATTTCAAATTGAAGCTTTCTTTCGTAACTTACCCATTTAAAACCCATGTAGATGCAATAAGTTATAAGTGAAATAAGAATAACTTTCGTTATTCTTATTAAATATGAATTTAAATGACTTATCTTAAGATTTCTCTTTCAGAGATATAAAGTTTCTGACTTAAAATTGAAACCAGCTTTCAGAAGCAACTACTTTGGATTCAAAAAGAACTGGATTACTAACTATACCGGGAACCGAGCAAACAAGCCAAAATGAAGAGAATAAGGGAGACCTCATTAACAAAGCATACCTTCGTAGCTTTACACTAAAGGATTTGAATGTCTTGATTCGCCGCTCTTTCTAAATGACATTTTCATTCTTTTGCTTAACGTCCTCCCCGGATTTGATTGCGGTTATGATTCCCGGGCTGTCTCCTCCGTGCCTCATAACGTGTGTCGAATGGAATGCCTTCATTTTCAGCCTAATTTCCCCTGAGCTTCTTTCTTATGGTTCCACATAACTCTCGCGGAATTTAGTTACATAAGGTCATCTACATAACGGCCGGATTTTTACTCGCTTTTACGAGGTGACGCGATGGCAACAGGAAACCTCAAAAATTAAAATGTCAGGATTGTTTGGAATGTCATTCGTTTTATGTTGTCAGAACATTACGTGTCATAAAATTTTAGGCTTTGTTATGGTATAAATGTGACCCAGAATAATTGTTTTAGGTTTATTTTCTGTGTTCTATAGTATCTTTATCGTCTGAGATTATATGTGTTATGTTTATTTTGTGTGAAAGTTTAGTTTTTGCGAGTTATTCGTTATTTTAAAGAAAGTTATTTTCATATCCAGATTGTCATTTATTTTGTGAATACTATTATAGATAATTTTGTTTAAGTTCTTTATTTTAAAATGTGCTACTAATGGAGTTATTTTCTTTTTGAATTATGTATGAAATATATCTCGCCGGAAATAAGTTTACTCTTTATATTCCACATTGTCACTATCATCTTCGTTTGTATTTTTCGCTTTTTTTTGCATGTATAGAAAATTAGTTTTTGTGAATGATACGGAATTTTAATAAAATTGTTTTCGTATTTCTAGGTTTTTGTGTTTGCAAATGTGAATGCAGATTGTTTTTTTATCTTGTGAGAACATGATCTTATTTTGGTTAGGGGGTTTTGAAGCTCGAAATCGCTTAGGCAATGAATAAAGCATAAATGACTATTTTCCTCATCATCTTTTAATCGCATATATTTTTTTACCTGCTTTTACCAGTATTGCATTATTATTATTATGCATGCTTCTTTGAAAGCAGATGTGTTTTTAAAAAGTTGAACTGCTTTTACCAATATTGCTTTATTATTACGCATGCTTCTTTGACAGCTGATGCGTTTTTAAAATGTCGACGTAGAATTATGACATCATAGCTGTTATTTTCATGGAATGTAATTTTTTTTCGGAGGAAATTAAATAATTTAATGTTTATAATGTATTCAAAAAAAACTTTATTCGCATTTAATAACAGTTTTGATGAAAGTATTTTTTTTTCTTTCCCCCAATGTGGAAATTACACTTCATTCATTCTTAAGTGGGAAACATTGAAGGATTTGACTCCTGTTCTAAGATTAATCCATTATGAAACTGTTTTATGATCTCAGAAATTAGAAAATAGCAGTTTGTGTTTACAAAAATATTGTTTTCATAAAAATTCTATATAAATTAATATGTTTAAAAATTTATTGGTAAATAGTTTATCATTTAGAAACCGCATTGCGACGGAAATTCGTTATTCCGCTTCGGCATTCCTTTTTGTGAGAATCGGATGTTGTTTTCGGTTAGGGGGTTTTGAAACTTGAAATCGCTTAGGCTATGAATATCGAAGCTCGAAATCGCATAGGCTATGAATATTGAAGCTTGAAATCGCATAGGCAATGAATAAAGCATAAATGGCAATTTTTATTTTCAATTTTTTCTTGGCTGGCAAAACAGTTTTGGAGCTCTACCGGTTTAAACTGGTTAATGACTTAAACTGATTAACACAAATAATGACTTAAAAATAATAATGTTCTCACATGATATAACTTGCGATCGTAGATCTCATTTTTTCCATTAATTTTCTTTCTTTCTTTTTTCGTTTTGTTTCTTAATATGCAATGATTCGCGTTATTTTCGCCTGTCCTTATTTGGATATTTCTTTAAAATTTACAGTTTTCTGTTATTATTGTTATGATAACAGGTAATTTACAATTTCGATATAGTAGAAATGCCGGTGTCTTATATAAACGATATTCTTCATTCGTGAAAAAATTAAACATTGCTAAATTAACAGAATCCATTTTTTTAGGTTTGTTTTTAATCATAATTTTTGAATTTTAAACTAAAAAATTGTTGACAGTTTTTCATGCTTACTGCATAGCAACATAAATTTTGTTTATATCATAAAAGTTTTCTGGTATGAGTTCTTTACTTATATTAGGAACTCAAGGTCAAATAATATATGTCATTACACATGCCATTATAAACTTCAGAAATCCCATTTAACTTTATTCTATATCATTAGTAAAATATACAAGTTGTAATTTTTTTTGGAACAAAATATACAAGTGTTACAATTGTGTTATACAATTTATCGTTTAAATTTCTAAAGAATTTTTTTTTACCAAAATACTAAACTCTTTCTGTTAAAAACTATTAATAATTTATAACCACTCCATTGTCCCTGAGATTTCTGGAGATAATTGCCCCCCCCCCCAAAAAAACCCCTGCTTCAGTGAAGATTTCAAACGAACGAATGAATTAGAAGAGCGATTACATATTTATTTCAAACAGCAGCCTAGGGATTCTTACGAACATGTATAAAAGTATGACACTAATGTAATAATGGAATAAATACCTAAAAACTTCAGAAAATACTGTAAGCTTCGAAAAATAATTACCTTAAAACTTTCTATGTCCTCTAATTTATTAAAAATATCTGATAATATATATAATATTAAGACATTATTAATATTTTATATTACTTAGAATATTTCCATCAGGACGTCAAACTTTGTCTAGGCTTTATGATTTTTGATTAAAAAACATATTTCTTCTTTTAGAACAGTCATGAAAGAATTATATAAATTAAAAAAAGCCTTTTATTTATATTATTTGAAACAGATTTAATATAAACTTTCTCAAACGTTTCCGATTAAAATACGAGTGATCGGAGGAGAAAAACAACTGCCTTTCTTCGCGGTATTTCTCATCAGTGGCACATTTTCCCAAGGTAATCCTTTACCTAATGGCATTTCAAAGTACATTATGGGGTTTTATGTATCCAGACCACGAATGGCCGGCCTCGTAAACATAGCCTCCAAATAAATAGGCTCTCAGGCGCCCTACCTTGACGAGGAAGCACGCAGCAAAACGAGTAAAAAATAATGTATAGTTTATCCATCGATTTAGGAAGAGAAGTGCGAGAAAATGTTTATTTATTTATCGCCAAAAGAACGAGACTTCGGGATTCCGGCATCAAAATTCATTGCGGCATTATATCCAGTTTTCTTCTCCAAAAAGCGTCTTCTTTCTTGGCCAGCCTTTGTCGTTATTGTTCCCATATCTCATTGTTGCCAAATCCGGTAGAGAAATAAATCCCTCCCCCCGATGCAGCGTTTACTGCTGCTGCTTCTATCTCAATACTTGGGGAGGGCTTTATTCGAACAGTTTTACCCTTTTTTTATTTCCCCTTCATTTGTTTTTAGGGTTTGTTTATTTTCCCGCGTAATCTTCGAGGAAGAAAGTTCGCAGAGAAGGAAAATGAATTACCGATGTCAAGTGCCGTGCGAAATCTAACGCTGGAAATCTTGAAAACGCCGGAATAAACGCTGGGGTGGTGTTTATTTAGCCTGTTTTGAATTTTGGGAGGAACAATGCCCTGCATTCGTGAGAAATGCTTTGCATCTTTTGCAGATAATAGAGTGAAACAACGAATCTTATAAACTGATAAGTTGTTAGGGAAGAAACACATTCTTACCTTCTATGCTTTCTCTTTTCTTCATTACGCAAGATGATGTAATCTTTAAAAAAATTATACATTTTGATTTGAAATAAAAATTTTGATTTGTTCCTTGAAAACAATGATTCTAAGTTTTGATCAGGTTTTTTTAATTGTTAGTTTAAGAAATATAATGGAAATATTAATATCGTTCATTCAGGATCGAACAGACATTTTTAAATTTATTTATTTACTTCTTACTTTTGGTCATAGCAGATATTTCTAGATAGATTTAAATGCTTATTTTTCATTGCTTATCAGAGCAGGTATTTATAGATAGATTTAAATGCTTATTTTTCATTGCTTATCAGAGCAGGTATTTATAGATAGATTTAAATGCTTATTTTTCATTGCTTATCAGAGCAGGTATTTCTAGATAGATTTAAATGATTAATTTTCATTGCTAATCAGATCAGGAATTTCTAGGTAGATTTAAATGCTTATTTTTCATTTCTAGAACAGGTATTTCTAGATAGATTTAAATGCTTAATTTTTATTGCTTATCAGAATAGGTATTTCTAGATAGATTTAAATGATTAATTTTCATTGCTAATCAGATCAGGAATTTCTAGGTAGATTTAAATGCTTATTTTTCATTTCTAGAACAGGTATTTCTAGATAGATTTAAATGCTTAATTTTTATTGCTTATCAGAATAGGTATTTCTAGATAGATTTAAATGATTAATTTTCATTGCTAATCAGATCAGGAATTTCTAGGTAGATTTAAATGCTTATTTTTCATTTCTAGAACAGGTATTTCTAGATAGATTTAAATGCTTAATTTTTATTGCTTATCAGAATAGGTATTTCTAGATAGATTTAAATGTTTATTTTTCATTGCTTATCAAAGCAGGTATTTCCACTTAGATTTAAATCCTTATTTTTCATTGCTTATCAGAGCAGGTATTTCTAGATAGATTTAAATGCTTATTTTTCATTGCTAATGTTGTTCAGAGCAGGAATTTCAATACATTCGAATACCAGTGAACTCAATAATTCCAAAAAGCTGGTAGATAAAATTTGGTACACATGTTAGACATCAAGATAGAAAGAAAGAAAAGGAAAAAAAAATAAATGTGAAAGAAGGTAAAGAATAAAAATTATAATATTAATAATAGAAAAAAAATTGATAAAATAAATTGATAGAAGAAAAGTAAAAAAAAAAAAAAAAAAAAAGCAGCAATGCTTTTACAATAATGCTTTATAAAAAGAGGAAGTTTTGTTCCTTTATTATTTTACTAGCCGCCTTTGGCGACCAGTCGGTTCGCCAATCTTAATGTTCGTTTAAATTTTAATAATTAAATATTTTACGCAATTCCTACTTTAATGGATTCTTCATAAAATATTTTAAAAATTCAAATTTTGATAGTCATATAATTTACTCATAATATTATAAAGGCCTTCAGTCATAACGTAATATGTATCTCTCTAATTTCCTGTTACCTCTCGTAGAATTTATGCTTTAAAGTGTAAATGATTAATCTGTAATTAATATAATAATATTTTTTACTGAAACAAAGCATTTTTTTTAATAATATGATTACTGATAACAGAGTCACTGAGCGTTTAAACTTTATGGGCACTAAAGAATATCTTTCTTAATTGATCTAATATCTCAAGAATTTGTCAACAAAATTTTCTCAGATTCATCATGAACAGATCTATTCATTAACAATGTTTCATTTTAAATGCATCAAACACTAAGAAAATAAAATGAATCGTTTAAAATAATCGGTCGAAAACAGGTTTAAAAAAACTACTTAAAAAACGATGGACTTAAAACTATAAGCATGTACAAAAATATATAACTAACATAAATCCAATTTAATTACAAAAGCATGCAACGAACCTAAAAATAATTTAAATCAAGAAGCATCCGTTGATAATATTGTCAACAATCAGAACACAATGCGTATGCGTGAATTTTCAACGCCAGTTACGGTAACGCAAATGCGTGAATTTTTCTATGCCAGTTGGGGTAAAGCTATGCAGATTAGAAATTTTTAATTTCCTTTATTCTGTTTTATTTTAATTCAAAAGTACTTCAGAATGAATCTGAAAGATCGATTCTTTAACAATGTTTCATTTTAAATGCATCAAACATTAAGAAAATAAACAGAATCGTTTGAAATAATCAGCCGAAAAATCTTAAGCATAGCCTCCTTACTTTTGGAGAAAAAATTGAACCCTACTCATTTGGCGGTGGGGAAAATGAAAAGATTTTTTGACGGAAAATTTAATTTTTAATTAATAATTAAAATTATAATTAAAAATTCAAAAAAAGGGACCCCGGATGCACATTTCCGACCTCCAAGGTATACATGTACCAAATTTGGTAGCTGTATTTCAAATGACCTGGCCTGTAGAGCTCCAACACACACACACACATTGAGCTTTATATATAAGTATAGATGTATGCTATTTTAATCAGCATTTATTTTTAAATTTCAGAAAGAAGAAGAACCACAAAGAAGATAAAAGAGGTGATTTTAATTCTAAAGGAACAAGCAACAGTGCCGAATCTAGTAAGTAACACACCTTTGGTTATTTCTACCATCGATAACTTTATTAATGAAACATGACGGACAACTTTTGGTTTTAGTTATCTAATATAGTTCTAAAAACCGTGTTGTAAGTTCGCATAGAACTTAAATAACATTTGCAATCAGTAGTGTTGCAAAAGTAAGTGATCTCAGAACCATAACATATATTTTTTCCACTCGTTACCTCTGCATTGTAAATGAATCGAATGTATGGCTATTTTTCCTTAAAATTGCCATGATACTATTCAAACTCGGATTTATAAATCCTTCACGCTTTTGTACAGTTGTCAAGAGACATTCATTTCGTCAAAAAAAAGGGCTGACAGCAAAGATGAAAGGAGGAGATGTTTATATTTTGTAATAGGGAGAAGTCGGATTATTCGAGGAATCAAGAGCCGTAATAGCCGTTAATCTTTCTGCGTACCACTCCTTAGCGAAGTGCAATCACTGAAAAGTGCTAGTCTCGGCATCCTGAAATGAATAGTAGACATCTATATTCCATCTTCGGCCTACTGTGATGCCATTGTGCACATGGACGTTTATAAAGTAATTGTGACATCTAATATTCTTAATGCTTTTGATTTCATTGTGAAGAATCAAAAAAATTTAAAAAATCCTTGGATTATTTTAAATTTACAAAAACGTGAAACATATTTTTGTACCGTGTACCATCTTTCACTTTGGGCCGGAGACATAAATGATAAGAAAAGTTCCTTGGATTAAACTATTTTAATTTACAGGCGGCATTTATAATAAATATTCAGATATTCAAATGGTGTGAAGAAATATGTTGATATAAATCAAAGGTAAATTGCAATAGATGCTACATGAACAAATCAAACTCATTAAAAAGCGAATTGCATTAAAAATAATGGGAATCATTTTAAAACTGTATAAAAAATTTTGAAACACAGTTAGAAGAGTTCAAGTCATTCGAAGAAAGGTTTTCTATATTTTTTGTTAATGCTTTTTCTACAAATCAAACCAGTACTGTCCAAAACTAAAAGAACCCTTGTAATCAAGACACAATGCTTTTCGGATTTGAAAGCGAAATTCATGGATGACGGGATGCCTGCATTTTACAAATATTTGTTAGACAGATTTAAAAACAGCCGGGTTCGACATTTAAATTGCATTTCACAAAATCTGCGCTGTTGACTTTATTTTGCATATGTGTTACCTTTACTTAATTCATTGAAAAGGAAACCATTGTTAGATTACCGTTCAATTAAAAGAACGGCTAATACGCTAGCTTCAAATAGATAGATTTATTAGAAATACCAATTTTTTTTCACATAAAAAAATATTAAGACTATAATGTGTCTACGCATTGCATTACCAGAAATCAGTCATTAAATGATATATAATTATTTTTATATTATTTTGGAAAATTAATGACTCATTAACTGACAACGTTATATTCCATTTTATTATTTCTTTATAATTTTTTTGAAATAATTAAATGCCTGTATTTCTATAAAGCAAAACATTTACGAATAATCATGATTAATTTTTCAAGAATTTTTTTTAAATTATTTTTCCATAAAACACATACCAAAAAAACGAATAAAAACATATATTTTTTTCAAAAACACTAAACTAAAACAAAAGTAAAATCAATCATTGACATATTTATTTATAAATGTATGATAATGCGAAACTAAATTTACCAGATATTAAAACAGATGATTCGTAATCTGCTTTTCTTGGTCGTACAATTTGTTTAAATCTATCAAGCAATTAGTATAACGAAAAAGTTTTACAATTACCTTTGTGAGCTTATTGGAGGAGTTCTAAACCTCCCTGCTCGTACATTGACACATTGCAGAACATTGATTGTCAGTAAGAAAATATCCGGATGATATTCAAAATGGTGTTTTTCGTGGATAACGGTTGAAGAATCAACATAAAAATGTAGATTAATGTCTCTCGCCTCCAAAAACAAAGCATTGAAAATTAATAATCCCAAATTTTAAATGTACAGAGAAATATAGAGGAATTTATATGTGAAATTGAATACGATATTTGATATTCCCAAGAAAAATGTTTGAATAGAACAGAATAATTGAAGTATTTATATGACAAATTATATACAAAATTTGATGTAACTAAAAAAATGTTAGAATAAAAGAATCGAAAAAAAAATCGAAGAATTCATATATAAAGAAAGATACAATATTTTATATTTCTAAGAAAATGTTAGAATAGAAAAACAGAAAAATAAAAGAATTTATATATACAATATTAGATGTACCTATGAAAAAATTTAGACTATACCGTGGCTCAAAAAATTGAGAGTACACCTTACGTTTACTTGATAAATGCGACTTTCAATATAAATAACACATTACCGGGAAGAGCAAACCTGATTTTATTTTTACACATAACAAATGGTTTAATTTAGAGTAAAAATAAAGAAAAATCAACGAAAAATTTCTAAATTGAAAAGTTTCAGAAACATTTTAAATAAAGATACGCAGAATTTTGCCTCAAAAAAAAAAATTGAGAATGCACCAATGAAATTTTTGCAATATCACGCATAGAAACAAAGTGTCACTATTAAATTGCATGTCTTTTGGCTCTTATAATGGTCTCTAAACGTCATGGTACCGATTCGACCCATTTTTGGTGGTATCTGAAGATATTTTACCCCATTCTTCTTGCACCACTTGTTTTTAATGGGTTTTGTTTCTAATTTTGTATTTTAGAACCACTTTTTCGAGTATGGCCCATGAATATTTTATGGCATTGATGTCAGGGTACTATGGCGGTGTGTGTAACTGTTGTTTACAATGAAAAAGACATCATATTTTGACGTTACGTGCATTCTGTTTGGGGTCTTTGTCCTGCTGAAAAATGGAATTTCCATCTAAACCCAAATTTTAACCACTTTCCTTTAGATTGCTGCTACCATATGGTTCATCCAACTTGTTGCAGAAACTTTTCAAATCATAGGCAGAAGTGTAAGTGCTGAAACTGTGCTAAATGCCATTAGACAAGCTGGATATAAAAGTAGCATTGTTAGAGAGAAACCGTTCATCAGCTTGCAAATACAGAAAAAGCATTGGAAGTTTGCAAAAACTCATCAATTGAAGACCAATAACCTTTAGAAGAAATCCATATTTAGTAATGAAAGAAACCTCTACATTTTTGACAGCGACAACCATCTCACTGTATGGAGAAAGCCTAATACTGCTTTGTATCCAAAAAATTTACGTCCTACAGTTAAACATAATGGTGACTCCGTGATGATTTGAGGTTACATGGCTTCATCCGGGGTAGGAAATTTAATTTTTATAGATGGCATTATAAATGATACGGTTTACTTGGATGTACTTCGCAGCAATCTAAAGGAAAGTGCTAAAAATTTGGGTTTAGATGGAAATTTCATTTTCCAGTAAGGCAACGACCCCAAACAGAATACACGTAACTTCAAAATATGGTGTCTTTTTCATTGTAAATAGCAGTGACACACACTACCACAGTACCCCGACATCAATGCCATGGAATATTCGTTCGCCATACTCGAAAAAGTGGTTCAAAAATACAAAATTAGAAACAAAACCCATTAAAAACAAGTAGTGCAAGAAGAATGGGGTAAAATATCTTCAAATTCCACCAAAAATGGGTCAAATCGGTACCATGACGTTTAGATGCCATTATAAGAGCCAAAAGACATGCAATTTAATAGTGACACTTTATTTCTATGCGTGATATTCCAAAAATTTCATTGGTGTATTCTCAATTTTTTGAGGCAAAATTCTGCGTGTGTTTATTTAAAACTCTTTTGAAAATTTTCAATTTAGAAATTTTTCGTTGATTTTTCTTTATTTTTACTCTAAATTAAACCATTTGTTATCTATAAAAATAAAAACATGTTTGCACTTCCAGGTAATGTGTTATTTATATTGAAAGTCGGATTTATGAAGTAAAAGTAAGGTGTACTCTCTAATTTTTTGAGCCATTGTATGTACAGAAAAATAGAAGAATTTATATATAAAATTATGTATAACATTTGATATACCTAAGAAAAATGTTAGAACAGAAGAGCAGAAAAATAGAATGATTTATAAATAAATCTATATACAATATTTGATGTGCTTGAGAAAAATGTTAGAATAGAAGAGCAGAAAATTAGAAGAATATGTACATATAAAACTATATACAGTATTTGAAGTACATCAGAAAAATGTTAGATTAGAAGAACAGAAAAATAGAATAATTTGTATATACAATTATATACAATATTTGATGTACCTAAGAAAACTTTTAGAATAGATGAGTAGAAAAATGGAAGACACTATGTATACAAATATATACAATGTTTGATGTACCTAAGAAAAATGTTAGAATAGAAGAGCAGAAAAGGAAGAATATTAGGCCTAATGAAGAATATTAGGAAATAACAGAAAAATAAAAGATTTTATATGTATAATTATATATAATATTTGATGCTCCTAAAAAAATGTTAGAATTGAGGAACAGAAAAATAGAATGTATTATGTATGCATTATTGTATATAATATTTGATATCTCTAAGAAAAATATTAGAATTGAAGAACAAAAAATAGAATATTTTGTATGCATTATCATATATAATATTTTATGCATCTGAGAAAAAATATTAAAAAATAGGCTTTCCCATTTTTTTATATAATTTATCTCTGAAAGTTTTATTCGTTTTCCATATTTTATGTGATTTATACTAATTTTTTACACTATATTTTTATATATATTTGTATGCATTGTGAGAGGAGTACGTGAGAATGAGAGAATACATTATATATATTTATATACATAAACAGGGAGGAAAAAAAGGGAACAAATATGAGATGCCCTTGCCATTTTGAGTTTAAAAGAGAGGAAGAAAGAGTGAAAAAAAATCGAATATTTTTTCCACCTCATTTCTTCTGAAACCAGGTTATTGTGTATTATAAAAAGAATGAAAAGGGCACAAAAATATTGCTTCTATTGCTCACTTGAGTGTGAAAAAAATGAACCGATCATATTATTCTTCAAGCAGTAGATAAATAAACATTTTGATGGCATAAAAAATGAAATGGTGCTTTTTTAGAGTTGTTACGAAAACCTATTCATGGCCCATGAGTTCGAATTCAACAGAGTAGGGGAAAGAAAAAAAATGAAATAACAGATAGTTTTTTATATAGGAAACAATCATTCAGTTCTTCTCTTTTAAATGACGAAAAAGAATAGTCTACTCTTTGTTTGAGCAGGGGAAAAATATCAGCCTGCATTTCAAAACATAATTGAAGTGAAGAGAACGTACAAAATGGCGTCCGAGTATTCTCTGCCATTCAGAAGAGGCAGAATTCTTTTAAAACTTACCTTAAACATTTGTTAGTAATAAAAAGATTAAGAAAATATTAATATTGAATATTTTTTTTATTTCCTGAATGTTGGAATCAAAAATTACTTGGCTAAGAATGAGAATACTCTAAAACAGTAATTGAAGAATGTTTTTTACTTTCATTTGAAAAAAAATTGTAAAAGATAATAAATAATCAAATAGCATTATAAGCTACTTGCATCGATAACAAATGGCTATAATATCTTTCTAAATAATGATGGTAAAAAAAATTTAAACCCAATAGAGAATGAATTTTGAAATGTTGTTTCATATTGTAAGTATTAATCTTAGGAGTTTTCTTTGTAATACAAAGCATCGTCTACTAAAGATACCATCATCTGATCGCCTCAGCATCAATTCCAGTTGTTTCCAGGTTCGATATCAGGTTCCACCGAAGAATAACTGCGTTAACTGATTTATTAAAGATGTTAAATGAAAAATTTTACTTGTGGAAATTTAATGTGTATTATATGCTCTTATGAAAAATAAAATCTCAGCACCATGAAGAAATTAATTTAGAGGAATGAAATTAAGATAAACCATTTCTCAAAGTAGTGCCTTTATTTTATTAGAATTTTAAGGTTACAGATCAAACCATACGCGATAAAGGCATTTCAAATGTGGAATGGTAATATATTAATAAATGCTGTAGTCACTGAAAGTTTGAATGTAAGTATACAAAATTTTATATATTATGTCGTACAGGTACCATATGTCATTTCATGGGCTGCGTTTCCATACCTGTGGCGAATGGTCAGTCAAATCAACAATGGCCTAATCGGTTATTGATGGCGATGGATTTATCGTTCAATAACGTCCCATGTATGCTCAATGGGAGAAAGATCTGGTAATCTCGAAGGCCAAACTAACATACTGTCACTATATAGAAAAATTTATAATAGCAGCGATATGGAGACGAATGTTGTTCTATTGGGAAAGGCATCTTGGAATTGTAATAAAAATGGCTGGATAACCGCACAGAAACATTTTAAATAAAATCTTGAAATTTTATAAATGTTCAATTAAATGAAAATCAAACTGGCCCTACTTGCAATCTTTTATACCTACATCTGAATATATCAGTTCGGTATTAGAAGATTTCTATAGTACAGGCTGATTATAAATGAATATTCCACATTTGCAAGTTTTTTAAAAGAAAACAAAATGGTGTACATCCTAGTTGTTCTTCGGAAATCAAAAATATTAATTGAAAGTTTAAATTCCTCACTTATAAGTGTATAAAGTGTATTCCTTATAAGTGTTCAGTTTGAGACCCTCCAGAAATATGAACAATATCGAAGAAGTATGATAACTTATCCCATAATTTTTTTCTGGACGCTTGGTGTGAAGTTTTGGAAGAATCCATATTTGCGTGTATAGCAGCAACATTTGATTTTTCTCATATTCGTACTTCTCAGCAGTTTTTTGTTTCAACGCTGCTAAATGATACTGACGAAATTAAAACGCATATCTACAGGCTTTCAAAGCATCACATCAAAGATGCTGAAGCCGGCATCCTGATTTAGGGGTAGCATGTCTTTCTCGTGATCTGGGCGTCTTGAGTTCGGGCATGGTTGTTCCTCATCTGTTCTATCTGTGAGATGTGTTAATGTGCCCCTCTGTAAAATGGAATTGTGCAAGCGAATGCGATGCGTGAGTAGATAAAACGTACTCTTGACCCTAATTGGCGCTACTAAAACAAGAGACGCTCCCTTGGCTTAAAATCACTGCCCTTGTCAGCGAGCTGTCCATGGCAAGTACCATTAGAAACAACAACAACAAAGATTCTGAAAACGTATGGGATGAGCTATCATATCGCTATGATATCATTCGTATTTTTGGAAGAATTTAAAACGAACACTTATAACTGTGTTGGATTTAAACTTATAAATGCTATTTTTTTCTAATGAGAGGAAAAGTTGTTCTTTGTTTTGTTTTCTTTTAATAGGCCCTGCGAATTTAAAATATTCATTTATGAATACGCTGTATAAAGCAAGTGATAGCATAAATTGCGATCACATTAAGCGGTGTTCACTGTAATAGCAATCTGAATAAAAAGAATTGTAGCATCTGGGGAATATATAATCTTATCCTATTATCTGCCATTGAAATAATATATTTTCCATTTCCTTCCAGGTTTTCTGGTCATTGAGAAGAGCTTAACAAACCTGACGAAATTGTCCGGAGAGACCGTGCGCATGAAATGCGAAGTGAGGGGTCGGCCTGTCCCCAAAATCCGCTGGTACAAGAATGAAGCTCCCTTGGAACCCGAGAGGGGGAAGGTTGACGTTCGGAAATTCAGTTCTGGTTACGGAAAAATTGGATCTCGACTGCGGATCCTGCACGTCGACATTCACGATACCGGCTATTACAAATGTGAAGCTACCAACGACAAGCACACTGTCGAAACTACAGGGATACTCATGGTGAAAGCAGGTAAGAACATACCATTGATGCAGTTTTATTTTACTTTGATTTGGGATTTATCAAAGCACTATTAGGTGGCTGTACTGTGCTAAACAAGATGACGCATGTTTTGTCTTCTTATAAACGCATTAAAATATTTCCGCATTTTAATTCTTTCATTTCTAAAGTCATTTTAGCTCAGATATCTCAGAATACTGGAAATGTCCGAGAATTATTAGAGCCCTTATTATAACAAAAATAAGAAAAGTTCTCCACCCATACCCATCAAAAAACCGCAATGATTGTCCGTGTTCTTAAGATTTTGCTATACAAACGCATTTTCTGCTTAGGTTGATTAGCAAATACATGCTAGTGTATATTTTGAGTGATCATAGAATACTCCATATGTCCTCCAAATCTATCTGGACTAACGTCTCTAACGAACATGAGTATTAAATCAATAAAACTTAATGGAAGAGAGAAGAATTTGATTGTTAAGTGATTTCTGGGCAAGTCAAAGAGGCTCAATTGAACGGACGTTTGCAGCCTTTCTTTATTGTTAGCGTTAACCTTCATGGTTTTTAAAAAAAAGGTTCTCTTGAGGAAGGGAAGGAACTAAATCTATCTTATCTTCAGTATTTTTATTTGGTATAAATGTTATAACACTGAAAACATAATTAGCGAGCTAAATGTAAATTTTATTTCACGTTAACACCAAAATAGTGGACATGCAAAAAATTTTTTTCACAAAATTCGCCAATTGGGTAATACTATCTGTCTTTCTGTTTGTGATAAAAATACACAACTTAATAGTAGAAGGGTGACTTTTTAAAAAAAAATTTCGATTAATCATAAAAAAAATTCATCTCGGCAAGCTGGAAGCCAAAGGTAGATTCCTTTACATCTGAGTTACTATTTGGCAACATAAATGGTTGATGTTAGAAAGAGTCAAAATTAAGGCGCGAGAATCACTTTTCAGTCCCTAACTTCTAAGATATTGCAGTTATCGAAAAGTTTTAAATACAAAAGTTGTTCGCCTTAATGAGGTACTAATTAGTGTAATTGGATTTATTTTTCTATCTTCAATATTAAGAAAGTTTTAGCGAATTGAAACCTTCAGTCTCTTACCATTTCCATCAAATATGAGCTAGATGGGTTATTTACGAACTTGGAAGAGATTTTTACATTTCTAACAACGCATTCCAAGTCAGTTAAAACCTAAACAAAATGACTCCTAGTTATTCTGTTCACAAGATAATATGGACAAGATAAAAAGTCACACACGCACACAAGCTTTTGAACGAAGGGTGGTTTGGGGTTCTAGGGACCCTAATCGGTGAAGAATTGAAGAAATATTCCCGAAGTCTTGTCATGAGAACCATTGCAATAGGTAGTAAATAGTTAATCAACCTAAAGGTAAGAAGTTAGAAATCTAAAAGAATTTATTATTAAAAGCTGCATTCAACTATGGTTACTTTTGTCACAATCGTCTCGAAGATTCGGGCATTTGCTACAACAGCGGCTCAGATTTTCAATTCCCTCTTCAAAGAACATTGCACCAGTTAGAGGCTTCAAAAGTTCGTTAAAGCCCATCCCACAACTCAGGAGGCAATCATTTTTCAAAAGGGAAACTGACATTCAATTCACCATTATTCACCGTTCGAAAAATGTCGAATCTTCACTGTAATTATGTCGAAAATGTAACAATGGTAATACTTAGCTTTCAGTAAAACATTCATTTTATCCTATGCTCTTGCCTTTTTTTAATGGTCTATCTGAATTTTTTAAAAAGAAAGCCGAACCTCGTAAATTAATTAAATTTGGCAAATTGACAATCAGAATCAAAACTGCAGTTTTGCAGTAGATTTTGAAAGAAAAATTAGGTTCCCTTAAACAATGTATCTTCTGCATATGGGAAAATGCTATTTAAAAATTAATTGAAATAAATAAAATCACTTTATAGTCCTTATACCAAATTCTGAATATGTATTAAATTCGGGGGGGGGGGGAGCGAACCATTATGTAAGGTGAAAAAACAGTTTCTGAAATTCATACTTGATTTTGAGGGAAGAAGTGGGTAAGCAATAAAGAATAACCATCAACTGCTTGAAAATTTCTAACTTGTGTTTTATTAATATGTATATGTATTGCCATATATCCACATCCTAATTTAAAATTACACATACCTAATTAGTGAATACCTAATTTAACAGATTTGTTTGAAAATCAGCATCTGTGAAAATTTTAAATTTCATTTTCGATGGAAATTTTTAAATAACAGATAATGAACATATAATAAATATGAGTATTTTTTCGTAATGTTTCAAATTAATGGGGGAAAAAAATGTTCAACAAACTTTAGCTTCAGTTTAATTTAATTTGTGATCAGTCATCTATATTAAAATTTCTGTGCCTCTAGGCTCTTTTACGAACTCTGCTGCTTCCTTAACACCTTTACTAGCAGTTTAACCGAAGACTTTAAAAAAATTATATTTTTAAACTTCACTTATTGAGTAACATTTTTCAGAAAACTCACCTATTAGGCACATTTTGATAAACATGAAACTGAACAATTTATTTTTCTACTTCCTTATCGGCATCATATCCTTTAGAAATATTTAAAAATTTCAGAAAATAAAAACTTTTATGGAATTTTCCTTTAATGAGGGCAATGCGTAAAGCCAAAATACACACATACCGCATCCCCCCCTTTTTTTTTCTTAAGGGACCGAACGAACTTTCAGCCTCTGCTCAAAATTTTGAGTTAATGATCAACAAATTCCACGCGTAAATGCGCTTAAATGGGGAATAACTTTTCCCTTGAAAGAGAAACATTCTTTTTTTTTCCTTCCTTTTTCGTTTTTGAGTTTCGATGTCTAGATAACGAACCCGTTACTTTGTAGAGGAAATCGTATTTGCATAACGTCCGACGAAGCGAGCAGCAAAAAAAAAAAAAAAAAAAAAAAAATGCAGGAGGTTATAAAAGAAACAAAAAAAGTGCACACCAGGGGTAGAAACCTCCATTCTTCCTCTGCTGCCCGCGGCGTGGATGCCTTATTAGATGTATTTTGCCTCTTTCCTTTTGCATTATGCACACAAGAAACAGTAGATGGCTTTTGCATTTATAGACAAAAGCTATATTCCACGTCTTTGCCTAATAGCCGCATTCGATTCTGCCTTTTAAATAACCGAATATTTTCCTGCAGAGACATATGAATTTTGTATCCATATTTACGAAATTTCACCCAGTTGTATGACCAGAATGCAAGCCCTTCGTCTTTCGGCTTTTTTTTTTCTTTCTAATTCCATTCTAACCAATACATTTTAGATAAGTGTATTTTTGAAGCGTTGCCAAATGCGATGATATAAACTTCGAGCGACGAGGTTGGTTGGTTGGCTTTCGTGTTTCGTTATTATTATTTCGCACAGCTTAGAAGATCTTTTATTTTAAAAAAATATACACATATGTCAGAAGACAGGACTTCCGCTGTGTTTTCCAACTCGTCTCTTTATTTCTGAAATATGTGCTCTGTTATTTTATTGTAAACGTATTCCACTTTTTGTTTTATTCGTTTTATTTTTTCAACGAACAAAAAGGCGGCCATGTTTATTTATGCTGTGAAAAGGGCACAAATCATAGTATGTAAACTGAATCGTTTGTCGTTGTTCAGGGCTGATGTCGAGGTAGTTTGAGGTAGGAGCGTTTTATTTGCGTTGTTCGGGGAAAAAAAGATGGAGGGGTATGTTTTGGTAATCGAATGGGCTAAAGAAAACCAGCAAATAAATCGCCTTTGGCGGCGGGAAAAAGGCAATGTATTTTCCTGTTTATATACGACAAAGATTACATTTTTTTCTCTGTACAGCGCAGTGATCAGATCGTTTATGGAAATATAGGCCTTCAGAACATCCCTCGCATGTTTGTTTGGAAGACTCAGCAAACTTGAAAACTGCAATATCTCTCAGAAAAGAATTTTATTTATATTTTATACTGTTATACTGGGAATAGAAAAGATTAGATGCGGAACACTGATGTCAGAAGAAATCGGAATAAATCTTATAAAATAATTTTAAAATTGATCACTTATTCGTTTTCATTGTTAAAATGATTGTTTTAAGCCTGGCCTTCACTTTGGTAAATGACTGGTTAAATATCGTTTATAAAGTGAATGATGGAAAAATCCTTTATAAAATGAATGATGAAAAAATCCTTTATAAAAGGAATGATGAAAAAATCCTTTATAAAATGAATGATGAAAAAAAAAAAAACAGTTTATAAAATGAATGATGAAAAAACTCTTTTACAGGTCAGACAGTTCGATATAGAATTACTAAATTTTGCACATAGTTAAAGTCTGGCCTCCATTTTGAAAAATGAATGATTATATATCGTTTATAAAGTGAATGATGGAAAATCGTTTATAAAATAAATGATTAATAAATCTTTTATAAAATGAATGATGAAAAATCATTTATAAGATGAATGAGGGAAAACTCTTTTATAAAATGAATTACGAAAAAATTCTTTATAAAATAAATGATGAAAAAAAAAACGTTTATAAAATGAATGACAGAAAAATCGTTTACAAAATGAATGATGAAAAAAAAAACCGTTTATAAAATGAATGACAGAAAAATCGTTTACAAAATGAATGATGAAAAAAAAAACGTTTATAAAATGAACGATGGAAAATCGTTTACAAATTGATTGATTAAAAAATCGTTTACAGGTCTCTTCTAATAAGACGATTCGATATAGAGCTACTAAATTCTACACATAGTTATATTTTGGATAATTAATGCTCTATAAGAAGAATAAATATTTTAATTATATTCTCAATTAAGAATTAAGCGAATTTATACTTTTCCTCAATAACTTTAGAGCATATTTCTGCGAAACTTAGAGTATGTTACCAATTTAGTCTACTTGAAAAATTCAAAATATACATTTCAATGGCAGCTTTTTTTTGCCTTAAAATGTTTTTCTAATTTCAATAAATTTTCAGAATATTTTTAAGTATAATAATGCCTTTCATTGCTTTACTTAATGGCTGATACTCACTTGTGTTACGACAATATTAAATATCACATACACACACACACACACACACACACACACACACACACACACACACACACACACACACACACACACACACATATATAAATGATCTGTGACCTGGGGTATACTAGTATACTAATCTGGCGTCTTCGCCAAACATCGTGCATTTGATGCATTCCGGAATTAAAAGATGAAGGATACCAGGACAGGTATCATATCTTCATCTGACCGCTGATGGGAATTAAGTGGTACTTCACGAAACAGATCTCGCGTTGCTTCGAAACTAGATGTCAAAATAACTAAAATTAAACAAAGAAGAAGGGATTGTAAGCGCAAAGAGTAACAATTGCAGTGCGAATTTGTGATAAATTTAGATAAAAGAAAGAGGTACAAAAAACTAAGTATATTATGGTGGCTTAATGTTATACAAATTTACAAGAGCACAACAACACGTTTATATATTAAAAGAGAAACATTATAAGTCTTATGAAGTATGAGTAATTTTACGGCAAATTGGGTGTAATATCAGCAGGGCTTTAAAGTACTGAAAGTATACGAAGAACTTACCATTGTAAAAACCTTCTAAACTTTTCATACATTGTTATCCATGCTGATGTGTTGTAAGTAATCGATATCAAATATTTAAAACTTTGGAAAATAATCAAAGAACTTATCGTCTGAAGTTTTACTTTTTGCGTGATATTATTGATGTTGGTGTATTGAATTAATTTATCAAACCTTTAAAGCTTCGGAAAGTATTCAAAGGATGTGTCATTTTGAAACTTTACATGTTTATTAGGTTGTTATTCAAGCTGATTTGTTGAAGAAAACAATATCAAACCTCTGAGGCTCCGGGAAGTAATCAAAAGACTTATCATCTAATGCTTTACATGTTTTACATGCTGTTATTAATGCAGATGTGTTGAATTAATCAACATCAAACCTCTAAAGCTTTGGCGAGTATTCAAAGAATTGATCATTTGATACTTAATGTTTCGTATATTGTTATTCATGCTGATGTGTTGGAAGTAATCCATTTCAAACCTTTAAAGGTCTGGGCAATATTCAAAGGACTTACCGTCTGAAACTTTACATGTTTTATGCTTTCATATGCATAATGATAGTTGAATGAATCAACATCTAACTTTTAAAGTACTGACAGTATTCAAAGGACTCATCACCTGAAATTTTGTATGTTTATATGTTACTATTTATGCAGATATGTTAAATTTCTCAAGATCAAACCTCTAAAGTACTGGAGGAAGGATTTTTCATCTGAAGCTTAACATGCATAACATGTTATTCATGTTGATAGGTTGAATTTACCAACACCAAATCTTTAAAGTACTTGATATATTCAAAGGACATACTGTCTGAAAGTTTTCAATGCTTCGTCATTTGTTATTCAAATGAATTTGTGAACTGTCGTAAATTTGTATTCCGTGAGGCTTATGTTGAATATTTAATTAGATGTAATCTTTTTATTATTTAATTGACTAACAAACAGGCAAAGGCCACCCTTTGAATTTCTCCCCCAATATTCTGTGATAAAAACTATTTGCACTTATATATTTAACTTACCTTTTAAGGTTTTCAAGGTCAAATTTGCTTAGGATTTTAGAAATCACATTGTACATATGAGAATAAATCTTCCAAATACTTTATCGCACCTTATTTTAATGAATCACCCCATGTGACCCAAAGCACCTTTAATTTAATCATGCGCATACCTTGTTGGCAACTTATTCTAAAGGGAGCACTCTTGGAAACAAAGATAAAAATTTGCTAATTATACCCCCATTAAACAATCTGCAATGTCCGAAATTATTTCGCTGACATTTTCACAGCAGGAATTCCTTGGTTACCACATAATGCTGAATGAAAATTGGGACAACTTGCTTTAACGCTTCGCTTTAACTCGTAGAAATTCGTATTTTTAGGATAATTACACAATTACTTAAGTTAAGGAACGTTAATTGAACGCTTTGATTACCTCCCTGGAGACTTTGTTGTCAAAATTCCAATTATCGAAGCAGATAATAACTGTTAGTCAAGAAAAGGGAACTTAATGCTTAAGACGTTGTCTAATATTTGGAGATTGTTAAGATATAATTAAGAGCTTGTCAGTAACGTAATTTGTGGTTTTGGAAATGGATCGTATGAAATAGAATTTTCTGTGTGCTGACGTGTAATTGCTAATAAATTATATTGGAAGTTTCTTGTCCTAGAGAAAGTGAAACTATTGTGGTTATGATTTTAAATATATTAAAAATTGAATACTACAACAATTGATAAAAGATTATGCTCATCAAGTGTAAACTCTATTAATTTTAAAGAAGAATGTGTGTATGCGTTTTAGCATTCTGCAGATATACCATTTGGCTTAGAGCCACCAAATTTGGCACATATATACTTTTGATGAGAATTTGAATCTCCAAAAGATTTTTTAAAAATTTTAATTCGATTTTTAATTAATTAAAAATATTTGGTATTTCTTTCCACTATAAGTAGAAAGTTGTATAGAAATATGCAAATTTGGTATATGGACTATATATCAAATTCCATCCGACTAACTCAAAACTGCTTTTGAGTTATTTTTGACACAGACATACAGACATTTTCTAAGAATGTGTATTTTGAACTAAAAGAAATCTAAAACAAGAAGATGAATTAAAATCTCGACTTCGAATTTTTTCACAATTACAATATTTTATACATCGTTCATGAGAAAGTTAAAATAGGACACTATCATATCTCTGAGAAAAATCCTAATTTAAAGATGAAGAAAATGTTTCCTAAGATTTTTATTTTCTTTTTAACTAAAAATATATTAAGACTGAATTAAATTAGTTATTTAGTTATCTGGAATCATCTCTTTTACGTTTAAATTTGTTGATGGCAGTAAAATTATTAAAAACTATAGTAAAGATAACCGCATAGTTAGTATACTAGTTAATAATACTAATTTAGGAAAATGAATGTCTTAAGTTATTTACTTTTCAAGAATTTTAACCATGAATCCGCGGTATAATTAAACAAAGAGTTTTCGACAATCCTTAAAGCATAAATTTTAAAACAAATATTCTTATCTTGGATAACTGAAAAGAAAATTTAAAATATTTAAGCAAAGAATATAATTAGGTGATAGGAGCATTTTTGAAATTATGTTTTTTACACAGGTGTTTAAACGACATTACTTTGAAAGTGCATCTTATGAGAAAAATTCATTTCTAAGGATTATTATAAAGACAGGTTTTTCGGGTAAAATACATTTTTTAGTATGCAAACCACAATTAACTTAATTCTAAATAACGTTTTCGTTCAATCATAGATAATCATCTAAAATCAAGAAAACTAGCGATAATACTTCGAGATTATTTGGGTGCTTTTCTAAACTAAGCAGTTTAAGCCCATTGTTTAATCACTAGATTTATTTTATTACTTACTAATGTGGAAAAAAAAAATACTCATTATTCAGGGAAATGAAATTTTTAAGAAAATTTATTTTAAAACATTTTAACGTGAGAGTAGCCATTAGCATAATATATTTGCTTAAGATTTTGGCAGAATGCTTTTTTATTAGATATATCATAATATAATCACACACACACACACACACACACACACACACACACACACACACACACACACACACACACACACACACACACACACACAAATATATATATATATATATATTTTAACTTAAGACATAGATTTGTAAAATGTGATGTAAAATTTAATTTTGTACAAAAAGGAACTTACAGTTTGACATCTTTTTTAACAGCAAAGAAATTTATTGGTACAAAGTTTTAGGATAAAATGATTAAGATTATTCTTATTATTTAGCTGGTGCATAAAATAACCAACAATCATACGATTGAAAAGGCATTAGAACAAATCAGAAAAAATTATAAGAAATACTGCATATTTTTCTATGAAGACTATTGCTCATATACGAACCTCTAATCCAAAATTTTGTAGCATAGTGCTTTAAGCGAAAATCGTCTACATTGCCTTAGTGGGGAATAATTCAAAACTGCTTTCATTTTATCGGCAGCATCTGCTGGATGTAAATTTTAATCTTTATTAGCTCTTTTGCGACTGCATTGCAATTGATAAGTTGTGTGATATGCTAACTAGATTACTCTAATTAGAATATAATTGAAGGTGTGTTTTTTCTATATCACCGCATATATAAGATGATTATGTTGAAGAATGCTAGTGTACAAGCTGATGCGCATCTTTTATATGCTAGTGTACAAGCTGAAGCGCATCTTTTATATGCTAGTGTACAAGCTGAAGCGCATCTTTTATATGCTAGTGTACAAGCTGAAGCGCATCTTTTATATGCTAGTGTACAAGCTGATGCGCATCTTTTATATGCTAGTGTACAAGCTGAAGCGCATCTTTTATATGCTAGTGTACAAGCTGATGCGCATCTCTTATATGCTAGTGTACAAGCTGATGCGCATCTTTTATATGCTAATGTACAAGCTAATGCGCATCTTTGATATGTTAGTATACAAGTTGATGCGCATATTTGATATGTTAATGTATAATATAATCCACATCTTGATTTGTTAGTGTACAAGCTGATGTGCATCTTTGATATGTTAAAGTATTTTCTTATGTTCTAGTTACGAGATGTCAACCACTTTTTAATAAAAAGTCAAGTTATTCCGTTATCTTCATTGTGTGGTCTCTTTCTTGTGAGATTAATTGAATTTATCAATTCAGATTAATTTTATCTCAAGAGTTTCCTTCTGTCTTGATTGCATCAGCCATTTCACTCTATACGTAATGATTTACAAAAAAAAAGTATTAGTAAACACTGTCATGTTAAAATTAAGTTAAGATTTGGATTTGTATATCTCATGACATTAAAGAGAATCACTATATTGTATCGAAATTTTTACTGCAAAGATTAATAGATTATCATTTTTGTGCGTTAGTTTAGTTTAGTTGTATTAACGTTCCGTTTTAAAGCAACATTTGGGCCATTTTGGGCCCCCGAGAGCTGCTGGCACCCCCTCTACAAGCTTCCACACCACACCACACCAGCGAGAGGACATTTGGCTCCGACGGATTTGGCATGCACCCGGCTCTCTTACACTACAGTTCTTCGGTGGAATTGGGTCTTGAACCTGAAACCCTCCGGTTTCGAAACTTGCCATTGCGGCCCTTATCATTTTGTAAGAAGATTGCATTTTGCGGCTCGGTTGTGAGATTGGCAAAATTTGTATTTTGAAAAAGTACATATACAGTATTATAATCGTCAAAAATATGTATCTACTGAGTTTGTTCAATCTGTAAAATGGAAATTTCCTTGAATCTTAAAAACTAGTGAAGTGGTCTCGCCGAAACTCTCTCGCCATACTCTCCAATAAAGGTCTTATATCCCCATCCTCTTCATAAAATATTGAACCTTGATTAAGGACGTTAATTCCTTGCATGGCATTGGTGAACGATGCTTACAAAATATATATGTTTGTCGTTAATCTAGCAATTTTACTGAAACTCTCGTTGTAATTCGTATCTTGGCTGCTTTTCTGCCGGTCTACTGACACCAAAATTTAACACGGAGCAACAATTGTAGTCCAAAAGATAACATATTAAATTTCATTGTTTTAAGTCATTGCATTTACATGTTTGCAAATTTGTGTTTAGAATTTTTCTATGCTAATGGACACGAATATTTATATGGGATATAGAAAAAGACGTTAAAATCTAATAAGAATTCCAAATGATTTAAATCCTAGTGTGAAAATTGAATCATATTACCAAAGAGAGAGAAAGGTATTTCAAATATTTCATCCAAAACTTCGAAGCATGTTTAAAGATTGATTCGTTTATTCTTTTAATTTTTACATGTTTTACTTGTTCTTAAAGATTAAATTAATATTCTAAAATAAAGTGGATGTTTTTAATCAAAATATTTAAAGGAGATTTGAATCTCTCGCCCGAAGAATGGCGATGTTTTAAACTTCATTCATCCATTTTTATCTTGCATTTAAAATCTTGCTCTTAAAAATACAGCAGTGATAATGTGCTTCCAAAAAATGATTTTTAATACAATCACAACTGTTGTAAGTCCCAAGGGAAGGCCACCTCGTAATTGAGGATAAGTAGCTTCTGGCATGGTGGTTGGTTCTCGACACACTAGGGGGTACAGAAAAACGACGTACGACTAGTGTACGACTCACTAGGGGGTACAGTACCATCGATGGGAGGTATCGACTACCTCTCATAGATGACGGGACGTACTTCCCAAAGGAAGGGTTGTACTGTACGGAATATAAAATTAGTATGAATGGAAAAACTTTTTTTAAATCTTAAAGTGGTGTAAAATATTTAATTTACAATTGTAATCCCTGTAGTTAACGAAGAAAACATTAAAATACTGATTAATTTTTAATTAAATGTGTAATAAAAATTTTGAAAAATCCTTTCTTAAAGAGCATTTATTACTCAAGAAATAACTACGTTCCAGTTTCAGTAGCCCTAAATGTATCCTACGGTTCTTTAAATGATACGCGTTACTTTTTGCAACTTTTAAATTGTATATCAATGTATAAATTTTATTCTGGAACATCTAAAAACATATTTAATTATATTATTCGTAACTGAGCAACGAAAATGTTTTCTGCATCGTTGCCATCGTCAAGGAAATTTTTCTCAGTCTTGTATTAAAGTATGTTTCATAAAAGTAAGAATTCGTTTTTCAGAAGGCTTTTAGTAATATTTTATAAACGTGCATGAAGAAATTCTAATTTAGTTCGTTTTATAGCGAAAAAGCAGTTCTTTAATAGTTAATAACGTCAAAATACGTAACGTGCTCGAATAGTTTATTTTAACTAGAACAAATATCTCTAGGGTGATCTTTAAAAATAAGAATACCCAATTGCTTCAAAATTTCCTCATATCTTCCTTTAAGAATTTATTTGTTTTGTCAGAGCATAGTTTTAGTAGATTGCATAGCATTTTGAAATAATTAGATGAATATTCTTCATTTTGTTTGTTTATGTTTCTTTATAAGCTTATTTCAGCGATCAAATTGCTCAAACGGAATTTTGGTTTTTCTCCCTATTAAACTTTTAGTATGAAATGTTTTTATTTAAAATTTCGTCTTATTATTTGTAAAGAATGGAAAATATGAATTTAATAGAAACAGTCTTCTACAAAAGCGCGTGTAAGTAATAGTTGTATATTCAATGAAATAAGATTTGAATTAAAAATATTATTTCGAAGTTAATGCTCAAAGGAAACAAATTCTTATTTTTACTTGAACACTGGTAAAGCGCTTAATTGAATTATTTGATGGAGCAATTATATTAGCATGAATTTCTTTATAACAATAAAGACAATGTTATTATTAAATCTTAGAATTTTTACAATGTATCGAATTAAATCTTAGAATTTTTACAATGTATCGAATTAAATCTTAGAATTTTTACAATGTATCGAATTAAATTTTAGAATTTTTTAAAAAGAATTAGAGGGAAATGGTTTTATTTTTAATTTGTAAAAGTATTTTTAGCATACTTTATAATAATGTATTTAACTGTTAAAGTGAAACTCGAATTGCTTCAATTATTTCTAAAAATATTTCATCTTGGCATTTTCCATTGTTGATGATAAAGATATGAAGATTTGGCGTAGTTTTCCATGATAAGATTTCAATATAAGAAATGCTTTCAATGAAATTTTGAAATTTTGTTGCATTCTTAATTACCTTCAGAACTAAGCAGTTCTGACAATTTTTAATGTCGCATAAAATTTTATTGCTGCTTTTTTCTGTGATATAAGGCCATGTTGAAATAGTTATAAGGTCTCGGTACCGGTGGCTTCCAGGCTCGAAACCCTATTCCATTAAATATCGGTCGTGAATGTGAGCGTGTTTCACTTTTAATCTAACTTCGTGGGCCAAATATCCTCCTATTGGTGCGGTTTGGAAAGTTGGATGGGGTTTCCGGCTCTATTGTCGTCCTCGTCCACTTAGCAGGGCTGAAAATTACAATGAAGTCGCAAAATATCCCTAGTTTTGCTTTCAAAACGGAAGATTGATGAAGTTGTCCCAAAATTAACGCAAGATTTGAATTTGCCAAAATTCATTCAGTAAAGTGTTGGCAACCCTATTAAAAAAACCATTTGACAGCTGATAATTTAAAGTTAGTAAAAATGGAGCGTTATATGATAGAACAATATGTTTTTATTGTTGAACAATATTTCCAAAATACTGAACATCTTGCGGCACAGTTAAAATTTGAGAATTGTCCCCCTAGATTGTGTGATTTAACACCATTGGATTTCTTTTTATAGAGTTATTTGAAGTCAAAGGTCTATGCCAACAAGCCCACAAGCACGCGCGCATTAAAAGAGGGAATTCAAAGCTGCATCAACGAAATTCAGCCGCATTTATGCAAAATGGTCATAGAAAATTTCGACAAAAGAGTGCGTATGTGCCATCAAAAGTCGTGGAGGTCATTTGCCCTATGTGTTATTCATACATAACCCTATCCCGTATACTTTACGATTCAATAAAAATATAACTATTTAAAGAAAATACCTGTATTTTTTAATTAATTCAAATCTTGCGTTAACAAGTTGTTCCATCGCGTAACGATTCATTTTTATCAACCCTATATTATCAGCTATCAAATAGTTTTTTAATGGGGTTGGCAACGATTGACTGCACCGAATGGTGACAAATTTATATCTTACTTTAATTTTGGAACACTCTTTATAATTAATCTAAAATAAATTCCCCTGTGATATAATTTAGTGTGTGATGATATGGACAGAAATTCAGGAAACAGAACGGCGTAAAGCTTCTGAACTAACGTGAATTACATGTGTAACAGAATAAAATAATTAGCATCAAGTTTCGCAAGATATTTCATTGAAAATGTTATAAATCATTTAATCATACTTTATACAACCAGCTGATTGCCAAAGACGGCTAGTAAAAGAATAGAAAAGGAGGAAATAAATGTTCCCAAATTATGCAGAATGTGCAATAAATAGTATCAAATGATAGAAACTAATAAAACAAAGATCTTAAACAACTGCTTTCAATCATTAATATCGTAAAACAGAATGATTTCGGGCTGTTTTTCAATCTAATATGGAACTGCTTACATCACACTTCATTTTATCATTCAGGCGCATCTAATCTACAAGGCGGGAGAAAAAAACTCACATCCATAATGAAATCATTAATATCCCTGAGAAAGTGCTTCCCTTTAATGAAAAATCGTGCTTCTTTTTTGAAGCATCGCAATTAACTCGCGTGTTTCATATCCATTTCCGCTGTCAAAACCCTCAAATATAATTCCCTCCGCCGTAATACCATTTTGACACTCTCTCTGCATTTTCACTTCATTAACAAGCGAGGCAGATAAATTTAATTTATGTAATCCAATAATCCGTTGTTGTTTTCATTTCCTCAAAATGGCAACAAGAGAGTGGGCAAAAAAAATGGCGGCCTTTGAAGTGTCAGCTACCGGAGAGGACAAATAATAAAATTAGCCATCGCTGAACGCAGATGCAAACTTAATTAGTTTTTGTTGCAACACAAATTACTCCCGGTTTTCATTGGGACAGCAGGGTTGTAGGATGTCGATGGTTTTGTTTTCATTCCTTTCTCCCTCTTTTTTCTGTTGTGTGCTCTCTTCTTAAAATTTCTTTGAAGATATATTGATGTTTGACTAATTTCGACCCATTATGTAGCTTTTCTTAGTGGATTTTGAATGTTATTATGAGTGTTATTAGTTTCCCTTCATGAAAATTAATAATCTTTCATGTTTTCTCCTCACAGTAGTATGTTGTGGAATTTTGATTTGTATTTTTTTTTACTTTACTTGCTTTTATTTTAAGTAAAACACATAAAATAGCTGTTTTGTTCAATTACTAGTATAATACTAAGTAAATCATCCGTTCAACACGGTGGGCAATGGAAGGCGATCCTTTATTCCACAAATACATCAGAAAACACAGGACGCTTTTAAAAGAAGCCTAACCAAGATATATACACTTGTAGATACTAATAACAAATACAGACAGCAAATTGCTAATAGGAAAAAAATAGTATCAGTCAACTGAAAACTGAGAGCTTCCTCTGCGTTCAACACTCTAAAAGAAGAATTTGTAGATGGTTGCGTGTTCAATCACATCCGGGCCACCAATGTAGATGGTTGCCTAACCATTCAGACACGACAAGCAAGTCTGAGATAACCCACCTTATTTACAATCGACATTGTATATAATGTTGTTATGGATTCGAGGTTCTTTCAATTTGTTAGTCGATGAAGAAACAGTCCTTTAAAAGTTTAAAATATTTCTTCCAGAAAATTTCAGAAAATACAGAATTTTACAAGAACCAAATATTACACAGACACGAATACACAGACGAACACACGCAATGCATAGCAGCACATTACAACAAACAACAGCCCACAAGTAGTAATTGGTAGTAAAAACAGCCACAGCGGACAAAGGGCCAGACAGAATTCAGCAGGCGGAGGGAATCTACGTAGCTACACTCTACGGTCTATCTAAACGCCTGCAATTCTCCAACGTCTCCTCGCTTTAGCAGTATCCAACTGCCGACTCACTACTACACGACTGGCTACTCCACGCGCGATGCTGCTTCAATAGTAAACACAAGGATTCAGCACACAGCTGAATTCACCAAACGCTTGAGCTCCACATAACGATTGAGCTTCGCTGGATTGATACAACTATTTGTCGTTGGCTCGCTGTGCGACGCTATCTTCCCCCCCACTTCCCCCAACAACTCTATACACGACTCTTTCTTGCAGGTCTTTTGTAGTTCCCGATGCCGGGCAGAGAAGGTTCTGGAACTGTAAAGCATATCACGGTTCCTATTGACACTATCACCAAATATCTGGAAGTTTCTAATATTATCCATTTTTTGCCAAATGATCGCGAAGTTTGTCATCAAGCTCTGGGATCATAAATTCGGCACCCGATCAGCATCCAACAGAGCTGATAGTAAAAAAGTAGAAATGTTATGCTGCCACAAATTCATTCCTTGTATGAAGGCCTCGCTTTATAAAATCTCCCGACTTTATTTTGAATTCTCTAGAAGGAGTTTCAGATCTCGGTGCAGAATAAAAATAGGACAGTAGATCTTGCAATTACCAGAAATTCCATTTTTGTCAAATCTCTATTTATTTCCAAAGTCGGCAAATGTTTGCAAAGTGCATGACTGAAGTCGAAGGTCATTGGCTTGGAATCCATTTCAGCATCCAATAAGAATATCCGTAAATATCTCTTTCAAATGAATAGATTAACAATGTAGGAAAGCAATTTTACAGATTCTTATCAATGCAAAGGATCCAGAGAGAGAATCATGTAAATGCAAAAAAATCAAATTTTAGATTTTGTGAGGAAAAAAAAGAGCAATTGTGGATATTTGTCTTTGCTCTATCTATTAACGGGACTACCAGAAAACTCAATAAGAATAGAATAGAAATTGGTACATGTTCTTAATAGTATTTGTTCCAGAATAAATTTCTGCTACATTTTGAATGATATTCATGTACGGAGTGTTTCTCTTTCTGTCCGTCCCTTGCATGGTGATAATGTGAAAAATGATAATATGATTGATAATGTGAAAAAAGTAATGAATTAGAAAGATAAAATATGGTATCGTTTTATTATTAGATTTCTGATCAAACTCATTTATCGTTCGAATTTTAATTGGTTTCTCTCTCTCTCTCTCTCTTTACACACACACACACACACACACACACACACACACACACACACACACACACACACACACACACACACACACACACATATATCCTCTTTGCATTTGCGTTAATTCCCAGTTTCTTCCCTGTGCTTCTTCAGGTGATGACGACCTTATTGGCCAGGCATTAGAATCGGATACATGGTGTATAGTCGTGCCAAGTTGTAACGTTTTATTAGTGATAAGTCGCCAAATATGATAATTTTCTTTTTCATTTTCTAATAACCCTGAAAGTGAAAAATGGATGACTCAAAAGCGATAAATCGCCAAATTTTTGCCCGTGCATTTTGACACCAAAAACACCAAACTAAAACAACATGTTCTTACATGATAATAAAAGACAATTAATGCGAAGGCACTGCTTTCTTATCTTTCTTAAGATAAATACAGCAAATGCAATTACACCACTTGATACTTTTCCATGAGAATTTTCTATTACTCTGGAGATTCAAACGATTAATTGGAAATAAATTTTGAGTTCTTGAGGTATTTCCAATTTACGGAACAGTTCTATCATGTAGGATTATTTCAGCACTCCATCTGCAAGACAAACTTCACGAAAGAAGACAAACTGTTTTCTTTCTAAAAGTTCAGAAAGAATTGAGAATAGATTACTAACAGAAAAAAAACAAAAAAACTTTCACTTGTCTTTGAAACCGAATTCGAAAGATATCTCGTGTTTCCAAATACAATATCCTTCCAATATAGACGGACTTAACACCAAACGATCCGTGACTAGTTCGGACATTACCATTTTCCCTAACACAAACAAATTCAGAGTTCGATCTCGTTTTTTCTGAAAAGCCTATTTATCATGGTCCTCCCTACCTGCGTCCGCAGAACACCTTACCTTTTCTATTCCCCCAAATAAACAAAGTGAAGGAAGAAGAAATCGGGGCTTCCGGGGGTTGGGGGCGGCCGAAAATCAATCCATTTTGTGCGGAGGAATGCTGTGAGGCGTTGGGCAGGATCTCCTGCGAGCAAATAACAGAAATTCCTGAAGAAGCCTTCTTTGCGACAAGCGAAGGAAAAGCAATTTAAGGAACCATTACAGCGCTTCTGGAGCAAGTGGCTGTTCCAGACGTCAGTGGCGTAAGTGGCGTTTTGGGTAAGTTTTGGTAGTGGTAAAAACTGGTTTTTAAAAATCATAGGAACTGAAGGATAATTAATCCCTTTTCAAATGCAATGGTATTTTTTTATTGTTTGATTTGTTTTGCAAAGACATTTGAGAGAAAAGGCAATAATGCTCAGTCAATTCAAATAAAAGAACGTAGTTAATTAGTTTTTTTTGAACTGGAATGGAATTTCAACGGAGATTAAATTTTATTATTCTGTAAAAGCAATTATTCTGGTGTATAAAGTAATGCATGCATTATCTATAAATCAGCAATGTTGTATATATCTTAAAATAAATATTACACACATATGGCTATATAGAGCTATTATGTTATTCTATGTATATGAAAATAAATATGTATAACAGCATATAACTTACCTTTAAACCAGAAATTTTATATATATTTCTGAAAATATACACGTATATGGATATATAGAGCAATATACGGATTATCTGCAAAGTAGCAATGCTATATGGATTTAATTTGAAATGAATATCACACATATATCTATACTTATAATAAAGCTCAATGTGTGTGTGTGTGTGTGTGTGTGTGTGTGTGTGTGTGTGTGTGTGTGTGTGTGTGTGTGTGTGTGTGTTGGCGCTCTACAGGCCAGGTCATTTGACATACAGCTATCAAATTTGGTACATGTATACCTTAGAGGTCGGGAATGTGCACCTGGGGTCCCTTTTTTTGAAATTTTAATTAGAATTTTAATTATTAATTAAAAACTAACTTTCCGCCAAAAGAATCTTCCATTTTCCTCACCGCCAACTTTTCCGCCAAAAAAATCTTCCATTATCCCCAGCGCCAAACGAGAAAGGCTTCCGTTGTTTTTTTCTCCCAACAGTAATGAGGCTAGGGTTAAAATTTTTCGGCGGATTATTTCAATCGGTTCTGCTTATTTTCTTAATGTTTGATGCATTTAAAATTAAACATTGTTAATGAATCAATCTTTCAGATTCATTCTGAAGTACTTTTGAATTAAAATAAAACAGAATAAAGGAAATTAAAAATTTCTAATCCGCATAGCGTTACCCCAACTGGCGTAGAAAAAATCACGTATTTGCGTTACGTAACCGGCGAAGAAAATTCACGCATGCGCATTCTGTTCTGATTGTTGCCATGACAACATGTATATGCTTATAGTTTTAAGTACAACGTTTTTTAAGTAGTTTTTTTAAAACCTGTTTTCAACCGTTTATTTTAAACGATTCGTTTTATTTTCTTAGTGTTTGATGCATTTAAATTTAAACATTGTTAATGAATCGATCTGCTCATAATGAATCTAAGAAAATTTTGTTGACCAACTCTTGAGATATTACATAAATTTAAAAAAATATTCTTTAGTGCCCATAAAGTTTAAACGCTGAATGACTCTATTTTCAGTAATCAGATTATAAAAAAATGCTTTGTTTCAGTAAAAAATATTATTATATTAATTGAAGATAAATTCTTTCCACTTTAATTTAAAGCATAAATTCTACGGGTGCTAACAGAAAATGAGAGAGATACATATTACGTTATGACTGAAGGCCTTTATAATATTATGAATGAATTATATGATAATCAAAATTTGAAGTTTTAAAATATTTTGATAAAGAAGCTATTAAAGTAGAAATTGCATAAAATATTTAATTATTAAAATTTTAACGAACATTAAGATTGGCGAACCGGCTGGTCGCCAAAGGCGGCTAGAATTACATAAAGCAAGCTTGTCTAAAGGTAAGCAATGTTATATGTATCTAAAATTAAATAACGCACATACACGTATATACAGAGCAACATGTGATTTATCAATAAATCATCAATATTATCTGTATCTGAGAATAAGTATCCCATGCATATGGATATATAGAGCAACATGGGTTTATCAATAAAACAGCAATTTTATATGTATCTGACAATAAGTATCACATATAATTAGATATATAGAGAAAAATGTGGCTTATCTATAAAGCAGAGTAGCAATGCTATATGTATTCGATAATATGTATCACATGCATTTGGATATATAGCAAAATGTGGCTTATCTATAAATCATCAATGTTATATGTATCTGATAATAATTATCCCATGCATATGGATATATAGAGCAACATGGGGTTTATCAATAAAATAGCAGTGTTATATGTATCTGACAATAAGTATCACATATAATTAGATATATAGATCAAAATGTGGCTTATCTATAAAGCAGAGTAGCAATGCTATATGTATCCGATAATATGTATCACATGTATTTGGATATATAGAGCAAAATGTGGCTTATCTATAAATCATCAATGTTATATGTATCTGAGAATAAGTATCACATGCATATGGATGCACCGAGCCACATCTGATTTATCAGTAAATCATCAATGTTTGTCATATGTATCCGATAATAAGTATCATTTATGTATGGATATATAAAGCAAAATGTGGCTTATCAATAAATCGTCAAAGTTTATAAATCTTAGAATAAATATCATGTACATACAAGTTCCAGATATTATCTCTAAGCTGTAAAATCATTTTAATATATTACTAGATTAATCTAAAGAATATCAAAACCAAAAAAGCTATTTAAAATATTTTTTTATTATTATTATACTAAAGGATCTGTAAACATGTATTAGAATATGGAAATTACATATTTTTATTAATCTAAAAATAGGAGTTTAATATTAAAGCCTAAAACGATGATAGAAAACAATAAATTGGGATTTAATCATATTTATAAAATACTTTTATTATTGATTAATGCATAATTTATATTCACGGGTCTTCGTTTCTATATGGTATTGTTCTCACAGCCATGCGTATTCACTATATATTGGACTATATATAGTCCATTTTTTTATGTACTAATTAACTTTTATATTTTAGAAAACTTAACTTTTAACTAAACTTTACCCCTTAAAACTTTTATATATTAAATTGTAATAAAATTTATAATACATAATATAAACAATAAAATATTTTGCAATAGATATTTTTGAAATTCACTCCATAAGGTTCCCTCAAACAGATTAAAAATTTAATTTAAATTAAGTGATTAACTTTCAATTACGTTTTGAAATTATTGATATACTACTGCATTATCATCTGGGAAAGACCATTGTAAATAATTTCGGATTACTGGTTATTCAAAAAGTGAGTTAAAAACTTGAAACAATATCCTAATTTTGAAAATATAAATCACGTTAAATGATAGGGACAAAAATCTATTACCAAACGAAATAACGTCTGTTACTTGCAAAAGTATTTAAAATTTAAGGATGCTTTAAAATTTTCGAACATTATGTCCGCTATTTCAAAATAATAGAAATAGAAGGAATTCAACTGTTAATAAATGTGGTATTAATCAGAAATAAACCGATTGACAGTTGTATGTAGACAATTGCCATTTGTTATTTATTTCAACTTTTAGTTAATTTTATAATAAAAATTATAATCCCATATTTAAAAAAGTTTATAGCTATACAGAAAATTAAAAAGAAAAAACGGTTTCCAAACGATGTCAAGTTTATTTTAAGAAACTTTAACTTTTCTTATATCTCTGACTGAAGAACACTATACCATTTTCCCCCTCTCAGTTAAAAAGCAACGCATTCAAAATTTAATGAATCTAAGATCTACCAAGCATCATATTTAAGATGAACAATTTTGGATAATTCCTGATGGAAAGGGGAAGATAACCGTTAATATGTATATTGCACGCTTAATATTGTCGCTTTTTAATCAGAAATTATTCAAAGACGATTAAAGAAAACGATTATTAAGAAAATAATCCAAATTACAGTATTGTGGCTTCATTTTAGAGCACGGTTTCCTCTTTTTGTATTAAATCTACTCTGATATTAACAGATTCAGATTAGTATAACTAGCAAGAAAATTGTCTTAGAAATTTTTCACAATTGGATTTAAAAATATTTTATCATGCTTGAACCGGATTCGAATAATAAAACTCGTTGTTTCATAGGCAAAACCATTTATTTCTATATCTATTTGAAATACTATATATAAGATCATTGAAATACACTATGAAAAAAATAAACGCGGACTTAATCGCAGTTGCCAAAAGGTATTGACAAATACTACAAAAAAGTTTACGAAAGAAAAGTTTAAAAACATTAAAAGCCAGACGATTCCTAGACAGTTAAAATTTTTTTGAAAGAACAGCTATGAAACCAGCTGCCAAATATTATAAACTAATTTTTCTATCTACATAGTTTAGAAAAATATTTTCCAAAAAAAGAAGTTTGAAATTCAATTATTCAATTCAGTTTATACGATCTCTAAAGATTGCAGCTGCTTTTTTCAGTTGTGTCCATTATATTTGTTTGCATATTTTACAGTAGTATTTGAAAATAAATTAATTTTTTTTCCTATTTTTTTCATACAATAGATAATTTAAAAGAAAAAAATCATTGTGTGTTATTGTAACAAAACCGATTGTAAAAACAAACTTTTAAACAAAAGAATTTTTTTTATTTGCGTATTGACAATAACAAATGTGAACATAATAATTGGGAATATTTGCAAATAAAACAAGTGAAGCTTTTTTGCATTTCTTTCCAGTTGCAACATTATCAATGATTTCTACTTAATTAAATTTATTTTCAAATTTTGCTTATATGCATACTTTTACTTTCTTAAATAAAATAGAATAATTCGATTAAGATCAAAATCGATTCTCAATAATAATAGAATTTAGAGAAAATATTATAATTCATCAAAGAATTCGAAATCGAGATTTTGACGATTTTCCATGCTTTCTGAGTTTAAAAAACATATTTTTGGAAAATGTCTGTCTGCCCGACTGCCTGTATATTTGTATAAATATAACTTTAAAATATTTGGAGCTAAAATTGGTATTTGTATGAAATTTGGTTTAAAGTTTTTACACTAAATTTATAGATTTTTATCTGATCTAATCAAAGAAAGTTTGTCTGTCCGGGTTTTTGAATATCCATTAAAACAATAAAAACAAAACGAAGAGAGCTGGATAGATGAAATTCGGTAACAGATTTAAAATCTACATAGCAGACACTTAACTTTTGAGCCAAATTCAACAAGGGGTTGTATTGAGTTTCATTAAGTATAATCAGTGAAGGATATATATTTTTTAATTTTAAGAATGGCATAACAAATTATTTTTGAGTTACAATATAACTGAAAACTATTGACAAAAAGAATCCAAGATTTTGATTTTTTTTTAATTTATTAAAATTAAAAAATTTATTTTCAGATGCTTAATTTTTACCCTACAAAACATATACCAAATCTTATGTCTAAACCTAACGGTCTATACTGTAGATGCACGGACAAGTGCATTTGTTTTCTCGAATTAAGAGTGTATTTGTTAATTGTTTGATTTGATTCCATCAATTTTCTTCTTAATTTATTTTAAATAAAGTTTTCCTACCTTATCCATTTGAATTATGAATAATTTCTTTTAATTATAATTTCATCATGATGAAAACAAGCGAACCTAACAATATTAAAAATATATTTTCTGCTCTAAAAGGATTTAATATCGATTTTGGAATTTCCTGAAGCAAGTATAACTTCACAGATTGACGGCATTGATAGGGAAATAGCGTTACTGCCAATTCAAAACGATCGCCCGTGGTTATGCGATTAGAAACGTTCCAACGCTTTGGATTTTACTCCGCAGTTACTGCAGGCCAAATTGCACGGAATAAATGCCTAATTGATGTGCTCGGAAATTCCGGAAATGCTCTGGAAAATATTAACGCAATACAATAATTTAAGATTCATTTACATGTTTAAAGGAGATTCGCGTTTCTGGTAGAGATATTGAAATTTCTATGAGTTGTCTGCGAAAATATCAAGGCATTCTGCATTTATATCAGAACTAATATTTTAAATTTAGTGTGCTTCAACTTGGAATGGTTGCTTCGTTGAGATTCATAACTTGTTAACATATGCATGATTTTAAATCACTTTTACTGGAGATGGGCGAAGAAAACCTTTTTACCAATGTTTCGTCCGTTGTTATTTAAATATGATAATTAATTTGAATATGAATATGTCTTTCACATCAAATACAATGGCGTTTTTTTAAGATTGTGAATTATTAATGTCCTTTTCATTTACTTCCCTTTATTATAAATATATCGTTTCAGAGATTCTTTCGGGAGTTGTACGGTGAAAGAAACCCGACTGAGTACTGAAAAACGATGCTTTATTTCACGGAAAACACAAAGAACAGATTTCAAAAGAGCAACTAAGGCGAATTTGAAAGAGAACTTACAGAAACTCACAACACAAGCAAACAACAAATGAATAATTTGAAAAAGTATTAGAGTTCAGAAAACACAGCTATGAAGCTCTCTTCATGATCAATAACCAAAAAAGAAAATTCACACTCACGTGAGGACATCGCTTATATTCTAAAAGAATATCAGATTTTCGAATTTTATAAAAGGATATAAGATCTTAATAGAGTTAACGCCAGAATTCTTGCATTTTCTGGACCTTTCACTTTAGTAGCCAAAGGGTTACCATATTTGCTTCCAAAATTGAAAGTCATTAACATTCCATCCGTTAAAAATATAAATTATATTATCTTTTCACAGCAATATTACATATTTGTAACATTATGTTTTTCATTCCGAAAAAAATATTGTATAAGTTAATTAATATTAAATATTACCTAAAATGCTTGCACTTGCTTTACCTGATACTACGTTGGCCTGGTGGTAAGGTAACGACGGAACTTTAGGGTTCCAAATTTGAAACCCATTTCCATCAAAGAAATTAGCGTATGTCAAATTCAATGAGGGCAAAAGTCCTCCCGCTAATATGGTGTGTAAGTTGGGAGCCTGAATATTTACTGAGGTGCTATTTTTCTCATCTGACCTCGACTCAATATTACGCGGTGCATCCCAAAATAGCCATTGGATATTTTTAAAACGGAAAATAAATTTAATAAAGCAAAATCATGCGTAGCCTAAATATAGGAATTTAATTTAGTGGTGATTATTATGGCAGTAAATTGGAAATGACTCCTGCAGTCTTTAGAGCCCTTACTCGTCCAACTCCTCTTTTTGAAGTTGCAACCCGTCATCAGAATGGAGGTAACTAGAACCTAAACTACTGTTTTATCTCCAATGGAAGCAATAATCCTCTTGATTAATAATTTTGCAGTTAATTATTAATTAAGGTTAATAGTTAAGCTCATTTTGTAATTTGTAATACTTGGGAGGATGTTACATGATATAAAATAAAAATGACAAGGAATTCTTTTTCTATTAATTCCTTAAAACTACTGTATATTTCATTTAAAAATTACTCTATATAAGCAATCTATGAGTAGCAAAGTTCGAAATTGTGTTTATTTTAGAACTTTTATTTATTTATTTATATTGTTTTGTTTCTTGCATGTAAAGATGAAATTTTGTAATCGATTATTTAGTCACTTCGATGGCCAGAGTTTTCTCTGAGTGCTTTTTTTAATAATTTTAAATAACATTTTACCAAAGCATTGCATTTTTAATGCTTTCAAATTTTGTTATCAATAGATTGATCAATATAATTAAATTTTGATTTTATTCTCATATCTGCACTTGGAGTCAATTTGAGAAAAAAAAATATTTATATTTCAAATTAAAAGCTATAAAGTTGAAAATAAGTAAAAGCAAAATTCTAATTTTTAGTGCACTAAAAAAACATGGTATAAAAAATAGTTTTTGTTACAACTATTTCTTTTTTTACAGGTCGCATGCAGTCACCCTCCATCATTCCGAATTTCCCGCCTCCGTTTCCTCATTTCCCAGCTTTAGGAGGAAGGTAAGTTGGAATATTATCAGAAAAATTTTAAAAAGTCTTGTCAAAATATTATTGCTGAAATATTAAAAAGTATTGCCTTTTTCTGCTTTTATTATATTAAACCCTCAATATTCACGATCATGCATCGCGTGGACATCGAATTATTGCTTATCAAATGCAATTAATACTGCAACTATTACATCGAATTATTGATTATCAATTGCTATTATTGCATCGAATTATGGCTTATCAATTGCAATTAACACGGCAATTATTGCATCGAATTATGGCTTATCGATTGCAATTAACACTGCAATTATTGCATCGAATTATGGCTTATCAATTGCAATTAACACTGCAATTATTGCATCGAATTATGGCTTATCAATTGCAATTAACACTGCAATTATTACATCGAATTGTTGCTTATCAATTGCAATTAATGTATCGAATTATTGCTTATCAACTGCAATTAATATTGCAATTATTGCTTTTGATCAATTGCAATTAATATTAAACCCAAGGCATCGAATCATTGCTTGTCAGTTATTAAATCTAATTATTTATTATAAATTGCAATTATTGTCTCGAATTGGTGTTTATCAGTTGTAATTAATATTGTAATTATTAAATCGAATTGTTGCATATTAATTAGCTAATATCAATTCATAATTTCCCGCTTAATGTCATGGCCTACAAAAAAAAATGTTACGGTATTAACAAGTAGAAGACAACGATTTTATTTTATTAAAACAAATTAAACGATAAATTAAAAAAGAACAAGTAATAGTATCTCTCTTGAGTTCAAAAAATATTAAATCCCATTCTGCCAAATGAGTTGGTAATGATAATCACTACAGTTAAGTTGTCATAAAAGACAGAGGCATGTCTTTAAAATATCATAAATTTCATTTGTTAACATATTTAAAAAATGGTGTAGAAACTTGGTTTAGCATTATCATAAATATAGCTTTGATATTTTAACACATTGAGTATAATAGTAAGAGTCAAAAGAAAATGGGTAACATAAAAATTGACTTTTATGGTAAAGTTTTAGATATTCTATCACCTTTGCCAAACCTGTTTTATATATGAAAAAATAAAAATCGCAAGGTGTTCCCGTGGCATGGTTAATGATACCAGCAAAATAAAAGCCATATTAACATAAAATAAAGCTGTGGAAACGAAGTAAAAATATTTATTTATCAAACATAATGTTATCGTCTAGTGAGCTGCAGACGATAAAAATAAAATAAAATGAAAAAAAAAAAATGAAAACTCGTTAAAGAAAAAGTACTAAATATAATTATAAAGTTTCTTCTAAAATATGCAGTTTAAAATTTAAATTAAATAAAAATAATTTTTATGATTCTTGATATTTGAATTTTGCTTTTTGCCAGATTAGAAGAAAGAAAAACTTTTCTCAGTGAATTCGCAGATATACAAAATAAATAAATAAGAGTAAATAAAAATATAAATAAAATTAAAGGTCTGAAAAAAATGAAATAAAAATAAAAGTTAAAAGTAAATGAAAAATAAAATAAATAATTAAAAATGAACTTTTTAGAGAAATAATTCATTAAAAAATCAATTACAGGAGATATTTTTATCATTCTTGTTGAAAATTAGTGAGAAACTTGCGAATTGTGGGCTCTAAAAATTTGAAAAGATAACGAAATTACAATATCAGAAAGTGAATTTTTAGTTTTAATTCTTAGTTTCTTTTGAAACATAAGACTTCTATTTTGAAAAGCTTTTTTAGTTCCAGTTAATTATATCATAGCTACAAAAAATTCTTAGAGCCTGAATTGTTCTCTACGTTGATGTATTAATGTATTTTTGCAATCATTAGAAACGATATTATGGCTAAATATGTGTGAAAAATAAACCAAAACTACACAAAACATTAAATAAAAAATTTTCTGCATTAAATTTTACATTGAATTCGGACTTTCAATTCAATTATCTTACGATAATCTTCGTGCTTATGTTGTCTGTTGTAAGTGCCATAGATTTGTTTGGACATCGCAGATACATAAGCACTCACACATGAAAGCATTTCTTTTTATAAATATAGATAGATGTACCAGGAACATAAATAAATTATTGTTTACAATGTCGATACGAAACTACCATCTAACAACATCCATTTTCACCTTGTTTTCGAATTTCACGAGTGCACGAACTTTTCACAATCATGGAATCCAAAAATGATCGCTCATGTAAATACTAAGATTCATCAATACGATCTACATCTACGTTTCAGATCCACATTAATCATGTATATTCAAAAAAAAAATCCCCCTTAAAAACACTTCCACCAGAAGAAAATCGCGTGTGTGTTCCTCTTCCATCAAGACAAAACCATGGATTACACCCAACAACGAAACCATAGATACTATTTATAAAAAAAAGAAACAACTACACCAAGAAAAATGGAGACCTAATTCGACTAAGATAAATGAACTACGAAGATGCAGTGGTTACTGGGAGACAGATTATGTTTCGTCACATTTCTATGACTATGGCATTCTCCCTATTGTATGAAAGGATATGATAGATAAGATTTCCTGTCTCTTCTTCTCTCTTTCTTCCCCTGTTGCCATTTTTTTTCCTGCTAGGGGAGAATGCTGTCCACCCTTCTTACATCCCTTGTCCTTTCTCCATGCCTCGAGACATTGCATTTGTCATGCTTCAGGGCGACATTCTTCCAAGAAGGGTTTTTGATGATGTATTTGGTTTGTGTTTCTTACAGTGCTTCGTCTGTAACATGTAACCATGTTTGGTTCTCTTTTTTCCCGAGATGCATCTTTTTTCTTTTGTGGAGCTTTATTATGCATGATGTGTCTGAGAGCTATTCTGTGTGATGAGTGGTCTTGCCTGCTTTCACCAGCATTGCCAGTGTGTTTAAAAATATTCAATTTGTTTTAAAGAAAGTAAGCACGTCTTTTATTATTTTTTTTACCAAGGCGCAATTCAATTTAGTTGCGCAAAAAGTTTTATTTATTGATAAACAACTTTAAGAGGTGGTTCTTTTTCTTCTTTTTTTCATTTCTTTGCGTTGTTTTCTTAAAGAATTTTTGTACTATTTTTGATCTTCTTTCATGAATAAAGAATTAGGTTCTTTTTCTTGCTTTAGTTCATAAAATGGTGTAGATTGAAGAATACGTATAAATATTTAAACAGCGTTTTGAAGATGTACTCAAATACTCTTTGTTATTTTGAGCTGATGATAGCATTCATTTTAAAAATTTCGCCGAAAAATACTATTTTAATTAAAATGTATAATTTGTGCAAACAAGAGCATATGTTTCGCTTTCAAAATTGATCTCAAATTGTATTAAATGAGTGAGTTCAAGTGATGATTTATATTTTATTCAATTTTATTAAAATGGGCATGGACAATTAATTTATACACAACTTCAAAATAATTTACTAGAAATTTGTATGACATTTATACATTTTGAAAACGATTATTATGAATACGACATTCGAACCTCTAATTATTAAAATATCGCAGGATAATAAAGTTTTTTTTTTAAAGTTATATCTGCTCAAAATAAGGCATATCTATGATTTTTAATAGAGCATATAACTCTCCAAAGTTATTTTTTACGTCAGCCAAAGTAATAAATAAAGCTATGACTTTTTTCCAAGGAAATATACTCCACATCCGACATAATTTTGCTACTGGAAATCAACAAATTATTACAAATCTAAAAGAAAAAAAAAATGAAATTTTATTTTTTAGTATTTTTACTGGCGTTACAGCTAAATTTCATTTTCATAATTGAAGGAAGTGGGATTTAATATCCCTTCTTATCAATATCTGCTACATATAAGCATTAAAATGGAATATTGTTTTGCTGTACTGGTGAATTGTTTTATATAGTACATTGAAACTTTTAAGGTAAAGCAATAATGCAAAAATTCATAATACTTTTTATGCACCTCAAAATCAACACCAATATTCAGTGATAAAGTTATCAAAGCGCTTATCATCCAGGCAAAAGATGCATCTCTCTAGCTTCAGTTTTATCAATTCTGTTTAATCTCTGTTAAACTGTCTAAAATAATAATGTTTGATTAAGAACATTTCCCAATTCTTAATCAAACAACAAATTCTAAATTCAATTTCGAATCTCATCTTATGCATTTCTCGCATTCAAATCACTAACATATAAAGGATATGAAAACTTAAGCATTACAAAGATTGTCATTTTCTATTTCAGAGCTGCTAAGACCTAAAAAATCCTAAATAAAATGATAACAAATATTACCCCCAAATTTAAGAACTCTCTCTCTCTCTCTCTCACACACACACACACACACCCGCACCTCCTACACCCACACACGTACGTGCACACACACACTCATCTTTATTATTAATAGAGATTATGCATTCAAAGTAATATACCTTTATATCTCATTCAGTACAATAAAATAATGCACTAAGAAAAGAGCTAACTCTTCAAAATTAACTTTTTGGCATTGCAACCAAATGTTTTAATAAGAACACAATTTCAAGTTATATTTGCACAAAGATTTCTTTCTAATTTAAATTACTTTCCTAAATTGCCAATTAATTAACTTTTTCCCTTCGAACAGAACGCCTTATCTTTCCGTGAAGAAAAAGATTTCCCGAAATGCATTCGAAATACTTAATTCATTCTGTCACAACCATCTGTCATTTTCGCCGCTCTTTTTTGTTTAAAAAGCACTTTCCAGGTCTTTAATAATTCATTGAGTATGAAAACTTTTTGACGTTAATGGGAGTTGTAATCAAAATGACGTAAATTCTGAGTTAAATGTTTATAATTTTGTACTGCTGTTGTTTAAAATCAAATTCAATTATCTACTGCTTTAATTAATTGTTTTCCCTTGCATTGTGAAGAGATGAAGTTGCTTATTTTTCTGAGTAATAATTTACCAAAAGAAAAATTATTTCATTAAAGTATTTTTTTTCAGAAGGCTTATGCATTTTATTTATAATATTTTATTTCTAATAAATATTTTCTTTTAATGTATACAGCAATTAAAGAACAAAGATTTTAAAAATATCGTTTTGATATGAATAACTATATAGTACTCATAAATATACTTTTATATAATGTTTGACTTTCGAGTTTCTTATCAATAAATGAGAAAAAAGTGTTTTTAAAAAAATAATTTCGTTATATTTTATATTATATTTAATATATTTTGTTAATTAACATTTTCCTAATTAAAAGTTCAGATTTCGTCCACGTCATTTGAACGGTTCTAAATTAAAACTTGTATTTTAAAATAAATAACTACGTTCAAAAGACAATTTTTAGAGGAAATATCAAACTTTTATTTAACATTCTTAATTTCTAAACATTTTTAATATAAAAAAAAACCGTTTGAATTTGGTTTCTATATTTGAGTTTTTAAGACGTTTAACTTTTCAGTCGTTTAAATAAAGATTATAAACATTAAATTTATTTAATTCGTCGATTTTAAAAGATTAACACTGACTTAAATCAAAATTAATCTTTTGAATACAAAGATTATATTCTATATAATCTTCGTTTCAATTCTGTGTTGCATCTTTAAATGTTATGTCATCCAGTTCGAAGTTTTGTTAAAATCATCTTAAAACAAACTCATGAATTCAAATCTAAGATGTAATTTTTGCACAAATTTGGTATAATAATTTCGCAAAACATTCTGAATTCCTAATTTATGGAATAAACAATCTGCTAAAAAATTTTTTATACTATAGCTTTAATAATTATAATGTGAAAAAAATTTTAAATTTCCTGATATATAATATAATGAACCCCAGAATTTAAAAATTGGATAGAAATGTAAAATACTTCTAAAATCCTGAAGTAAGTAAAACATTTCTTAAATTATTGGCAAAATTTTAATCAAATAATTTGATAAACTTCTAAACTAAAAAGTTTTTGCTCTATATCACGTTTTGCTTTCTCACTATACGTAGCATACAGAAAGTATTGTTTCCGTCAAAAAAATCGAATTCGAGATTTTGAGAAATCTACATATTTTAGATCTTCCAAAATTCGAAAACTCATTTTTGGAAAATGTCAGCCTGCCTGTGCATCTGCCTGTGACAAAGATAACTCAAAAACATTTTGATCCAGACGGATGGAATTTGGTATGTGGTATTTATAACACATTTGTAGATTTCTATCAAATTTTGAGAACTTCGCTCACTGGAAGTCTGCCTGTCCTGCTGTTTGAATATAATTTCACACAATAATTACAAAATGAAGGGAGCTAGATAGATAAAAATCGAAGAAATCTATAATCTAGACACTTATCAAATTTTGAGCCAAATGCAACGAGGGACTGACCATCTGTTGGTCTGTACATCTTTAAACAACATGATAACTGAAAGATGTAATAAATATATCAAATTTGGTACGCGATTTTGTGACTACAAGTGTAGTTTTGTGTCGAATTTTTGTTTCAGCCAGTACGGAAAAACACGTCTAAAACACAAATTTGATTTTCGAATACTATTCATCACATACCAGGAATGAATCGCCAAATAATTCACCCAGGATGATACGATAGATTCAGAAAAAAATACTTTCACTCCAAGGGTTAATATTTCGTAACTATTGTGCGCCGATGCTATGCAGGGCTTTCTATGGGATGGCACATTTATTAGAATGTATGCGAGAAAGTTCTGGAGAGACCACTTCCACTGGTTAGCAGAATAAATGAGTGTTTTCCCAAATTTGAAAATGTTTCTGACTTTTAACTGATTGATTTTTGTATCGAAGATGTGTTTTTTTTCAATGAATTTTTATACAAAAATTCATAAATATGAATATTTTATAATATTTAAAAAATAATTTGGAATGTAGTCATATACATTAATAGTTTTCGCATTGCTTCTGAATCTAATCTTTAATCTAACTAAATTCAACTCATCAAAATAACGACATGCAGTTTTTTAAAAATGACAACACTTTCTATCCCTCCTACATAAGAATTTAAAAACACGTCACTTTCCTTGTCATCTCAGAACAAAACCCTCTCTATCCCAAACAGGTGCATTAAACAACCATCCCAACAACCGCCGTGTCGGTCAAAACCTTTCTCTCCCATCAGAGGATCTTTGTCATCTGTTGTGCAGTGCTGACAACAGCGCTCTTGGTAATTTATCAGTGATGTCATATTGAATCTCATCTTCTGCAACGAGTTCCCCCCTCTCCTTCTTTCTTCTTGCAGGGGGCGAAAAGGATGTGTTCTTGTTGTCTTGTCATCGGTGTCTTTGCAGGGGTTGGCTTTTTCACCGGACTCGAGGATTAGAGAGGTGAACATATTGGAGGAAGATCGATACACTTCGGAAATTTCTGACAAGTTGGAGGGAAAAATTTTCGGGGAATCGTTATTAAAGTCTAGATGGGGGTAATTTGGGCGCTATTGTCTTTTCTTTCGGGGAGTCTTTTCTCGTATTTGTGGATCACTTTGTATTATGAATTATAGAAAACAATCACAACAATATTACTCGCAGTGAATTTAATTATTGTACTTTTAAATGAATATTGAAAATGTGTCATTCAGTATCAAATACTCAATATGTATTTAAAAGCGCAGTTTTCTGGTGACATTAAGGCTTTATAAAACATTATTTATTATATGTATAGAAAAGTTTTGTTTCATATTTCAATCCATTTAAGTTAAGAAAATGTAATCTTTTTAGCCAAGAATGAGTCAAAATCTTTATGCAATCGGTAAAATTGTAGTCATTTTGACTACATAATTTAAGAAGCAATTGTAATTCCTTTTCCTGAAGACTAGATTATTATTGCATTATTTTAATTATATTTTGTTGAATATTAATGTTTTTAAAACTTCGTTTTACTATACGATGTTTTTTTTTTCTCTTGTAATCGTATTTATTTCCATTTCAGTTCTACATTACGTGTTTTAGATTAAAAAATTTTAAGTAAATAAATTAGAACTTATTTTTAGATACTTGGCTTTCAAATTAACAATATTAATTGATAATTAATTAAGTAAAACTCCTTTACCTCATGGTTAAATATTTATCATTCGAAAATTTTAAGTTGGCATTTCAGAATTAAAATAATTGTATTAAATAGTTCATAAATTAATTATAATCTGGTTTTCTAAATAGTTTCTTATCTGGATTTCAAAGTAAATTGAAATAGTCTTTATAAATTATGAATATGTTTGAAATACATAATTTATTTAAGATTCTTAGCAAATTATTGATTTTTTTTTTACTTTCTCGTGTAAGTACTATAGAGAAAGTATAGTAATCGTCAAAAAAATTCGAACTCAAGATTTTAATAAATGCTGCACATTTTAGAACTCCCTGGGTTCGAAAAATACATTTTTGGGAAAACATGTGTTTTTCGAACTTAAAAACGCTTTGAACTAGACGGTTGAAATTCGGTATGCGGTCTATACACCAAATTTTCAGATTTCTATCGAATTTTGAGTAAACTGTGTTGAGAGGAAGTCTATCTGTCCGGATGTTCGAATATATGTTAACACTATAATTACAAAACGAGGATAGCTAGACAGATAAAATTCGATGCGCATATTTATTATCTATGGTATAAACACCTGTCAGATTTTGCGCCAAATCCAACTGCGGGTTGACTGTCCATCAGTCTGTAAATTAAAAAATAAATAAACGCGATCATTTAAAAATGTAATTATTTAAATAAATCAAATTTAATATGAGAATTTTTAACGACAAGTCAGTTTTGTATAAAATTTTTTGTCTCAGTCGGTCGAGGAAAATGTCTAAAACACAAATTGGGTTTTTGGATGTTATTATCGCATGCCAGGGATTAATCGCCAAATAACTCGCCAAGTATAGCATGATAGTTTCATTAAAAATGCTAAATTCGCGCCAAATTTAATATTTTGTAACTATTGCCCACCCGTGCTATATAAGGCGTTCTGTGGTATAACAAGGTTACTACAAGGTATGCGAGAAAGTTTTGTGGAGACCACTCTAGCTGGTTTCATGTATTACTAATTCAAGATAAAGTAAGAAACTGAAACTATTATTCTTGGAACTGCCAAATTTAGCACAAATGTACTTTGGAATAGGGAAGGGATATGCATATCAAAGAGATTTTTTGAAAATATAATTAGAATTTTAAATAATTAAATATTAAGCTAGATTTTGATGTCTCCTTTCCACAAATGCCAAAAGTATTATGCAATAAAAATAAATTTTACATCATCTTAAAATTAAAAGCCTGTTATTTCGATGATATTATTTTAATTGCTATATAATTTTTGTCTATTTTTTTAAAGTTCATTTTGTAACAATAGATTTTATTATAAAAAAATTATTTTCATTATTGCCAGTAGTATTTCATCCTGAATTTTTCAGCAGTTTTTGATGGTGAAGTTATGAAGATATGACTTGTGGTTGCATGATAAGTAGGGTTTTGTTATAGTATAAATTTAACAATTTACCGAAATATTATTCTTACAATGAAAGTTTAAAGACATAAGAAAGAAATGAAGGAACCATTTTTAACTGACTACATTTTAAAATAATTTCAGCAATACACTAAGGTTCTGAATTAAAGATCAAATTTTTAGTAAGATAACAAAAAATTAGAACGATACTCACTACAAAAAAAAAACTAAATGATTTAAGACTTCTAAAATAATAAGGATACATACATAATTATGTATTTAAAAATATTTTATATAAGGGAAATTAATCAAGAAAAAAACTTATAGAAAACATTTAATTATTAATTTTAAGAATTATCGCACCCCACAAACCAGCTCGTCGCCAATGACAGTAAGTGTTTTTGGAAATTTTGATTTTTTTTTTTGTAATACTTGTTACATGCATAATTATGAAATTTATTTTATATAAAGGAAATAATCAAGAAAAACCTATATAAAGTATCTAATTATTAATTTTAAGAATTAGCGAGCACCACAAACCAGCTGATTGCCAAAGATGGCTAGTCTTTTTGATAAAAAGTGTTTTGAAATTTCGAAACTTTTTACTAGTTTGCAGAAAGCAAGTTTAAAACTTCAAGACAATAATTGACTTTTGCTAAACATGAAGATAGATTTTAAATATTGCAAATATTTCATTAAAGTTAAGTTTCATAAATAAGATTAAAAATTAGTTTTTCTTAATTAAAAAGCAGAGAAACGAAACCAATTATTAAAACAGGAATTAATTGCTATTTTCATTTCATCGTTAATACATCAAACCGGATTGATCTTGTTTCATACACAATGTTTACAAATAATTGAACAGGAAATTTTTGTAAATCCAGATCTCTTGAAAAGCTTTGATTATAATTAAAATGTGAAATAAATTCTAAACGAAATTTTAAACTTCTAAATGTTTCATGTTGATTTACAAATTTAATTAAATATATGTTTATCACAAACAGGGATTTTATATTTAAAACAAAATGCAAGATATAAATTGTCTGTCTTTCTATTAACTACAGTTAATTAAACTAAAACCCTTAAAGCATTCGCTTCAAGATACGCGGTATAAAAAAAATCTACCGTCAACCAAACGATTTTAATAAAACTTGTTTCTACTAAATATGAAAGAGAACACAAATATTACATTTCACAGTTTCAGAAATATTTTACGTTTCCAGATTCGGAGACGGAAATTTAATTTCGTCTGCTGAAATGCGATGTAGTTTCATTGTTAATTAAATCAAGTATTATCGTTTGCTTCAATATTTGCTTTATATAACCTTAAGAATTTTTAAAAATTCATTTTCTCTTGATGCCTATGTAAATGAAGAAAAATTAATTCTTTTATGCCATATGAATAGAGTCTTGAGTTAAAAGGTTTCTCTAAATATTGAACCCATAAATCTTTTTAGTAAGGAAAGAAAATCTAAAGAGTTTTATTTTGATAAAAGAAATAATTATTTTAAAATAAGTGCGTACAAAATTAATTTTTCTTTTAGTTTAAAACAGATTATTTGAAAGAATATATAAATTATTCGATACAAAATGTATAAGATGTCTCTTTAGAAAATACATGTAAAACTTTTAAAAAATATAATTCAAAGTTGCAATTTATAATAAATGTATATGTATGTATGTATTTATAATATCTTCCATTATATTGTAAATCTTTTATGATTCACATCTTCATGATATTATAGGATTATACTTATAATTATTCTGAAGTTTGTTTTTATCTCTTAATATAATATAAATTGTAATGATTTTATACAATTTTCTTGAATTCAGCTTGTATTTTGTATTTATAAAATAAAAAAAAGAAAAAAGAGGCAGCATTTGATAATTGAACTCAAAATATATATTTAATAAAGAAATATTAATGGTGGCATTTGGTTTGCAATGATATGATAATGATTTAGTTTGCAAATATATTAAAAAATTTCAGCTCATAAAATTTAAAAAAATTCTCCAGGCCATAGCGTCAAAAATAGCATTAAAAATAGTTACTACTTTTATACATTTATTATATCTCAATGAATTTTTTTTTCTGACGAAATAGAAATGTTTCGCTTCGTTTGGATGAAGGCTAGTTACCAAAAAGTAAAAAGTACACTGAAGTTTAATCCATACAATTATAAACAATGTCATGGAATAAACAATAAAATGCACTGAAGTTCATTCGGCACAATTATAAACAATTTCATGCAATAATTAATAAAATATACAGAAAATTGCTGAAACACATAATCATTTATGGATCATCTGAAATTGTAAATTGTATATTATAATTAAAATTTATTAGTTATTGAAAAATAATGTTATTTATTTATTTATCTATACATAAACTATCGAGCTGACAGAATTTGCATTTAAAAGTTTTGTTATTTTTTAATGTATATATTATCTAGATAACTAATATAAAATGTGTGGATAATTCCTCAATTTAATGGAACAAATCAGATAATTTGTGAGAAATAATGGATAAAATTGCTAATCTTTTAAAAACACGTGAATTAGTGGATTTAAAATTTTTAAAGTAACTTTTATATAACAAAATGCATCTTTTTTTCTCTGTTGCACATTTTTATAGCTTTCATTTCTCCATTCGTATCTGTATGCTCTGAAAAATTCTTAAAACACATCCATGTATGGCACTTGAATATGCTTTATTGTAGAGCCAGCATTCTCTATAAAGGTGGCCTGGGTGCAAGAAACCATTTGGGGCCCTAATTTTTTTGTGAAGTATAATATATATATATATATATATATATATATATATATATATATATATATATATATATATATATATATATATATATATATATATATATATATATATAATATAAATTACAATGAAATCTACAATCGCAAATTTCAAGTTATCAAGTGATAACATTATTATTTTTAAGTCATTATTTCTCTTAATTAATTTAAGCCATTAACCAGTTTAAACCGGTTTGAAACAATCACGAGACTTTTCTTTTTCGATATATATAGATAATTTTTTTAAACTTTCATTTTTAATTTTTCCAGCTTGCAAACAAAGTTTTGGAGCTCGACCGATTTTGAGATGAAATAACAACTATGATATCATAGTTCTACGTCAAACTTTTAAAAACGCATCTGCTGTCAAAGAAGCATACATGATCACATACATCACATGATAACACGGACGATCATATATTATTAATGCATGTTTATTTAATGCATGATTTTGTTTTATAGTTTTTTGCAATTTCTTTTTTGATGCTTAATATATCAAGTGCATTTAAGCGTTCTGAACACATGCTTGACCGAAGATAATTCTTTATTAATTTTAACTTGCTGAAAGAGCTCTCAGCACTTGCTATAGTAAATGGCAACGTAAAAAAAGCTTTAACACAGTTAATACATTTAGAATAATTCATTATAATTATTATTTCGTATTTTTTGCAATATGTCTTGTGCGTTATTTACATCTCTTTCATTCAAAATCAAATCCTGCAGCAAACCAATTTTCTGGATTAGGTTTTCATCTACATCTTTGTTATAAAACTTTACAAAGTTTATGGAACAATTCTCTAATTCCTTTTTTTCTGAAGTTTTTATATCAGGGATTAATTGGAAACCAGAAGTTATATTTGGTATATTTTTAAGCGTATCTTCTATTTGTATAATAACAGTATCAATTACAGTGTTAAAAAATAACACCTAAATTCCTCTACCGGGTTTTTCATAACTTCGTCTTCTGCTAATTCGAAATATAATCTTTTCCTTTTTCAAATTCGTTTTACAGAAAAATGTTCTGAAATGTTCAAATTACGTTTGAGAACATTGCCCTCTACAATTTATAACATCTAAATCAAACTCACGTAATCTTTCCAATAGAGTTTTGCTAGTCCTTCTTCAGTCACATCAGTTACTTCAATAGACCCTGTAAATGACTCCTTTATAGTTAACCTCTTCTCTTGAAAATTTACATACCTGATAAGGATTGAGGTTTGTTTCTTATGGGAAATATCAGGAGTACAATACATTTGGATACTATAGTACATGGCTGCTTTTATATCATGTTTAATTTTCTTAAGGACTTCATTTCCTAATGCAGAGATAATTTGTTCTTGTGTCCTATGTGCTAAGTGATGCACAATTCTATTTTTAGAATTTAATATTTTGTTTATATGATCCATTAGCACAGGTCGTATTTACTTAATAATTCGATTAAACTTAAAATATTTCCTTATTACGCATGCTTATTATTTCATGGGTTCCTCGAAGTGGAAGATTATTACACAATTACAAAATAGAATCACATCTACAATTCTTTGAAATAGTCATTTGAGTCGTGTCGTTTCTTTACTTATATTAACTTGATTTGTTTTATCAATAGTAGAACATAAATTTTGTTGTTTTAGAAATTATTTCCAAGCAATAAAAAAATTAAAATGACAACTAGAAAGTTCATGATCTTGGATTATAGTTGACAGCTTTCTCCAGTTATTATATCCACCTATAAATCGTGTAGTCTGGTCATTTACTTTTCTTTTAGAAAACGGTATACAACAAAGCAAAATATGGAGTCTTGCGTTTTTGAATAAATTAACCAGCTGCGAATTGGGTTTCACTATTTGGCAATTTTTTAAAGTAGTAGGTAGTGAAAAAGGATCTACCTTCAGCCTTTTTAGCAAAAATTCCTTTGTGTTGTACAGGTCCGATTTTAACACAAAACATTCTAAATTTATCAGGTATAATACTTGGCCATAAACCAGGATCATTTATACTCTCTTGATCATATTTGTTATTGTCATTTCCGTCATTATTTTCTGGTTCGGTCATATTTGTATAAACACACGGTTTTTCAACAGATTTCACCGTTCCAACATTTTCATTGCAAGACTGTGTACTTTGCGCGGAACTTTCTTTCCAAGGTGAAGTTTGAATTGTAACTTCTGAAATCGAAGCAATTTCTTTGCCAGAATTACTTCGTAGCCGAAAAAACAGATCTACTTGTGACTTTTTAAAGTTTAGCTTCTCTTCTCTTCTCTCTCTCTCTCTCTTTTTTTTTTCCCTTGCAGCCGTTTTTTTTTTTTTTTTTTGTAATGCGATTTTAAAATTAATGAATCTCAACTTCAATAAAAATATAATGTATATTTATGTCTATTTATTGGTACTATAAAGGCTGAAACGTGTATTTAAAGATACCTTGTCTGGTACAAATATACACTGGAAGATGAGAAACTGCACTTTTGTGATTGACTTATGATTGTATGATTGGTTTTGATATTGTGTTTCAATGATTGCGTTTAACCTCAATGGCATTCGAAACTTTTCGATACGATTTTTGTTCCATTTTAAAATGCAAATAATTATCTTTTTATTGATATGTAACATGTTTTATTTAACAAAAAAATTTTCCTGAATTTTGATAATTTTTTAAAAATATTTTTTGCCTAATTTTGAACAACAGATTTCAATGTCCCAATAAAATTCAACCATTTTCACCGTGCCGTCCAATATTTAACACTTCCATTGATAAAAGCTAAAGAAAAAAAAATTATGTTTAATATTACCACAGTTTTAACATGAGGAAGGGAATTTTATTAAAAAATTGTAAAATAAACATATTATTTGTCAATGGATTACCGAATCTGTTATGTATTTATTGATATTATGATGTAACGGGACTCGACTCCATTAGGAATGCTCAGATATATAAAAGAGTCAAGCTATTAAAATACACGGTGTGTATGTATATATTTATATATAGATAGATATAATATCACATTCTGCTTCTTAAAAACATTTTTTGAGAGAACCATGAACATAAAGTTTATGCATAAGAAATTTAACTGAAGATAAATACATCCAATATTTTTAGTAGACGAACTAGTGACCGAAGGAGATAATGTAGAATAAAAGTTTCTTTTATGTATAAAGTATTAAATTGGCATAAAAAATTATCATTACTTCTTTCCAGTAACTTAAATGGTTAGGTTAAATACCATTATCGTTTATCATTCCGTTGTGCTATGATATAGTTAGCTGAATCCGTTTTATTACAACCAAATGATAATTAAATTACCGATAAAAACCTGCTCCATAACTCACTGCATCGTAAACACTCCCATCAAAACAATAAAAGCTACTAAAAGTGACAGTAAAGATGTGTTAAAGGGGAAAAAAATACAGAGCTAATGGCGAACTTCCGCCGTGGCTACCCCCCCATTTAAAGAAAAATCCATAAATCTCTATTTTTCTCATGCCCGATTTACGATAGGAAAAATAAAAAAATAAAAAACTCCACTCGATAAACCTCTATCACCATATATCAATCTGAAATTCCAGAAGGTAGAAGAAAAAGATAAGAAAAAAATCGTAATAATGGAAAAAAGAAAAGGTGGGGAGGGTGGAGGGTTGGCAGAAAGTTCCACACGGGCAGGCAGACGAGAATCGTAGCCCCCGAAACCGGAGGACCCTGATTTTTGTCCATTTCAGATAATTGAATCTCGTTCCTCAGGGAAACGCAAGAGACTGAGAGCTATCTTTTGTCAATGGCTATCTTCCCATTATCCTTTCTTGCCTCTCTTATAACTTGAAGGTTGGGGGCAAATATTTGGCGAATTATTGCTCTGTTTGGCGCGATTTCATTAATTCTGAATAAAAAAATAATCAACATGTTGACTGTGGTGGCGGTAATCTGAATTTAGTCTGACTTTTAGAATTTAAAAAAAAAAAAAAATCCAGATATCTAAAATATAGACTCGTGGCCTTTTTGATATTTTGTTCTAATTGTAAATGTATGATAGATTAATTACATGTGTGAAATTACGACAGAATGTGAAACATTTATAAACTTTGATAACTGGCAGATTGTTATTTTTTTTTAATTTATGAAAGAATTGGAATTTGAAAATTTCGCTTGAAACGTTACTATTTATAATATAAAAATAATTTAGTGAATAACTTGACAATTTGAAAAAAAAAAAAAATCCGCACTTTTCGTAAACTTTTTTTTCTCTTCTATTTGCTCCTTGCCTGCAATATTTGTCAATATTCATTCATCAGATTTCTTCTCTAAGGCTTTAAGATTTTAGAGTAAATATTTTCTTATCATCAAAATATCTACAGACCTTATTCAGTTTTAAGTTGTTAACAATAAATAAATGAATTTGAACTTCTAATAAAAGAAAATGTATTTTTGCCAGTGTAAACGCTCGACCGAGTAGTTGTTTGGTTTCAAGTTACTAAATTTGGCATATTTATACTTTAAAGGAAGTTGTAGAAGTTCTAAGAATGTCCTGTTAATACAAAAAGAAAAACAGTAATTTTCTAAATATTGAGGAATTGAAGAACAAATTGTCTTTGTGTCCTGGTGTATTTAAAAAACTACATCGTTCTAGTTTGTATAGTAATACGGATATTGATATCAATTCTTTTCATCAAACAACCAAGCAAACCAAATGGAAAATGAATTATTGATATATGGAGTCAATTTCTCACTGCAAGTTCTCAAATTAAGACAGACCTGTTGCACACTTTCGGCGTATACAACTTTCAAGAATCAATTCGTACAATGAAATTTTTCTGAACTTATCAGATAATAGAAGAGTAAGATCTCATATGCAGACAATTCCTTATCACAAAGTAAGTTCCCAAATTATCGGATTGTTATGATAATAACTCGAATACTGTGCTTACTAACAAAATGTCCATCACCAACATCTTCTAAGCAAGTATGCTCAGAGATGTTGTATCGGAAATCGGAAATGTATCCGATGCAGCTACACCAATAGCTGCACACTCCGAGAAAGAAATTACAACATGTTGAACTGAATCACTTCATATCCATGTACTCGGTAATGCCTGCACTGGTATAGTACACTGGTACTGGTACTACTGTACTTACAGGGAATTGCAAATCACAAATGATACCTCTAGATCTGCCATTGCTTCCAAGTTTTGGATGAATACATTGTCATAGCCAATCCATGCAATCCATGTCTTTTGAAAGAAGTACGTTTCAAATGCACTAACTACAAATCACAAATGATGCCTTTAGACCTGCCATTTCATCCAAGTTCTGGATTCCCCTAACCCCTGATACCCAGATTTGAATTACTCTCTATGAGGAATCATGGATCTTTCTTAAGAACCATGCATATACTCAAAAGATTTTTGTGGTTTGAAACGTAGCGATTTGTTTATATATTTTTTTTTTCAAAATTTCGAGTTTAAACTGTTTGATGAATATAATACTTTCTGTTTGTATACCTCATACGCGAGAAATCAAAAAACTGATATTCGGATGTTTAGTTCGAAATATGGCAGCAACATAAAAATTTTATTTTATGATGAAAATAATCTTTTATGAAAATTTTGTTTATTTCCTTGTATAAAAATTGTTTATTTTTTCATTATTATATTTGTAATGTACGGCAATTGAAGTATGCGAAATGTCTGCAGATTTGATGTGTCAATACTAGCAAGTAATATTTCAGGAATATGAAGGAGATATGCAATGTGTAAGAGCTGAACATGAAATGCGAGAAATGGTTACGAAACCATGCACGTGTTGCTTCGTGTAATCGAAATGATAGGGCTATCTGTTGAATTATGAATCTGAAGTTTTATCCATGGTTTCATTGTAAATCATAAAAAGTTTTATCCAAAGTTTTATTATTCCTTTGTTAACCACTTAACTGTTTATTTTCTTTACTATCCAATAAAATGACACCTTCTATTTTGGGAATATTTTCTCATTTTGATTCAAATGAAAATCCATTGAATACTTGACTTATCTATGTATTCGAAGAAATTTTAATATTGAATTATAATCATTATGAATGTTTTTTGTTTCTTTTTTTGCTTACAACAATCAATATTCGATAAATCGATGCACGAATGGCACTTGGGCAAAACAGTTGAGCTACAGCTCGGGTAAAATAATTAATAAATTATTTTTTATTTAGATATTATCATTATTCATTTACAGTATGTATTCACAGCCAAAAGATGTGATAAAGTCAATCTGTCTTTTTTTTAAATTCAAAAATCGGCTGTCACTCATCTTGCTGGTCCTATTTTTTTTATAAATAAGTTATTTACAAGCTGGATAAGTGAAAACAGGCTATTCTATGATAAGCATATATTTAAGCATCAAGCATTGTATTCTGTTTGTAATAATTTGTAAATCATCCAATTTACGTAAAATATCATCAGCTCGAAATCATTACTCGGTTAAAAGGTAGCATTATCTATAAATATTTTGGACCAAATTGCCAAAATTTTTCAAACAATATGAAGTCACGTGATTGCGTTCCAGGAAATTTTTTTAGAATATCTCAATAAATACTACTATTTTTGAATTTTTGCATAAAATAAATTGAAAAATAACCATTAGATAAAAATATATAAATGAAAGCCACAACGTTTTTGAAAACTGGGGGACTTTTTTTTTAATAAGAAGTATAAAGAAAAAACTTATTGGTTTTATAGTTTGTCTAATGATTTAATCAACATTTTGCTGATAATTTGACTTACTCAGTTCTTGAAATCTGTAAATTTTTAAATATTCTGATTCAACTGATAAATAATACAAAATGTTCAATGTTTTTTGTATTATGAATCAATAAAAATTTGTGAAAATCATTTTAATGTATCGATTATTTACAGTATGAGCCAAAATATACAGTACTGAAACTCGCGCATCTCGAACACGTGGTTACGTTTGTCGACGAGGCTTAGCTGTTTTTACACTTGTTCGCAGTAGTGAAAATGAAGTTGTGTTGTGCAATTGTTGTTGGAAATGGGTCTCTCGACGGAAAAAAAAAAGTATTTATAGTTGAGCATTATTTCCGCTCATACGGAAGCGGTCGTGAAAATGGACCGAGTTTGAAAATGTTGACAGAACAATTCCAAGGGAAGTTTAATAAGACGGTGTAATAAGTGGTCGAGCCATTTCTTCAGGATTTGAGAAGTTTTATCGAGCAAGGAACATTCAGATGAATAGACTGTGGTATCAACTGGACGGGGCGATCAGCTATACCGCGAGAAAATCTCTAGCCATGCTGCTGGAAAATTTCCAGGGCGAATCATTTCAAATAGTAATGACTCCCCATACCCGTCCCATTCCACCGCTCTTACACCACCTGATAACTACTTGTGGGGAAAGTTAAAAGAGAGTGGGTTCAACTGTGAAGATTCACCAAGAACTGTGTCTGCATTACGTGAGAAAATCATCTTTTTTTGCAGGAGTCTGCAGCAACCTTTGTTTCAGGATATGTTTGAGAATCTGCGTGAACGATATGAACATTCTCTACAGTTAGGCGTAGACACACTTTGAACACTTACATTACACATGCCGTGGTAAATCAACACGCTGTATGCATGTATGTTAATTTCTTTTGTTGAAAAATAAACTCACAGATGACAATAATGCAATTTTGCTCATTTTTTCATTTCAGAAGTATATAATTTTGTTCATCTTTTCATTTCGGTACTTATATTTTGGCGCATACTGTATTTTATAATTCAAGAACTATAGAACCGTTTTAAAAATTACAGTATCAAATTTGAACAAAAAAAATCTATTAATTTGATTGTAACATACAAGGATTTTCCTGAGATGATTTTCCCAAATTATAACATTTGAGAAAACAGCATTTAAAGATGCAAAATAACTTTCTTCAATGAGTTACGCAAATATAAAAATAGAAATATTCCCAAAAAATGAATGAAGAAACAAATTCACACTATTTTATAAAGAAAATTGTTCAGACATTAAGATTATTGAATAAAAATATTTCCAGTATTTTGACAGAAACTCGACTTTTTAATGTAATCGCTTTGTGAACGCATCTTGGAAAATCTTCTTCTATACAATTTCATTCATACCGGCCGGCATTCATTTGGCGTCATTCTACCTCGCCACGCAATCTTTTCCAGTAACCACCCCAAACACCGCTTTGGTATTGGCGGTGGGGGTGGAAAAAGAAGAAGAAGCAAAAGTAAAAAAGATACACCGCACCCTTCAAGTGTCATCTTTATACCCTGTTGTCATATGGCCCGTCTTCCTCAAGAAGAAAAGATAAGCGAAATTTGGACGGGATGAAAGTTGAATTTTCTGATTGGCTCGGACACGCAAAGTTGAACCGTATTTAATGAAGGATTTTTACTTAGATATATATTCCTCCTATTCTCCTTTTCCTTCCAGAAGGAAAAACGCATGAATGTATTCCGTTTTCCATTCCCTTTGATATTTCTTGTACGCTTCGAGGGGCACCGTGATTGAAAAAAGTGGTTTTCTTCTTTTATATCTTAACAATGATATATCTACAGTTGGAAATGTATTCGTTGGAGCGTGTTTCGGGGAAAAAAGGGAAAGGGGGCACAGTCATTCGACTTACACTTTTTGAAATGTCGCATTCAAGTGGGTAAGTTAGTGGGATTTGATAGGAAAAAGAGATTTCAACTTTTATATTTATTGGTATGGGTGCTCTCATCTTTTTTAGATTCTATTCTCTTAAAGTGTTGAAAAAGTCCTGATCTTAGAAGATCAACGCTAAAAGAAAAAAAATGTGCAAAGAAAGAATATTTTTATAATTATATGATGCAAATCATAAGCGTAACGAATGGAAAGCTGAATTTCCTTTAAATAAATACGTACAGTTAGTGAGTCTAGAATAAATAGCTTATTTATAAATTTACGTAGAAATTTTATATAATTCCTGTTCAGGAGTTCGTTCTACAGCGAGGTCATGACGAAAACCATACTGATGTGTAACAGTGAGTTCCATTGGTTCAAGTTAAATTCCATAAAACTGAATAAAACAGCGAAATTCAGCGGTTCGAGTTAAGGTGTACGTACACACTAGAAGATTTTTTTTTAAATTTTAACTTTAAAAATCCAGTTTTTTCACAGTAAGTCATTAATATATGTTTAATCTCATTTCAGTGAAAAAAAAACATATTACACTAAATATTAATTAATTAAATAATATTTAATGAGCTAATTAGCCTATTTTTTGAAACATGATATCTTAAATTCTAATTTGTACAGACACACAATTCTAATTGAAGATTATGCCTAACATTAGTCTTCATGTTTTCTGCCTCAATCAAGTTATAAAAGTATATAGTTTTTTTAAAACAATTTTTTCATCAACGATGAATAGAAAAAGTGAGATTTTTTTAAATAATTTTTACATTTAAATAGCTATTAAAAATTTACTTCTATAAATATAACTTTGATTGAGACACAAAACATCCGTTATTTCATACAGATTATTTTGATATATAAATAACTGTATTTGGTTCATTTCTTGTTGGGTTATGATTGTTTGAACGAAGCAACATAGTGGAAAAATATCATTCTTCATAAAATGAGTTTTAAAAACGCCATGACTAGAGTTTTTAAAGAAAGCACCTCAAGAAAAATAATTATAAATCGAGAAATATTTCGAATATTGATAACATCTTGGTATCGTTTGAAAGCTAAATGATCAGGGAACATTATTAAGCAATAAAAAAAATATTCGATGTTTTGAACAATTTTCAAAGTTTCATGTGTGTACATACACCTTATATCACGAGTCTGAGTAACAACATTTTTTATTGGCTGAAATTAAATATATCTCAAGGCTAATTGACATTGAATTTCACTCACTTGAATTAAATATCATAAGACTGAATAACCATAAGTTCATTGGTTAAAGTTGAATTGACTACTAGATTGAGTAGCAGCGAGTTTTATGGGTTTGAAGTAAATACTAGAAGGTTGTATAACAAGAAATTTCACTGGCTTGAGTGAAATATCACAAAACTGAATAACAGCTGGTTTCACCGATTCGAGTTAAATATCACAAGGCTGACTGGCAGATGGTTTCCCTGGTTCGAGTTAAATATATCTAAAATCTGAGTGACCGCAAATTTCAATGGCTCTAATTAAATAGCGCAAGTCTGATAAACAATTAGTTTCGCTGATTGTAGTTAAATATATTACAAAGTTAAATAAACGTCACTTTCACAGATTCAAATTAAATGCCACAATTAGCAGCTAATGTCATTGGCTCAGTTAAATATCACAAGACTAAGTAAAAGTAGTATCACTGGTTCGAGTTAAATATATCGCAAATCTGGCCTACAGCAGATTGCAATGGCTCTAATTAAATATCATAAGACTGAGCAACAACAAGTTTAGACTTAAAATAAATGTATCTCTAGGTTGAGTAACAGAGAGTTTTCATGAGTTCAAGTTAAATACCACAAGGCAGTATAACAGCGAATTTCACTGGCTCGAGTTAAATATCCCAAGAACGAGTAAAAGGTGGTTTCACTGGCCCCAGTTAAATATCCCAAGACTAAGTAAAAACTGGTTTCACAGGTTCGAATTAAATACATCACAAATATGATTGACCATAAATTTCACTGTCTCGATTTAAATATCACAAGATTGAGTGACATCTAGTTTCGTTGGTGTGATTTAAACATTACAATACTCAGAAACAGTAAGTTTAGCTGATTCACTTCTAGTTTTCTAAAGCGGGGGAGCTATATTCCTTCGGCATATCGATCTCTCTACCAGCTCAGGGAAAAAAGGCTTCTCGATCAACCGAATTATATATCCATCCATTGTCCTTATTTAGGAAAATAAGTACGTTCAAAGACCATTTAAAAGCATTTATTTCAAACAAACACGTGCATATCTTAATTTTAAGATATGTCCATATTAAGATAATCCTATGAATAAGATTAATTTATCAGTATAACAGACGCTGCATCTTCTATAGAGCTTGCTGCTGCTTTTCTTCTGGGCTTGTCATTACATAGATGAGGCACACCTGTTCCAAAAATGGGGAAACGATAATTTCACTTCAGAATTAAATAGCCCATTTCCAAAGAAACGATGCTTTTACAGCCATGATTTTGTACAGAACAAAGCATTACTGATTATGCATCCCGCGCAATTGTTGACAAGTGCTGATGTCCTTATGGACAAGAGTTACAATATGTTTGCTGAAGCGTTCTGTGATGAAATTCTACTTCTTTGTAAGTTAATAATTTACAGTGGAAATCACTTTATCAAAAGCTTTGTTCTATGCTTAATTTAATCATTATCTCCAACCTCGGGCAACTCAGATATGAGGATAAGAAGCTTCCGTCCTGGTGATAGGCTCTAGCCACCCGGGTGGGTACAAAAATGGTGAGGGTACGAGGAAGCATGTTTCTCGTACCGATGATGGAACAGGCTTCCCACGGTAAGGGTTGCACCGTGATCGGTGATGGCTCTTAGGACTCAACTTTAGTTCCCACCAATGTTGTCGCGGCGGTCCGGCTATTCGGATTAATTCGTATTCCTTAGTTAGGCTGGGCGGAGTAGCTAAGTTATGGTTATCTATCATCTCCATTGTCTATCATTATCTCTTGTTGTGGATCACCTCAAATATATGGATGAGTAGCTTCTGGTATGATGTTTGGTTTTGTCACCATGATGGGTAAAAAAAAATGATGCGTGGTTGATTTCCCCTTACCGATGGTGAGACGTGCCTCCTTCAGGAGAGGTTGTACAGTGACCGGTGATGGTCCTTAGGACTCAGTTCACATCAATATTGTCGTGACGGTTCGGTCATTCAGTTTTTGTATGCCTTCCAGAACGTAAACTATTTTTGCTGCTGTCAGAAATCCAAATAGACGAATGACTAAATCCGCTAATAATTCTTTTGGAAAAATGCAAAAATTTCGTCGAAAGCCTGTTGAATGACTTTCTTTAAAAAGTTCAAATAAGCCTGAGATTAAACGCGAATATCCTTAGCAATTTTTCACATAAAAATCGATTTAATTATAAGGTACACATATGCTAATTATTATCATATTAGCCTTTGTGTAGGTAAAGTTCCTCTTTCAATCTTTGTTATTTCTTTACTACTATTATATGAATTATACAAAAAGAAAGTATGGAATTCCGTTTATGATATTTACATCAAATTTGTATATTTCTTTCTAACCGTCTCACAACAGACAAACTAGATAACTACAAATGTAAAACTCCCGATACATAAAATTTAATTCACAGTTTCAGCAATTGAAATATAAATTGATAGCATTTTGAATGAAATCAGTCAAAATGTTGGATTCCGACAAATCGTCAATAGAAGTTGATAATTTGTTGGTCTGGACATTCAGATGCATGAAAGAGTGATAATTCAAAATCAAATCATCAAAAATAAATTATATTAAGTGATATCATCTTGTAATTAATATTGAGGTTTTCTGTTAACTTCGGTTTCAATTAGTTGAAAAAAATGCCCAATATGCATACTCGATACTCTATATTATGCAACGTAACGTAAAATGCCCACTTTTGGTACTCTGAAAATAAAAATCTGAGTATTTGTAACATTCACAGCTTTATTGAAAATCCACAATTTTTGGACTGCAGGGAAAGTGAGATAACAGAACTTATTAAAAAATATGTGAGATAGTTTTGTGGAGACCAGTCTCACTGTAACTGAGAGTCTTAACATTTTGGACATTTGAATGTTTGCTCAAGTTAAGTCTTTATGTTTTGTTTAATCATATTATTTCTAAATTCTTAGAAAGAGGCATATATTTCCAATATGAAAAATGTTCAAAATGATGGACAATATGTTGTAATTTAGAATTGCGGAATATTTTTTTTTTAGTTCTATAGCTAGATTAGTTTATTATTATGATTCATGGTTAAGTTTTCACAATAGTTTAAACAATATATCTATTATTGTTCAACCAAATTGGACCGAGTTATGATGTTTTCCCATTTATAAAAAATTTAGACCTCTCTTTAAAGTAAGATAAGGCAATTAGCATTTCTTCGTTTCATCCTGACGATTATGGAATGCTCTAAAATAATATACCTGAAAACTTTATAACTCAATTAGTTTTGATCGTCCTTTAGTAGAACTTTATTGTGTAACCCTTTAAAAGGCATTTTTTTCTAGTCATATTATGTTAAAATATTTTAGGCTTGAAATTAGAATAAGAAAAGGAATTCATTTAGCCTATTAGATAAATTTAATTTGATTAATTAATTAATTAGGTTAATTAATAATTCAGTAACAAATCAAGACACATCATTTTGTGTAAGATAAAGAACTGAAGTATCTTAGTTTCGGTTTTACTAAAAAAATTTGCCAGAACTTATGGCAACCTACATAAATGCATACAAAGATTAATAAATTTGGTGGGAAGCATACTTCCCATGGCTCTAGAAAGAGTTAAAATATTAATATGTGAATGTAATGTCATTAAATATGATTAATAGGAGCGGGGACCGAATAAAGATTTATGTCACAATTTTTCCAGCAATATATTCTTTGACTGAATCAACAAAAATGTAATTATTTACAACATTTTTTTTCATTTTGAATAATGTACTTAATAATGTACATTTTAGAAATTTCACATTGGGCCACGATTAGAATAAGTACACTATATAAATAAGTAACGATAAAATTCGATTAACTACAATACTTTTCCATTATAAATTCTATATTATTTATACTGAAATTATGTACATATTTTTAGAGCAAATAATCCATGATAATTCTATTGTAAATATGATCATGAGTAGGTTTAAAAGGGATATTGAGTTTTGTTTGAAAGGAATAATCAAAACTAAATGTCATGTGTAGATATAATTTTATATAACTATGATAAGTAAATAAATAGATAGAAATTGTCTAAATTGTAAAAGAAATTTATATTGTCGTGAGTATACCGTCATTTATCTCTGTAAATGTCGGATAATTTAAATGCCTTGTTATAATATGTTGTTATTTCACAAGCATATTGAGCGGAAAAAAAAAGATTCTGATTGCAAATGCTAAAGGTAAAGATAGTCAGGAAATTGACCTTTTAATTTTATTATTTAGAAGGAAAAACATTTTCAGCACCTATGTACCTTTCATTTAAACATGCATTAGTTAGTTTAGTTTAATTAGATTAACATACTGTTTTAAATCTACTCGAGGGATGCATATTGAAAATTAAACATTCAGAATGAGAATAATACTTGATAACAAAACATCCACTGATGAAGTGGGGTAAAGTTACATTTGTGTAATAATGTAATTATTTTAATAAAAGTTATTTTGGTAATTTGTATTGCTGGTTAGTAATTTATGATAAATAGTAATCTTTTAATTTTATTGCATTAGTGTATATCGTTTCTTTTTTAAATACAATGTGTGATATTTCGATATTTTAATATTGAAAATATTAACTTTGGGCTAGTAATTTTGATAATTATTATACATTATTAAGTATCATTCTTTTTATTTCAATTCCTACTATTAGTTCACCCTCTCCCTATCTATATATATTTAGATATCTTATTCAAATTTTCAATCGTTAATAAAATATTTTTTATTCATCCACTCTATTTCAAATACATTTTTTTAAACTTATAGTGGATGACACTTGATGTTAATACAGTTTTTAAAAATATTAATTAATTAATTAAATTTGTCCAGTAATTTCTATTTGGTCGCTAAAGTAGAAATCCGTCGCCATGTCGCCAAATGGCCGTCGAGTTTATCGCCAAGCTCTGAGATTACTGACGTGACACCCGATCATAAATAATATAATATTTTTATAAATAATATAAGAAAGTAAGTAGGAATTCAATTAAAAAAAATTGCCACTTAATATTGTAATTCTGTCATATGTATATGCATATTTATATTAATTGTAATTAGTTAATAAAAAGTAACTAAAATAAAAAATTGTTGAATTTTGAATTTGAATAGTTGAAGTAAGAATTGAACTAAAATATTTTTTTTATATATTACTTTTTTATATATATTTACTTGTGTTTTTACTAGTTATTTTGATAATTATTGTACATTATTATGTATCATTCTTTTTATTTTAATATATAATACAACATCTTCTAAATAAATCCTTCATTTGGTCTTATTTACTTATGCGTTGAATTATATTTTCCATTTGGACCATTTGTCATTTGCTCAAATTTATATACCGATTTTCCTACTTTATTAATTGATTATTACATGATATATTTTATCTGTTGCTTTTATACGGACTTGGAATTTGTCGTTTATTGTATTTTCATTTTTATTTTAAATTAAAGGAAGGGGCCTCGAGAGTATAAATTACTCTGTAAAAAATGTAATACTCTCGCATACTCCGTAATAAATGTAGCTTGGAATTTATCATATATTTGTGTCATTTATTGTTTGTTCATTTTTATCTTAAACCAATGGGAGGGGTGACCTTGAAATTTTCTCTCATACTTCTAAATAAACGAATTTTAGAATTTATCGTATCTTTATGTTGTTTATTTTTCGTTCTTTATCTTAAACCAATGAAAGGGGTCAGCTGGAAATTTTCACGCATACTCAGTAATAAATGTAAATTGAAATTTATCGTATCTTTCTGTCGTTTATAGTTTGTTCATTTTTATTTTAAATTAAAGGGAGGGTCACCTTGAAATTTTATCGAATAATCTGTAATAAATCTATTATCATTCTCCTCCAGTATAAAAGCTGTGGAACGTGGATAAAGCCATGAATGCAACGAATGCTCAGATATTTATTTCCAATCCCGCATGCAAGCGTATTATAGTGACTAAAAACAAGTGTCCATTTTAGACATTTTTTTGGATCTATTTAAACCAAAGTTTGGCAAATAACTACAGTTTTAGTCATAATAAATTTCCTAAGTTTAGGTCATTTCATTTTTAAGTTATCGCGTTGTATAAATCGTCTGACAACCAATCCTTCGAAGTATTTGGTTTCAAATTATGAACTTAAGGATTTTGAAACTGTGTACTAAATTTCAACTTTTTATTCCTTTATGTTTTGTAGTTATTGTGCTTTTTAGCTCTCAGAAAAATTGACACATTTCATATGAAAGGATTTCATCGAAAGACAAATGGGCTGAGATTTTGATAGATGTCTACAAATTTGGTATAAAGACCATATATCAAATTTGATCCATCTAAGTCAAAGCGTTTGGAGTCATTCTGTTCACAGATTGATAGACATAATTACGAAATCGGACATTCCGGACTCATATTGTCTAATTCGTGTAGATGTGTCATTTCAAATTTGACCATCTAAGTCAAATCGTCTTGAAGCTATTCTATTCACAATTAGATATAGACATAATTTCAAAATTTGACTTTTAGGATTCAAGTCTTCTGAAACGTAAAGTCTTTTCAAACTATCGGGTTCGAATTTTTTTTATTACACTAATATCTCTTTATAAACTTCCCTCCTTCACATTTTAATAAAACTTTTTATCATCTTCTCTTATTTTCATACATTCTCAGACATTAGGATAAGCTTCCGGTACGGTGGTTGATTCTCACCACTCAGGTGGGTACACAAATGGTGTAGAGTCAGCTGTCCCCTGCCGATGACAAGACATGCTTTTTACGGGAGGGTTGTACCGTGACCGGTGATGGCCCTACAGAATCAACTTAATTCTCATCAATTCTGTTGAGGTTTTCCAGTCATTCAGATTTTTCCTTGTATCTCAGAGCGAGTCAGAGTAGCCAATTTGTGATTATATTTGTACCATTAATGACTCATATTGCATTTTAAAACTGTGGCAAGATATTGTCGTGAACTCCTATAAGCCGCATAGATATGAAACGGAATGCTTCTTTAACTTTCAATAATGGGGGGGGGGAAGCAAGCGATCATGAGACACTGATGTGACATATGTATTTGTTATCATCGGACGAAAATCACTTGTTTGCATCAGTTTTTTTGTCACGTTGCTATAATGTTTCATGAAGATTTTAAGTTCACATTACAGTTTTGAAGATTATAGAAATATATATACACCTTCACCTGCCGCGAACCACCAAAAAGTGATTCGCGATTCAGTGTGGAAGCCTTATATCATTATGAGACAAAGTTGTTTAAAGCCCTAAGATATTATCCGGAAATTACTTTAAGATGAAAGCACCTAAACAAGAAAAAATTTGCTTCTCTTTCCTTGAATTGTCTCAACATATAACTCAGAATCATCACCACTCTTAAAAGCTCTTGGATGCTTCGAACAATCATATAACTTCTCAATCCTCCATGGAGTGGACCTGATGACATCCAAACAGGAAAACCTTTCTTCACCTGCCTTGAATAATCTCTTCCGAAACCTTTTCCAAATTACTTTTGGCTCGCCAAAGCAAACTGCCGACTTCCTTTGGCGACAAATCGCTAGAGCCGCCTTAATCTTGCCTCCAGTTTAACAACCTGAAGCCGAAGCAGCGGCGTTTAACCTGGCGCAGTAAATTTTCATCATCATCCTTCATCATTAACGCATTCGGCAAAAGAGAGAGATAGGGGTGGGGGTGTCCCATCCATTCATGGCTTCGCCCCTAATCCAAACAGCCCTGGTGGTTTTGTGGCCGGAAATTAAACGTCTCGCTTGTCTTGCAGTTATTAAAATTTGTCTTCGCCCCTGCTTTTCGTTTCTGCTGTCAGTAATTAGAGAGTGTGAACTGTCAGCAAAATTTCGGAAGGGATGTCTTCAATTACGTTCCAGAACTAAAAGCGATGGATTCGTTTGCAATTGGAGGAGATGGTCTTCTGGATTAGTTGCTTCGGTTTTGAAGAGCAGTAATTATTTAATTTAATTGGAATCGGTTTCTCTTTCGTGTTTTGAAGGAGAACTGCTGTGCGATGCGGTTTGAAAATGAAAGGATCGAGAATGAAATATTTTGATCCGTTTTGGTTTAAGTATCTTGAGGTATTTGTTTGAATTAAATATGATGGAGAATTTTATTTCGATTGAGGTTCGAGATAGGAAACTCAAGTTGATGGTGTACAATTATCAGAAAGATGATTACAGATGATTGGTGTTCGAATACGTTCAATTTGTTTTATGAACCGAAGCAGCTGTGTATTAAAGAGTTTTTTAAAAATTGTGAATATGCTCTGCGCACAAAAGGGTTACAAATCAGCGATATATTTGCTTTTCTATATAGAAGTGATTTGCATGTAGATAGATTAAATATAGTTTCATCATTGTCATCAATTATAAATTATTGTATTCTCGATTATCTTTTATATTAAGGAAGACAGGTAAAGATGTTATGCTAACTTATACTAAACTCTCATTTCTGGGTGATTCAAATGCTATATCAGTAATTTTTTATTTTAGCTTACGAGTTGATAACGTCTTGTTACGAATTTTCAGTTTCTTTCCCCTACGTGCATAGTAGTCTCAGCCCTGGAAAGAAAGATTATGAGGGATTTTGAATAGAGGCCATATCATTAACCTTGGTTACTTGACGACTATTTAGAGTAATTTTCATGGATTGACTTTGCCCATCACCCAACAGGAGTTTCAATTCACTTTGTACATGAAATCGACACATTCCTATTGCACATTTTCACCGAAGATCAAATGATAAGTTCATGTTGTAAGTCTTAATGGCTTTCATGATCACCAGATTTGTCCCCTACAGATATTCATTTGGGAAGTTGCTTAAGTCTGGAGTGTACTGGTGATGTCGAATGGCTTCTTAGAGATGGCATTCGGAGGACTAACAGTGGCATCAATGTCCGCATGCTACATTCAGCTATAATAATAATAGTTATGTACCTCACTTACTTAATACATTATGATGGTGGTCGTTGAACATATTTTGCTTTAAAATAAATGTCCAATGCCATGCTGTTGTTATGTTTACACCATTACCACCACCAGCAGTCAATAAGAAAGGTTCTTTTAATTGCCATCATGGAACCAACAATTGCAAAGCTACCTATCTGGAATTCCAGGAGAAACTTTTACCATCTTAGGACTTTTTTCCAACTCATGACATTCTACAAAAAACAACGGTACTATTCAGCCACTTCCATGAAAGAGATAGCCCTCTCATCCGAGGACAGGTGCTCCCACAAGCATATTGTGAACTTCAACTCGAACGTATTTTTGTAATTTTATTTATTGCCTATTAGCATTTGCATTAAACGGCTTTCTATGATGTGTGAATGTTCTTTTTCGAATACTTTTGGATAATTTTTTAATATATTTAAAATATCTAATGTCTTTCTGGTCATATTTGTGCAATACAAAATTTCTTCCGAGTATTACTTCTTTTATAGTGAATTTTTAAAGTTTACATGAATTTATGACGTAACTTGTAGAAATAACATATTATGAGTACTTTGAGCCAGTAGATTACCAGTAGAAATAAATTTACATAATATTTAAATTTTTATTATTAATTGTAATTTTTAAAAAATGTCCCTTACGAATTTTTAATTCTTTTTCGTGTACGAAGTTTACAAAAGAGAAATATTGTGGTCGTCGAAAAATTGGAACACTGAATTTTGATGACTCCACTTTTCAGACCTTCCTTAACCTGAAAAACATATTCATAGTAACCCTAACCGACTACTCCAATCCTCCTGAAGGCACACAGAAAAATCTGAATGACCTGACCGCCGCAACACCAACACTAGTGGGAACTATGATTGAATCCTAAGGTTCATCACCGGCCACGGTACAGCCCTTTCCTAAGGAAGTACGTCCCGTCATCGATAAATGGTAGCGATACCCACCGTTTCTGTACCCAAAAGGCGGTATGAACCAACCACCATGCGGATGTTTCTTATCCACATTTCTGAGGTGCCCCTCCAGTGGGAACACATTCTTGGTACTATTTCTACCTTTTTCAGCATACATAAACGCAAATTAAACAAAAGAAAACCTCAACGGCTTAAATAAAAGAATTTTGATATGTGCTGTTGTAACTAAAATTGTGAATCTGAACCAAATTTTGGCTTCAATCGACGAAAACAAAAAACGTCTAAAACCTATTCTCTGTTTTCTTCACTGTACTTTGAAACATGAAAAGTTCAATCGCGGGACTCTAAAGACGAAAATCTGAGCGCTCTTATCGTTCACGGTCTTGTTCACGATTCACAGATTTTTTGCTGGAGGAAAGGAAATAAAACCTTCATTTTAATAAATGCGCTGAAGGAGGAAACTACTCAACTTAACTTCAATAAGTATTATTTAATTTAATTATACTACCATCCTGTCTTAAAGCTGTACGTGAGCTATTTCCGGCAATGTTTCAGATTTTGAACTTTGTTAAGATGAAATTGATGGCACCTGAGTAGGTTTTCCCTCCCGAAATATTCGCTCCACACTATACGGCTTGAACTCGGCCTATCTATGATGGCATTGATTTTTGAAACGTCAACCCACTGGTCTCAAAACTGAAACTCGCTGGACCTTCGCCGTCTCTTTATAAAATATCAAATAAAAAAAATGAGCCCTTTTTTCCCATAAAAAATATGATAAAAGACTTTCGGAAAATAACATATTATAGTACAAAGATGTTTCTGTAATTTTCTCAAGATACATTTATAAAAGTTCATAAATTTATTAATAATATGATCTTTTTTGTTAAATATTTTTATTTCTTTTTATTTAAAAATGGACCATCTTTGCAGTAATTATTAGTACAGTTTGGCTACTTACCGTATACTGTATACCGACTAATATTTCCATCTCCACCGTTTTTATTTTTCACTTTTTAAAAATAAATTTTGATTAATTTATCTATTGATTAATAAAATCATTTGTTTACACAAGGTTTATCTTGAGGTCAAAATTTAGCAAAGAAAATTTAATAACTAAATGTTCTAATTAATTTCAATTACAATATTAAACAAGAAATCAAATTTATATATTTTTTTTACATCCTTTGATTTTTATCCTAAAAATAAGTCAATTTTATCGAAAATTAAAAAAATATATATATATGAATTTTTTTTATTAAAAAATACTTTGCAACAACAAACTCATGCCAAAATATTGTTCTAAATCAATCAATTAATTATCAATTCATCCGACACTTATACGACATTTAACATAACCACTAACAAAATTAAACCCAAATTAAAATCACCGTTAATGAAAAGCAATTAGGGCTACAGATGTTCAAGAAATCTTCTTTCCATTTACTTAAAAAGTCAAAACTTTGTTGTATATGATTAAATTTTAATGCTATTTCTATTGAAACGCAATAAAATTCTCCTTCCACTTATTTCCTTCGATTAAAATAATGTCAGCAACAAAATCATTCCCAAGTCACCTCTCGAAATCAAGTAACCTTCAATTCAGCGACATTTAAACTAATTACTGACCAATTTAATTCCAAACAAAAAAAATTTCCATCGTGGACGATCAATTAAGGCAACCGAATTACTTGAAATCTATCTTTCCTTTTATCAGAAAATGTAAAATTGTGCTTTAAAATAGCAATCCAATCGATTAAAGCATACACATAATCTCCATTCACATATTTCTTCGGATTAAAAAAATGTCATCAGCAACAAAATCATTCCCAAGTCCCCTCTCGAAATCAAGTAACCCTCAGTTCAGTGGCGTTTAAAGTAATTACCGACCAATTTAACTCCAAACGTAAAAATAGCATCGTGGAAGATCAGTTAAGGCAATCAAAGAGCAAGAAATCATTCTTTTCTTTTATCTGAAAATAGAAAATTATTTCTGAAAGTACTAATCCAATCGATTTAAAAAAAAACTGAAAATCTGTTGACTCATTTGCTTCCATTAAAAGAAATTGACAGAAGCAAAATCATTTCCAAGTCACGACTCTAAATCTGGTAACATTCAATCCAGTGACATTTGATATATTTACAGACCAATTTAACTCCAAACTGAAAAATTACCATGGTTGAAGATCAATTAAGGTAACAAAGACAAAAAAAAAAATTTATTTTAGAAAATATAAAATTATTTTTGAAAATACTGATTGAATCGATTAAACTTACTGAAATCTCTGTTGAGTGATTTCCTTCAATTAAAAGAAATCATTCTGATGTCACGACTCTAAATCAAGTAGGAACATGTAACATATTTACCGGCCAATTTAACTCCAAATAAAAATTCCCACCGTGGATAATCAATTAAGGTAGTCAAAGTGCAAGAAATCATTCTTCATTTTTATTTAAAAATTTAAAACGGTGCTGAAAAATGCCAATCTAATCATTAAAACATATTCAAAATCTCTATCCAGTCATTTCTTCCAATAAAATAAAAGTCAGCTGCAAAATCATTTCCAAATCCTCACTCGAAATCAACTAACCTTCAATTCAGCGATATTTAAAGTAATTAGCGACTCATTTAACTCCAAACGAAAAATTGCCATAGTGGAAGCTTAATTATTGTAACCAAAGAGGAAGAAATACCTCTTCCCTTTTATCAGAAAATATAAAATTATTCTTGAAAATAACAATCCGATCGATTTTAAAAATACTGAAAATCTCTGTTGAGTCATTTCATTCGATTATAAGAAATCATTTCCAAGTCACGACTCTAAATCAGGTAACACTCAATCCAGTGACATTTAACATATTTACCGACCCATTTAACTCCAAACGGAAATCACCGTCTTGGAAGAGCAGTTAAGGCAACCGAAGTGCAAGAAATCACTCTTTCCTGAAGTAAATAAGGGTACAAATCACCTTCAATAAAGTGAATAGGCGCGCGTCTCAAGGATAATGGAGTGATTAGCGGAACGCAGGCCCAGGGCTCTTACGGGCAAAAAGAACCATTAATCCCTTTAGCACCTTAACCCGAATGGTCATCTCCAAGGGAGACGTGGAACATTAAGGCTTATTACGGGAGTTGGTCATTAAATGGGATTGATTCAGCTTGTCCGGCCGGTGGGTTGCTAGTTTTTAAGGGGAATAGTCCGCTGTTAGAGTGTTAAGAAGGGTATTAATAAGTGAGACCCCTTCTGGGATACCAGGGATTAGCCATTGAATAAAGGCATTTCGGGATTTTCTTTCTATATTTTGGTTGATAATTCAGAATTTTGTTTGCTGAAAATGGATTAAGTACATGATGAATGGTAATGGGTGAATGTTTGGCTGCAGTATATGCAAAGAATAATAATTATATAGTTAATTGCAGTTCTAATGTCTTGATTAGTCAAACATTTCTTTTATTTGAAAGAATACGACTCAGACTTAGCATGAAATTATTTTCTGTACTTCCAAAGTTCCATAACTGGGAATAGACTCTAATAATTTGTTCCAAAATGTATTCAGAAGTAACCGAATTATTGTTTGCCAACGATTCTAAAAACCCTCCGCGCTTTTGCGCACGTGTTAGGACGGGTTTAATTCGACAAAATAGGGATGAGAGGAAAGATGAAAGGAGCAGATGTTTGCATTTAACAATAAATTGAATTCCGGAAATGCGCACATCCTTCCGCGTCTCACCCCTTAGTGATATGGACTCCGAAAAGTGATCGTCTTAGGATATTGAAATGAACAGTAAGTTACGTGCTGTTGTTCAAAAGATGATTCAATATAAGGCTTGTTGGTTTTCACCGAGTTACTGAAGTAGATAGAACTAGCCAAAATGTGAATTAGATGAGAAGAGATTATTAAATGAGAAGAGATTATTAAAACTCCTATCACAAGACGAATGTTTTTACGTGTATAAATGCAAAGTATGAAATATTGATAAATAAATTGTAATATTTTTTTACGTTATGAAACGTTAAAACAACTATAAAACTTTTAAAAATGAATTGATTGCTCTTTCTGTTTTCCCTAAATTGATGAACATACAGAGAAATGTAAACGTAATTCGTGGTATAGAAATTGTTCTTATTACTTATTGTAGAATGGCAGCAGCAGAAGAATGGCAAATGAAAACAATACCTTACGAACGCTTCAGACCGTTGCATCAGATCACAATCAATAGTTATAGAAAAAGTAAATATTTCATCGCCTTAGGTAACATCCCTAGCATTGAATCACTATCTTCTTGGTCCAAAAATCGGAGGGAAGATGTTGTTTTGGCCCGACTAATCAGCAAAACAATTAAAAACACAAGGACTGTTGAATCGTTTTTATCTCCAAAATGATCCCCTTTGTCATGAATGTAATAGCGACAATAATATCGAGCACATAATTCTCTCGTGCAAAAAGTATACATATTATAGAGACAAGTTGTGGACTTTTCTACACTTAGATAAATAAGGCATCTCTTTCAAAAATGTTCTGAGTAAAATAACTGCAAACAAAACCAATCTGCAAGTTTCTCTACGAGCATTGAAGCACTTCAATATCCATTAATTTTATTGTCCACATTCTGTTGAGGCCTTCTTGAATCTCTTTTCTTTTTTACCATTCCGTGTTGCGGGAACTGTCCGTCTTGTTGTACCTTTCTTTTCACTGGAACTTTAGAATCTCGAACATGGACTGAATCGCATCAGTGGAACTGCTTTGTAACTATTAACTGACTGAAAATTCAATTTGTTTTTGTGTGTATGCGCGCTGTTGTGTTTAGTGATATAATTTTTTTGCTCTCTTCATCTGGAAACAGGAGATAACAGTCTTTGATGCTATAAATCCCAATCTTCTGATTCTTTCAAGTGCAAGTTCAGACATTTGCATTGAGTAGCTTTACAGCTGTACTTAATTCATTGTTGCGATTAGCTAATTAATAGAGATACAAAATATTATAGGAAATCCTCCTGAGGACACTTGCTGTTTTAACACGTCGCCATGTCATACAAAACTCCATTACATCAGATTAAAAAAAGTTGTAAAAGAAAACAAAACTATAGAAACAGGCGTGGAACAAAGTTTGATCGAGTGAGAAAATAGGCTTAACCACCGCTATATGATTAACCGCCATGACACGCCTTTGAAAGTTGAATTTTATCAAATCAAATTTAGTGTGTAATCTTGCAATAAAAGTGTAGTTTTATATCGAAATTTGCAGCATATTTCATTTACTTCAATTCGACATACTTCATTTATCGAAGAATTTAAAGACATCATGCCATTGTAAGTAAATAAGAATGTTGAATAGGAATACTAAGGATAAATTTATTTATTTATTTAAATATTATATAATATTTTTTCTGTTATTTGAAAACTACGTGATGCATGTTTCGTTATTTATACGATGAAATGTTCGATTGGAATATGTAATTTTTTCTTAAGTTGTAGCAGTCCATTAAGAATGTTTCTTGAAAATATTAGTTACATTTGGAATTCAAAATGAATCGAAATTTTAGCATTTTACCTTTATACTATATTAGAGCACTTATTTAGTAACTGAAAAGTTTTATTTTATTTTATTTTTGTACAGTTTTTTTCTAACCTTCTTTAAGCACAATTTTTGGCAATGTTCTTTATTTTCTGTATCGAAATTTAAATAATTTATTTAATTATTTCATCAAATCTTTCTGTAAAGGACTCAACATTTTATACAAAAAAAAGAGTTTGTTTCTTAGTAATTTCTTAGTAATTTCCGCTATTACGTCCATTACAACTTTTTCAAATGGGATTATTATCAATTTCATAATTTAAAATTATGACTCTCAGAATACAAAGATCGATCTAATCAAAACAGACAGAGACAAAGCAGAAGAATCTAGCCTGAAAAATGTTCATAATGGGACATTTCGAACATGAGGTTCGAATTCTTTTAACTTTATTTATTTATTCTTTTATTTTAAGGTATCTGAATACATTCGGGATGAATTGTTTGAAAAATGTTATAAAAAGTATTTTTTTTAATTTTTCGATAAAATTAATTGAAAAACATCCTTTATACAAAAATATATCAATTAAGAGTGAAAAGATCTTTGAAAATTATAAAAAAAAATATGGGCTTTTAGGGTAAAAAAATATATAAATAAAACTCTTTTCGGCTTAGAACGCTTTAATCATTTGCTCAAACCTTGCTGTTAACTTTAAAAATATATTCACCAGTTTTTGAGCTTATAAATAAGCTGTATTTTTATTAATCTTTAAATATTTGAGTTTGATAAATAAACTGTAAGAAATTTGCACTTTTTTGCGTTATAAAATATTAAAACTAAATTCTTTTAAAATAAATTGATTGTTCTTTCTGTTCTTTTTGAAATGTAGAACATATTGAGAAGTTATACTAAATTATACAAAAAAAATATACATTCGAGTTTATTTATAATGTTCTTTGAAAGAAAGAAATTTTTATAAAATTCAAAAAAATTCTGCATCTTATAAAATTTAGAATTTGAGAAAATAGCATTTAAAGTTGCAAAATAGCATTAAGCCGTAGATTATGGAAATATTAAAATGAACGCACTTTCCCAAAGAATGAAAATAGAAACTAAATTCAACGGTTTTATAAAAAGAATGCTCAGAAATTAATAGTAACTAAAAAATAATCGATATTCCCGCCAAATAATAATTACTTTTAAATACCGTTATTTTCCATTCATTAGTTTATTAAACCAACCATACGTGAAATTTATACGATATCATGATTACCGAAACCAAATTAGTTTTCAAACTAAAAATAAAATGGAAGAATTTAAAACCTTACCCTTACCACAAGGCTTAAACACAAAAGAAATGATGCAATTATAGCACCTCTAATTACACGAAGATCTTCTATCAATTTAAACTTTATAACAATCCTGGCTGTTTTTCTCGTAACTTGGGCTGCGGTGGCCTGATAGTGAGGTCTCGGCTTCGGAACTGGAGGGTTTCAGGTTCGAGACCCGGTACTACCGAAGAACCGGCATGAAACCGGGTCTGGAACGTTAAATCCATTGGGGTCAAACGTTCTCCCCCAAGTGTGGTGTGGGAGTTTGGAGAGGGTGTTGCCAGCTGAGGTGTCGTCCTCGTGATCTAACCGTGGTCCGTCCCTCCCAAAATAGCACCAATGTTGATTTAAAACGGGACGTTAAAAAATAAACTAAAAAATATAATAATAATAACCTAAACTAAACTTTTTCTGTAACCTAGAAAAGACACTGAACAAATTCTCGTCAGTGTTCGAAATATTCAATTCATCGAACAAATCTTTAGAGCAAGCTCACTTTAAATCACCATGAAATTCGTCTTTTCAAATTTTGATACCAAAAACTATTTTTCAAAAGCTCTATCTGTACATTTTTCTTCATTCGTTTAAACATTTTGATATCTATTAACTGTGACTGTCTGGTGTTTGGGAATGACATCTTTTCCTGCTAAAAATCCCAATCCTTTCATTTCAATATTAATAAAAATAATCCTAAGTTAAATAGACGAAACCTCGCTTGATTATTTTCTATCAATCACTAGATACGAAATTGGATGGGAATCATGCAATTTGTGTCGCAACCCCCTAAGAAGGATTCAATATTTCATACACCGCTGTCCATTTCCTAGTCGTCGTCCTAGGAAAAGAGATAGGTCTAATTCAGTGCTCAGTGAGGCCTAATTGCTAGGCTTTGACGGAGAGGCACTAATTCCTCCGCCGGAGAAAGATTGCCAAGGATTTGGAGACCAGACGCGAGGGAATTTGATTCGTGAGTCTAAATAGGTTCCTGAGGGGCTCCATTTTTTACCCTCGTGCAACAAGCAATTATTGCTGGATGTGTGTATTTGAGAGATAATTTGGTCTATTGAGATAACCAGGAAAAGTTATTTGTAGATATCAAATGTGCTGAGTGTTTGCTTTGTGCTCGGGTTATTTCGAGATGTTGGTAGGCGTCTAATCGTCTCATGTCATCCCAAATGCAATTTCTGAGATGGATGGAAATATATGATGTATTTATTTCTGTTTCTTTTATCGCCAAAATGTTTCGCCAAATGTGTTTTATATTTCATGTGTTTTCCATCATTTTTATAATGGATCATTAGTGAGATATCATTTGGAAATGAAGATCTATTTTATTTTCAAATGTTTTTCGAAGATTCAAACGAACCACTTGGGTATTTCCTGAAATACCTATTAAAAAGGTTTTACAATTCCATTCTCTGAAATAAATGCTTTTCCGCAAATAAATTTATAAATTCTTCACCTGTTTAGAGATTTCGGCATGTCTTAAAAAAACTGAATGAATCAGTATTTTTAAGACATGCCGAACTCTAGTGAGAATTATAATCGAAACGCAAATCAGAATAAGAAAAATCCCATTAAAGAAATGTAGTTTAAAACTAACTCCTTTTACTGCAGAGAATACATTATATTTTGAATAGAACTGTGTGCTATTAAATAAAATAATAGAGCAACAGCAAATTGAGTAAAATCAAAGAGTTTTTTAAAAATACAAATTGGATTGATGTAAAATAATTCCATTGAAGTATTCTCCTTTTGTATATTCCCCATCTTGACGCGTTTCCTAATAAACTTTTTCATGTATAAATACCATTCAAAGAAGTACATTTAAAACTAAATTATTTTGAAGCAGAGAATGCAGTATATTTTGAATAATATTCTGTGAAGCCTTAAACAAATGAAAGAGGTGGAAAGAAAAAAAAGTTTTTTTTAAAAAATAATAAAATCATTTTAATCATGTACATTTTAAATAATTCATTTGATGTATTCTCTCTAATAATATTCACAAAACAGGGGGGGGGGTTGTATTAAGCTTGGTCATATAAAAATAAGAATCCGGTTTACATTTGGGATATCAAATCAATTTACTTGGTACTTAATGTTTGATGCAAATCTTCCACTTTTTTGACAAAAGAAAATATGAATTATTTATATTTATTTATTTATTTGCTAAGTTTTACCGTTATTGTGATGGGCCGGTTGCCTGATGGTAAGGTCTCGGCTTCAGAGCCGGAGAGTTTCAGGTTCGAGACCCGATTCCATAGTAGAACCGTTGTGTAAGCGAGTCTGGTGCACATTAAATCTGTCGGGGCTAAAGGTCCTCCCGCTGGTGTGGTGTGGAAATTTAGAGAGGGGATGTCAGTATTCGTCATCTGACCATTGTTCAAAATTGTCCCAAAATAGCTTTAGTGTTGCTTTAAATTCGGCACGTTAATGTAACAAACATAAACTTAACTTTTAATTACTTTGTTATTCACCTCATTATTGGTTTTGTTCCCCCTTCCAATGCAGATAAAAATTATCAACATTTTACTTCTTCCTGTGCCCTATAAACTATTAAATCCCCTTGACAAACAAAACCATTAAATGAAACAAGCAACTCTCTTCCCTTAAACACATTCGCAACTTCTGTTCGAGTCCATCCCTCAAATGACAAGTTCATCCAATTTCCCACGGCCACCATCCATTTCACGGGACCGGGACTTAGCACTTTTCTCCTGGGCCGTCCCGAGTTGTTGATGATCTTCCGAGTACATAGATCTTGTGCAGCCTCTTGATCGCGAGCCAATCTTCCCTGTTATTAAAGGATGTATCAACAAGCGAGTTCTGGCAGGGATTATCTCGATCAATGGGAGCAGGGATGGATTAGATGGCAAGTGGAGCAGTTGGACTTCTGTTGTCTTGGATTAGCGTGGAAAATTGCATTGAGATGGGGAAAAAGTGGGAAGGCGATTGGAAGGGTTGGGTCTTGTGTGATTTGGTAGCGAAATAGATTTAGGGATTTATTCGGAATTAGATATTTTGTAGAGTAGACAAAGAATTCAAATTTGCATAATGTATTATTGTTCAAACACAGAATATTCTTGGGTGATTAAAGAATGAAAATCCAAGTGGCATTTTTTTACGTTTCAGGTACAGTAATAAAATTATTATTGCGTATTTATTCTTAAGTTGTCTTCAAATATCGCTGGGTGAAAAATAAATCCGTTCTATTGCAAATATTCCAAGATGCATCTCAGAAAGACTATTTAATCCAATTTCATATCAATATTCAGTATTCAATACAATAATATCAATACAAATATCAAATTAATACAATAATATCAAATTAAATCAATACAAAAATAAAAATTAATAGATGATCAAATTAATACAAAATATGAATTTATTAACTAATTTAATTAAATTAAATTAGTTAATAAATTGATGTGATTAAACTAGAAAAAATTATACTTATCTGTCCTTTCTTGACGGCAAGAAAATTAAAGCTTTTATGTATTTCAAAAAGAATAAAAAATCCTTTTCCTTTCAGTTGTGTAAAAAATTAATACTTTTCTTCAGTTAAACTGATGAATTAAAGGATATCCCAAATTTCATGCGATTTGATAGGAAAATATATTTAAGAAAGATTTTTTTAGGAATTAGATAATTTGTAGAGAAGACAAAGAATTTAAATTTTGATAATGTATTATTATTCAAATATAGAATATTTTCAGCTAGCTAAAAATGTAATTATAAAATTCGTTCTATTGGAATTGGGACCAATTTATTTGGAATTAGATACGTTGCAGAGTAGACAAAGAATTCAAATTTTGATTATGTATTATTGTTCAAATACAGAATATTTTCTAATAGCTAAAGAACGAAATACCAAGCTGTGTTTTCTGCGTTTCAGGTATGGCACTAAAAATTTGTAACATATTTATTCGGAAATTTTCTTCAAATATTGCTGAGTGAAAAAAAATCTGCTTTATTGTAATTATTGTAATTGGAACCTATTTATTTGGAATTAGATACGTTGCAGAGTAGACAAAGAATTCAAATTTTGATTATGTATTATTGTTCAAATACAGAATATTTTCTAATAGCTAAAGAACGAAATACCAAGCTGTGTTTTCTGCGTTTCAGGTATGGCACTAAAAATTTGTAACATATTTATTCGGAAATTTTCTTCAAATATTGCTGAGTGAAAAAAAAATCTGCTTTATTGTAATTATTGTAATTGGAACCTATTTATTTGAAATTAGATACGTTGCAGAGTAGACAAAGAATTCAAATTTTGATTATGTATTATTGTTCAAATACAGAATATTTTCTAATAGCTAAAGAACGAAATACCAAGCTGTGTTTTCTGCGTTTCAGGTATGGCACTAAAAATTTGTAACATATTTATTCGGAAATTTTCTTCAAATATTGCTGAGTGAAAAAAATCTGCTTTATTGTAATTATTGTAATTGGAACCTATTTATTTGGAATTAGATACGTTGCAGAGTAGACAAAGAATTCAAATTTTGATTATGTATTATTGTTCAAATACAGAATATATTCTAATAGCTAAAGAACGAAATACCAAGCTGTGTTTTCTGCGTTTCAGGTATGGCACTAAAAATTTGTAACATATTTATTCGGAAATTTTCTTCAAATATTGCTGAGTGAAAAAAAATCTGCTTTATTGTAATTATTGTAATTGGAACCTATTTATTTGGAATTAGATACGTTGCAGAGTAGACAAAGAATTCAAATTTTGATTATGTATTATTGTTCAAATACAGAATATATTCTAATAGCTAAAGAACGAAATACCAAGCTGTGTTTTCTGCGTTTCAGGTATGGCACTAAAAATTTGTAACATATTTATTCGGAAATTTTCTTCAAATATTGCTGAGTGAAAAAAAATCTGCTTTATTGTAATTATTGTAATTGGAACCTATTTATTTGGAATTAGATACGTTGCAGAGTAGACAAAGAATTCAAATTTTGATTATGTATTATTGTTCAAATACAGAATATTTTCTAATAGCTAAAGAAGGAAATACCAAGCTGTGTTTTCTGCGTTTCAGGTATGGCACTAAAAATTTGTAACATATTTATTCGGAAATTTTCTTCAAATATTGCTGAGTGAAAAAAATCTGCTTTATTGTAATTATTGTAATTGGAACCTATTTATTTGGAATTAGATACGTTGCAGAGTAGACAAAGAATTCAAATTTTGATTATGTATTATTGTTCAAATACAGAATATTTTCTAATAGCTAAAGAACGAAATACCAAGCTGTGTTTTCTGCGTTTCAGGTATGGCACTAAAAATTTGTAACATATTTATTCGGAAATTTTCTTCAAATATTGCTGAGTGAAAAAAATCTGCTTTATTGTAATTATTGTAATTGGAACCTATTTATTTGGAATTAGATACGTTGCAGAGTAGACAAAGAATTCAAATTTTGATTATGTATTATTGTTCAAATACAGAATATTTTCTAATAGCTAAAGAACGAAATACCAAGCTGTGTTTTCTGCGTTTCAGGTATGGCACTAAAAATTTGTAACATATTTATTCGGAAATTTTCTTCAAATACTGCTGAGTGAAAAAAAATCTGCTTTATTGTAATTATTGTAATTGGAACCTATTTATTTGGAATTAGATACGTTGCAGAGTAGACAAAGAATTCAAATTTTGATTATGTATTATTGTTCAAATACAGAATATTTTCTAATAGCTAAAGAACGAAATACCAAGCTGTGTTTTCTGCGTTTCAGGTATGGCACTAAAAATTTGTAACATATTTATTCGGAAATTTTCTTCAAATATTGCTGAGTGAAAAAAAATCTGCTTTATTGTAATTATTGTAATTGGAACCTATTTATTTGGAATTAGATACGTTGCAGAGTAGACAAAGAATTCAAATTTTGATTATGTATTATTGTTCAAATACAGAATATATTCTAATAGCTAAAGAACGAAATACCAAGCTGTGTTTTCTGCGTTTCATGTATGGCACTAAAAATTTGTATCATATTTATTCGGAAATTTTCTTCAGATATTGCTGAGTGAAAAAAATCTGCTTTATTGTAATTATTGTAATTGGAACCTATTTATTTGGAATTAGATACGTTGCAGAGTAGACAAAGAATTCAAATTTTGATTATGTATTATTGTTCAAATACAGAATATTTTCTAATAGCTAAAGAACGAAATACCAAGCTGTGTTTTCTGCGTTTCAGGTATGGCACTAAAAATTTGTATCATATTTATTCGGAAATTTTCTTCAGATATTGCTGAGTGAAAAAAATCTGCTTTATTGTAATTATTGTAATTCTAACCTATTTATTTGGAATTAGATACGTTGCAGAGTAGACAAAGAATTCAAATTTTTACAATGTATTATTGTTCAAATACAGAATATTTTCTTGTAGCTAAAGAACGAAATTCCAAGCGGCGTTTTCTGTGTTTAGATACAGCACTAACATTATTTTTTCGTATTTATTCATAAGTTGTCTTAAAATAGCGTTGGCTGAAAAAAAAATATGCTTTCGATTTCTTATTTTCGACGATATCTCAGAAAATCTGTTTAATCCAATAACATATCTAATCAAGCAGTTTTGAATATTATAATATCAAATTAATGGGCCTATATTAATTAATAAATTGGTACGATTAAAGTAGAAAAAAATTATATTTATCTATTATTCTTGTATGTAAGGAAATTAAAGCTTTTACATATTTAAAAAAAGAATGGAAAACATCTTTCTCCTTACAGTTGTATTGAAAATAAATGATTTTCTTCAGTAAAAGAGATAAATTAAAGGATATTCGAAAGCTTTTTACTGCAAAATACATCAAGTTTTACTACCTGATTAAATTTTATTTTTTGAATATTCAGTTTAAAAGGTTTGTACTATTTTTTTTTTTGTATTTCTGACAAGAATAATTGTTTTTACTGATTTTAATTCATCTTAAAACAAATTGTCCAGCTTATATAAATCTTTTTAGAACTTTGTCAGTTTTTGATTTTTCAAATTTCAGTTCACATTCTTTATTTTTAACACTTGTATACAAACCTTTCTACTTATTCAATAAACATATTTCATCTTAAAAATTCAATCTGAATTTTGCCTAAGTTAACAAAAATAATTCGTCTTTTTTTTTGCACCAAAAAATTCACTTTATGACATTGATTTCACCCAAGTTACATTTTATGCAATGTTTTTTTTTTAATTTTTAATTCATCCCGTTTTTGGTAATTACATAAATTATGATTTTCTAAACTTATATGCATCAAATTTTCTTCGATTTGAACTGAAGTTTTGAAAAAAAAAAATTCTTAAAACTTTTTTATTTTAACTTTTAATATTTTCTTCTAGAATAATGTTTTTATATACTTTACTTCAAAAAAGTAATTTTAATGGAAAAGTGGAAAGAGGCATAGCTGAAATTTTTTCCGTTGAACTATTGAATTTCATTTATTTCATTTTTGTTTTTTATTAGTTATTTGAAGCGAGTTTTTCAAAAAGAAGTAGTTTCGTTTTCTCTATTTATGAGGGAGATCACGTATACGTTTTGGAGCAATAAAAATAATTGGAACCAGTTCCCAAAATTCGAAAAGTTTCAGTTTTTGCTTATCTTTTTTCATCATTTTTCTTTTGTTTACTTGGTTCTTTTTTCAAATCTATCTTGTTTCAATATTTTTTTAAACTTTTATTTATTTATTTATTTTTCCTTTACTGCAAGCGTTGATATATTCATAGAGCCAAACTTAAAAGATTAAATATCGTACTCTACGTGAAAAAAATATTATAGATTAATTCGACGAAATTGGAAAAATACTTGAAAATAATAGGTATCACAAAAGTTTTTACAAAACTCGTTAGGTTTGATAAAAATCTAGAAAAAAATAAAAATAATATTGGGATCAAATTTATGTTTAAATATCGTTTGATTTTATAAAAATGAAGAAATAAAATAAAATATTAATGAAATATAAATATTACATTAGAATTTGATACTGTAAAAAGGAAAGGCGAATTAAAAAGATCGAAATGTTACATCAGAGTCGTAGAAAGTTTTAAAATTGAAAAAATATATTAAAATAAAATTAAAGTAGAAATATTATGGGAGAATTGTTTGTTTTTATAAAAATGAAAAAATGAATTAAAATAATTAGAAAATTAAATGAACTCATCAGAATTGTTTTGATTTTATAAAAATGGAAAAATGAAGTAATCTAATCGATAGAAATATTAAAATAAAATAACATATAAAAATATATAAAAACGAGAATGTAATATATAAAAATATGTATACGGAATAATATTTAAAAATAGAAACGCAAATTAAAATAAAATAATAAAATATTGTATTAAGTTATTTTATAAAAATGGTGAAATAAATTAGATTATCAATAAGAATGAAATATTATATAAAAATTTAAATTATTTGAAAACAAAAATTAGAAGGAGCATTTTAATTCAAAGATTTTAGACAGATTAGTTCCATCAATTTAAATTTTAAAGCTACAGGAAGGATCAAAATTAGAGTAGTTGTTGATTGTTAAATGATCAGAGCAGCACTTGAAACGACAACTCCAACTTTCATGTCACGTCAGCTTGAGGGTACTTCTCTCGATTGATTGTCGATTTAATATTAAGCGGAAGCACATTTATGATGAAATTTTTGTCGCATTGGATTTGGAAGCCGAAATTCTACGATCCCGTAGATTGGGTCTAGCTTTTAAGCACCGTAGTTTCCAATTCAAAACCATAGATATAAATAATGAATAATAATTTATTTAAACATTTTGAATTAGAAATTGACAAAGAAGAAGGACTAAAATTCGATATAATAATAAATACCGACCTTTGAAAAACGTTTCTTAATACTCTCGTAATATTGATACTTAATTCTTTTATAATATTGTGTGATTTTTGATTAAAAGTGCATACTTTCTTATTTTTTATCAATAATAATGTTTTTCAGGCATTTTATTTCTCTATTTTTTATATTTAATATATTTTCTGATTCATAAATCTAAATATTGTTACTGTAAAATTCAAAATCTATGCATAGGTTGCTGTCCAAAAGATTTTGTAACAGAAAACGACATTTTATTCTACATGAAAACACGATACAAGAAATTGAAGCGCAGAACATGCTGTCACAAAATAGTGCTTGCAATAAACAATGGAACACAATCAGCGAATGCTTAATAAAAAAAACCGTAATAGCATAAAGCGTTCAGAAAGAATTAGCAGGAAATCGGTTTACTAAAGAGAGATTTCGTTCGGCTACTTGCATCTTTCCACATATCAACTCGACTATTCGCTTTTTTATTAGCTTCCTGTCAGTACAACGAATATTCTACAACAACAATGGAAGCTCGATTCAAGAATGAGCTATCGTCAAAATTCTCGAATATTCTGGATCTTTCCTTTTTGTCCCTGAATTCACTATGAAATCGCCAAATAATTGCCTGCTTCTTCGGCAAGTTAAGAAGTCTGTATGCATTTAACGGCCATTATTATATCTGTAAAACTATCTTCCTTTTCATAATACTTACTGCGCAGGTAAGCAATATTGCAAATTTATAATATAGTATGGTTTTCTAAAATCAATATTTCTCAAATTGACGTCCAGATGATAACAGAATCAATATTTTGATACATTAATATATTTATTGATAATTAAAAACTCTAAAATTAATAATATATTATATTCTCATCATGAACAGAAATTCAGAATTATCGCACATAAGGAAATGAATTAAAAAACGATTACAATATTTCATCTTAGCAAAAATGAAATATTTAAGTTAAATAGAAGTATTTAAAAATCCATGATTAACATTGGAGATTTTAAAAGTGAGTTTATATTTTGATAGTTTTTCATATTTATCTGATGAATTTACTATATTTAAATAAAAAATAAAACATAAATTAACGGCACTAAGAATGAACTCTGAAAATAATAATTAATTAATTCGCAGTAATTCATAATTTTGGAGCTTAAATACCGAATGTTATTTTTAAATAATATATCCAATTTCATCTTCCAAAATTTTATAAGATTGAAGCTCTAATATAAATTGTTGACAATAAAATACATATTTAATATATTATTCAATAAATTTACAACATGCATGTGGCATGTTGAAAATTTGTATTTTTGTATATTTTTACTTTTATACTTGTTCGTTTAAGAGTACCATATTTTCTTACTTATATTTATTGCTATTCGTAATAATTTTTTTAATCAAAACCCAGTATTGCGAAATGGCAACGAGAGGTTTCTAAGACGTAAATTATATTTAACTAAAAATAGGATTCTAAAAGTATTTTTTCCTTGATTTATTCAAGAGAAAAAAAGTCAAACTATTTTAAATAAATTTCTAAAACATTATGTAATGAAGGGTTAGCTAAATTCTAATTGCCTATCGTCAAAATATTATTTTATTTTTAAATAAAAATTTAATTTTCTTTCTAACAAAAATTCAAATTTTATTTAATTTAAGTAAGGCTTTGAATGATTTTTTTAACTATGCTAGTACTCATTCTCATACAATAAGTGGCAAAGTGAAGTGAAAAATTATCAATCTATTTCGAAATCCAAACGAGGTACTTGAAACTTAATGTGTCATAAATAACGTTTGTCTCCGAATCTTTATGAGTATCCACTACTTAAAAAGTTCAATGGCTTGCCGATGAACGTCCTGATGAGCCAATCGCGTGACTGGATTCCAAAAACTATGCTTGTACGTCCTGGTATCACGAAAAAGAAATGTAAAACAAAAACGAATCTCCATTCATTTTAGCATAAAAAATATATATCGCTAATCTTTAAAGCAATTTATCAGCACTTTAATTTAATTAATGTAGAGAATTTTCTATATTACTATGTAGTTGCTGCTGATAAAACTTGTGTTAACACAACATACTAGATCAAAAATAATTTTCAATGGAACAATAAAAGCAGAGTCATATTCGGTGTCCATAAACATTTTTATTTATTAAGTGCTTACTCGATAATTTTTAATTCGAAAAATGCCAATACAGCCTCAGCACAATGAATTTCTCAGGTGCTTAACAATGGAACTCACGAGTGATTCTCCTGAGCATGTGAAGCTTACTCTGTATAGCTCACTAATGAATCCTGGGAATAAAAGTTTTAAGGAGCCACAAACATCTTTTTTATTTGCTATCTGTTTTTGCTTCGTATTTTCAAAATTCCGTAACCAATTTTTGCTATTTAAAAGTATATACTTCGTAATTTTAGTTTTAAAAAATTGCTAACATTACCTTAAGAAATTGATTTACCTTAAGATTACCTTGATTGACTTTAAGTTTCAGATCTTTGACTTTCTTGGGACTCTCTGGCGACTTTTTTGGTCATGTTAGACTTACTCTGTAAAGCTCAGTAATGAATCAAGGCAATAAACTTTTTATTGGGCCACGAATTTTTTTTTTATTTTCTGTCTTTTTTGTTGTTGTTTTTTATTCAATGGCCAACTTTTGTTAATTATGGTGAGCCTATATAGTAATTTTAGTTTCGAAAATGACCTATTACTACCTTAAGAACGTAAATTTTTCAAATCTTCTTCAGATTGGCTTCTTTGGAACTCACCAGTGACTTCACTAACTTTCTAAAGAGGTCTATTTCATTAATACAGAGCTCTGGTGGAACCTGGCAATAGAGCTCTAACGGTTTCTCAGATTTATTTTCGTTTCTGCCAGTCTTTTTCCTATTTTACGATAGGCTTTTGTTGTTTATGTAGTGCCTATTATTGATTTCGAAACTTATTCATTGTCACCTTAAGAACATAACACTAATGCAGATGTTTAACACGTTAATTACCAGTGAAATCACCGGTGATACCTCAGACATTATTCAATTTATACTTTTGGACTTACTAGTGATTAATTACAGTGTTAGATTTTTAATAGAAAAGTTTTGAGAAAGTGTTTTTTTCCTCTAGCTTGTTTTTTTATTGTTATATTATGCCACCACAACTTATTTATGAAGGGCTTACTACATAATCTTGATTTCAATAAGTGCATTAATTTTGCAGATTTTTCACATAGTGGTTGCCGTAGGAGTCACCTATGATTTACTTAGCCATATAAAATCTGCTTTATAGATCTCACTGACGTGCCAAGGCTACAATATTTTTTACAGAATCACAAACGATTTTGATATCAAATAATAAATGAGCGACTTTTGGAAACAATTTATTTCTTCATTATCGTTGACATTTATGTCCAAACTATTAATGTCACATTATATATAAAAATATATCTATTTTCTGCTCTAGTTTAATCTACCCTAAAACATCAGTCGAAATTCCTATGGTAATTATCATGTTAAAAATATCCGTGATATCCATGTTCGTAAGCCAATTTTGGGATCAAAATTGTAAAGCAAGTACTTAATTATTCTTAATTTTACCGACACCCACTTTATAACCACTTCAAAGCACAAATATTCATTTAGTCGACAATACCAATTTCATTTCTGTGCAATTTTTTTCCCCTTAGTTTCAATAAAATTTTTAAGTTATTTTGATACTAAAAATAAAAAAAAATCTTTAAAATTCTTTAATAATTACATTTTATTGTAGAAGCGATCAAAATTCTCTGTCTCAGAAGAACTCCTATAACCATAAATTTTCTCTCCATTCTCCAAATTTTTGATTAAAATATTTTTTAATATGTTCAAGAAAATTTTAGTTTAAAAAAAATTTTATTAATTATTTAATAAACTTGTTTTAGTAAGCTATTAAAAATTTTATTTAGTTTAATTTTCATTATATTCAATAGTATTGATTACTTCCAACTATTTATTACATATTCCTGTTTTAGGTAGCAATCGAAATAAATATTCTAGTAAATATATTATTTTATTACTCTGTATGTACTGTAATATATATGTAAATATATATGTACTGTAGATATCCCAAATAATTTGAATATATTATCTGCAACCGCATATGAATAGGTGTTCCGTCCTATGAACTTTATTAAGCATTGAATTTTATTATGCCAGATCCTTTTATGAACCTCCTCTCCATGAACATTAATCATGTTCCATTTTAAATACATTCAACATGACAACATTTAGTATTCCCAATCTACTCATGTTAAGACCCTTCCAACAATTCCAATCATCTTCATCTTCTCTACTCATTTTCAGCCAAATTAAGTATGGATTATTAAATGCGCTTTTACTCTCATGGCAATATCAATATAATCGGATACAGAACAATCCAATCGCCAAGAGACAACCCATCCAGGCCAACAGCCTTATCCGTACTTAATTGAAAACGCCAATCGGAGCACGCCAGTTAACCAAAGCAGATGAAGTGACGATAATATTCTTTATGGTTGGCTGTGTAATCAGGAGTTATAATCCTGGCCCTGCGCCAAAAGGCGCCAAGTCTGATCTGGACTTAATTTAACACTCTGGGCCAAAGCCGAGTTCCTAGTTAACTGAAGCAAGTTAATTGGCGATAATATTCTTTATTGTTGGCCATCACGGATATGCAATTCCACCAAATGTGGGCCCTGGTCGCCATCTCGATAATTGAAAAGACTTTACGTGTAAAACTTCTGTGTTAAAATTCGAGTTCCGTGCGAAGTTACAGTTACAGTCAGTCACAGAAAGAGCTAGGGTGGAGGAATGAATCTCTTTGACTCTAGGGTATTCCAGCGAACGCGATTGAATTTCCTGAATCGTCTGCGTATGTATCGTAGGGGAGCGGTACCGGGGAGAGGTAACGATAATTAAATCTCAGGTTTTCTCCTGTGGGGCCTCTGGTGATTCTGGGAAGTGTCTACTATAAGTGGCCTTGGACAAAACGCTCTTTAATATTGAATAGAAATTCGTGTCGGGTTTTACATTTTGCGGTTTGGCAACCGCACAGCCTTTCTCCGGTTCTTATCGATGTCATCTGAAATGCAGATTGCCTTTGAATAAATTAGTGTTTTCTAGGCTTCCAATTCCTACTGAAGTCCATAAGGACATGTTGGAATTGAAAAGGTTTGTTTATTAGGGGATTGGTTCATTTTGGTAAATGAATTAAGGGTAATTTTCAATTAAAATAATCACTTTTAAATAATTACTAGTTTAAATCTTGGTAAAATTTAATTTAAAGTTTTATTTTTTGAAGTGCAATCAAAGTTAATTAAATTAGTTATAAAGTACGTTAGGAATTTTAGTAATTTGCTTAAAATGTATTCTTTAGGGAAGGAACATCTGAAGAAAACTTTTTAATAAATATCATAGGATAACGAACATGAGAACTATTTTAATGAATTTTCTACATTTGCATTTTTATACTTTTTAATTAATTGAACTTAATTTAAATTTGATTTAATTATTTCTTATTGAATCAAATTTTCTTTGCCTCTCCGATGCATAGCGAAATTTTCATCCAATACAATACAATAATTAATTTTGGCAAGATGTAACATTAGACTTCTTTTAATCTTAGATTTTTATTTAGTTTAAAATAGGTCATTTGTAATTAGTCTAAAAAAGGTTATAATTAAAAATTAGCCCTTTGGGAGCTGATTTTCTGTAATATATATTGGTTTGTTTATTAAATTTTATTAGACTGGCAAGCGAGTTATATAGTTTTAATGCAAGAATTAAAATGTTTAAAAAAAGGATTATAATAATATGTAAGATAGACATTTCTTTTTTAAAAGGGAATTTTTGTATTTTTAAAGTACATTTTTACTTTCTCGTATATGTAGTATAAAATATAGTCATCGTCAAAAAATTCGAACTCCAGATTTTGATGAACCCCCACATAAGCAGTCATTTACAGCAGTCATTATAAGCATTGAAAAGTACAGACAAAAGGCGATCAGTATTTTGACAGATTTAGTTCAATATAAGTGCTTATAATAAGTGCTTCAATAAGTGCTTATAATAAGTGCTTCAATAAGTGCTTATAATTTACACGCTAACCATGAGTATTAAATTTTAGCTAATATGCTCTTTGCGTTTTGTAGTTATTCACTTCACTTGTACTTGAACATCTAGACGGACACACTTCCTGTGAATGGATTTTGCTCAAAATGTGAGGATAGTATAAATTCAATCATAATTTCATATTCCAAATTTCACTCATCTAGCTCAATGGATTTTTAAGTTATCATATTCACTGACAGACCTTATGCCAAAATTGTGTTTTTGGACTCAGTGAGGTCTTAAACTTTCAGATTCGTCAATATATAGAGAACAAATTATTTGGCGATTACAATAATTTCTACGAGAATAGAATGCCAGTGTGGGTGGTCTCCACAAAACATTCTCGCATACGCTCTAATAAAGTGTTATCTCAAAGAACGCCTTGCATGGCAGTGGCGTACAATAGTTACGAAATATTAACCTACGACGTGAATATACCATTTTTACTGAATCAATCCTATGATCCTTGGCGAGTTATTTGGCGATAAATTTCTGGCATACACTGAATAGTATCCGAAAATAGGTCTTGTGTTTTATACACGCTTTTGCCAACCGATTGAAAGAAGAATTGGGCATAGAACTACAATTGCAGTCATAAATTCGCGTACCACATGTAATATATTTGTCATTGCATCTGAAATATCGGGTCGCGGTGGCCTGGTGGTAAGGTCTCGGCTTGTGAACCGTAGGGCCTCAGGTTCGAGACGCGATTCCGCCGAAGAACCGTCGTGTAAGGGGGTCTGTTGCTCGTTAAATCAGTCATGCCAAACGTCCTCCCGCTGGTGTGGTGTGGATAGGGGGTGCACGCTCGGGTGTCGTCCTCGTCATCTGACCGCGGTTCAAAATGACGAGGTCCGTCCCTAAATAGCCCTAGTGATGCTTTACAACGGGACGTTAATATAACTAAACTAAACTAAATTATCTGAAATATCACGTTTACATGTTTATGAAAGTACAGACTAATAGACGATCCAAAATTTGAAAAATGTCTACACTATAGGTGTTAAATCTATTTACTGAATTTTATCTATTGAGTTGTTTTCTTTTTTCAATTATCGTAATAACTTATATTCCAACAGCCAGACAGACAAACTTGCCCCGAGCGAATTTTGCACAAAATTTGAAAGCTACACACTTGGCATAAAGACCATATACCAAATTTCACCCGTCTAGATCAAAGCGTTTTTGAGTTATCCTTGTAGTATGGTGAAAGTGGACGGACATTTTCCAAAGACGCGTTTTTCGATCTTACGGAGATTAAAAATGTGGAAATTCCTCAAAATCTCCAGTTTGAATTTTTTTTTTTTTTTTTTTTTTTTTTTTTTTTACGATTACTATACTTGTTCAATACTAGATATAAGAGACATTAAAAGTACAACTAAGCAATTAAAAAGAAAAGAAAATCCAGCTTTTGCGAAGCATGCGATATGCAGGGCAGTGATTTTAAGCCTGCTCGTTGAATAGATATACAGGAATTATCCTCCCTGCTTCTCTCCCCCCCCCCTTTCCAATCTGGGCGCGTCGGGTATCTGCAGCAATTAGATTGTCAGCCGCACGTCAAAGCCGCTCCTCCAGATTATCCCCCCTAATCCTCACGAGTGTTTGAGGAGGAGGACCCGTGTTTGGATAGACCCGCCGAAGGTGAAAGCGGGTTGATTTGAAGCGGGCATCTGCTGCATCAGTATGTGCGCAGATGCTTCATAATCGCTTCAGCTTATGTATCTGTTTCTGTAATTTTTTACTTTTTTGAGTAAGAATTATAAATTTAGGAAGGATTATAATCTTCAAAAATTCGATCTTGAGATTTTAATGACTTTTGTATGTCCAACTAACTCAACTTGCACTTTCTAGTGTATAAAGTATAAAAAGAAAAAATATTGTGTTTATCAAAAAAAATTTTGATTTTGAAATTTTGATAAATATTTATACATTTAAGTCTTTCCTGTCTATGAACATAATAACTCGAAACGCGCTTTTAGAATGAAATTTGAAATATGTATATTTCTTTGAACTTTAAAGGTCACGGGTGCCTGCTGATAAGTACTCGGCTTCAGTATGGAAGGATTTCACATTCGAGACTTGATTTCACCGAATAACCGTCACAGAGAGAGTCTGGGGCACGTTAAATCCTTCGGGGCTAAACGTATTCCCTTTGGTGTGGTGTTTAAGTTTGGAGAGGGAATCTCAGCTCAGATGTCGTCCTCGTCATCTGACTGCGACTCAAAATGACGAGGTTCGTCAAAAAATAGCTCTAGTATTGTTTTAAAAAGGGACGTAACATAACTAAAACCAGAACTTCTATGAAACTTTAATCGGAATCTGTTCGGTGGAAGTTTGTTAATAAGCAAGTGAAAACGATAGCTAGCAAAGATAATGAGCTAAATGAATAAAATACAATTTTAGCATCTCAAGTATCGATTCTTATCAAATTTTGAATCAAATTCATCAAGTCTGCACACTTACATGTATGTAAATGAAAATTCATAAATGAAACTATTGAAATAAATAGAATTTTGTACAAGTTTTGCCTATTTTTATTCCATATGTAAGTTCATGACCTTTAAATTTATCCTCGTTTGTCATCTGCCCCCACGCCCCTCCTTCATAATACGTACTTCCACCATTTTTGACTAATTTTCCAAAATAAAAATGTTTGTGTGTTTTCAATCATATGACCAATTTCGCAAATTTAAGGCACCATCTGTATACCTTTCTGACTTTCTTGTTCCATTTCAAAATGCTATTTGCCTTTTCTGCGAGAATAATTTAAGTATATAAAGTTGAAAGATCATTTTATATATGAGCCTTTCAAGACAATCATAAGATCATTAACAGCTCTTCAATGTCCAAATGTTAATTTAAACATAAATTAATTAAAAAATAAGCAAGCCTTTTAAAGGTGCGAGTGTTTTTGCCATTTATATCTTCCGTTCTTTTGTAAAATATGTATATTGTCCCTTTCTTTCAATTTCTGCACCCTCTTAAAATTAAAATATATTTTTCATGATATGAATTTTATTTCTATACATTTTTTTAAAAACTTATTTTAATATTTCTTTTACAATTTAATTTGGCATACAATCTATAACAATGTTTCGGTTATTTTATTGGAATTCAAATTAATTCTATTTCCTCTTCAAATTATTCAGATGCGTGCTTTTGTCAAAATTAAGACTAAGAAAAAATTTTTATTTTCTTTGTGCCTTAACTACGAAATAGAAAATTTATTTCTACTTTCCTTTCGTAGAATCTACAATATTTAATTTGTGCGCATTGTAATTTGTAGCACACTACTTACATTTAATCGATATTTTCATTTTTTTTTCATTAAGGGGTAGTTTTGAATAAATTATTTATTTATTAATAGTTTTACAATCAAGGAAACCAGCATTCCATTCGGATAAAATAGTCGCTGAAATTGGTCAGACTAATACAGCACTTTCTTTTACTGGGATAAGTTATAGCTAATTTAAGTAGAGAGATTGAAATGACCAAATTATTAGTATTAAAAAATGAAATGTTGCTATCAAACAGGACTACAAAAATAACGCTTTCACGTTTCAGTTCATAAAAAGGCGAATTCTTATTCGTTTTCAGTTTTTAAAAAGTTGTCGAATTTTCTAGATTTTTCCAGCTTACATTTTTTCTGAATATTTTGTACGAGAAAAGTTTTTCATTTGATAAATATTTTTTTATAAGAAATAGTTTATTCACTCAAATACATTTATAAAAGAACGATATTTCTTAGAAAAACAGTGATTGTCCCCAATCGCAACTTTGTCATAACAGAGTTATTTTTCATTTGTGCGTAACAAAAGAAGTAACGGTGTATATTTATCAAGTTAAATAAAAGCCCCCATTCTTAAAAACATATGTCCTGTCCCAGTCTTGAATGAAAAAGTAGCGAGACCAAATGAAATATAAAAACTTGCGTAAAATTCCGAAGATGTGTTGCAACAAGAACAATAAATTTATTTCCCCCAGTTTTTTTGTGTTATAACCGTAAACAGGGACAACAAAAGAGAAAAGACCCCTTGCTCCCGCGAAATTACGTTCGTATCCGAGAAACGGCGAGACCAGTAATGATATCAAATCACATTTCGAACTCCAAAGAAAAGGAACGGCGAGGAAAGAAAAAAAATAATAAAGCATTTTTTGGAGTAAAAGTTTTTGCGTCTGTTGCTCGAAAAGAGAGAGAAAGAAAGAAAAAAAAACTAAAATAATACCATATAGTGCAGTGACGTTACATTCTTTTCTGAAAAGTTGATGATATTGCAGTTGTTTTTTATTCCGTTCTGTTCTTTTTTTGACATTTTAATCTAGTTCCCTGGGAGTTTGGTTTTTATTGCCGGTTTAAGAAACTCGAAAAATTGTTTAGGTATATAAATCGTAACCTAATTTTACCTTGCACACGGTTTGGAGTTAAGAGAAAAAGATGAAGACGTCAAACTAGATGCTGGAATTATTTTTCAACCTTTTCCAATTTTTTAGTTCGGAATATTTGTGTCTAGCAGAGAAAATACTGCTTTCTTTCCCCTTTACTATATAATTAAGGTGTGTCGAACATAAAAAATATTACCGTATGTTTATTATTTTATTTATTGATATTATTTAGGGTTATTAAATTCAAATTCTTAGTATTACATACTCTTTTTAGTCTTTCGTGTTTGTAAAGTTGATGCTTTATAGTCGGTTTTCCATGAATCCTTTCATCCTTTTTGATGAACTCGATTTCTAGAATTCAATGTAGTCGTGCAGCACAATATTATAACAATACCTACAATTGTAATCGTCTTATATACCTAAACAAATATATAATACTACTGTGTTTACAATAGTAGAAGTAGTATTACAACAATACTAGTATTGTACAATTGTACAACAATACAATAATAGTATTTTGTATACTATTAGTAATAATAGAAGTAGTGCAATATATATGGTAATAATACAATATTTTAATGTTGTCCGTAATTTATTATCAGTTAATTGTTTAATGTATATTTAATTTTAATTACATATAAAAGTATTATTTGAAATAGAATTTCAATAAAATTCATGAAATTTTTTTTAGTATTTGTAATTAATGTTTTAAATTATATTAAAGATCAGAAAATAGAAATTAACAGAAATGAGAAAATTTTTGAAAGCATAATTCTATTTGAATACTAAATGTAGAAAATATATTATTTGAATCAGAGACCTGGAGATAAAATTGCCATTACCACTTCAAATTTATATTGAAATATATAATCCAATTCTTGAATTCGAATATATTAGCTCTCTGAACATATTTATTTGACCTTAATGTTTTTGCACGTCTTGTATTTCTTTTAAACCTATCATCCATTTAGTTTAGTAATGAAGAAGTTTATTTATGAAGAAACATGAGTGCCATTTCGAAAGGAAAATTTGGATGACTTTTGTGAAAAGTGTGTCAGCTTCTTTTTATGTCAGCCATAGTCTGACATTGAGAAACTGACGAATAGTGATGTAAGCGCGGCTTAGGTTATATCTAAAACAGAAAGCAGCAGTAAAAATTTGAGAAGTTCATCACTACTCACATTTTTACTACTCAACTAACTAGTTATTGTTACTAAATAAAGGGTGTCCATTTTACTTTTCCGTGTACGATATATACAGAAGTACTAATATCGTCAGAAACTTCGAACTCGAAATTTTGACGAATTTCTACGTTCCAGACCTCCCATTATTCAAAAAACACATTTTTGAAAAATATTTGTCTGTCTATGATAAAAATAAGTTTAAAAAAAGTGCTTAGAGTTAGATTTGCGAAATTTGATATATTGTCTTTACACCAAATTTACAGATTGCTATCAAATTTAAGCAGAATCCTTTCAGATGTACTTTATCTCTCCTGGGGGTCGCGGTGGCCTGGTGGTAAGGCATCGGTTTCGGAACCGGAGGGGTTCGGGTTCAAGACCCGATTCCGCCGATGAATTTATCGTATTGTTACAGAAAAAGGCATACTCATTTTCTTCACTCTACTGCGAAGCACAAAATACTCATGTGCAGAATTCAGAAAAATAAAATCTGAACAAACGTGTTGTTCACGTCTTTTCATATAATCCAACATTTTATGCTGGGAATAGAAATATAACTCCTTCTTTAGGGAAACTGCGAGGAAATTTCGAAGAGACTGTTGGTTTGAATTCAATTTTTATTGCAACATTATTTGATAGAATTTCTTAACCCCTTAACTGTTTTATTTTCTTTACTATCTAATAAGATGACACCTTCTATTTTGGGAATATTTTCTTATTTTGATTCAAATGGAAATCCATTGAATACTTGACTTATCTGTGCATTCGAGGTAATTTCAATATTGAATTATAATAGTCAAGAATGGTTTATTTTTTGCTTACAACTATCAAAATTCGATAAATCAATGCACGTATGGCAGTCGGACATACCAGTTAAACGGTTAAAGCTGCTACAAACATTACACTTCAAAAACCTCTATACAGTGTTTGTTACATTTTAATTTATTAAATTACTACTGCTTTTAAAATTGCTTTAAAGTCTTCAATTTTTGAAGTCATTAGGTTCAAAGAAGTTAATTAAAATTTCATCATTTCTAAATCTCATCTAATCATCTTGAAGTTTATAAAATTCTCACTTTATTGAGCGAATTCAATTTTATTCCCGTCATTTTCAAAATGCACTTGGAAGTTAATTACTTTGAACATCACTTTGATTAATTGGCTATTTTAAAATAACATGAAAGAAGTAAAAAAGCACTTAATGCCTTGGGAATATTGACTGAGAGCATTTTTTTTATCCTGGTAATCTTTCCTTCTTAGCTAAATTTTTATTTTTTGGGTAAATGAAAGTAAATCTAATGAAACATATATTTCGTGAAAACAAAATATTTCGTAATAGCTATTAATTTTTCTACGCCTATCGACGCTTTTTCTTCATCTTTCATTTAAGGCAAATTTAGTATTGCTCTTAATGTGTAGATGCTTTTTATTATAATGCATAATTAAATTCGGATTGCCTTGGGGAAAAATATTTACTTTTAAATATTTTATCTCAGTAATTAAACATAACTTTTTTTAAAAGGAGTGTTTTTTAACAACAATTTCCAAAGATGGAATATTAAAATTTATAATTGAGAATGAAATGAAGGAAATATCAAATGTCACCATCTTTCTTAGCTTTGAATATTTGAAATTGTTTACTTTTAGGAATATTATTTGGTAATTAAACATATCCATTTTTAAACGGAGTGTTTTCCAACAATCATTTTTATAGATGGGATATTTAAATCTATAATTGAGAATGAAATGAATGAAATATCAGATGTCATCCTCTCAGTTTTGAATATTTGACATTAAACTGTTTACTTTTACATATTTTATCTTGGTAATTAAAAAAATTTTTTCAGACAAAATGTTGTAAACAATAATTAGGAAATGTAGGAAATTTTAAAAAAATCTAACTGAGAATGAAATTTATTAAATATCAAATGTCACCCTCTCTGCAAATTTTGAATATTTGACATTAAATTTCCTATTCAGTTTATATCGCAGAAAAATTTTAATTTTTAATATTTTTTTTCGCTCCAATGAATTTTAAATATCAAACAAATGAATATAAAAACTTATGTTAAGTTAATGTATAATAACTCATTTTAATTCGTTCATATGCAAAATATACAAAAGAAAGTATTGCAAGTATTTCACAATCCATGAATTATGTGTATTTTTCGTCCGTCAATCGCTTGGGTATTGAGCACGATAATTCAAGAACGCTTTCAGCAAGATAGATGAAATTTGGTATGTAGACTTAACTCCAAATCTCTGATGTCTACCAAATTTCGGATGAAATCATTTTTTAAGTCTGGTTATCCGAAAACAAATGAACATGATAATTAAAGTACGTAAAGAGTTAAATGGATAAATTTCATGCACAGATTTACCATTAAAAGTGTAGATACATATCAAATTTTAAGCCAAATCCGCCAAGTGATAGGCTGTCTGTTGGTCTTCATTTTCGATTGCATATAAACGTGTTACAGGAAAAAAGTAGCGACATCGGTAAATGAAATTACAGTGTAGATCCTTCGGCAATTTGGTTGTAGCGAGGACCGAACTCTCACCGTTTGGGTTCATAACCGAGTAACAAGACCACAATACAAAAGTAATTACACATGTCTCGTAGCTGTTACCTGGCTTATATAGCTTCATCACATTACTCCCCCTCCAGTGAGTCGAATGACATTTTGTCCTGTACTTTTCTGTTTTTTAGTGGCGATATTGGCTGTTGCATTTTACACATTTTTATTGGCTGATTATTTATCAGTTTCGATTTTTTTTATTTAATGGCTGATTATTGATCAGCTTGATTTTTTTTCCTTCGGGTAGAGGGCGCCAAACAGCTGTACGAAGATAGCGTATTTTTCGTCATCGGGTCACCAATGTAGCTATTGGCGATAGGCAAGGCCGAACTCGCAACCTTTGGGTTCGTAGCCGAGTAACAAGACCACAAGACAAAAGTAATTACTCATGTCTCGTAGCTGTTATCTGGCTTATAAAGCTTCACCACAATCCTTATCAGATTTTGAATTCATTCTTTGAAATGTTTGACCGTCTGTCCTTTCGCATGTATTGCACTTGATCATTCAAAAATCTAACAGTTTAAATAAATGAAATTTGGCATGTGCTCTTTTATTTGAAATTATGTTTTGTATCGAGTTTTGATTTCAATCAGTCGAAGAAAAAAAAAACAACGAAAATTCATCTTTCTTTACTATGCTATAAAGCACAAAACAGTCATATGCCAACTGACGTTAATATATGAGCTCTTGTGGCACTGATTGTCTTGTTCAATTTATACATTTATCATGCAGAAGAGACAACATATTTAGTAGAATTTATGCGTGAATGTTTGGGGCAGACCACTGTCATTTTTTATCATGTGAGAACATGATGTTGGTTTGTTTTGAGGTTTTTGAAGCCTCAAAATGAGTAGGCAACAAATTGTTGAAGCCTCAAAATGGGGAGGCAACAAAGTGGCGATTTATCGCTTTTGAGGCATCCATTTTTCGATTTTAGGATTATTAGAAAATAATGCAGAACATTGTCACATTTGGCGATTTATCGCCAATTAATTACAACTTGATTTCCAAATTATTCATTCTCGGAATTCTTACGAATTGTCTTAATTAAGTCATTAACCAGTTTAAATTGGTTCGAAATAATCACGAGATTGTCAGATTACGCATGCGTCAATATTTAGAAAAACAATGTTTTTTTTTTTTTCTCTCAAAATCGGTTGAGCTGTAAACTTTGTTTGCCATATATATATATATATATATATATATATATATATATATAGAGAGAGAGAGAGAGAGAGAGAGAGAGAGAGAGAGAGAGGGAAACCGATAGAGAAGTCTCATGACTGGTTAATGACTTAAATTAATTAAAACAAATAATGACTTAAAAATAATAATGTTCTTATATGATAATTTGAAATTTGCGATCGTAGATTTCATTTTTTTATCTTTTACTTCATCTTTTTTAGCTCTTATTTTAAACTTGTGTCTTTGTTTATGTTGTTTACCCATAAATACGATAACACATAAATGGAACAATTTGAACCACCGTCCTTTTTACTTTCTCGTATATGAAGTATAGAGAAATTATTGTAATTGGAACGCGAGATTTTGAAGAATCTTCACATTTCAGACCTTCACAAGCTCGAAAAGCCCGTTTTCAAAAAAATATCGTCTGTCTGTGACAAAGATAATTCAAAAACGCTTTGAGTCAGACTTATGAAATTCGGCGCACAGTCTTTGCACCAAATTTATAGATTTCTATTAAATTTGAGCAAAATTCGTTCAGAGAGAGTCCGTCTGTCTGAGTGTTCGAATATAAGTTAACACGCATAACTACAAAGAGACTTGAATAAATTTAGTACACACATTTAACATTTATAGTGAAGACATCTATTAAATTTTGAGCTAAATTCAATGATGAGGTTGTCCGTCTGTTTTCTGTGCTTTCAGAAACATATAAACACGATAATTCACAAACACAATGACTTAAAAACATCAAATTTGGCTTGGGATTGTGTGACTCATTGTAATTTTATGCCGAATATTGATTTCAGTAGGTTGTAAAAGCGCTTCTAAAATACATATTCGATTTTCGGATAGTGTTTACTGTATACTGGGTATTAATCGCCAAAAATTCGCCAAGTATCACACGATAGATTCAGTAAAAAATTCTGAATTCGCCAAGTATCACACGATGGAATCAGTAAAATATGCTGAATTCGCCAAGTATCACACAATACATTCAGTAAAAAATGCTGAATTCGCCAAGTATCACACGATAGATTCAGTAAAAATTCTGAATTCACCAAGTATCACACGATAGATTCAGTAAAAAATGCTGAATTCGCCAAGTATCACACAATGGATTCAGTAAAAAATGCTAAATTCGCCAAGTATCACACGATGGATTCAGTAAAATATGCTGAATTCGCCAAGTATCACACGATGGATTCAGTAAAAATTCTGAATTCGCCAAGTATCACACGATAGATTCAGTAAAAATGCTGAATTCGCGCTACAAGTTAATATTCCTCACCTCGTTTTACTAGAGAAAATTTTGAAAAAACTAATCTCTCTGGTTGAAAAAAAAAATACCCACACATTTTTTTAAAATTAAGGTTTCTTGTATTCTAAACAGTTTTCTTTCTAAAGCCGCTTGAATTTTATTTCAGATTCTTTTGACAATTCTTTTTTTTTTAATTTTTATATAGTTTACAGTTTAATGTTTTTTTGCATCTAAATGCTCATTTCAGCGAGCATTCCTTTTCCGAATACAATTTACTTTTAGCTAATATGTATTTCTTTCGTAACTATTTTCTCAATATATTTAATGCAAAAATTCAATAATATGAGCACTTTATAGATTTTTTTTTTCAAAATCTTCATTTCGAACATCTTCGCTTTCCTAAGTCAATTAAAATCCTGATACAAAAATCAAGCAAACATAAAATTATTTTCCGAAATTTGTAAATAAATTAAAGGCATATAATTATATTAAAATGGGATTAATTTTTACTGAGATAGAAAAGAGGCTCATTTAGGCTCAAGAAAATTCCATTTCATTTGCATTTAATCATACGAATAAACTGCTTTTAAAGATCTTGACAAGGCGCACATCGTCAGAGAAACACCCTTTATAACCGCCGCTTTCCCAATTATTCCCCTATAAACGAAGTCCTCCAAGCTCTCCCGCTCTAACAGAAAAACTTTAAGCTTGCATAAAAGATTACTTCCCCGTCTTGCACAGTACAAAGTGGAGTGGTTTTAAACTCTCGTTAATTTCGTTCCACTTTCGCCCTCCATCTAGCGGCATTTTTTGTTCCTTTATTATTGTTATTATTGTTGGTGGTGTGCGCCCTTATTTTTCAGAGCGATCTTTTCCGCAAGAAAACGCGTCATTAATTAAATTTGCGGCGCCAAACGTTTCATGTCGAGTTTCGTTATTAGATGTCTCCTTTCCGGTCTTCAATGGAATAATAATAAATATAATGTGGGCGTGTGATAATAAATATAATGAGTACACGAAGAACAAAGAGGTTTCCTTTTATCCGCGTATAAAAACTTTCTTGTCAGAATGGGGGTTTATACCGAAACAAACGCGTTTATAATTGTGGTATATCATTTAATTAAAACTTTACAAAAGGATTGAGATAAGAGTGAAATGTGAGTAAATATATTAAAATGCAAGAGATCATTGAGATAGAATTATTACATTGAAAAAAATCAGATGTAATTAATTAACATTATTCATTTTTGATCCGATATATTACAATCATATAAAAATACTGGAATTTCTTTAAAGGTGTAGAATTTGACGAAAGAATTATAGAAAGAACTCCGCTCTCGAATTTCTGTGAACATAGATAATTTATTGCGTTTTATACTTATCTAGATTTGTTATGTTTATTGTTTTATGTTATATTATTCTTATTAAATATTTGAAAATAATGGAATATTTATTTTGGATAGCATTTCTTGGAGCAATTCAATCTTAAATTTGATATACTTCTACAATTTTGATGTCTTGACACCCCCCCCCTCCACTTCCTCCATTAAATTTCACTCTTTTAGCTTTATGAAATTTTAAGCTATTATATTCGCATTTATATGAGCAGATTAAAAACAAACAATTATATCCACATTAACATAGGCAGATTCACTACAGTCGATCTATTTATAGAAGTTTTTCATCCAAAATTGGTCTCAAATCTACAAAACTGCAACATTTGGCAACCATAGCACAAAATGGTTGTTTCTGTATCTCTTGAAATTTGATAATTATTTATAACTTAGCGAAACATCATTAACTATCATATAAAATAAAAATTGGAGAAATCCTTTCAGTGATAGGATCTCTGTCATGACAGTTTTTCCATTGAAATTATACAACGTTGAATTATTTTTTAGATTTCTCTCAAAATATCAAATCCGTGTTGGACAAACAGTCATTTATAATATATTGAGGAATCAAATACTGCCAAATAAAATTAAAAGTTTTGGACTCAGCTCAACGGTTGTAGTTGGTGAAACCTGTCATTATTTTTCTGCCATAAAGAATATACAATGAAATTTAAGACTCTTCTCAAACACGGAGTGTATTGGAAGCAAGCGACCGTTCAGGGCATATTTAAATGTTATGAGATTTCATATGAAACAAAAATTAACGAAATCGGATCAGTAGTTGGTACTGGAGAATTGGCACTATGGCTTTCTTTATTATTTTAAATCTACAGATTTTTTAAAAATATGGTCGATTATTTTAACTACTGGATTTATATGCGCTCTCATTTTAGCAGTTTTAAATATACTTTTAATGAACTTTATCGCTGCTATATAGTAGTTAAAAGGAAATTTTAAACATGAACAAAGATGGTAGAATACAGCTTGTAAGAATTTTCATACTATAACATATCCAAGTATTGACTTGAATGTTCATTAAATTTTAAAAAATAGTCATCATTTACAAAATTTACCAATGTGATTATATTTGGGATGAAGTGTTTGATTTTTTTAAAAAAAATGTTTATATTTTTCAAATTTTACATAAATTTTATTGAAAAAACAGCTTTTAAATAAATATATATCAGTTAAAACCCAAAAATGTTTGAAAATATCAATAAAAAATTTAAAAATATTTTTTTATTTATTTTGACTAAAAAAGTTGCAAAGCAAAAAATTCATAACTTAGATATTTATCAAATGATTTGTTCAAAGAAATGTGTTACTTAATCTCTGATAAGATATAAACTATATTTAATCCTGTTTTTAAATACTGGGATTACACTAATTAATAATATGTGAAATTTTTAATTTCGCTTATTATGAAGCATTAAAACAATTCTAAAATCTTTTCAAATGAATGGATTGTTTTTGTACTGTTCAGGAATTTTATATATATTGAGAAATTATTATACCAAATTTAGACAAAAATCTACAGTAGATTTTAATTTAATGAGGTTTTTCATACTAAAATTTTACCAAAGTTTAGTACTTGTGGGGAGAAAGGCGAGTAAAGATGTAAAGTAGCATTAAAACCTAAATCTTGCAAATATAAAAATGTCAGAATCTTGCCAACCCCTCCTCTCCACAAATGGAAGTAATAACAAAATTCTAAAAGTTTTATCAGGAAAGCTTTCATAGAAAAAGATAATAAATATGTAAAAACGTACATCATGCACATATAAAAATGATTGAAACAAATACCGATATTATAAAAAAATAATCTTTTCAACTTATTTATTTATCTTAAATCTGCTCTATAAGATATTTTCCAAAATCTGTTCAACTTAATAAACCATCTTAAATCCGCACTATAAAATATTTTATAGTGCAGATTTAAGATGGTTTTCAACTTAGTTAACTATCTTAAATCCGCACCATAAAATATTTCACAAAATCAACTTTTCAACTCAGTTAACCATCTTAAATCTGCACCATAAAATATTCTCCTGGTTTTGGCATTAGACATCTCTGTGAAATAATGCAGTTTGATTATAATTATGACAAAGAAGAGAAAATTTCCGGTTCTGAGTGAACAGCTAAAGGAATTTCCTTCCAGCTTGTTAAGGAGTGACATGTCAGAGTCTGAAAGCAACCTTATTTACTAAAGCAAACATTCCTGTAATTGCGCGCTCGTTTAATTAAATCCGCTACAAATGAATAACCTCAGTTGAAATAATAGTGTGAATTGCTAGAATGTAACGGATGGAATACAAAGAAATGATTGCGATGTATTAAATACTTATACTTCGTTTCAAATTCCAGATATAAACTGTTGAAAATATAGAAAACTAGCTTTTAACCGCGACTTCGTACGCGTGGAAATAGATTGGAATTTATAGTATCAATGGCTTTATCTTTTGTTACTTCTGTGTATGCCTGAATTTGTAAGCCAATTGGGGCAACACAAATGTATGAATTTTCTACGCTAGTTGGGGTAACACAATATAGATTATAAATTTTTAATTTCCTTTATTCTGTTTTATTTTAATTCAAAAGTACTTCAAAATGAATCCGAAAGATCGATTCATTCACCATGTTTAATTTTAAATGTATCGAACACTAAGAAAATAAACAGAATCGTTTGAAATAATAATCAAAATCATGTTAAGCCTAATCTCATTGGTGTGGGGGAAAAAACCATGAAACTTTACTTATTTGACGATTTTGGGCGGGAAAGTTAGTTTTTAATTAATAAATAACTAACCACTCAATGAAACGGAGTAAATAGTAGCCTATGTCCTATTCCAGACTATAATCTACCTCTGTGCTAAATTTCCTCCAATTCTGTTCTGCCGTTCTGGCGTGATTGGCTAACAAACATCCATCCAAACTTTCACATTTATAATAGTAGTATAGATTTTAGAATAAAAAATAATGGTGGAATATGGAGGATTTTAATATTATGATATTTTACCTTTTGGCATATTTTCTGATTTCTTGTGCATGATGTGTTATTCATTACTTAACATTGAAATTGGCTGAGAGTTAGGCCAAAAATTGTTAAATTTGATAATATCGTTAAATTTTGTTTTGTAAAGAATTGTAGAAAGGTTATAAAAATGTTAATTATTTTTTAATTAAATGAAAATTAATCGAAAGTTAATATCTTTCCTTAAAAACTTCAAACCATGTAATTCATACAAAAGAATTTGCAAACGGCTTTAAAATTCAAAATATTAACTTTTCAGTCACACCAATTTAATTTTTGTGAGATCTTTAATTTCACAACATTAATTTAATGACATCAATTTTAAAACGTAATAGTATTCTTTACTATTCTGAGAAATATTATTTGTTTTATTTATTTAGTATTTTATAGTTTCAAAATTTTTTTCTCTCCCGTCCATTTGTTAATGTTAATTTTTTTTTAAATAATCAATTTCTTTAGATCACAAAGTAGAATCTTCATTTTCAATTTTATCAACAACATGGAGTTTTCAGGCTAGCGTTGATACTATAAATTAAATGATGTGAAAATTCTTACATGTGGGATACAATGGTTAACTGAATCACACTGATACAAGTTGGAAAAATCTACATTAAAAAAAAATCTGGAAAGCAATTCGAAATTTAAGAAGAATTTTTAGCCATACAATTTTAATTAGAAGCAAATAAATGAAACCAATATTGTTATTAATAAAATTCAAGTAATTTTAAACTGATACGAAATCTTTAGTTGTACAGCCTGACAAAAAGGAATATTCAGTATTCGATATTCATTTAGACTTTGCATGAATTCAAAATAATTCCATGCATTTAAGTTTGGGATAAAATTTATGGAAATGCTTTTCTTTTTAAATTTTTTGTGCAAAATAGTTTGAAAAAATATAAAAAAATAATGTATAATTTAAAATTAAAAAAAAAAAAACGTTGAAAAATGAAAGAAATTTGATTTGGTTTTCTTAAAATTTTATAAAGCAAACACTTTCTTATTCAGAAGTTCATCAAGTGATTTATTCAATGTTTTACAGATATCTTAAAAAATATGTTACTTTGTTTCTAAAGTAAGAAATAAACTGTGTATCTTTATTTGAATATTAAGATCCGATTGATAAACAATTTGAAATTTTCAATTTTTTTCCCCTATTACAAAATATTAAAACAATAGTAATAATTTTTTTAGATAAAAGATTTTCTTACTCTGTATTTGAAGAACTGTAGAACGCATTGAGGAATTACAGTACCACATTTGACAAAAATCATGCCTTAAATTTTAATTTATCAATTTTTTCGTAAAAAAAAAAATACGAACATCTAGAATTTGAGAAAATCGACTTTTAAATTGTAAAATGACATTAAAAAGCAGTTATGCAATCAAAAATGATTATATTTTTCCAAAAAATAAAACAAAATTCTAACTTTTTTTTTTCTTTTTCTTTCAAAAAAAATTCTTTTTGAAATTAAGAATATAGAATAAAAAAGAAATTCGCTGTTTTCGCCAAAAATCGATTTTTTAATGTTAATCTCCTTCTTTAAGAACGAACAAATACGCCTTTTTCCGCTAAAATCTAATGTTACTCGTAGTAGAATTATTGCAAAAATACCTAAAGTTTGAACAACTACAAAACCTGACTTTTTGTATATTTGCATATATATTAGTCGAAAAAATTCCTGCTTGCTCTAACCGAGGTGAACCATCATTTACCTGTTCGGTCTGTAAAAGTTGTTTCACCGCTGTAGAAGAGTTTTAGTTGGAAAGTTATGAGTTTTTTTCACAATATGATACTGGCCGTTTCAAACAATTTTATTCCATAGGGATGAATACTTACATATCCTGTATAAAAATCTACAATTCTTATATGATTTCGATGAAATTTGAGATATACATGCTTTTCAAAAAAGAGAAAGATAAAGATCATTATGAAGTTGACAAAGTCACAAAAGAGATAATTAAAAATTACGAACGCTTTTCAGTATATATTTGTATGTTCTATGATATATAGCATTTTAAAGATATGAAATTGTATTTCAAATGTTGACATTTTTTTAAAAAATGATTTTTAACGCTATTTTTCTACAATATATTTTATTATTGAAGTGAAACTACTTTTACGCTTTTAATCTAAGAATTAATCGCGTGATTTCTTCCTTTATTAAAATAAAGAAAGTATCACTTTTATATCTGTAAGTTAATTTAAGGAATAAAAATTAATGTTTCAATATTTCTAAAGTTGGAAGATATGTGAATTGAACAGTTAAATTTCTGATAGTTAATATGAAGTCATGGGACTTGACTCCATTAGGAAGGTTCATTTACACAATAAATAACGTAAGTACAACTATAATAACATAAATCTAATATATATATATATATATATATATATATATATATATATATATATATATATATATATATATATATATATATATATATATATATATTACAATCAGATGATTTAAATATTTTTAGAAAAAAGCATGTACATTCAAATTAGGCATAAAATATTTAATAAGAATAAAACACCATCAATATTCCAGCTGAACCAAAGACAGCAAGATTTTAATATAAATTGAAAATTACTCTTTATATCCGCGATTTTTTTTTTTCATTTTAAAGAGCATATTTGTATACATAAAGTTTTAAAATTTGATTTTTTTTTGTCTGAATAAAAGTTGGTGTCCGTACCGGTGATTTTAAAGATTTCAGATTTTTTTTTATTTTAAATTTGTTTTTAAACTAAATGAAGTTAAATTAACAAAAAGAAATCCAAAACATTTTAGAAAATATTTCATTCAATGTCTCTATAAAAATAAACTCATTTCTCAGATTTAAAATTCAATGTTTTTCTCTAAATAAAATATTCATGAAAAAGGAACTCAACATTTATTCATACAGTAACATGAAAGCATTGTTTTCCATAAATCGATCATTTGGTGTTTTATTTTTAAATCTTTTTTCAACATTTAAACAGCGCGTGCCAAAATGATTGTTTTTATTTTTAAAAAAGAGCAAAAATATCAATTGGGCTATAGAAGAGTTTCAGTTATTTTTGACTTTTATAAACAAATGAAAATAAACAGATAAGCGAAATAAATCCAAAACATTTTACAAAGGTTTCTTTCAATGTTTTGGTTTAAAAAAAAGGCAAATCCTGTGAACATAAAATTTAAAGCTTTAGATAAATAAAAATCGTACAAAAGATTTCAACGGCTAGCATTTATTCACATAGAAACGTGAACAAGAATTGTTTGCCATAAACTCGATCGTTTGGTGTTTTATTTTTAAACTGTTTGCAATATTGATCTCAAATGGAGCGTGCCAAAATGCTTGTTTTTTTCCCTAAGAATTCGACCAAAAAATATTTATTTGGCTATTTAATGAAAGGAAAAGCCCTTTAATTTACGTATTGGATGTTGTTGTCAGTCAATATATGTTATTTATTTTATGTGAGGTTAATATTCATCATTTAGAATATTCTTATGTTGTGCCTATCTCTATTAAAATTATTATTAGAAGGCCGTTCATCAAATGTGAATGTTATTTGCTAGTCAGATTTCATGAAATTCAACAATGTGTGGTAAATACATCAAATACGATTGACGTTGATGGTATGAAAAAATAAATTAATGCAATAATAAAAATATATACTATGAATATTTACTTTTCAGTTTTATTCTCTACAAATAAAACATTATCATAAAGAAAATTATTTTTTTCTATCAGTTTTATTTATTTCATAGTTTTTTTTCAATCTTCCGCTTGATTAATATTATAATACTTTTAGATTGCAGTACTATTTGTAAATAATGACATATGTGATTGAAATTCGTATGAAACTTTCTATAAGGCATACCTTGGAATTACAATTAATAAATTTAGTGAACATTTATTTTTGTGTTATAGTTTCTCACCAGGAAATGTTTAATAAAAATTGTAATTACATTTGTCATTCTAAAAATTAATTGAAATTTCAACGGATTTTTTTTTCAAAAAGTAATCAGAATATTATATAAAAACTCCAGTTCCACAATCTTAATTACAAATTATTTATTCAATATTGTGACAATTAATCTTAACATTTTTTTTTAAATTTTTATTTTAAAAAAATTAATTTAAATTTTAAATTTATTTATTTTAAATTTTATCAATGTGATTTTATGAATTCAATTATTAAGTTGAGTGAATGGCTGGTCTTCGAAGGTGGCCAATTTAAACTATTTTTTTTAATTTAACCATTTAAAAATATTTTTCTAAAAATTGTAGAGATTGAAGAAAGGGAGAATGGTACATTTCTTAATGATGAATAAAGAATATCATTGCATTGATATAAAATAATTTTATAGTCTAAAAATGATATTATTTTTATAGTCTAAAAATATTATTTTTATAGTCTAAAACTGATATAAAATGATAGTGAATGTCGGCGCTGCCGAGCTTTTTTTAACTCTTATTTCTCATCAGAAAAATTAATAAGGCAAAGACTGCCCTTCTAGTAAATAAAGGTAAACGAAAATAATTGGCATGACACCATATTTAAATTTTTTGATAACATTTAATTGACGTAGGACGAAACATAACATATAAGAACACTATTACAAAATTTAGTACGTTAACATCATAGAACTTTCCAACATCCAACTCTCTCCTCTCTCGGCCGCGTCTCTCCCGCCGTCCTTATTTCTCCACACTCTTCCCTTCAGTTCGTTTTCTGGTTCTAATCATCCGCAGCGCCCTCACACGCCGCCCCTAAGAGAAAAACTGGTCTTCAAACGGCAAAAGTTTTTCTCTGATTCCTTTGGACAAAGTTAATAACATATAAGGAAAAATAACTAAACTAAATAAGAACATCTCATCCACATATTGAAATAACAATGAAAGCTCCGAATATATATATATATAAAAAATAATTAAACGAAATATGAACATAGCATACATATCTATATCTATACTTATAATAAAGCTCAATGTGTGTGTGTGTGTGTGTGTTGGCGCTCTACAGGCCAGACCGTTTGACATACAGCTATCAAATTTGGTACATATATACCTTAGAGGTCGGGAATGTGCACCTGGGGTCCCTTTTTTTGAAATTTTAATTAGAATTTTAATTATTAATTAAAAACTAACTTTCCCGCCAAAAAAATCTTTCATTTTCCCCACCGCCAACTTTTCCGCCAAAAAAATCTTCCATTTTCGCCATCGCCAAATGAGTAAGGCTTCCGGGGTTTTTTTCTCCCAACAGTAATGAGGCTAGGGTTAGTATTTTTCGGCGGATTATTTCAAACGATTCTGTTTATTTTCTTAATGTTTGATGCATTTAAAATTAAACATTGTTAATTAATCGATCCTTCAGATTCATTCTGAAGAACTTTTGAATAAAAATAAAACAGAATAAAGGAAATTAAAAATTTCTAATCCGCATAGCGTTACCCCAACTGGCGTAGAAAAAAAATCACGTATATGCGTTACGTAACTGGCGTTGAAAATTCACGCATGCGCTTTGTGTTCTGAATTTCGCATTGTGTTGACGAATTATTATCAACCGATGCGGACTGGATTTAAATTTTTTTTAGGTTCGTTGCATGTTTTTGTAATTAAAATGTATTTATGTTAGTTATATATTTTTTGTATATGCTTATAGTTTTAAGTGCATCGTTTTTTAAGTAGTTTTTTTAAAACCTGTTTTAAACCGTCTATTTTAAACGATTCGTTTCATTTTCTTAGTGTTTGATGCATTTAAAAGTAAACATTGTTAATGAATCGATCTGCTCATGATGAATCTAAGAAAATTTTGTTGACAAATTCTTGAGATAATACGTAAATTGAAAAGGATATTCTTTAGTGCCCATAAAGTTTAAACGCTGAGTGACTCTATTTTCATTAATCAGATTATAAAAAAATTCTTTGTTTCAGTAAAAAATATTATTATATTAATTGCAGATTAATTCTTTCCACTTTAATTTAAAACATAAATTCTACGGGTGTTAACAGAAAATTAGAGAGATACATATTACGTTATGACTGAAGGCCTTTATAATATTATGAGTGAATTATATGACTATCAAAATTTGAAGTTTTAAAATATTTTGATGAAGAAGCTATTAAAGTAGGAATTGCATAAAATATTTAAATATAAAATTTTAACGAGCATTAAGATTGGCGAACCGGTTGGTCGACAAATTCTTGAGATATTACATAAATTAAGAAAGATATTTTTTAGTTCCCATAAGGTTTAAATGCTCAGTGACTCTGTTTTCGTTAATCATGTTATTAAAAAAATTAACATTTATTGACGAACACGAAAACACTGATATTCACCGTTACTCTGATTAGATATTATAAAATCTGAATAGATAAACATAAACGTGTAAACAGCTGTGCGCCGGTTTCTATGGCAACACAGCTGGAAAAGGAAAAGAAGTTTCCGAAGAAAATTCACGCATGCGCATTGTTCTGATTGTTGTCATGACAACCACTTGCAACAGACGATTTAAATTATTTTTAGGTGAGTTACATGCTTTTGTAAGTAAATTGTATTTATGTTAGTTATATATTTTTTGTATATGCTTATAGTTTTAAGTACATCGTTTTTAAGTAGTTTTTTTTAAACCTGTTTTCAATGATTTAAATTATTTTTAGGTTAGTTGCATGCTTTTGTAATTAAATTGTATTTATGTTAGTTATATATTTTTTTGTATATGCTTATAGTTTTAATTACATCGGTTTTTAAGTAGTTTTTTTAAACCTGTTTTAGACCGATTATTTTAAACGATTCATTTTATTTTCTTAGTGTTTGATGCATTTAAAAGTAAACATTGTTCATTAATCGATCTGTTCATGATGAATCTGCGAAAATTTTGTTGACAAATTCTTGAGATATTACATAAATTAAGAAAGATATTCTTTAGTGCCCATAAAGTTTAAACGCTCAGTGACTCTATTATCAGTAATCATATTATTAAAAAAAATGCTTTGTTTCAGTAAAAAATATTATTATATTAATTGCAGATGAATCATTTGCACTTTAATTTAAAGCATAAATTCTACGAGGGGTAACAGAAAATTAGAGAGATACATATCACGTTATGACTGAAGGCCTTTATAATATTATGAGTGAATTATATGACTATCAAAATTTGAAGTTTTAAAATATTTTGCTGAAGAATCTATTAAAGTTGGAATTGCATAAAATATTTAATTATTAAAATTTTAACGAACATTAAGATTGGCGAACCGGCTGGTCGCCAAAGGCGGCTAGTATTAAATAAAAATGAATACATATATTGAAAATAATTAAACACAATAAGAATATAGCGTACATATGTTGAAATAAAAACTGAACAAAACATACATTAACACAATAGATATTGAGAACTAATTTTAACAAGAAAAAGAACTAATGTTTAGTTTGTAGACGAGATAAAGCATCAGCGTCTTTGTTTAAGATTCCAGGACGATGAGTAATTTTGTAACTCCATCGTTGCAAAGCCAATGCCCACCTAGTTAATTCAGGGCTTTTTGGAGTTTTTTCAATTAAGTATTTCAATGGATTATGATCAGTTACGATTTCTACCGTAGTTCCATGCAACCATTTATCAAATTTTTTAAATCCAAACAAAATAGCATAAGCTTCCTTTTCAATAGTTGACCAATTTTTTTGAGTTTTGTTAAATTTTTGGCTTACAAATGCGATGGGTTTATAATTTCCCTTTCCATCTTTTTGGGTTAGACAACAACCAACTGCATAGTCAGAAGCGTCTGAGTGAATTTCGAAAGGTTTACCAAAATCAGGGGCATTTAACGCTGTCGCCTCACATAAAGCTTTCTTCAATCTAAAAAACGATTCTTCTTCGCGTTTTCCCCAATTTACATCTCCTGATTTTTCCCTTTGGTTAGTTCAGTTAGAGGAGTTGCAATTTCCGCATAATTAGGAATATATGATCGATAAAAACCATTAGTCCTAACACAGATCTTACTTCCTTTTTCGTCTTTGGCCTTTCTAGTCGCTTTATTGCCGCAATTTTTTCCTCGTCTGTTTACCTCCTCCTATCTTATGGCCTAAAAATTGTAGTTCTCGGGCCGCGAAAGTGCATTTTTTAAATTTTACAGAAAACCCTGTCTTTTCTAATTCCTGCAATACCTTTCTCAGATGAATTAAATGTTCGCTCCATGTTTTGGAGTACACTATTATATCGTCAATGTAAGCTTGAGCATAACTAGAATGGTTTCGAAGAACACAATTCATTATTTTTTGGAATGTACCCGATGCTCCCGACAGACCAAAAGGCATAACCTTCCACTGATATACTCCGTTATGAGTAGAAAATGCTGTTAAAATTTTGTTCTCATCATTCATTTTAATTTGTTAATATCCCTTTAGCAAATCTAGGCAAGATAACCACTGAGCCATCCCCGCAGTAAAAACTAATTCTTGTGTATCTTTCATGGGGTAATTAGGAACTTTTGTTACAGCATTAAGAGCTCTATAGTCAATACACATTCGAATGGATGCGTCCTTCTTTGCCACACATACTATAGGATATGTAATGTCTGCATTCGAAGGTTCAATCAAGTGTAAGTCCAACAGTTCTTTCACTTGTCTGTCCACCTCTGCTCTATAAGACATTGGAACACTGTAGGAATGCGGTTTCCGTCTAGTAATATTGGGCAAAAGTTCAATCACGTGCTCCCCGATTGCAACTGGTTGCACTGGTCTTTTGAATAAGGGTTCAAATTCTTTTAATAATTTCTCCAATTCTGTTTGCTGCGTAGTTGATAAGTCAGGTGAGGCTACGGATTTTACTTCCTGCCAAAAGGAGTCTTCTTTCAATGGAGTATTTTCGATGTCACCAAATTCTTCTTCCCCTTCAAATATGACGTTCACCCTTCCGGAGCTAGCAATAAATTCTCTCATTTTATTTTGATGCACATGCCTCAGACTACCATCAGGCATCTTCACTAAAAATGAATGTTCATTCTTTCGTGATTCGATGGTACATGGACCTTGCCATCTAGCTAAAAGCTTGTTTCTAGAATCAGGTAATAGAACAATTACCTTGTCTCCTGGATTAAAGACTTTCTTCGTAGATCTCAAATTGTAATAACGAGCCATTCTTTCTTGCTGTACTGTTGAAATCAATTTTGCTTTCTCAGCTGCGTCTTCTAGCTGCTTCTTAAGCTTTTCCATGTAAAGAGGTACTGGAGTAGTATCCAACTGCAAACCCTCTTCATCTGCCACCCAAGTGTTCCTCAGAATAGATAAGGGTCCTTCTGGTTTTCGTCCATATAACAACTGAAAAGGTGCTACGCCGGTCGTGCTGTTGGGGACTTCTCGATAGGCCCACAAAATGAATGGTATTTTTGTATGCCATGTACGTGGCTCTTCCAAAATGACATGATGTAGCATGTGCTTTAACGTCTGATTAAATCTTTCTACCAGTCCATTCGACTCTGGATGCAATGGTGTCGAAAATCTTGGGCTGGATCCCATTCTTTTTTCAAACTCTTGTGTCAAACTAGCATTGAAATTAGTCCCATTGTCTGATGCTATTATATTAGGCACACCTGTCCGCATGAAGATGGTTAACAGTGCTTCACATGTAGCTTTGGCAGTTAGACTGGTCAGTGGTACTGCCTCAGCCCATCTCGTGTGCTGATCAACTAGACATAATATATATCTGTGACCTTTTGCACTAGGCGGATCTATAGGTCCAATGATGTCGATGTTTACCACTTGGAACGGCAATTCTGGTCTTGCCACAGGAGTAATTGGTACTCTGTCCTTTTGATTTATTCGCCTTGTCAACTGACAATCTTTGCATTGTTGACAAAAAGCTCTGACATCTTTGGATATTCCATGCCAGTAAAAAGAATACCTTATTCTTTCAGCAGTTTTTCTTGCGCCCATGTGACCTCCAAATACCGAACAGTGAGCTAAATTTAGAACTTCAAGTCTACGCTTCTTAGGCAAAACTAGCTGAGCAACGGACTCCCCGAAAACTTTTCCTTTGCGAAACAAAAATTTATTATGGAAATAATATCCTCCGGACTTTTCATTTGCACATTTTCTAGCATATTCCAAATCTGGACAATCCACTTGATCTTTAAGAAATTCGTCCGACCTTGATTGTTCTTTAGCATTTTTTTCTGAATTTTCCACAGATAATGCCCTTATTTCTTCACTTCCCAAGACTGGGTTGTCATCACTTGTTTCATCGACGATTTCTCTATCTTGAATTGTCTTCAGTTCTGTGTCCTTTTCGGAAATATCAACGAAATAATTTTCTTGAACACCCTGCAACTTGTCCCTTATTTCTGGGGGCAACAGTACATCATCCACCAGAGTAGGAGCAACTGCACACAGCACTTCTTGGTGAATCATGTTCCCTTCTTCGCCAAAGATGACACCATTGGAATATTGACAAGAGAACATTTCTCTGCTGGACCAAAAATGCCTTTTATATAAATTGAAGCCTTATCTTCAACAGGAAAATCATTCAATATATCTCTTCTGACTACGGTTATTTCAGTACCAGAATCAATTAAAGCTGTTGCAGGCTTTCCATTCACACTTATACGTATCTTTTCTAGATTACAAAGACCTTTATCAAGAGAAGGTCGTCTGTGAGACATCACTTTAGCCACTACTGCCGTTTCCTTAGTTACCGGTTCTGGGTCCACGACAGTTCTGTGAACATTTGCCTTTCTTCTACTATCTTGATCTGAATTCGTCTTTAAAAGTTTGGGACAGAACTTCTTTACGTGACCATCCACTCCACAGAAATAGCAAGTAAACTTTGGACGGTTTTTCGGTTCGTATCTATTCCGTGTGAAACCTTTATCTTGCTTCATCTGTTTAGGACTATTATTATAGTCTCTGTTATCACGGCTAGAGGCGTTATTTCTAACATTTACTTGTTGATGTCCCTTGGGATTTGGATTTGATGGTCTCCGATAAGTTTTTCGAATACACTCGTACTCGTCTAGCTTGTCTGCTAAATCTTGGGGTTTTACTAATGTCCCCCACACATCAACAAAATGGTCACGAACCTCTTGTGGAACTCTCTTCTTTACTTGATCCGTAATGATCAAATCTTTCAGTCCCTCCAAATCTGTTGACATTCAAAGCACTTATCCAGCCTTGAAAGTAATTTGTAACTTCATAAATGAAATCTTTCCAACTCTTCTCTGGATTTCTTTGGTACTGAACAAATTTCTGCCGAAAACCTTCAGCATTCAATTTAAACTTCTTCATCAAGATTTCCTTCACATGTTCAAAATTAAAAAATTCTTCTTCTGGAATTCTTGCGATCAGTTCCACTATCTCTGCAGGCATGAGAGGTATTAAACATGACACCCAGTTTTCCTCATCAATTTTCAACCTCTTGACTTGTCTCTCAAACAATGACATATATAAGACAATGTCACATTCTTTTTCGTCGAATTTTGGCATGGACTTGGAAATTTCAATCTGCGGATTGATATGAAATTGTCCACCACTAGCTGAACTAGCATTAGATGCAGCCATTCCTGCTTCTATTTTTTTCTTTTCCAATTCAAATTCATCTCTCGCTTCCTTGCTTCCATCTCCATCTGCAACTTCGACTTACTCTCTTGTTCCTTTCTTGTAGAGATTATTGTTTCTAGTAAAGTTTTCACAAATTCTTCTTCATATACCTGACTGCCAGTGATTAATGTTTTTAGCCCATATACTGTCATATCAGATTTCGGTTCCTCCCCCATTTCAGTTGCCAACACTATAAGATCACACTTGATACCCTTTGCCAAAAATGCCATTATTAAATAATAATTCTGACCCGAAAATAGAAATTTACCCTGTTTCTTTTAAATTATACAAATACTTTTTTGTTGTTTTAAAAACGCGCACCAAGAATTCTGTTACTGCGGAGATACTCTTTACAATATTGAAAAAAAAAACTCAAATGAAAATAAAGTAAAATAATAATAATTGCTAACAATATTATCTTGATAATTTTTAAATTCATAAAACTTATTTTAACAATCTAAAATGCAAGTACATGTTCCAAATAATTTCTCTTTTATTTGAAAACATTCCTTAAAATATTAAACATAAAATGGTTTATGCACTTGCGACAAACTTTTTATAATGTAACACAAATTAACTTTTAACAACTTTTGTTGTCGTTCTATTTCACAACAATAAAATATAATCTCTAATACAACAGTCCCTTTATACTTATATCAATAAAAAAAAGAAAATGCAAAAGTAATAAATCTTCCATTAATAAAGATCATTCATATTAAAATATTTAACCAGAATTATTTATTTGAGCTATAGTCAAATGTTACGAAACAATAACTGAAAGAATTTAGTACATAAACAATCAAAAAAATGAAGAGAGTATTAGAATGTTTTCCCGAATAACAGCAAATAGTATTGATTCTAAGAAATATCCTTTTAATAAAAAAAAAAACACAAATGGCATAAATTAGATGATAAAAAAAAACCCATAAATCTACTCTTTCCTTTTACTTATTTCTTGTTTTCTTTTTTTTTTTTTTAACTGCCGTCAACAGGATTCATAAAACAAGAATGATTTATCCGGAACACCGGAAATACGTATATCAATCAGAAAAGTATTATTTTTAAAATATCTTTCGTTCGGAATCGAAACGAAAGTGCTACTGGTAATTATTTTTCAACTAAAATACAGAATTATCAAGCACAAAATTCAATTAAACATATCACTTATTTACTAGAATACAGAATAATCAAGCATAAAATTCAATTAAACATATCACTTATTTAAGACAACAATCAAAATAAATTCTTTAATGTCCAGAATATCTGAAAAAAGAACATAAATATCAAAACAAGTGAAACAAAAACTCGTAGAGCTTATTATTGTATTTTCCAAGAATTAATTCGTTGCAATGTTTATGGAACAATTACTTTATTATATATTTAAAAAAATATATCAAAAGAACACCAGTTTTATTTTTATAAAAATAAAAAAAATTATGATAAAATGCTATACAATTATTTATGACAGCATTCACCCTTTCAAAACGAAACGATTGTGTCAACAGTTGTTCAGCTCATTTCTTGATAGAAATAAATTTTTAACACAGCATGTTTTAGTTTTATTTCTCTAAAACGTACAATAATCAACTTTCTTTTTCTCTTTTTTTTACTCTCTTTATTTTACTGACGTAAACTATATTTAATCATCGTAACCACTGACGCGGTATTATCACTGACGTAACAAATAAAATGGCAAGTTCCTGGCGGAACAAAGTATAAACTATAATAAATTAATACTTATTTGTGCTGTAAAGATATATTACCAACATGTTAGAAGGTGACGACACAACATGCAGAATTTAGAAATCTGGATATCACTGGCGTGATACAACAACTTATATTCCTGACGGAACAAAATCACTGACGTGATACAACAAATTATATTCCTGACGGAACAAAATCACTGGCGTGATACAACAACTTATATTCCTGACGGAACAAAACTATATCTTTACATGCGCACCAAATCAGTAAACATTTAGCTTACCTGAGTTCCTTTAGCTACTGCCGTAACTTCCTTCATTACATACCTGGATTCGTTGGGTTACCTCGATTTCCTTCTGGATTAAAAGAAAAGATAATAGACACCTTCATTAATCCAGATCCCGTTCGCTGCCACCAAGATGTCGGCGCTGCCGAGCTTTTTTTAACTCTTATTTCTCATCAGAAAAATTAATAAGGCAAAAACTGCCCTTTTAGTAAATAAAGGTAAACGAAAATAATTGGCATGACACCATATTTAAATTTTTTGATAACATTTAATTGACGTAGGACGAAACATAACATATAAGAACACTATTACAAAATTTAGTACGTTAACATCATAGAACTTTCCAACATCCAACTCTCTCCTCTCTCGGCCGCGTCTCTCCCGCCGTCCTTATTTCTCCACACTCTTCCCTTCAGTTCGTTTTCTGGTTCTAATCATCCGCAGCGCCCTCACAGTGAACATTTCAGACTATTCTCTGAAAATTTTAAATTATCTGCCAAATATTATAAGTCTGTTACGCAATTTTTATTTATTTTCTGCTCATCAATTTTGTAATTTGATTTGTTTTTATTTTTTACTTTATCGCAAAAAATTGTGCTTAGATCCTGATTTTTATAATACTCAAATATGAATGATTTTTGAAAATAATTAAATATTTTTCATCTTTTTACCGAGTTTATTAAGTTTGAAATGAACTCAATTCGAAATCTGTTTGAATCGATAAAATAAAAAAAGAACGCAGAAAATTTTAAAATAAACTGTTTTTCTATGATTGAATCTTCCGAAAATATATGGCGACATAATTATAAAATAACTCTTCCTTAATTAATGGTTGGAAAAAAACCTCTATTATAAATTTATCAATATTTATTTTTAAAAAAAATGGAGTTTGGAATCTTAATAAACGTATTCTAAAGAGAAAAGAATACATATGAATTGTCAAAAGGAATAAATTAGTCTGTCTATGCAATTATGTAATAAAGCATGGCAACAGCAGTTTAGTAATGAGGTTAACCTAAATTCACTTCAGTTCATTAAGGTACAATTTATCGTTCATTGTTTAGACTTCTTTGACACTAAATTAATGTCCCTATTCAGTATTTATGCTTTGAAAATATGCAGACGATAATTAAAATACAAAAAGAAATTTATGAATTATTTTTCAAAAACACTTTTTAAAGGCGTAATAGAGTAATGGGATTTTTTGAAACCTTTTAAAACTTAATTAAGTATAAGACGTATTTACGTAAGCTGAGTAATTTAAGAATTTTATATAATAAGAGGCTTTTCTGTTGATACTTTTTAAAAAATTACCCTTACGCTAATTATTTTTGATTTTACAGTACTTATTTTATTTGACTTCACGTTTATAATCGATATTATATGTACTTCCAACTACTCTAGAATTTTGAAATTTGGTATACTTGTGTATTTTTGAATAAGTATATTACATTGATATTTTCAAAAATTAATTATTGATTAATCACCTTATTTAATTTGTTTTTTATTCATCTTATTGGTGAATTTTAGAAAAAAAAAGTGATTTAACGATTAAATAATATTTACAATAAATCAGACTAAAGGGTGAATAACTAAAATAAGAGAAAATAGCTAAAATAAAAAATTTCTATTTTTTTCACGTTAATAAAGTATATTTTCTATTCCATTTATTTATTTATATATTTGTAAAGTAAAGTAAAAAAAAATTCATTAATTACAATTTAAAATATATAACTTTGGGCTTATTTTATATTTTAACATTTTTTATTTGTATAAATTTATATATAATCATTTCTAACTAATGTACCATGACCTCAATCTGGAATTTAACTTCTTTATTTCCAGAAAAATAAACATTACAATTTGTGCAAATTTTCAACAAACCAATACTGTATTCTACAGCTTTATTTTAAACTAGCTTACCTTTGGCGACCAGCCGGTTCACCAATCTTAATGTTCGTTAAAATTTTAATAATAAAATATTTTATGCAATTCCAACTTTAATAGATTCTTCAGCAAAATATTTCAAAACTTCAAATTTTGATAGTCATATAATTCACTCATAATATTATAAAGGCCTTCAGTCATAACGTGATATGTATCTCTCTCATTTTCTGTTACCCCTCGTAGAAATTATGCTTTAAATTAAAGTGGAAAGGATTAATCTACAATTAATATAATAATATTTTTTACTGAAACAAAGCATTTTTTTTAATAATATGATTACTGATAATAGAGTTACTGAGCGTTTAAACTTTATGGGCACTAAAGAATATTTTTCTTAATTTATATAATATCTCAAGAATTTGTCAACAACATTTTCTCAGATTCATCATGAACAGATCGATTCATTAACAATGTTTCATTTTAAATGCATTAAACACTAAGAAATAAAATGAATCGTTTAAAATAATCGGTCTAAAACAGGTTTAAAAAACTACTTAAAAAACGATGTACTTAAAACTATAAGTATATACAAAAAAATATATAACTAACATAAATACAATTTAATTACAAAAGCATGCAACTAACCTAAAAATAATTTAAATGATTGAAAACAGGTTAAAAAAAACTACTTAAAAAACGATGTACTTAAAACTATAAGCATATACAAAAAATATATAACTAACATAAATTCAATTTACTTAAAAAAGCATGCAACTAACCTAAAAATAATTTAAATCATCCGTTGAAAGTGGTTGTCATGGCAACAATCAGAACATAATGCGCAGGCGTGAATTTTCTTCGCTATTTACGGTAACGCAACTGCGTGAATTTTTCTACGCCAGTTGGGGTAACGCTATGCAGATTATACATTTTTAATTTCCTTTATTCTGTGTTATTTTAATTCAAAAGTACTTCAGAATGAATCTGAAACATGGATTAATTAACAATGTTTAATTTTAAATGCATAAAACATTAAAAAAATAAACAGAATCGTTTAAAATAATCCGCCGAAAAATATTAACCCTAGCCTCATTACTGTTGGGAGAAAAAAGAAACTGAAGCCTTACTCATTTGGCAATGGGGAAAATGGAAGATTTTTTTTGGCGGAAAAGTTGGCGGAGGGGAAAATGGAAGATTTTTTTGGCGGGAAAGTTAGTTTTTAATGAATAATTAAAATTCTAATTAAAATTACAAAAAAGGGACCCCAGGTGCACATTCCCGACCTCTAAGGTATACATGTACCAAATTTGATAGCTGTATGTCAAATGACCTGGCCTTTAGAGCGCCAACACACACACACACACATTGAGCTTTATTATAAGTATAGATAAATATTTGTTATTATAAAAGGATTAATTTGATCCATTTTTTAAAATAAGTTTTTTAGCTTCGAAATTTTCCTATATATAGAATACTGTCAATTATATCGATAGGATATTATCAATTATATAGATCACTTAAAATTAATGATATTAATAAATTTTTTAAAACATCATTAAAGCTTTTTGATGTTCCTATAATAGAAAGCTGAATACAGATTAGGATTAGAAATCCCATTTTTTAGCAGTCTCATTGAATTTGCATTGATGTATTGGTTCAACGTAAAAATACATATACAATAACTGCAATTGTATATGTAAAATCTACAAAAACAAAAACATAATAATTATACTGGTTGGTCAAAATAAGGCTTAATGCAAATTAGCGCTAAGTACAAATGCATCATAAATGCACTAATTTGTACAATGAAGTATAAGTTAAAGTAAAAGAAAGTAGTACATAGTATTAGGATTTTTTAGTATTGCTTCACAGCGCAGTTAATTTCATGAAAGGAGAGACAGCTTTACTAGCAGCATTGATGAATGTTGAATGTTTTCAATGACCTACTGGCTTTGGCAAAAAACTTTGCGAACGTATTGTGACGACTTTGGCGATAAAATTGAAGATCCCTGAATCTGCAAGAACTATAGTTATAGGTCCATTAGGAAGCAAGTATTCTGATTTTTCTAGAATTTTTTTTGCCCTCCCAAGGAACTATAAAAAATACCAGGAGATGGAGCTGAAATCAACCCATATTGAGTTAATCAAAAAATCTTGTGATGAGTCAATATTAAGTTGGAACATTGAGTCAATCTCCAGTCGAATTATATTCATTCGAATAGTCAATGAAGACTAGCAGACGTTTGAGGGGCGTGAACAGTTGTGTGAAGTCTCTCTTCTGCAGATATTTCTCTGAGCGTTTTGTGCTTTTACTTTCGCTTACTACATGTGTGCTGCTTTTTACTTACGTGCTGTTCTTAGTTACGCCTCGGCTGTGTTTTATTGTCTGTGGGCTCATGTTTCCATGCTGAATAAACATCGCTATTTGCCATTGAACCTTCAGTTTGCTGCACTGTATACCCATTGCACAAGATAAATTGATTTTCGGATTTGAAAGAATAGATATAACACATAAGAAGAAAATATTGAAACACAAAACCCTGAACAATAAACAATTCTTTGCTAAAAAGTGTGTTGGTCTACAGGAGGTTGAATATTGTAAAAACGAAAGGAAAAGTTTGTATTCATAACCATTTCTTTTGCTTTATGTTGTTCAGCCATTTATATATTTTCACTCTCAAGACCACTAGTATGGAAAAATGAGGCGTTAACTCAATTAACTAGTAATCAAAGATAAAATATCAAAGTTATAAACTAGTGTACTTGATGTAAGCCAATTTGCAGCAAATATTAAAGATATACTTTATCTAGAAAAGTTCAAGTAATTTATCTTTACTCTATCGCATCAAAATTCAGTAGTTTTAAAATATACTTTCCATTTATAGCTTTTACCTTAGTTCATTGATATTCAAAGATCTTTGTTCAAAATTCATATAGCGTAAACAATTTTTCCGTGTTCTCAATTTTCACAGAATTTTTAAAAACGATAAATATATTCCAAGGATTTAGCTAAGCTCCTGTGTCACTTTCATTAAATTTGAGTCCTCGAAGTACCTGCACTGGCATCTAAATGGACAATTACTTTGTCCCGTACTGTCGCATTAATCTTAATTTCGAAGCTCATACATCATTGAAAAATTTAAATAATCTTTCAAAATATGACTACTCTATATGCAAAGTACCCCAGTTTAACTCACCCTGTTTCGAATCAGAATAGTAAATAGTGAATAGCGGCACTATTTTATTTAAAAATGTCACAAATAGAATAAGCGCTTTATTTTACGTCAATCATTTTTGATTTCGTATTTTTTGTGATAGTAAATTTTAAATATGCATACATAATTGTATAAAGCTCAAAATATAAAAGATAAAAGCTGAAAAGATAATGGATAAAAGAAATTGAAAAATATTATAAGGGTAACGTTTAATATTTTATTTACATTTTTATATGTCTAATCATTTATTTATTTTATAGTTAATTTGTTAACTCTTTCGAATATGTTATTATTATATCCATTTTCATTAATAAAATATTATTTTAAGCATAAAATAATTTTCTTATTCATTATTATATTTAAAATCTATTAATTAAAATGGGACTTATTTATTGTATTTATATTTCATAGTGCTTATATATTTGTTGGTAAAAGGCAATTTAATTAACAGAAAGTATTATTAAAATTAAACAAGATTAGAACTTCTTGTCCAAAACAATGTAATATGACAATATTTTAAAATTGATTCAAAGATATTTATATTATTTTGAAAAATTTTGACATAAAATTATGAAAAAATATATATTTAACCTCTCTACAACGCACATTTGTATAAAAACTGATATTGCAACGATAAAAATTATTATTTTAAAATATACTTAAAATCATTTTGAGAATTTTATTAAATTTAGAAAAAAATTTGGAAATAATGTCATTGAAAAGAACATTTTTTTTTTAATTTTAACTTTATGTAATAGATTCTTTTTGCAGTAATATTCCCTGAATATTTTAATTATATATTAAAATATTAAAATTTCAAGAAACACTTTCTTAGTAACTATAAGTAACTTTCTACTACTGGACCAAATGTTATCAAACTTGGTAATCATTTACAGGAGGTCTTAAGAATTTCTTTTCTGCAAAAAAAAAAAAGTTCAAAACCTTACCAACAGGGGTGAAATGGCTCTGTATCTGTAAATTTGTTAAGCAAAATAGGACATGAAGTCGTCATTTAAAATGCGTTTAATCATTTCTGAAACATGTTACAAAGCATGTTCAATGTGGCGTCCACCATTTTCTGAGATCAAGTTAAATCACATTACTGCATTCTCAACAGTAGTTCTTAGCATTTCAGGAGGAACGTTACGCATATATAGATGTATCGCATCTTTCAGTTTTTTAAAAATATTTTCAGATTATCACCATAACCAATGCATTTGAGATAACACATATTGAACATGCTTTGTAACAAGGTTCAGAAACGATTAAAGACATTTTAAACCGATGTCTTCAAATCCGATTTTGCTTAACAATATTGATACAGCGCCATTCCACCAATGGTGGTGACTTTTCCAACTTTTGTTTTACAGAAAAAAATTCCTATGACCTCCTATAAATTATTACCAAATTTTGTAATATTAGGTCCAGCAGATTTCCTTTTAGGATCATTTCAAAGTCGAATTTTAATTTTAACCGCCCTATATATTCTTATCCAATGCTAATAAAATATCTCCAGAATAAATCCACTATCATTATATATTGTCAATTAAAATATTCTGCCAAAAATATTTTTATTCTTTCTTGCTGCCAAATAAATTATTAATGGAAATTATTCATTTCTGATTTAACCTATCATCGAAATAAAATCGTTTGGATGAGAAATTCTTCGAGTATGTGCGACGTGTCAACATGAATTAATTCAAAATGAAACGCTTAATCGAGGAAAATGAATGCTAAAAGGAAACATATTAATATACCAGGGAACTCAATTAGTTGCGCCACGTAACTTAAAGCATGATCGATGCGTCCAACTTTCCCGCATTGTGCGTAAACTAAAGGAATAATTCTGCAGGAAATATCTTTGAGACGTTGGATAAGAAAGATATTTAAAATGTTTATGAGTGAACTTTTAGTGATATATATATATATATATATATATATATATATATATATATATATATATATATATATATATATATATATATATATATATATATATATATATATATATATATATATATATATATATATATATATATATATATATATATATAAACTGTATCATTTTAATAGCAATTCAAAAATATGAGTATGGTTTTTTTTTCAATAAAAAATATAAAAATGAATAAAATAAAAGTATTCAAAAGTTATTACTTCATTGGGAGTTATAAGAATTATTTTTAGAAGGTAACATCTTTAGAATGTTAGTTGTTAGAAGACTTAGTTCTTGAATAAGTGTTAAGAGCAGACGAGTTCATTTTAAAAGATCTTTTCTAAAAAGATCCTAAGAAAAATCATTATATTTTTTTCGATATCTTCTTTATTAACATCTACGAACTTTTCCCAACATATTGGGAATTGACTTTTAATTCTCTATGAACCAATACGAAAAAAAAAAAAAAAAAAAAAACTTCGATTTCTTCACTTGCTGAAAAGCTATCCATTCAGACCTTCTTTAAATTGCGCAAAGAAATGGTTATATACAGGTTCTAAGTCTGGACTATTGGGTGGACAATTGAATGTCGACCAATGAATATTCTTACGTTTTGCTATAATCGGTAGCTGTGTGTGGTCTTGGAAAATAAGAACATAATTGAATTGGAATGAAATACTTTTTATATAAGTATGCTGATTCAAAAATCATGTGTTCTATAAAATCCCAAACAGAGAAAAAAATAAATAAGAACTGGCTAAAATTGTGCCAACTGCTCAAAAACTAGCCTGGTATCCATTGTCTTGGATAGCCACAAGAAATGGTACAAATCACCTATTAAAGTTGCAGTAGAAATTGTCAGGATTACCATATTTGGCGAGAAAAAACAATTCATTCCATTTTGGCGACGATTGGCGAAATTGAATCAAGTAGTGACATTTTTTTCAATGCATAATCGAATTTAGTTGAGTCCATTTTTAACTTCTTAAAGGTCTTAGAAAAAAAACCTTGTGCCACTTATTCACTTAAAACACTCGATAATATATCACCGGATAAAAAAATCAGTCTACGTCAAATGTCAAAAAGATTGAAATTGTCAGTTAAAAATTTATTAATTATTCACTACGTAACTGAAATGTATTTCATATTTCATATTCTCTTATCGTACTAGTACATAAATAATTAAGCGTTTGAAGATTGAAATGGAACCAAACGATTATTTAAACTTTAAACAACTTTTTCTGGTCGGTGTAGCAACACAAATTAAAATAACCTGCTATTATTAAAATTTCTCGTTTTTTTTAATGAGTCGTGTTACAGACATTTGTTTCTTTCAAAAACAAATCGATTCAAGTAAACACAATAGTACATTTCAAATATAATATATATGATACAGTTTTTAATTCAATTCAAGAAACTAATATTTACTTTTGAAATCGAAGTATCTTTCCTATGGATGCACTATAATAGTCTTTAAGGATGTTCATGAATGCGATAATTTTAATAATAGTCAAAAAATAAAATTGCGTTATATATTTATATGAATTATCAAATTTATCTAAAAGATTGATTTTGAAATAGGAAATACTTCATGTGTTCAATATTAATATGTCTATATTATTAATAAAAGATATGATTTTCTTTTTGTATTAGCGTAGACAAGAAAAATTTCAATTTTTTTTTTAATTATGCAAAAATAAGTTTTTAAGATTCCATTTTTTATTTTTTATTGCTTTGCTATCACTTTGATGTTCAGTTTGATCATTTGATTTGAATTTCACTAATGTAGCAATAGAAAGACACAAGATTTCAAAAGCTAAATCGGTTGTTTCTAATTTCAGACATAATTCAATAAAAATGGGTCACCCCAGAATTTTCTCGCGTTTTCTGTAATAAACCTGAAATAACTCCTTACATGGCATTTGAGTACAATAGTCATAGAATATTTACTTTTGGTATGCATTTAGCATTTTCACTGAATCTATCATGTAAACCTTGGCGTTTTTTGGCGATTAATCTATGGTATGCGTTAATAGAATACGAAGGTCTAATCTGTGTTTTAGACAAATTTCTCTCAACCGATTGAAAAAAAATTGGTAGAAAACTGCGCTTGTAGTCACAAAATCGCATTTGTAACTACAAGTGCCTCATTTGACATATTTAAATCATTTCGTTTTATAATGATCGCCTTTTCATCTTCCTAAAAGTACAGACCTACAAACAGACTATTCCGTGTTAGATTTGGCTAAAAATTTGATATATAAAAATTTAAACTTATTGCGTTAACTTATATTCGAACAGCCGGATCGACCAACTTGCTCCGAACAAATCTTGCTCAAAATTTGATATAAATTTAGAAATTTGAGGTAAAGACCTTATACCAAATTTCGTTCGCTCAGTGTAAAGCAGTTTCGAGTTATTTTTGTCACAGGCAGATTGAAAGACAGACGGACATTTTCCAAAAACGTGTTTTTCGAATTCAGTTAGGTCTAAAACGGGGAGATTAATCAAAATCTCGAATTTGAATTTTTTGCCGATTGCTACACATTCTCTATACTACGTATACGAGAAAGTAACAAAAAAAAAATCAATAATTTGCTAAGAATATTAAATAAGTTATGTTATAACACATATATTATTCATAAACTCTAAACTTATAAACTATTTTTCAATTTATTGCAAAATCCGAGGAAGAAACTATTTAGAAAACTTTGAAAACTATTTAGTATCTTTAATAAAGTTTTTGGCGATTATTACATTTTATCTATACTAAGAATAGGAGAAAGTAAAAAGTAACCTTTATTTTATCAGTGTTATTTTTTATTTTTTACATAAACTTTCATTAAATATTTCCTTACCTTTTTTTTTTATAATTTACATTTACTGCATTTTTTCTGGTATTTTTCAAATGCCTAAAATATTTTTTCATACAGATTTTCATGAATTTTAAATCAACCAAGCCATTCCCAAAATCTTCCATCTTTCCTCGATTTAAATTTCGCAAAATAAACGGACTTTTAAATCGATCTAACATCTTCTCAGGCGCATGCGCAGCCGAGTAATCTTCAAGAGTCCGCATGGATAAACAAGCAATCTAAAAAAAAGGCGGTTTTTTTATAGAAGCCAAAGATGCTGCAGCTTTTACTGCGGTTATCTCAACAAAGGCGCTCCCAGGAAAAGCCGTAAACGCTTAAGTTGTCGCGAGTAAAATATATTTATTCGAGTTATCTCAAAGCGCTCGATCTCCGTTTTTTTTCCTACGACGTACCTCTTTTAGGGAAATTCCACAGGGAAAGTTTTATCGTATCGAGGGAATATCATGGGGAAAAGAAGTCGCGGTTTTAATATGATTTTATACTGGGAGGAAAGAGTTGTCGTGGAGGCCCTGTGTTGTCTTTTTACAGCTGTTTTGGGAACAATATACGATGGGTATCTTGTGTTTGAAATTTTTTAGGGCCGTATTTGTTGTCATGGCGGATTTTTTAGTGGGTGTTGATATGAAAAGGTTTTTATCGGGGAAAGTTTTAAGTTTTCTTTCGAAAAATGTTTACGAGCTTAGGACAGAGCAGTCTGTTGGTTAAATAATGATTGAAATGCTTTCGATTTCATACGATTTTTCTTATTTACTTTCGGTGCCAAAAGTGATATTCGAAAATAAATTTATATCTAAGTGCTTTAAATATAAATGTGCTTAAAATTATGTCAACCTAGAAAAACATATTTTACATTAAAACAAATAGTGATTTTATTTTTTTTTAAAAATATCCTATTAAATTATTACCTAAGTTGTTGTTTCTTTTGAGTTTTCCTGATGTATAGATGAAGCACTTAAGCGATGATGTTAATTTTTTCCTTTCTAAATGTTACTACTTCATGAAATTACTGCAAATGGATTTTTCTTTTTTCTATGTATAATCGGAATCTATCTATTTTTTTAACATGATAATATTTATAGACTTATTACTATCTATAAAGGGCGAGTTTCATGATTCAACCAAGGGGGGAGTATTCAATTCTCGACTTTTTCGACTTACTCTATCTTACCTTTGTTCTCGAATTTATAGACTTAATACTATATATAAATTGCGAATTGTTTGATGCAAACAATTTTGCATCAAACAGTGAGAGTGTTTGACTTATACTCTCCTATTTTCCCTCAATTTTGTAGATTTAATACTATCTATAAATAGCGAATTGCATGAGTGGGCGTGTACAATTCTTGACTTTTTCTACTGATACTTCCTTTCTCGACTTTGTAGACTTAATACTTTCTATAAACAGTGAATTTCATGATGCAATTATCGAGATCTTTCAACTTTCAATTTTTTGGAATTATAAATTCTTAATTCTTTTCTTGAATTTGCAGACTTAATACTTTCTATGAATAGCGAATTGTATGATACAACAAACCAGAGTATTCAATTTTTGACTTTTTCGACCTATACTATCTTAACTTTTTTCTCGACTTAATACTATCTACAAATATCATATTGCATGATGCAACCTGCGGGGGTGTCCAATTCTTGACTTAAAACTTTCTATAAACAGCGAATTTCATGATGCAATTATAGAGATCGTTCAACTTTCGATTTTTTCGACATAATGTCTTACTTCTTTTCTCGACTTTGCAGATTTAATACTTAATATAAACTGCGAATGGCATGATGCAAGTAGCAAGAGTGTTCAACTTTTGACTCTATTGACTATCTTACTTATATTATCAAGAAAATTCCACATCCGGTCAGGAGACTCACGCGAAAATGAATTTTTTCTTTGTTCCCTGTGCTAGTTCTCTAGTTAATCAAGATAAGTTTTCTTGCAGTTTTCTATGCAATAATGGATTCCCCTCTTGTGTTGCTTGTTCCGCCAAGTGCTATTCTTTCTGTGCATCTTGTCTGTGTTTTTGCTGCATTTATTTCCTTTTTTTTTTTTTTTTTGTGGAATGAAGCGTCGTTTTCTATTATCTGTCAATTTGGACTTCTTTTATTATATTCAAACTTGGCGATTTCACTAATATTATTTTTTATTGTTTTTGCACTGCACGGGGGGAATCGAACAAGGTCGGCGTTTAAATGTATTTTATAGAAAAATCTAATTATCTATTTCATTTCGCAATTAATTACATTGCATAGTTAGATTGAAAGAGATCTTAACGAATTACTCGAAAATGATAAGTAATAAAATTGTTTTTATGAAGCTAACATTTCTATTTTAAAATCAATCAATTAAAAAAATATTGCTTTATAAACTTATGAAAATAAACTTGACATGAATATAACTAGTGCCATAACTACATATTTGTGCCATAATAAAGAAATAAAAATGTTTATTTTCATTTATTAAGTACTAGATGCCTTTGATGACCAGTTGATTCGCTAGAATACTGGTTGTATCTAATTTCAATGCAAATTTTTATGCACAACTTTGACAATGAAACAGGTCTGAATTCCATTGCAATAATGTAATCTATTATTTATAAATAAGCAACAATTTTTCAAATTTTTAAAGTTCAGTAAAAATTAGCGCACCATTTAAATTGGTATCACTAAAATGAAATTTTTCATTTCAAATTCTAAGCTAGCGTGATAGATAGTTGCATGAAATAATATATTTGGGGAATTATTACATAAGACGCCAAACTCGTTATTGATTTTCATTTAACTGAAATTCCAAAAACAATCGCATCGGGGTGCACCTTTCTAATATCGAAGTCCAAATTTGATAGCTTGAGGTCAAACGGTCCTTTCTGTTTCACATCAATGCATACATTCGTCTTTATTATTAGAAGAGATAATGTGAATTATCTCTTCTAATAATTGGTATTGTTTCATTTTTGTTTTATTTATCTAGTGACATTATTTTTTTTACTATTTCATTTAGTGTTTAATTCCTTTTTAAATAAATTATTGTACTTTTTAAAGCTCTCTTCTAATAATTGGTATTGCTTAATTTTTGTTTTATTTATCTAGTGACATTATTTTTTTTACTGTTTCATTTACTGTTTAATTCCTTTTTAAATAAATTATTGTACTTTGTAAAGCTATTAAAACTTTGTATTTGTTCGCATTTAGTAATTAAATATTATTTTAGTACGAATTAATAACATACTACTTTGTGTTTCTGCTTAATACTTTTAAACTCATGCTATCGAGACAAATTTTATTTTCAGAATGGTATGGTTAAAAAAGTATACAACGATAAATTTAAAACACGCTCATTAACAAAACGTTAACAGCTAGAATTAATTACACGGAATTATCACTTGTTTTATTTAAATTGCTCACGCTCGTTCGAATGAAACGTTTTAAACATGCTCAACACGTTTTTGAGAATTTTAGAACAAAAAACGTTACTGAATACTCATTACAGACGCAATGAATTGAAAAGGTTTCTTTCGTTATTCTAATTTAATGTTACTAGAAAACGTTTCACACTAGATGTTTAAATATTCAAGAGATTTCATTAGATAATGAGTTTATGTTTTTCTACTTTCTACTTCTTGTTACATTTTATTTCTTTTGCCCTATTATTTTCAATCTTTTTTTTTTTTTTTATCTTATGCCATTTATGTCAAAACTGTCCCTTCAATGAACTAAAAATATTTTTAGGAATTGACAACAAGAAATCTCACGTCATCTTAATCCGTTTAGAATTTAGAATATTTTTTTTTAAGTTGTGTTTGTTCTAAGCAAAATGGGTTATAAAATTTTACTTGAAAATTTCATTTAGAATTTTTCACAATACCTATCTCAATTTTAATGCTGGTAAAATCAGAGGAGCGAGTTTTTTGATGGATGAGTTAGAATTTAATATTATATCAAAATGAAAGGAAAGTAAATTTTAAAAAATATATATTGAAAATCAAGAAAACTATTGTATGGAAAGGAAAGTGATATAATTAAAGAGGTAATACTTAAATGATTAATATGGATAAACGATTAATAATATATTATTATTATGCAATTTCAAATTCTAATTATAATAAATAATTATTGTAGATATGAACATCAGTTTTCATAAGCAAATCCTAGCAATAGCAAGTCATTGCGGTTAATCCTACTTTAACGTCCAATTAAACTTTGTCGTTTGTTTCTAACAACTTGACTTCTGTTATATGCTCTTTCCTCCAACTGAATGGAATCTTAAAAATTTAAACGAGCAAATCTTAATTTTATTAATCTATACTTATTATTATTTATTACTATTATTAATCTATTATTACTATCTATTTATTACTATTATAATCTATTTATTACTATTATTATTATTTATTACTATTACTATTATGCAAATTTTAATTAATCTATACTTATATAAAGATCAATGTGTGTGTTTGTATGTGTGTATGTGTTTTGTGTGTGTGTGTGTTTTGTGTGCGTGCGTGTGTGTGTTAATGTGTTTTGTGTACCTCGGAAAAGATTCTAATTATTTGGATCAAATTTTACATTTAGATAAGATTTTGCTTGTTAAGTTTCTCTATATAGATGTCTTTCCTGAAAAAAAAACACGATTTTACCCAAACACACATAATTTTTTTATAACTAATAGAGCTTTTTTTTCTATCTGCTCTCATGCTGACAATGTCACATAGCGCCATTTCGGACCCGATTTCAACATGGTAAAACTAAGAGTAAGCTTTAAACTACAAGTAATGAGAGATAAACTGTAAAATGAGTACTGTATTATAGCAGATTGTTTCGAATAGGATGCTGAACTAAGTGCACTCATGATTTTTTTTTTATTTAAATGACCAGTTAATATACAGGTAATATTGAAAAATATTCATATGTAACCAGTATGTGATTCGTAACTCAATATTTTCCCTGAAAAAACACGATTTTACACACACACACAAAATCACTGGCGAGCGAAGCTTCATTTTATAGATATATTTTACTGGTACGGCAAGCGCGCATCCGATTCTAATAATATTTTTCTGCCCCATTGATTTGTTAAACGAAGTGTTGAATGAAGTACAGCTGTGAAAATGTTCAGTGGTAAAGCAGTCTGAAACATTTTTAAAACGTTTAGTTTGCATTTCACGGCTGCCATTCGACAAAAAGTAATAACAGCGATTCCTGCTACCACGTGCGTTAGCGTTTAATATATATAGAAAATATAATAATAATAAGTACAATACAATACAATGCAATAATGGTGAGTTTTGGGAAGTTGAAGATGGCAGAATTTGTTGCTAAAGGTCCCAATTAGTATATATAAAATTATATATTTTTTTCATGGTCTTCCAATTATTACAAATGGTCATTACAAGCACTCATTGTTAAAATTCTCAACAATATCGCAGAAATTTCTACAAAATGTCAGAATTATAAAGATTCCCTACTTTTCAATCTCATTTTGTACTGTATTTATAATCTCTTTCTCTCTTGGTGCTAGTATATTTAAAATAAACATTACGGACACGTTATTGTTCAGATCAGCTTTAATAACTCAAAAGATACTGAAAAAAAACCCAATGGAAGTGGTGTCTCCCAAACTTTCTTGCATACTTTATAACAAATTTGTCATTACCGGGAACACTTTACATGGCACTGGCGTACAATAGTTATAAAATATCAAGTTTCGGCTTGAATTTAACATTTTTACTGAATCTATCCTATGATCCTTGGCGAGTTATTTGGCGATTCATTCCTGGCATGAGTTAATATCGAATTTGTGTTTTAGACGGATTTTTAGACTCATCAAAACAACAACTTAGATTGAACAGAAATTTGATAGCAAATTGTACTTACGGTCATAAATTCTCCTAGCAAATTTGATATGTTTAAGTCATTGCGGTTTTGAATTAACGCGCTTAATTATTTCTGAAAGTACAGACCGACAGACAGTCAGCCCATAGTTGGAATTGCGCAAAATTTTAGACGTTAAATTTGTGAACTGGATCATATTTATCTAGCTCTTTTTGTTTTGTAGTTATTGCGCTAACTTTTATTCGAACAGCCGGACAGACAGACAAATGACAAAATTTTACTCCAAATTTGATAAAAATCTGCAAATTTGATGTAAAGATCAGATACCAAATTTCACCCTTCTGGAGGAAGTCGTTTATGAATTACCTTTGTCGCAGGCAGACAGACGGACGGACAATGTTTAAAAAATGTGTTTTTGGAACTCCGGGTGGTCTGAAACTTGGAGATTCGTCAAAATCTTGCGTTCGAATTTTCTGACGATTAATATACTTTCTCTATACTACGAATACGAGAAAGTGAAAATAGTTTAAGAAGCAGTAAGTAAAAAGTAATAGTAAAAAAATATTAATTCACCTTAGCATAAAATAGATAGAACGCAGATCATTTTAATAAAGATAGTACTACCATTTCAAATGAATAACTTCTTAGGAAAACAAACGAATGATTACATTTTGCATGACATAACATTCTAAATGTTAATCCAATACCATCATAAATTGTCAATATTTTCTCGGTATTTTTTTATACAAACATTGTCTGCCTAATTGTTCAATAAAATTATTAAAAAAAATCGGAAAAAAACTTAATTAAAAAAATACATCAATATGCCTTCCAGCGCTTAATAACGAGCGCAGCAAAAATTTTCCTGAAGATAACATTATGAACTTAAACTGAAACACATCTTATAAAGATTTTTTTTTATCGAAAACAGCTTTATGTTTACATTAAAGTCAATACACACTATTCGAATGATTAAAGTTTTTATTTTTACCATCTTTATTTATTTTTTTTACATCTATACTTTAAACATTCTTAAAAATCCAAGCCAATTATTAAAAAATTCGCAAAAAAACTAAATTAAAAAAAATTCACCAGTATATATCACCCACCATAAAAAGACGTGTAATGCAATTTTGTTAATGATGGCATCACGATCTCAAATCGCATTGCATCAACAGAAGATTCACAAAAACGATCGAATGCTTACATTTCGTATTATCTCCTCACAGTTCTTCTAAGTACACAATAAAGCGGTTCAAAGTTGAGACTATCTCCGATATTAACTTCCTTACAACAAATATGACTAAAACCCCTTTCTTACTTACAACGAGCTACCCCTCCCCCCCCCTCCCTCAAGAAGCACAAATAAGAATTCATGAATTTCCTATGAGTCGCTCCAGGATGAAATAAAATTACTTCCCTCCATCTCAATATCTCCTCCCCCCTCAAGGTAAATGGGAGAATGGATGCTCCGAAAAAAATTGAAAAATAATAATAAATAAGTAAATAAAAAATGCGTAAGAATGGATGGACCCCCCCCCCTAAATCATAGGGGAAAATGATGACGCTGAAACATGAGCTAGAAAAGGGAAAATGTAGCCTCGGGCATCATATTTGAATGCCTTTAAATCATTTATGTGCTTTCTTTTTTTTATTTTTAGAGGGATATTATGAGTAAAGAACGTGCAGTTTAAGAAGTTCGATTTAGCTAAACATTTACTGTTTGGTATTTTTATTTCATTATTGTTTTTATATTTGTTTTTATTTGATTTTTTTTCATTCAGCTTCGATTCGCTTCTGCATAAAATTTGAGATGTACGTCGTAATTCGATTATAATTGCTTCTGAATGATGTTTTCGTCGAGGTTCATCGCATTCGCGAGGTTTTTAAGTTGTTTACTTTTTTCGAGCTTTAAATAATGATACTTTTTCATCTCAAGTTACAGATAAGTGGTTTTATGGATCATGCAGCATTTGATTTGGCTTATTCTGGTAAAGAAAAAAAGTCAAAACGCGACAAGTATCAGAATTTTATACGTTAGATTGAGGTTTTTTAGAGAAATATTAGAATTAGAAATGTCATATTGTAGCAAAAAAAACACACATTCTTCCGGTGAGTGCACAATGAGAATTTAAATAAGCTCGACGATAACGATGACTTATTCCATAACTTGGAAGTAAAATACGAGTACTAAAGCGCAGCTGAAGCGTAACAAATATACTCGTTGAAGCCAATTTGACAATAGCAGATAGCAAATCTCTAATTAATCAGCACAAAGCATTCAACGTAAAGCAATTAAAGAACTCACATCGCAAGGGAGAATCTGAAGAGAGAATTCACTCGATAAACTCAAATTAATTTTGCTTTCCGCTTTATATAGGTTCTCCGAAAGGATAAAGACCTTCTAGAATAATCATCAGATTTTGAATCCGAATACAGATATCGTCTTAATTCCTGCACTTTCGAGGACCTTATTTTGGTCTCCAAGTTCATTGTGCAGACCTGGTGATTGACCTGACAGCAATTCAGCATCCTTTAAAATATTAATGAAACCCACTTCCTTGCTATGAGATTAACTGTGCAAGAAAGCTATATTAAAGATTGGTGACAATCTTCACAATACTGCGAACATCTTCCAATTTTGGAAACTTGATAGTTTGTAGTATTGCCCACGAGCTTTTGTTGTCTCAGCATCGAAAATTCGCTTTGGAAGATGTTGTGGATATTTTCATTCTTTTAAACCGAGTCAAAGAAAGGATCGAACATTCGTTTGTGCAACAGCACGAGCCCTTTTTTCGTCAATAATCAAACAAATGAAAAATATTTATGCCTCCTTTTTTTAAAAGAAAATTTACAAATTCGAACAAGATATCACAAGACCAACAACTGCAAATTCTTCTATTGTCAAGTGGGTCTTTCAAACTGTCAAACGTTGGATCAAATTTTATGGGGTTAAACTTTCAGCAAACTGTGCAGAAAAAACATTTGTCTCAGCAACCGATGAATGATCCGACTCAAACATTGGATTAATGGTTTCATACGATGTGTGATGCATCATATAGCAGTGGTTTAAAATAGAGCAAATCAACAAAAAGCCTTCATCCAAATGTTCATCTTAAAATCAACGAGCCGGCGTCCTGGCATAGGGGTAGCGCGTCTTCCCCGTGATCTGGGCGTCCCGGGTTCGACTCCCGGTTTGGGCATGGTTGTTCTTCTGTTGTTCTATCTGTGAGATGTGTGAATGTGCCCTCCTGTAAAAAGGGGTTGTGCAAGCGAATGAGTGATGCGTGAGTAGCAAAGTCGTACTCTTGGCCCTAGTTGGCGCTGCTATAAAAAATAAGAGACGTCCCCCCCCAGGCTTAAATCGCTGTCTTCGTAACAGCGGGCTTGTCAGTGGCAAGTGCCATAAGAAACAAACAAACAAACAACAAAATCAACGAACACATGATTTCAACAAACATTTACAAATATGATAATAAATCGATGGGACATCCACCCTCTTAATTTCTCATGTATTATATGAGTTTATTTAGTGTGATAAAGAAAAAAATATTTAAAAAACCGCAAATGATTAGAATCACAGTAATATTTTATATGCAGAAGTAGATTACCACATATTTACCACAAGATTACATCCACAGATTTACAAAAAAGATAACATCCCAATGTCCATTTTAAAACTGAACGTGCATGAACTACGAACTGCGTGATTTCAACGGTTATTCGATAAACGATTACATGATTTAACTCCTTAAAAGTAAAAGATAAATTAAAGGAAGATTTTTCTTCTTTACTTTATCTACTTCCAACCTCGCCCCCTTTTTCTCTTTGCTTAGCTTAGTTAAGAAATAAAGAGGAAGGAACATGAATTTTAGAACAGTATTCTCTGAAAGCAACTTTTCTATGAATGTTGATTTCATAATGTCTGAACTTCACATGCACTTCTTGTTTCTACTGTGACATACTTTCTAATGTACATATTTAGAACTTTTTGCGTCTTTCATCGTTTATTTCCCCATTCCTTTCATAAATTATCCATGGTTTCCCAATTTTCTGATGGAAGATTATGTATAGGCAATTTTGGACCGTAAAGAATTTCCATTTGATTTGGAAACGAAGTGGTAATTGTTAAGTAATGTATACTGAAATTTTTCTATCCCATATCCCAATTATTCATTTAATTTTCCTTTTTATAAATGTATAAAGAAAAGCTGCAATTGGTAACTTTACCATGATATAAACTTTAGCTCGCGTAATTTTAAAGTTATCGTTATGTTCTTTTTTTTTATCAATGATTCTTCGCTTTTCATTAATTTATAAAAATAAGTTAAGATTGGTAACTTTCTCTTAGTTTATATTGGAGCAAGCTTAATTTTACAGCTAAGGTTATAATTTATATCCTATTTATCAGAATGTTTGCAATTTTAACACATTGCTATTCGAATTTTAAAATGTCATTGATTTTCAAAATAATAATGCAACCAGTTCAATTGTTGTGAAGTGGGTGCGTCTCTCTTTCTCTTAAAAAAACGCTCCAGAAAGACATTAAGGAAAACTCCCTTTGTAAATTTATATGTAAACAATATTAGTGATAATTAAAGTATTTTAATTTACTTATTTAAAAATCTTTACATTTCCTATAACTTTTTACTTTCAAAGAATAATCTACAAGTTTAATTGTTGTAAAATATATGCTTCTCAAAAAAAAAAAAAAAAAACGTTGCAGAAAGATATAGGGAAAACACTCTTTGTGTGCTTATATGTATAAAATAATAGTGATAACATAATTTATTTTCCTTATTTCAAAATCTTTACGGTATTCTTCCAAGGTTAGCACAATGTTGTCATGATTTCGAAACTTTACCGAGTTTCAGAATGATAGGCCAAAGAATTCAAATATTGTGACGACTATGGAATGTTTATGGGAGATATATTTTGGAATACTTATCAGAGGAATAAGAATACTTAAGTATGTTTATAAAATGCTAGCAGTAATATTTTAAGTATTTTGAAAATTAAAAAAAAGCAGCGGTAGAAATACTAATTTCATTATGAAAGCCAATCATTGGTTCCAGTTGCAACAAATAATTTTTTTTAAAAAATGAATAAAATACTTTTTATTTATTTGTATTTTTTCCCTCATCGAAATAAAATTGTATTCAACAAATAGTATTTTATTAAAGTTTTTTTTTCTTCGTTTCTTTGCCATTTTGGAAAAATCTAGAATTTTCAGTATATAAAAACCTAAATCACTCTATAACACGAAAAATAGCAATTTGTCTTTTAATTGATTTATGAAAAACTAAATTCAAAAAATAAAAGAAATCAGAATACAAATGGAATCAATAAAAGGGATTTCTATAACAATATTATATAATAAATTAAATCAATATACAATACACTAAATTAAACCAAAACTAATGCAAAAAATTAAAGTCGTTCATTAAATTAGGATAATTTTTTTCTGAGCAAAAATTATAAATTTAAATAATAGGTATTAAATCTATAAAGTAGAGGGAAAATAGGATAGTATAAAGCGAACTCTCTCACTGTTTGATGCAAAATTGTTTCACTATCCTATTTTCCCTCTACTTTGTAGATTTATAATTTCAATTGTAGATCAACAATTCGCATTTTATATTATTTATTCGCAAAGTCGAGAAAACAGGTAGGACAGTGTAAGTCGAAAAAGTCGAGAACTGAACACTCCTGATGATTACATCATGCAATTTGTAATTTATAGATAGTAATAAGTCAAAATATAGTTACAAATATAGTTAAGTTAAAAAGAGAAACATTCCTATTACACATAGAAAAAAATAACAAAGAAGAATCCATTTGCAATAATTTCATGAAGTAGTTACATTTAGAAAGGAAAAAAGTAACATCATCGTTTAAGTGCTTCCTCTATACATCTGGTAAACACAAAACAAGCAACAAAAAAAATTATGTACTCTTATGAAAGAAAAACAGTAAATAACTCAAAACGAATTGGTAACATTTGATATTATTCCTGTTTTTATGCCGCCTCGGGGCATGAAATGCAAAAACACGAAACAAAGAAAAACAAAGAAAAAAAAGGAGTGAAAAATGTTTTCTGAAGTAATTATTTATACGCGCTTCGTCCTTTTTAGTTTTTCGTTAGGTACCTTTTAAAAAATGACGTGAGCGAGTGAACCGTGTCTAACGGGAGATGTGAATAAATTGGACGTAAATATGCCCAGTTCTATCCAGTAATACCCGCCAATTTATAATGGTCATTAAATTTGTCCAATTCCGTTTTTCTTGGCGCGTTCCGCAGTGCGTAAAAAACTTAATGATGCACGCCAAACACATCCGATTAAAATTCGAACAGAAAGGAAAAGATTAGATGAAAGAAAGGAAAAGATGAGATGAAAAAAAAAGAAGAAAGTATTCGATCGAAAATGACGTGGCAGTTTTTTTATGCCTTACTCCAACTGGAAGGAGGGTTTTTACTCCATGCTAGGAAAATGACGTTGGTTTGGATGTTTTAATTAAAAAATAATTAAGTGTGTTTTTATATATACAAATTTTATTTCTCCGTTTAACATCTTCCTTGAGATGAGCTTATCCATCTGATTAATATCGAAGTGGAGGTTATTAGAAGCTGTTGCAAAAATTAATAAAAAAAAATTATTAAGTGAAACAGTGGGAGGAGGAGAAGGGGGGAGTGTAATTTCGTAAAGAAAAAAAAAATCTAAAAAAAAGTTTTATGGAAATGATTTTTTTTTTTCTTTTACACTTTATTTCTTTAATGCCTGGTACTGGTGCTTACGGTATTAATTCGTTTTATTTTGTTGTTTGAAATGTTATTTGGTGCAAATTCCAACGAAATGGGGTTTGTTTCCGGTATATTGTTTTAGTAATAGCTGATGTAATTGTCTTTTTTTTTTTTTTTTGGTGAAGTGATAAATTTGGGGGAGGGGGAATATGATTACTCTCTAGTGCATTTGGTGCTAAGATTTTCATTCTTTTCTTCTGAAGGATACATAAAAAAAGAACTTGATAATGTCTGGTGTGGTTTTAATGTATGCAATTAAGGCGGGATTTTGTTCTTTCTGTTTAAAAACAAGTTTTTCTGTTGTCTGCTTATAATATGATGGAAAGGCTAAACGACGAGACAGGAGGGATCCGATTAAAAGTAAAAAAAGTAATATTGATGCAAAAAAGATTAATAGTGTTTCCGTTAAAAGAACAAACATGAAAAGCTGAAATGTGAAGAAAACTATTCGATTACCTGGATGAATTATAACTAATGTTTCAATAATATTTCAGTTAACTTATTATTAATATTAGTTATTTTCTAATTTGTGATGAAGAATTCCTTCTGGGGCCGATCTCAAAGAGTGCCAATTGACTTGTGTTTTTCCTCTTGCATTTTCAAGTTGGACCAATTTTACAATTAGCCTTATACTCAGAATTAGTCTTCCAAAGAGACTAAATCATTAGAATCTTAATCCTGAGTATTTCATCACTACAATATTGCCAAAGATTGCTTATGACGCCAAATTATCTGCCAAAATATTTCATTCCGTTACTTTACACGTCCAGATGATTCTCGTGATTTCGCGTTATGCGACATTTTCCTCGAAAGAAAGGCAACCGTTCTCAAATTGCGAAGAAGTGCATCGACTAGAGGAAGTTCCAAAAAAGGAACCTTCACTCCAGATTCACTTCCAGATTTCTGTGAACCAAGACAAAAATTTACTGAAATAAGTAGTTTATTTGAAGAAATCATCAAATAAGCATATCTATTTATACTCACCGGAATAAAGTAAGTTCTGAAATTTAAACTTTTTGAATGTAATAGTAATTGTTGGTTATCACTCCACTTTCTGCTTTATCCTTTTGAAAATAAATAGTATGAATATTTTTTTGATTGAAAAGCTTTATATAAGCAATAAGCACGCTAAAATGACATTTTTAAGAGTGTGATATCACTAGCGTAGCAAGAGGCGTGCAAATGAGAAATAAAAAGCAATGGACTTCTGATTAGATTGCAGCAAAGAACGGCTGCCTGAAGGAGAAGTCTGTCGCAGTCATTTCAATTAAATTTATTAACCTTGCTGGCAACTAAATAAATCTGAAAGAAATACAGTTTTCTCAGATACGAAATAATATAATTATTGTTAGATATCAGTAGCATTGAATTATTAAAATCATTCATTAAAGAATAAACAATTATTTCTTTTAATATATGGAATATTAATTATACATGTATTAGTTATGTTATATTTCACTTGATGGGGTTTGTGCATCATTTGAAAATACCATTAAATCATCCCACATAGCTATTGCTAGAAAAATAGAATTTTTGTAAAGAACTGAACAGTGAATTTCAACAATGAAAAAATTCGAATTTGATGGTCGTTACTTTCCACAACCCTCTCGCCTTTACTTCCAATTTAATCTTTCAGCCCATCCCGGTCCTCGGTTCACTTAAAACACTATTTACCCGCCCTTTTTACACGACACAAAAGGGAAAGGGTATTGCTTCTACCCCGGCCATATTATCATGCACCCGTCGGAATGAAGGCTGTCATTCAAAACCGCCGAAGCAAGGACGAATATTCGCAGTTGTAGCTTTCGTTCTTTCTAGACCAGCTGGAGGATTATTGGACGGCTCTCCAATGTAATCTTTTCACTCCAGTTCTTGTTGCCCCTTTTTTTTTCCTTCGTCGTCTGAACCTTCTGTTTCCTCCCCGGGGGGTTCATTCACACCAAAAGCAGGGTGGTACACAAAGAAATTATTCAGATATCGATGACGCCCCAGTGCTTTCCTTTTGTTCATTTTGTTGAAGAAAACAGTAGATGCTGGCTGGAAGGAGGGTGTAAAAAAACGAAAATGGGGATGAAAAAAGGGAGGAGGAGGTTTTTGTCCTTTGTCCCTTTCCCTACACCCTTTTTTAAAGTTTCAAGAGATAATCGGTTTTATTTCTTGTACAATGTCTTCATTAAATTTGGGTGTTTCAGAGTAACAAACGCTAATGGTTAATTAACCTTTACAGGATGTTTGGTAATTGCTATAAATTATATATAATTGATGGAATTTTCGTAAAGAAGTAATTGATGTATATTTGGTAATTGATGGAATTTTCGTAAAGAAGTAATTGATGTATATTTGGTAATTGAAGAAATTTTCGTAAAGAAGTAATTGATGTATATTTGGTAATTGATGAAATTTTCGTAAAGAAGTAATTGATGTATATTTGGTAATTGGTGTAAATTATAAATGTTTAGTAATTCAAGTAAATTTGATGATTTCCAAAAAGGAAAGAATCTTAGTGAACCTCAGTAGGATATTTTACAATAATTTACGCATATAATAATTGATGTAAATTCGATAGCTCCCAAAAAATTCCATTTTTTTTTTTTTTTTTTTTTTTTAGTTCTTGCACAATGGTTTCATTATGTTAGGGTGTTCCATAGTTAACGCTGATGGTTAATTAACCTTAATAAGTAAGTTTGATAATTGCTATATATATGATGTATCTTTGGTTATGTAAGTAGCCTGCGTATATTTGGTAAATTGATAAATAATTGGAAAAGATTGTAATTGATATGTATTTAGCAATTGGTGTAAATTATGAATATTTGGTAATTCATATATTCAATTATTCCTTAGAAAAAAAAGTCTTAGTTAATGAACTTTAAAAAGATAATTGACAATTCAGAAAAAAATTATATTTATCTAGTAATTTATTTAAATTTGATGACTTAAAATCCAGATGTGAAAGATGTGTAGTTAATGTTAATAACTGTTTGAAAATTAACTTCATTTATTACATAGTCAGTAATTCTAGTAAATTAAATGAAGTCACAATGCTTTCCTTTTATTCATTTTACGGAAGAAAACAATGGATGCTAGTTTCGAAGATATTGTAAATAATGATGGTGACAAAACATATAAGTATTTTCCTCCAATTCTTCCCTCCGATTCTTTTCAACGTTTCGAGAAATAATCAGTTTTAGTTCCTTCGCAAGATCTTAATTCATTGCAGTTATCCCACTGAAAGATTCGTTATTAGATATTTAGATAATATAGTAAGATATTTGGTAATCAGTGGAAATTATTTACATTTCGTAATTAATATAAATTCGATAATGTCCTAGAGATTCCATTTTTGTTCATTCTGTTAAAAATAATTCATTGGAAATAATAGGCAAAACAAGAGGCAAAAAATTGGGGAAACTGAATTAAAATATATTCTAATACGTAAATAGGTTGTTTCGGATTTTATGCAAATTTCTTCTATGTAATTTCATATTTTCTGCACGTGTTCAGGGAATAAGCAGCTGCCTAGGGCTGCTAGGCTAAGAGCGGACCACAGGCAAATTCATTACCAATATTGTAAACTATATCGCAAATGAATTTATTAAAAAAAAGTATGCATTCTATTCATTATAATATATTATGATATAATCAGTGCTTTGCCAAATGTAAATGACCAACTCCTTGTCTTTTCATTTCAATCTCTTAGTTATACATTTATCAATAACGAGCTCTTGTTTAAACTATATTGTGAACGACCCTGCATATTATAATATGTAAATAATAAGCCATTATATATAAATGAATAATAATTTATTCTCATATTATAAGTAATAAGGTTATGCGCAATCCTGATAATGGAATGTACATTTTTCCAAAACTAAAAAGTGATAATAGCATGATTGGAATATATTTGCAGACGATACTTTCTCTTAAAATAATTAAAAACGCTTACAAACCTTCTTACATCCAATTATTTTTTTATTTTTCGTATGCATCTTGCATCTAAAATGAAATCTGCTTACAAATCGTTTGCATTTAATTAATCAAATTGTAGTTATTCTGTTCCATCTGGCAGCATGCATGAGATTAAGAATTGTTTTAAGAATTTTTACGTACTGTTTTGTAATTTATTGCATTCTTTCATGCGTTCTTTCAGTGTATATTAGCTTTATAAAATAATTTTTTTTTCCTAAAATTATTTTTATTATCATAAAATATTTTAATTTTGACTCTTTTCTCTGTATTCGTATGAATAATTTTGCATGAAACAAGAAATTGCTTTAATTAATTGCCATTTATTCTTATTATCGTATCAAGATTTCTCCTACTGCAAGATTTAGATAATTACAATTTTTAGATGGACTAAATTAAGAATTAAAAATCCCCAAACAACGTTCCACATTTGAAATATAGTATCATATTAATAATACACATCTGTGACTACAGTAAGTCCATCTACTATCTAAAATAAATATCAAAATTAAATTTTGTAAATTAGAAACTACATTTTAAAATCATTTTCAAATTTTATTTTAGCACCATAATACTTTAGATTGGTACATTATTTGTAAATAATAATATGTATGGTTGAAAAATCGTTCAAAACGTTACATAAGGCGATATATTTTAGCACTTTTTGGGTTGTAGACGCTCAGAATAAATGTATTTTTCATTATATTAATTAGATTTTTAACTAGAAATTAACCTAAATGTTACAAAAAATCTCAAATATATTTTCTAAAAAAAACATTTTCATACCATTTTGAAATTAAAAAATTAGCGTTTTTGTGATGCCAACTTCACTTCCGAATTTCTTTCTCCAATTTAAATAAATTTTGAGGAATATTTTGAATATATTTTGCAACAAAATTTCACACTATTTTTATTGCTGCATATATACATAGGCGAGTTACGATTAAGTTATGCTTGAACCTTATCAATTTTTCTAGAAATAAAATAAAAATACAAGAAATAAGCTTAATGTGTCATCATGCATTATTGTTTCGGACAAGGAACTCTAATCTTTTTTAAATTTATGTATTGAAATAAAGAAGAAGACAGACAAGTTACAATAGTAATAAACCATAATAGTACATTTTAATAGCTTTATAATGTCATAGGATTTGATTCCACTTATAAAATCTCTTAACAGAATAGATCAAAACAGACTAATATCTTTTTATGTTTATGAGAAATTTCAAAAAGAAAACACTACCGCTAGTTTAATTTTGACTGGAAATATATTCAATGGCATAAAATAAAGAAAAAATCCTTTTTCGAACAAAACAAAATGGAAGAATTTGTTAATCTACAACCCATTGTTTTTATAATCATATAGAATGGTATAAAAATAAATATATATATATATATATATATATAAATTGTTTCTATAAAATTTAATTTTCACACCTAAACCAAAATATTTTCAAGAGCACAAAGGAAACAAAATTTTTCCTCGAAATATTGAAGAATGGTGAAAAGCATTGTATGGAAATTTGCTGAAAGAATACAATTTTTTATGGTTAATTTCTTTTAAGTTACTCTGTTTTCAAATGTACATAACTTTACACAAAGCAAATATTACAAAGCGGAATTTTTCTGAAATGCAATGTATTGTAGAAATTATGTTCGAAAGATTCGGCATTTTTAAACTGAAAGAACGAACAATGTTTTTATATCTAGTTATCATCTTAGAACACCGTATAGTTAAAATATAAATAATTACAATGGAGAAATTGTGTAATTATTTTTGTTATAGTAAGTGAAGTATAGTTCAATTCCAATTGTATTTTTACAGCGTACAATTAAAGATCATTCTAATACTTTGCATTATAAATGTGGGTAATAATAATAAATAATTGATATTAATCAAAATTTGAATTCATTATTAGAAATAATATTTTTTTCTTGTTGGGAATGGTGAAATATTTGTATAATGTTGAAATATTTTTGTAATATTCTATAAATTTCGTTATAGTCTTCTTTTATCTACGTATGTATGATCCAAACTAAAATGTAAATGATGAATCTCCTTATAATTATAACTAGGTCAGGCCTTGTCAGATTAAAATACGTTTCTGTCTAATATGTAAAGATGTAAAAAAAAAAAAATTCTGTTTCTAAGATATAAAATTTATTTTTCAATTTTTGTCTAAAATGTAAAATTTATTTTTCTGTTTCTGTCAAAGATGTAAAATTTATTTTTGGATAAAATATTATGATGCACAATATCCTTTTATTGTCTTATTTTTTTAAAATTGAAAATGAGATTATTAATTGAAACAGGCAATTTCTAAAGATTTCTGATACCTAATTTTCTCCATAAGTCGTTAATATTTGTTATATAAGAATTTCAAATTTTGTTCACTAATACTGAAATATTAGAAACAATTTAAAGCACGTTTTGAGATAGTAATTAAATAATTCTTTTTTAATTAAAAAAATTGAAAAAAAAACCCAAATCGATAATTGTTTCCTATATAAACTGTTAATTGTCTACTTTTGAAATTTTCTTTTATTGTTCTTCCAGAATTCTGTTTATGTCAAGTCTTGTGATATATTTTCTTAAAATTAATGGTTTTTAAACCAATAAAAAAACTTTCTCAAATATATATTTTTCAAAATAAAACAAAAATATCAAAAGAAAAATAGAGTAATTCAAAATCCACCTTTGCTTAGCAACGGAATATCAGTACATTTCTTTCTTTCAAAATCGTTTGCAATTTTTACATAAATGCAAACGATTTTCAAATAAAGAAATTCGACGATTTGAAGAAAAATAAATGCATAACGAAATAAATATTACTGAAATTGTAAAATTTTGAATTTTAATATCATATTAAATAATTCTTTTCTTTGAGTTTATTTGTTCAGAAGTTACTACTGATTTTTAAAAAAATTTCGTTTAGTTTCTGATTAATTCAATATTTAATTAAATTTTGCATGTTGGAAATCTTACAGCATTTTTTTTATTTTGTTTTGTTTTAAAAAATAAGAGTACAAAGTTATGTTGAATTTGGCTCAGTTCTTTCCGAGATGTTAAATTGCATATATAGCCACAATGACTTATTTATATTAAATTAGTGAAAAAGAGCATTTTTGTATGTTCTTTCTCTAATCTTCCATTATATAATCCTACACTATAGTTTTATAAAAAGCCTAAAATATAACATTAAACTTTTTCTAAACATAATCGAACAACGAACGGAAAAAAGATTGATAGATTCACCATTTCCATATCTTGAACAACCTCTATCCCAAAAAGATCCTCTTCTAGGAACAAACAAACCCTGTGTACCACAGATTCTTTTCTTCTTTTTTTTTCTGTCTGTAGCTTTCCGAGAACAATGCACCAAAGCTAAAAAACAACTTCTTATAGCAAAGGAAGGACCATATATCACTGGCGTCGACGCAACCTGGCAAACAAGCCTGACAGCAATGACAGAGGCTGTCCGCCTAATGGCGCTTCACCGTCTACTTAGAAGGCAGTTACTGCCTCGCCCTAACAATGCTTTACTGCCTGCTTGGCCCTTTTCATAACGGGACTTTTTGTCGCCCAGCTGACAGAGTTAATTAACTTTACATGCCATGCCTGCGTGCTGGGGTCAGGATTTATTATATTTTAAATGTTGATATGGTTATGGGAGACAGCAATGTTCACTTATGTCTCGTGGACTTCAGACCTTCTTCTTTATAGGGGAGCTAAAGGGAATTATTTTTAAGAAACACCTTCTATACCTGCTTGGGGAAGACATATAAATGATTAACAAAATGTTGGATCTAAGAAAAGGGTGCAAGGCTTATTTTCGGCTTCCACTTTTAGAACGTTTTCTCCTTTAATAAAGTTAAATTGGGCTATCAGCCCTCATTTTGGATTTGACATTAAGAAAACTGAAGACATCAGATTTTTTTTAAATATCAACTCCAAAAACCTTGAATAGGGTGAAGGATATTGAACAGTGACAAGGATTTAGTTGTAGAAGAGTGTAAAACCTAGTTAATGGTGTTAAACTTAAAAGTCAAATTAATTTCTTCATTGTCTTTTAATGAGGCTTTTTACTTCTAAGTTAAGTAAAACCAATAACTTAGAAGTTAACTTAAAGTAACTACAAAATGAATAAAAATTGGAAAGTTTTTTTCAATTTAAGATAGTTTCGAATCTAAAGTTGCACCGGATGATACGAAGCATTTGATCACTGTGCAAATGATTGTTATGATCAACATGGCAGAATCGGGAAAGTATCAAAATTGAAATGAAATAGATTTTCGACACTGATTAATGAGTATCGTCCATTATTTTGTCTTTATTAACATTACCGGTTCATAATTTATTGGATCTTTCGATCTTGAATTATTGGGAAGTAATTGTTAATTAGAGCAATAAATAATTACATTAATTTGTAGTTTTAATACTTTTAATTTCTAAATAAATAAATATTATTATATCTCCAAACACAAAAGTCAATTTCTTATTAAAAATTAGATTTTTAAGAATTTTTTTTCCCTGAAGAATTCCAAGAACTAAAAAAGTCATTCAGCCTCAGCGATGGATTCTTGTAAGTTTAACAATAATGTTGTGGAATGTTGTCAATTATGTCGAAAAGCGTCGATGAGAAGTCTGTCTGTCCATAATGCACGTGAATACGATAATTCAAGGATATTTATAGGTAAAATTAATCTTTCAGATTTATCATCAGACTTGTAGATCTATATTAAATTTCGGGTCAAATAAGTGAGGACGGGAGGGGGACAATTTAATAACTGGAGAAATAGAAGACTTGGAGGAATACTTGAAGCCAAAATTGTCAATTTGCGTCAATTTTTCAATACAATCCTTGGAAAAGAAGTTGTCTAAAAAAGCATTCTCAATTTTCTTTTTCATATTAGAAGCCCAAAGTGCCATTGCTCTCAGAAGTTAAGAAGAGGGCAAGTCTCCTTGCGGACTGCCATAACTTTCGAAGGTCTGCTGCCTTCATTTCTATCGTACCATTCTATCGCTATACATTCTTGGTATACAACGAAAAAAGAACGAAAGGGAAAAAGGTAGATGCTGATACCAGATAAATTCGATTCCAATATAACCTCATTTTTATATTTCTAGAAATTTTATTGCCTTTTTATCCACTCTTAATTTTTCAAATATTTAGTTATATCTCTAATACTTGAAAATGAATAGTAAGGAAAAATATATCTTTAATGATAAAAACAAAAACACAATTATCCTTAAAAAGCAAATTTTTTTTATTTTTATTCTGTAGTTGTAGAAGCTGCATTTTTGTTATTTCTTGAAACAATGTAGAGATTGACAAGATAAAAATCATGTTAATGCATAGTTAAAAAACATTTTATTTAAGATGAGTATATGTGATTACTTACTTCTTCTTAATAGGCATATCTCGCACTACCAAACAATGCATTACTATCTTTCCAATTACATATAATGTCAGAGAAACCCAGACAAATAAGAAAAATAGCTAAAACTAGTTAATCTTCTTGTGTCTCGCTCTTCTTTTGAGAAAAAAAATGTTTCTGCAAAAATAATAAATGACATTAATGAATGAGGTTGGTAATATAACTAAGAAATAAGGCAGAAAAGAATGAAACTCTTTCACATTTTAGATTAAAGGTTAAGTTGACTAATTATGTTTCGTCTAAGAATGATATTTAATCCTTCAAATGTTTTTTTTTTCTTATGGAAAATACAAAAAATGTCTACAACAGCTGTTCAAGAAAATGAATACGTAATTATCATTTATGCCTATTAAATTATTTTCATCTAAAAGTAATAAATGGAGAAAGAACAGTTAAGTTCTTTAAGAATCTGATTTTTCTTATCTATGTTCCTAGAAAAGGATTTTGTTTAAGAAAAATAAAAGGTAGAAAATCGTTTTATTTTTTTAATGTCGTCTGAAATTTTTTTCTTTTTTATCTGAAGGGAAAATATTTTTCATGCTTCTAAATAATTAATTATAAGAAAAATTATAATTAAATATCATCAATTAAATAAATTGGATGAATCATTAATTTTATATTGAAGAAATCAAGTGTTTCTTATCTTGTTCAATAGTTAGTTGTTTTCTAACATATTAGAACACAAATAATTTTATCTTATTATAATCTTCTACCTTTTTTTCTTTAAAAAGGGTACACTCTCAATAGCTAAAAACGATAAAGGTAATATTTAAAGTTTCATCTGATTTTTTTTTAATGCTACATAAACTACAAAATTTCTAAACTGATGATGTGAAAATGAAAACGTAATTATTGTTTAGGCTTATAAAAACTTTTTTCTGCAAAAACTAAATACAAATTTACTTGTAATAGAAATGAATATGTGTTTTATGATGAATAATAATGAATTCTAAATGAATGATGATATAATGCTTCATTTGTTTTTTTATGTTACAAAATGTCTAAACTGTTGAGGAAGAAAATGAATACAAAATTATTGTATATATGTAATTATTCTTTTTCTTATTTGAAAAAAATAAATACAATTTTACAAGTAACAGAGATGAATGTGTCTCGAATGATGAAATAGAAAAATTTTTATTGAATAATTCTTTGAGGTACTGCATAAATTATAAGAAAAGATTATTTACTGCGTATAATATTTCAATACTGAACGATTCTGTTTTTATACACACAGTTTTTTAAAATACGTTTGATATCAATAAAAAGTTTTTATATTAATTTTTAATCATTTCCTCTTCAATTTGAAGTCCAGATTTTGAGTGAGCAGATAGAAAATTAGAAGACCGCGAAGTAAAATGAATAGAAGAACGGTGTAAAACTATTGTAATAACATGAGTTATACGACAACCAAAGTTTGAAACTCAAACAATAATTTGCTGAAGAAGCTGCACAAAATAACAAGTTATATAAAATATTTAAAAATTTTAGCAAGCATAAATCCCAGCATAAAAGCTGGTCACCAAAGGCAGCTGGTAAGCAAATAATGGTAAACTTCTTTAATAATTTTAATTTTTAAAAAATTATAAAGAAATAAAAAATTAGGGGAAATGTCTTTTTTTATAAAATATCACTGACATTTTTTTTTTTTTTTTTTACCTAAATGAAAAATTCTTACTTTCCAAACAATTATTTTTTTAATAAAAAAAGAACTATATCTAAATATTAAAATCTTTCTTCTCTAATCAATATGCTTGGAAGAAACATAAATTGTATTTTAAAATAACTGAGTGCTTCTTAATATCTATCCCAGCAGTTGTTTTTTAGCATATTAGAACATTATAAGCAAGAAAACTTTATCTTATTAAACACTTATTCTGGCTTCTTTAAAAAAAGAAACTTGTTCATAGAGCCTAATGACTGTATTTAGCCAAAAGGATTTAATGATCAAAAAGAATATTTATGCATTCATCTGAATTTTCTGTGACGTGAAATACAAAAGATATTTACAACAGCTGACGGGATAAAAAAGATACATAATTATCGTTTGCATCTGTGAAATTCTTTTTTTATCTACAAGTAATAAATAAAGATAAATTTATTAAAGAATATGAATTTTTTATTTGTTTTTTAAAAAAGATTTTATGCAAGAGAATAAAAGGTGGAGGATCATTTTTTCCTAATGTGGTCTGAAGCTTTTTTATCTAAAGGAAAGATATTCTTTAAGTTCCAAAAAAATTAATCTATATCTATATCTATATCTATCTATACTTATAATAAAGCTCAATGTGTGTGTGTGTGTGTGTGTGTGTGTGTGTTGGCGCTCTACAGGCCAGGTCATTTGACATACAGCTACCAAATTTGGTACATGTATACCTTAGAGGTCGGGAATGTGCACCTGGGGTCCCGTTTTTTGAAATTTTAATTAGAATTTTAATTATTAATTAAAAACTAACTTTCCCGCCAAAAAAATCTTCCATTTTCCCCACCGCCAACTTTTCCGCCAAAATAATCTTCCATTTTCCCCAACGCCAAATGATTTAGGTTTTAGTTCTTTTTTTCTCCTAACAGTAATGAGGCTAGGGTTAAGATTTTTCGGCGGATTATTTCAAACGATTCTGTTTATTTTCTTAATGTTTTATGCATTTAAAATTAAACATTGTTAATTAATCCATGTGTCAGATTCATTCTGAAGTACTTTTGAATTAAAATAACACAGAATAAAGGAAATTAAAAATGTCTAATCTGCATAGCGTTACCCCAACTGGCGTAGAAAAATTCACGCATTTGCGTTACCGTAAAAGGCGAAGAAAATTCACGCATGCGCACTGTGTTCTGATTGTTGGCATGGCAACCATTATCAACGGACGATTTAAATTACTTTTAGGTTAGTTGTATGCTTTTGTAAGTAAATTGTATTTATGTTAGTTATATATTTTTTGTATATGCTTATAGTTTTAAGTACATCGTTTTTTAAGTAGTTTTTTTAAAACCTGTTTTCAATGATTTAAATTATTTTTAGGTTAGTTGCATGCTTTTGTAATTAAATTGTATTTATGTTAATTATATATTTTTTGATATATGCTTATAGTTTTAAGTACATCGTTTTTTAAGTAGTTTTTTTTAACCTGTTTTCAATGATTTAAATTATTTTCAGGTTAGTTGCATGCTTTTGTAATTAAATTGTATTTATGTTAATTATATATTTTTTGATATATGCTTATAGTTTTAAGTACATCTTTTTTTAAGTAGTTTTTTTTTAATCTGTTTTTGACCGATTATTTTAAACGATTCATTTTATTTTCTTAGTGTTTGATGCATTTAAAATGAAACATTGTTAATGAATCGATCCGTTCATGATGAATCTGAGAAAATTTTGTTGACAAATTCTTGAGATATTATACAAATTAAGAAAGATATTCTTTAGTGCCCATAAAGTTTAAACGCTCAGTGACTCTATTATCAGTAATCATATCATTAAAAAAATGCTTTGTTTCAGTAAAAAATATTATTATATTAATTGCAGATTATTCCTTTACACTTTAATTTAAAGCATACATTCTACGAGGGGTAACAGAAAATTAGAGAGATACATATCACGTTATGACTGAAGGCCTTTATAATATTATGAGTGAATTATATGACTGTCAAAATTTGAAGTTTTTAAATATTTTGCTGAAGAATCTATTAAAGTTGGAATTGCATAAAATATTTAATTATTAAAATTTTAACGAACATTAAGATTGGCGAACCGGCTGGCCGCCAAAGGCGGCTAGTTGTTCTATAAAAAAGAGAACTATAACTAAGTCTTCCATCATTAATAAATATGCTTTATTTAACCATAAAATTTGTTTTGAAATAACTTGAGTGTTTCTTAATATCTTGCTCAGCAGTTTGCTATTTTTTTTAGCACATTAGAACAACATAAATCCGACAACTATATCTTTTTACACATTTTTGCCGATTTCTTCTTTTAAACAATACCAGTTCATAGACCCAATGGTTGCGTTAAGCTAAAAACGACTTAGTGATATATATTTTTTTTCGTTCTAGCTGAAGTTTCACCGCTTCGTTAAAATAACCGACTAAGATCACAGCCAGATTTTTTTTTAAAAAAATCTTTCTTGGATAATGTTACTAAATCTTATCCTTCTCTTTAGAAAATGAATGGAACCGGAGAAAAAAAAAGAAGAAAGAACGATATTAACTCACAGTAGCCTGTGCTGAAATACGATCCAACAGGCCTTTCACACCCTGTCTTTTAAATGATTTAATTATAATCGTAGATGCACCCGACCATATCATCCTAGCTCTTCTGCCTAGAAAAAGATACCCTTTCTTAAGAACCGGTTAAAAAATTCTAAAACTAATAATAAAAAAAAGAAAGAAAGTCAGACCAGCTGTGAAGCAATCCAAGCTAGAAAGTAACATCTTAGAAGAAGCCAGTGGTCTGTAAGAAAATAAGAAAGCCAATATTAAGGCAACTGTGAAGAGAATAAAACATAATAAAAAATAAAAAAATCTGAACTACTTTCGCCTGCGATACTAGAAGACTTCTTTTATCAATTTTCCCGCTTTTTTCTTTGTTCTTTTTGGTTTTTCTTTTTCAGCCTGTTGAGCCTTGTGCTGGTAGCTTCTTTTTCTTTTTTTTATCGTTTGCTGTTTTAGTTCTCTTTTCGATCACGGATGGCGCGCAGTGAAGTGAGAAGTAGATCTTCCAACGAAAACATGATCGCAGATTTAGGAACGATTTCTTGAGCCCCACGCTCTGTTTACTTACTTATTTATTTATTTATTGTTTTTACTTCCGGTCCCTGGTTGGAAATTTTGCTTATTTATAACTGGCAAAAGAAAGAAGAGCCAGCCGTGTGGGGAAAGCTTAAAATAAGGTTTTGGTTCTGTTAGAATTTTCAATAATCGATGTTTTTATCATATAATGGAAAAAGGAAATCAACTCCTTTCTGTATAAACTGGAGTTAGACCATTATTTCAGGGTTTTCTTTCTTTCTTTTTTTTTTTTTTTTTTTTTTTTTTGCCATTTAGAGTTTTACTACCAGAGAATGTTTGATGTGATGGACGAACTCAGTGAACTTAAATAAATGCCTTTTTAGCTTATAGGTTATTATTTTTGAAATATTTTACTGTAAATTATTTTAAAATAAGATTAGTTTAATTAAAATAATATTGCAGTTGAGTAATTTTGTATTACATAAAATTTCTTATCATAAAACATTAAAGAGTAATTATGCTAATATTAATTTTTTTATTTAACTTTAAAATCGCTAAAAATAATGCGTATGCCCAAGTACATATTTTTACCGTATTATTTGCTTCAACTTTCCGGACAATCGTGGATAAAGTGTACAAAATACATATTTTCATTAAGCAAGTGATTCGTAATTTATCTCACCATCTTTGTTATATTTAATTTACAAGCCGATGTCATTATTTTCTGGACTTGAGGTGGCCTTGCATTCAATGGTAAATTGAACATTAACTCAATTTATGTCTGATTGCTAGTTCAAATATGTTAAATTTGTATAAATAATTTTATATATATTATATGTACCTCAAACTAGATCGTATCATTATATTTTAGAACCACCGAATGCGACTGCAATAGGCAGGCATAATTTAACTATTCCTTTTCTTCTCATGAATCATTAGATTCTATCTTCTGTGTGAAAGGCATCAAAAAGAAAATTGTAAAATCATTGTCTATTCTGTTTTTCCAAAATAATTAATGCACGCTGTTTTTTAAGAATATTCTTTCACTTTCTCTTTTACAGTGATATACAAAGAGACAATATCATAATAGTAAAAAAAAAAAGCCTTAAGTCCAGATTTTGATGAATTTCCACATTTTAGATTTCCTTGAATCCAACATACAAAGTTTTGAAATTATATCTGTTTGAGGACATGGCAACACAAACACGCTTTGAAATAGACAATTGAAACTTAATATGTTATCTTTATGCTAAAGTTGTATCAGGTTTTGAGTGAAATCCATTCAGTAGAAGGTTATTGTCTCAAGAGTACTTGAGAGTGGTAAGATTTAGAGTGAAGGTATTAATGACGTTAGATTGGGAGAACGTTTCTTCATCTCAATAATAAGTCATGGAATAAATAAATTGTTTTAGAGCTCCTTTAACAACAATTTTTTTCTATACCAGATTTATTAGATCAAAATTGCCGCACGTTATAAAATAATAAAAATGTGGAATATTTAACAGAAAATTTTTAAAAAACGTGGTGATCTGTCTTTTTGAATTGGTTTGTATAAAAAAATGATAAGCATCACTAAAATTCTTAAATTTTAAGAATAAAAACTATCGATAATTAAATTGTGAATTATTATTAAACTTTAAGAATAATTTTACTGAAAATTATTATACGCATGTTCGTTAAAAAAATATTGCTTCAAATAATTGTATTTAAATAGTAATATATTGGGGGAAATGCATTTGTTAATCAAGATGTTATCCCAACTCTCCAGAAATTGATTCGAGAACTACTGTGGATCACCTCCCACAATTCTGGAACCCTTCCGGAAAATATGGAAGTGGGAACATAAAAGTGGAGTGGGTGCATGGATCTGTTTGCTAATGAATTAATTAAAAGAAAAGGAGCATCGAATAAAATATTATGGCGCAGATTTAAAGAAATACAAAATAATAATAACTCAACAAATCAGTTACAAAAATACAAAATGCAAAGTGTGTATCGATCAGATAGCCAATTCTTTGAATACTTACATTAAGTACTCCAAAAAAATTTGTGTTGATATTGTTACGTTTCCGCAATAACGGAATCGTCTCTATCATAATTTGAAAAAATGACTTGGTAATGAAAAGAGTGAGCCAGGTCCTTGGTGAGGAAAGTGAAAATTTTAGAAAATAAGAGTTATGGCTCTGATTTTAATAAGAAACGAGATCTAAAGATTCATCAGGAAAATTCCATGCCCTATAAAAACATATATAAATGCCAAAGGTTCAAGCGATTCAATTGATTTTTTATGTAAAGTATTCGTTGTGCAGTGAGCACTCTAGCTTGGACTTTGCAATTGCTGTTTTCTGATTAACAATTTTCAGTCCTCTTGCATTATGAGTTTTTAGAAGCTTTGCTCTTTGTGAGTGCCCTTTTGTTATCTACTATATTTCCTCTTCGTAATATTTATTATTGTGTTCTTCCTGCCAAGGCTTCGTCTTTTCTTGAATAATAAAGAGTCGTTTGATATTTATCAATGTTTTTGATTTTCGTTACCATATGTACCTATCGGACGAACTTCGTGATAATACTAACTCTTATTTACCCTAATTTTATCAGTTACTCACACCTTAGTCGTTATGTACAACTTATGTTTCCGATTCCATTCTCTATTTTTAAAAAGTGGCTTGTTTCAATGTGTCTTAACTATCCATAAAGTTTGGAATTCTCATTCAGAATGCTTCTAAAGTCATTTGAATAACTTAAACATTTCACGAATGCATTTTGCATTGGTTTCAGTATTTTATTATATGTTTTTGACAGACAAACTGTAAAATGGTATATCTTTTTGATGCACTTTCATGCTTACTAATTTTTTTCTTTTTTTTTTCTTTCACAGATTACCTGAATTCGAACAAAGTGACTTGGGTTTTTGCCAACATTACCGCGGTGTGGCTTGTTCGCAACTGATAGGAAACAGAACGGTTTATGTTAAAGCATCGATGACTCTCAACCAGATGGAAGAGAAATTGGCTGCCATACTCACCATTTTGGCGACAGGAAAGGTGAGCTAATTTATAAAAAAAAACAGTTGAGTTCTTTTCGTAGTCCACATTTTCTTATTCAAATTAATATTATAAGAACTATTAATTTGAATAAACATGCTTATAAATTTTGGAATTCTGTATGCATATATATTAACTATTTCTAGGGCCGTGGGAAGTATGCTTCCCACCAAATTTATCAATCTTTGTATGAAATTATGTAGGTTGGCATAAGTTCTGACAAATTTTTTTAGTAAGTCAGAAACTTAGATGCTTCAGTTCTTTATCTCAGACAAAATCATGTGTCTTGACTTGTTACTTAATTATTAATTAGCCAAATTAATTAATGAATCAAATTAAATTTATCTAATAAGCTAAAGGAATCCCTTTTCTTATTCTAATTTCAAGCCTGAAAATATTTTAACATAATATTAGAAAAAAATGGCCCTTTAAAGGGTTAAGATATAAATAGGTCAAACACTTTTTTAAAAAAACTTTAAAACTTTAAAAAAAAAATTTTAAATGATAAATTAATTTTAAGATAAAAAACGTTGTAAATTTGAAAATTTTGAACTTTCTAGATTCATTTTTTTTTTACCTTTTATCTTATCTTTTCATTATTATCATGTAAAAATGCATTTAAAACAAAACTTGATATTTTTCTAAAATTTCATTTAAAAACTAATATTTTTGAAATATTTTTATGTGCAAGCACAAAATTTTAATATAGATTTTGTGATTTTTAAAACTGAAATTGACTTTTTAATATCTAAGAAATTTTAAACATAAAATGCATACCCAGTTTCATTTTTATTTTAACAGAAATCTTTATTATAAATTTTTTAATGTTTTTGAAAATTAAGTCACTTGATAGCATTTCAAATACTTTTAAATCTGAAAGGAGCGTTGTGAAATGAAACCATTAAAAAAAATATTTATTCATCTGAAACAGTAAATATTCATTTTTTCTAACAATACGTTTTATAATGCTATTTAAGTTCCTTATCTCTTGGCTATTTAAATCATATATAAGCATATATTTGGGGGATGTACTTTTAATTAAAAATTCTAATTTTGATCATTTTATTTCCTTGCTTATTTCAAAGTCCATCGTTCTCTTATTATGAAAAAGAAAATGAAACTGAGTATTGCATTTTATATAGGACCTAAAATTTCATTGTTAACATTATTTCATTTCAAACCTCCAACGATTTTTTTAAAAATTATGCCATCATGACTGTATGTTTTAAAAAATGCATGAACAGCATTTTTAGACCAGAAAGTTTCAATGTATTTAGGATAATATTGACAAGCATCCGTTATCAGAAAGTTATAAAGAATATTTATCGTATAGGACTTAACTAATTCAGACCAAATCATAACACTGGATAACTATTATTCAAAAGTAGGCAAACGTTTGAATTCAAATATCAGCAGATACTTCCCAAAAGGGCTAACGTTGCAAATGTGATTCTATGGTGCATAAATTTCTGCATATTGCCATTTCTGCATACTGATATACGATTTTTTACGTTTTAGAGGCGATGTGTTTAATTTTCTATCTATTATACACTGATCGCAACATTTGTTAACACGGTGGGTTCGCGCCCGTTAGGTCGCGAGTTCGAACCCCGCCAGCCGAAGACTCCCTGCGTGTATGTGGTGGCTGACGCACGTATAAATCTGTCGTGGTCACAAAGTCCCCCATGTCGAGAGTAATACCACTGGCGGTACTGGATCAGGGGTGATCGTTCTCTGATTCAGGTCTTGATTACGATCTTTAGATGAGTGAATGAAATGCATGAATGAAGTCCGCCCAGTAAAAAGGGTTGTGAGGTGTGTGTAGCTACGTCGTACTCTTGGTCCTTGATGGCTCTACTGAAACAAAAACAACAAGAGACGCATCCTTAGTTTAAAATAATTCACTTCTAAAGTCAGTGGACTTGTCTATGACAAGTGCCATTAGAAACAGCAACAACAGTTTCTGTAATTGTTCGATAAAATATATTAAATAAGCTCAGTAGTTTTGTTTCTTTTCTGTCATTATTAAATTTTATTATTTTATTATTATGAATTATTTTGATATTTGCGTTTATGCACAATTATCACTCTTTCTTTTCGCTTGAGTTATGACAATGCATCGCATTACATAACAATTTCTAATTGTCTAGATATGTCCTTATTAGCATAAGATATTGAGCGGCATCTTCACGTTGTTGTTCGACATTCTGAATGCCAGCCAATACCGGGTAGATATCATAACAATGTTGTTTGCGCTGATAGAGGTTTTACCAAGCTTATGAAACGATTTTTTGGGAAATATACAGAGATATATGGGTATTTATGATTTGAAAATATTCAAAACCTAACTAGTTGTCATCTTTTATATCTAAATAATGATTTTTTTTATTTTGTAGGAGATGAGCCCGGAATGTCACAAGTACGCCGTTCCTTTCTTCTGCTACGTCATGTTTCCACCTTGCGACGACACCATTCCATATCCAGTTCCCAGACATGTGTGCCGTGACGACTGCGACACTCTCGAGGCATCCACCTGCAAGCATGAAATGACGACAGCAAGGAAACACCCACTGCTGGCCAATCAGGACCTTGTTCCAGATTGTGAAGAGTTACCGTCTCCAAATCTTCAAGAACCTTCTGGGACTTTCGTTGTTGGAAAAGACCACCAAGGGAGTTGCATCAGCCTCAGTGTGCCACGAGTCATTCAAGTTGACCATGGTAAGGATTCTTTATGTTATAAGAATTATGTTCGAATTTATATTCGAGAAATTTGTGCAGTTTTTCTGTCACTTTTAGAATAAATAGAGCTTAATATTAGCAATTTAACTTTGATTGGAAATGGTACGATTTTAAAGAAAAAAGATCAGTAGATATACTTCTAGGAACAACTTGGAAATCAGTTGCTGTTTAAAATACCATTATGTTTATCAAACATTATAAAATTAACACTTAACTGGAATTCTCATAGACAAGGTTATAATGCCAAGCATATATTAAGTCTTTAAAATTTTAATCCAATACGATTTGAAATATCTCTGCAGAAATTGCATGCCATGTCATTCTTGTACAAGAAAACTCTGTCTGATATAGGTAGTGTAGTCTAATTCGAATTGGACAGTCCTATTTATTTCACAAATATTGAACTCTTGGATTAACCTGTTTCAAACCTGGTCTCAAAGAGCATGTAACGTCGAATTAAAAATTCTAGAATGAACTGGAATGAATCTGAACTATATCACAATATTTCAAATCAGTGGCAGAGTTTATCAGATCGAATTTAACATTCCCATTCATTCAACAAATGTCTTAGATTTAAAATGGCCTGCTCAGAGTTCTGATCTCATAAAACATCACATAATATCGAATTCGAACTTCTAGAATGAACTGGAGTAAATTTAAACTAGACTCCAATATTTTGGATCAGTGGCTCAGAATACAGAAGTTGAAATTCGACGTTGTTTACTCATTCCAGAAATGTTGAAGAATTGAATTAATCTGCTTAGAGACTTGGTGTAAATCCTTTAGAGCATATGACATCAAATTGAACTTCTAGGAGGAACTGGGCCACAATATTTCAAATCAGTAACCAAGCTTACGAGTTTTCTTTTACAAAAATTGCGTGCACTTAATAAAGAAACATTATAAGAAATTAAAAGTAATATAATGTTACGGATTTCACTGGATTCGCTTTGTAGTGAGTGTATGATGTGAAAACACAATCAGCAGGCCACAGTAGAAAAAAATAACAACGTTTATTTAACACGAAGACACTAACACAAAGACGACAAATATTTACGGCCGTGACAGGACACACGTGAACACAGGACAGCACACTACAACAGACAGTAGCACACAAATAGTAATCGACCACAGCACGCAAAGCGACCAGACGGAATCCAGCAGGAGAAGGGATCCTCGGAGCTTCGCTCTACGGTCTCTCCAACGGCTAAACTTCTCACTGTCTCCTCGCCTTAGCTGCCGACTCACTAGTTCTCAAATAACTGGCTACTATACACGACACGACGCTGCTTCCACAGTATACAACAGGACTCGGCACACAGCAATTCAGCACTCGCCCCACACAACGCTGGCATTTCGCCGTTGCTTCGTTATCTTCTGGAAGACTCGTTACTTGTCTACGACTCCGACTACGCTTCAATTCACCACACTTGCAGCTTGAGACTGTTTTCCTTTTATAGTTCCCGGGAGGAGGGCAGAGAATGTTCTCTCAGTTCCTATTGGTAGGATCGTTAAAATTCTTTCTTTGAAAAAAATTTCCAACATTATCCATTTTGTCGCCAAATGGTCGCCAAGCTCTGAGGTCACTGACGCGGCAACCGATCAGCATCCATAGGGCTGATCGTACGATAATCTTTCTTACGATGAAACTATTCGTGCTGGGAAGCAAATCTATAGGTTTGTAACAATAATAAAGTTAATTGCTAGTCAAGTATTAATTGTAATTAATTGTTAAGTTAAATATTGGTTGAGGCCAGCTATTATTCATAAAGAGTAGCTGATTTCGCGGCAAAAGTTTGTAGGATTTCATACTAGTCGCATTTGGCTACCAATATTCCAGGTTGACATTGAATAATAGTTTAATTTCTTATGCGTATTAATAGATTCTTCTAAAAATATTTTTAAATATCAAGTTGTGTGAGATATCAAATCCATGTTGTTGTAATAACCTTGCACCAACTTTGTTCAGTGTGTATTTGAACCATTTTAAAAGAGTTAAGTCCCATGAGATGACAATGATATTGAATACAGAACCTTCTGTTTACACCATTTATTACTACACAGATATTGTACCCTGTTTCCTAAGTTTGCAACAATGAAATAAAATCACGTAATTTAAATGGATGAAATAGGATTTTAATGGAATGGTATTGACTTTGAATACTTATAGGAAATGAACACATCAGATGAAGATTGAACTTTTTTTTTTAACAAGCATCTACCTGCATGCACTTAAAATGCATAAAATAAGAAATATCTTTTTCTTTCTTTCAATATGTCGTAAAGGCATGATTTTCCTCACTTTTGCGATAAACGTTTAGCTTTAACACGAAGTCATTGCTTTAGATGTTATGAAGAATTAGATAAGAATTATTTGTATAATGCGTCCTAACACTACACATAATATACAAGTAATGACTTTAAAATCATTACTTGAAAAATGAATTTGCATTAATCGCCTTAAATTTGAAATAGTCATAAATGATTATTAACCTTTTGCGCTAGGAAAAGGGATCCGATGCATGATTATTCAGTAAACACAAGGATTTGCTTATTGCATCGAAATATAAATATATGTAATCGTTTTAACCCTTTCTAGGACCATGGGAAGTATGCTTCCCATCAAATTTATCAATCTTTGTATGAAATTATGTAGGTTGGCATAAGTTCTGACAATTTTTTTTAGAAAGACAGAAAATTAGATGTTTCAGTTCTTTATCTCAATCAAAATGATGTGCATTGATTTGTTCTTAATTATTAATTAACCCAATTAATTAATTAATCAAATTAAATGTATCTAATAAGCTAAATGAATCCCTTTTCTTATTCCAATTTCAAGCCTAAAAATATTTTAACATAACATGACTAGAAAAAAAATCGCCCTTTAAAGGATTAAGTTAAATTTTCCCAAAAAATGAATCTATATCTTCTTACCACTATGTAGGTATTTGCAACAATCAAAATTAGAAAAGAAATAAATAAAACATAAAAAAGATGCACCATCTTGAAAGGTGTTTGAGAGGAGACATCCGATGCAAAGGGTCAAAATTTCGGTTAGATAAGTGTTGCCCAAATGGAAAAGAGACACTTGCAATTGCATCAGAATGACTGCAGCTACAGAATCGTTACAGAACAAGGATATAAAGGGTGGTAGGTGGTGTGAATTGCATACGGAGTTCAATAGATATGGATGTGTCCGGATCGGAACAACGCGTGATAGTACGGCATCTGATTCTCCGATTGACGTGGATCACTCTTGCTTGATGTCCCTCCCCAAAGGAGCATTATCAATTCAAAATTATACTGTAGTACTCTGACGAAGCTAATGAACGTAATCTAAAGCAGACGATCAGGCATTTTCAAATAAGTGATCCTTCTCCATGACAATTTCCGACCACATGTCTCCTTTGAAACCCAGTCACCTTAAAAAATTCCATTGGGAAGTATTGCAAACCCACCGTACAGTCCTTATTTGTCCCCCTGTGACTTTCATATCTTTGGTCCCTTTAAGAGAGCATTACAGGGAACACGTTTCCATTCGGACGACGAAGTGAAGGAAATCCATTAAAAAATGCATAAACGAACCTTTTCTGTATTTTTCTATCAAAAATAATTATAAAATATGATTATCTGCAGTTATTTTAAATATATGTATAATTTTAAATAATAAAAAATTCGTAATGTATAAAAATCTTCCTTTCTTTAAAAAACAAATGATTCGTCATCTAAAAGTTGCTCCGTCAAATATAGCCACTGAGCTATAAATAAAAATGCTGCCAAAACTGAGATAAGAAAAATAGATTCATTATTTCCCTGTTAAAAGTAACAAGAAAAGTGCCGGGAAGGAGAAATGAAATGTTTTCATTAAGTAAAAATAGCGAACGAAAAAGATATTCTTTATACGTCGTCTTTGAAAACAATCCAACGTATTTGTATCTTCTTGTTTTTTTTTTCTTTCTATTTAGTGAATCTTCGGAAGAAAATTAAAATGAATCAGAAAGTATTCGAAAGAATTGTTCGACTGAAGTTTTAATCGAAGAATTTTTATAGCATGGAATATTCGTCAGAATAAAAGTCGGAAAAGGAACAAAAAAAAAAAAAGAACAGAACAGAATGAAGAAATAATTCATTTGAGAATTCGTTGACTCAGTTAATACAATGCGAACAAATTGGAATAAAAATGTCGTCTGCCGAATTTTGAATACCCTAAAGATAGTCAAATTACTATCAATTAAAAAGGGGAATTACTTGATATTTGTTCGAGAAAGTGATTTTTTTTATCTGGAGGGAATTCAAAATATTTTATTTTTTTACTTCATCAATACTATTTCCGTTAAAGTGATGACGTGAAATCTTTTCTTGTCTTCTTCGTCTTCAAACACTTGATTTAAATAAAAGTAGCGTACAATGTTCCAAGGTATCTTTTGCCAAGATCTTATTATTCTCTGCATTCCTAGTCAAACAAATCGCCATTTTTTTTTATTCATTCGCTTTCATTTTCTTTGTTCGTTCGTAAATGCTAAATGAGAGGTTTGTTAACTTCTTCATTTGTATGCAAATGATTTAGTTTTTCATTCCTTGGATTCATTTCAAATTCTTTTGTACTTTTGTGTTGAATTTAATGGTGGAAAGGGGGGTTTCAGCACACAACACCAATACACGGCCCAATTATTTCTCTATTATCTCTGCATTCGTGGGGACTTAACTTTGACACACAAGTGCTAATTATCTTCCAAGTCTGTGATTGAGGAAGATTTGAGCCGTGGCTACAAAAAGGTAATGAGAAATGGAACTTTTTTTTCTTTCTCTCCATCCATTCTCTTTATTTCGTTCGTTTGAATTCTCGCTTAGAATTCTGACAGTATCAAGTTATAAAATGAATCGCGATGTTATAATTTATTCAAGACTGGCTCGCCGCATAAGGATTTTGTGTATGCAGTTTCAATTAGAATTGGTTATGCTTTTGGGATTTCTTCCATTCAGATGGTAATGACTCAGTGATTAGATAGAAATCCGAATTCGGAAGAAAAAAATGAATTAATTCATATTCATCATTAAATTATAGCCCGTAAAGGATGCAAGGCAGAATTTGCAAAGATATATTTCCGCAAGTATTTCTGGTTTAAGTGTTAATATAGAAATACAAAACATTTTAATAAGTCTGTTCTATATTTCTTTTGAAATTTATTAGCTTCGAAGGTTCCATGAATGATGTCATAATTGTTAAGTAAGAAACTAAATGAAAAAGGAATTGAATAAAATTTGTATCACATTAAATTTCGACTTTCTCCTTATTAATTGTCAAATACAAATCTTTAAAATAAAATTTTGTGTTTAACAATAATAATAAAATAAAAGCAAGGAATTGGACCTAGATTTTATTGAACATCTGATCCTTCTGAATCCTAAAATACAGAGTGTTTGTAAATCCATATCCCAACTTTGAAGGACTATTAAAATAAAAGAAAACAAAGTATAACTTTGTTGTTCGTCAGAAATTACAAATGATTATTGAAATTTTAAATTTAACACATTTATAAGTGTTCATTGTAAACCCCTTCAAAAACACGAATAATATCAAAGCGATACGATAGCTCATCCCCTGCATTCTCAACATTTCTATTATGTTTTTATATGATTTGAAAGCTTATCTATACTTATAATAAAGCTCAATGTGTGTGTGTGTGTGTGTGTGTGTGTGTGTGTGTGTTGGCGCTCTACAGGCCAGGTCATTTGACATAAAGCTACCAAATTTGGTACATGTATACCTTAGAGGTCGGGAATGTGCACCTGGGGTTCCTTTTTTTGAAATTTTAATTAGAGTTTCAATTATTAATTAAAAACTAACTTTCCCGCCAAAAAAATCTTCCATTTTCCCCACCGCCAAATGAGTAAGGCTTTAGTTTTTTTTTCTCTTAACAGTAATAAAGCTAGGGTTAACATTTTACGGCGGATTATTTCAAACGATTCTGTTTATTTTCTTAATGTTTTATGCATTTAAAATTAAACATTGTTAATTAATCCATGTTTCAGATTCATTCTGAAGTACTTTTGAATTAAAATAACACAGAATAAAGGAAATTAAAAATGTATAATCTGCATAGCGTTACCCCAACTGGCGTAGAAAAATTCACGCATTTGCGTTACCGTAAAAGACGAAGAAAATTCACGCATGCGCACCGTGTTCTGATTGTTGGCATGGCAACCATTATCAACGGACGATTTAAATTACTTTTAGGTTAGTTGTATGCTTTTGTAAGTAAATTGTATTTATGTTAGTTATATATTTTTTGTATATGCTTATAGTTTTAAGTACATCGTTTTTTAAGTAGTTTCTTTAAACCTGTTTTCGACCGATTATTTTAAACGATTCATTTTATTTTCTTAGTGTTTGATGCATTTAAAATGAAACATTGTTAATGAATCGATCCGTTCATGATGAATCTGAGAAAATTTTGTTGACAAATTCTTGAGATATTACATAAATTAAGAAAGATATTCTTTAGTGCCCATAAAGTTTAAAAGCTCAGTGACTCTATTATCAGTAATCATATTATTAAAATAAATGCTTTGTTTCAGTAAAAAAATATTATTATATTAATTGCAGATTAATCCTTTACACTTTAATTTAAAGCATAAATTCTACGAAGGGTAACAGAAAATGAGAGAGATACATATCACGTTATGACTGAAGGCCTTTATAATATTATGAGTGAATTATATGACTATCAAAATTTGAAGTTTTAAAATATTTTGCTGAAGAATCTATTAAAGTTGGAATTGCATAAAATATTTAATTATTAAAATTTTAACGAACATTAAGATTGGCGAACCGGCTGGTCGCCAAAGGCGGCTAGTAGTATATAAATGTTAAGTTCTTGAAGGTCAGTTAGTAGAAGTGAAACAAACACTTTCTGTTTGGTGAGACCAATAAAATAGAATCATATATTGCCAGATGCACGTATTTGCATTCTTTCAAAGCTTCATACCAACATGCAATGTGTATATATATATATATATATATATATATATATATATATATATATATATATATATATATATATATATAATATTGTTACGAACCTGCGATGCTGCTTCCCAGTATAGTTGGTTCCATAGGAGATCCCAGAGCTTGGCGACAAACTTGGCGACGAATTTGGCGACTTTGGTGCCGAAATAGATTATACCCGAAACATCGAGAATTTTCCCGATCCGTCCAGTAGGAACCAAGTTACGTCTCAAACGTTCCTGATTGGTTGAGAGGCTTCTTGCCCCGCCTCCCGAGACCTATAAAAGGAAGCAGTCCTGCCACTGCCGAAGGTCGTGAACCAGATCGGAATGGAGTAGTCGTGAACCAGATCGGAGAGTAGTCGGAAGCGACAGAGTCGTCGTAGTCGGAACCAACGGTAAAGAACTGGCCTTCCAGAGAGAAGCGGAGCAGCGACGGAGTGAAGCTAGTGCTGAACTAAACTGTGCGCTACTGTCTGCAGTAGAGACTGTTGTATGCTGCTGTTTATGCTGTTTTGTATGCTGCTGTTTATGCTGTTTTGTATGCTGCTGTGTTTGCTGTTGTATGCTGCACGTCTCGGCTGAAGATAATAGTCTTCTGTGCTGTATATAGTTGCCGTCCTTGTGCTGTCCTGTGTGTCTTCGTGTAAATAAACGTCGTTGTTTTATTTTCTACTGCCGCCTGCTGATTGAGCGTTCTCCACACCATATGACTCCCACTATCCAAACGAACCCTGGAAATTCCGTAACAATATATATATATATATGGGGTAAGTTATCATACAGATTCGATATCCTTCTCATATTTGAAGGGGTTCATACTGAACATTTATAATTATGTTAAATGTAAACTTCCCATTGTTATTTTTGATTTTCGATAAATAACAAGGCTATACTTTATTTTGTCTTTTTAACAGACCTGCAAAGTTGGGATATTCATTTAAAATAACCTTGTACATTTTTAGAATAATATTTTTTATCTGTTTATTTCTTGATATATACAATAATTCAAAATTCTACAAGTTAAACGAATTAATTTTAGCAGGCAACATTTTACATTAAAATGGAAAAGTTCTTATCAATTTTCTAACGAGATCTCTCAATGGGAGTTATATTTATCTGGCTGCCCTAATGAGTATATGTGAATTTAATAAATGAAAAACGTGTTAAGCTATATATAAAGGATAAATGAGTATTCGAATATAATAGTAGGGATAATATCAAAATCGGAATGAAATCCGTCGACTGATTGACTATCTGTTTCCCTTTGATACAAATTATGATTTTGACTATGATTATGATTTTACACCAGAATTGTATATTATAAAATATTTCTATTGTGCTTATGAATTTAATGCATTAAAGAGCAAATTTATATTTTGTTGCTTATAAGTACCTTTAAAAACCCAACAAGTTAAATTACACGCATAGAAAATTACCACTTAGTCTTGAAAGCAAAAATTTAAAATGAAAGATTACTTCATAAAACTTCTGCACATATATTTTTAAGTTTTGTTGTTCACCAACACATGGTTTTGTTGAACCATGGATCTTTTGGTATCCATGGAAACCATGTTTTGTTGGATCTTTTGGTATTCACCAACAAGCGTTTTGTTGGAGTTTTTGGTGTTAACCAACACATGGTATTTTCGGAGCTTTTGCTGTTTTCCAACAGTCCATTTGGTTAAAAATTCTATTTATTATTCTGATGACAAAATTGAATTCTGAATTTTATTTATACAACTTAATTCTTTGTAAATGTGTCCGTGTTTAAGCACACGGATGGAAAAACAAATAGATTTATCGTATACATCATTAATAATGTACGAGAAAATAAAATGCAATTTCAATTCCATTCTAATTTTTTTTATTCCGTTTCAGTGTCTTTTTAAACTTCAAATTTCTGTCCTAATCCTTTTCTGGGAATTTTATTTGATTTCTACCATGCTTGAAAAGAAATTATGGAATCAAAATTAAAAAAAAAAAATCGTAATTATTCTTTGACCAAGAATTATCTGCATCCGTTTTGATGTGCTACTCTTGTTAATTTTATTGTTTATCTCAAACTTCATCCAAACACATTACGTGTCACGTGCCAATAAAGAATCCATGTCAAATCAAAGCAATGAAGAAAACCAAGCAGATAAAGCAATGATTACATTCCAATTTCCATTTTATTTATCATGCACCAATAAGAGAAATACCACAGATTTGGAGATCAGAAACTTAAGTTTTGTTTATTGATTTTCACTTCCCTATTTGCTGCCGTGATTTATCTGTGTGAATAGGACCATCTATCTAATTAGATTACCACTTCTTTGCTATATCTTACAAGTAATAATAGAAGCGGTCACCGACTTCGAAAATAGTCGGGAATTACAATAGATTCACTTAACAATTAATTTGTCGAGGCTGTGGCGTCGAGTTACTTCTATTTCCATGAAGGATTGCACCATGGTCATGATGGAGATTAGAATTTAGGCTTAGATATTGCTTCCGTTCTGTCGAAGATGGCCATTCAATTAAACCTGGACGCCTATTCACAGAGGAGATTACCGTACAGTATTGCAGAAAGTGCAACATCATATTGGAAATGTTATAATTTGATCACAATGCAATGTCGAATTATCGAAATCGGCAAAGTCCTCTTATGTAACCATATTATTTATGTAGGAGATTAGGATAAAAACTGCATAAGAATTTCGGTTTATTTCTATGGATAGGCTGAAAAAAATACCCAGTCATTAAGTCAGTTGAAGTCAGTATTAAGGAAAAAAATTATAAGAAATTGAAGCCTCTATTTCGAAATATCACAGAATGATAGTGTTTTGAATTTTATTCGTGTGTAATTATTTTATTTTTAAAATTTATTTCCAATTACATGATAACTACAACAGTAATAATATATAGCAACAATAAGGCAAAATGTTTATATTTATATAATATGCTAATGTATGTGGTATAGAAATCAGCCTTATTACTTATTGTTGAATTGTCAACAATCAAATGTAACAAACCATCATATGAAAGTTACAGATTGTTTAGATGAAGTAGTCTATCTGTCTTAATCCAACATTTCGCTTATCTTATATAATTATTATTGAAAATTATTAAAAATATATTATAAAAATGTTTGGAAAAGGTTTCGCGGTGTCATCAAAACCTTTATTCAGCAAGAGAAATGAAATGTACACGAAATCAATTTCTGTTGCCAACAGAAAAATTAATGCAGCGCAAATTAGGCTTAACTTCTATTTAATAGGTAATCGCCATACCATGTATCATTAAAATATAAAATCCGTCATTTCATACAATGCATTATTTTGTGAAATAATTATGAAATAATAAAATTATGCACTTTAAATGATAATATAAACATACTTTAATTTGCACGAGCAATAAATTTTTTTGACACATTTCACTTAAATATTTGTCTTATTAAGCAAAAAAAACCTTTGAAACTTTTAAAAAATATATTCAATATTAATAAATAAATAGATAGAATAATCAGAATTCTTAACGAATAAGCTGACCCTGGAAAATTTTACAAAGACAAAATTGCAATCATTGAAATACTTGTTTTCTAAATATTAAAATGGTTTAAAAATATTTTCTTTTCTTTTTTTTTAATAATACGCTGTTAAATACTGAAGAAGAAAGTAACCATTTCAATTAATTTTAAGTTAAAATTGGAATTTTGAAAAATATTTTCTTGGTGAGCATTATTTATTAAGCTAGAAATAACTTCATAGTAAATTTGAGAGCTCTAAGTCAAACTATCTACACAATTAATCAATTAGAATGATTTTTTTCCCTATCAAATATATCTCATAATTTAATTGAATTTAATGATATTGTACCACCCAGTAAGTATTATCATTTAAAAATTCAAGTTAGAGTTTGGAACGAAAACCATTTTTATCAACAATTTACTAAAGAATCAAATATTTTAATATCAAAACAATATAATAAACTCAGAAACATTTAAAAAGATAGAAAACGTTGAAATCTGATACCGACTCTAAGTAAAACGCAGGACAATGTTAAATTTTCAAAGTGGAAATTCAAATACCAGTAAAACACTTTTAAAGAATGAATCGGGTTTTTTTTTTAATATATACAACGCGTTGCCAAAAATAAATAACAAAAACCAATCACCGAAGGCGAAAGTATACTTTTAAGATAAATAACCTTTCATTTTTTTTCCTACGACCGCTAGGATTTCTTTAATTCATTATTTTATTTTACCGAAGTTGTAGCAACAAAATAAAAATTTAAATGATATAATCTGAAGTCTTGCAAGAGAGAAAATATTTGCTTCTTTATTAATAATATTTATTCTTTCAAATGAAAGAAGATACTTTTACCCGAGAATAAAAATGAATAATTCGGAAAATGTTACAGTTTGGTTATCAAATATTTATTCCTTCGTCTGTAAAGGTTTTAATCTGTTTGCTTATGAAAAAAAGATTTTGTCTGAATATTTGAGATTTAAATATTCTAAAATTAGTTCTGTTTATTTATCGTTTGAGGCCCAAAGTCAAATTCCATGTTTCAGAAAAATCCCGGAAATTAGAATTATTCTTATTGATGGAAAGGATATTCTGCATATGTTAACATTCATTCTATGAAATCGAAGAGTGTCAGTTCTTTTGATTAATTAAACTAGATTTAAAATAGCTTCATAAATTATTTAAAATATTTCTAATTTACTTATTGAACTGATTAAAAATTCCTTTTAATACCACTACAAAATCCAAATGTAAATAATATTGGATGTTATTTTATTCTAATTAAAATTAAAAATTTCATTTGAATTGTGTTGAAGAATTCATCTTTTATTAACATCACACTTAGCTTAAATATTTTAAAAGAATTTAGAGAATTTGCGCACATTCTGCATTCATTCATTAAGCCTATTTAAATGCCCTTCTGCTAACCATGGAACATTTACATGAAATGAACGAATTGACATTTGAGCACAATGCCAAATATATGTAAAGGTGATATCCAGTAAATGTTGCCGTCGTATTCTGTTTTTACTATTATTTGAAACAAATATCTTATTCCAATCAAAAGTAAAGGATCCATTTAAACCATGCTAAAGTATTACAAAAAATATTATTAGTCAAGGAGTAGTGAAATATTTCTCTGTTATTATCATTATGAGTAAAGATCGCAGAACATTTGCACACATTGTCTAATTCATACAACTGTCAAATCCTGTTAAAATCTTACGTTGTTATCATTATTAATAGCATTAATATCATTATTAATATCCCGGTATCATAGCTGTCAATTTATGAAACAAATGAATTATTTTAGCCAAAAGTAAAACATTATTTAAACCAAGCTTCTACTTTACCTTTTTATTATTTTTATTATCTTCATATTTACCACATATAGTTGGAGAGAATGTATAGCAATTGAACACATTGACAGGTCCATTCATCAATAAAGCTTTATTAAAATGCTTTTCATGTTATCACCACCATTACATGAAAAAAAACGTGTGACATTTGTGCCATGTGCCTTATCGTACAAGTTATTCTTTTATCATTAATATCAGTTTTTCCATTAGTCGAAACGAATGTGTCATATTTTATCACTTCTGGTATTTTCCCAGGGGAAATCGGTAACTGGGCATTCAAGTTTATTCGTAGAATGATTCCAGTGCTTCAAACTTGCAGTATGTGAACAAATACGGCGAATCTATGACGTAACCCAGTTTCGAAACCACAAAAATCCAATCCCAAAGCCCCCAACAGATTGTTTTTCCGTACTTAGCATCTTATTTTTTTTCGATCCCGATGAAAATAAATGGCTGACCGTTTGTATAAAAGAAATTTATTGGTTTAATGACCTCGACGTATTTGACGGACACTAGATGAATGTATACAACGTATCTGTTTTACAGCCAGTTTGTAAAGCTGAGCCTTCTGGTATGAAAGCATGGAAGACGGGTCAAGTTTCTGTGGCTCTACAGTTAAAAAATTTCAATATCTTCATATTGTAAACTAGCTGCTTTTGGTGACCAGCTGGTTTTCGAGAATACTGATAGTGTTTAATTTCAATTAAAATTCTTATACATAACTTATTCCCATAACAAAGTATGTTTAAGCATCAGATACTGATATATATAAACTCTGGCAAATTTAATAGACCTATTCTATATATTGCGCGCATGTGCCTTCTTAATGGAGTCAAGTTTCATGACATCCTAATGTCATTAAAAGCATAGCTATCCAGAAAATATATCATTCGATTACAATTTTTGGTAGCTCTAGGTCAAAAGGTCAGACCTGTAGAGTAACAACATATATATATATATATATATATATATATATATATATATATATATATATATATATATATATATATATATATATATATATATATATAAATCTTTATTATTTGTCTACATAGGTATCTGAATGTTTCTATGAATTTACATTTATAATCGGGAGGATCTCAAAAGAATAAAGAAATCACATTTTATTTTACAGACTGTTATTAATTAAAGCTAGTTAATTTCTGTCTTACCATTACCAATTAAAACTGATTTACCATGAAAGACACTTCTTATCAACACCATCTTACTTGCAGATGCCACTTGCTTCGAAGGGAAAGGGGAGAGCTACCGCGGTCCGGTGTCCCACACTCTATCTTCCCACCAATGCCAGAGCTGGAGTCCGATGATGGACAACGAAGAGGTCATGGGTGGACACAACTACTGCAGAAATCCAGGAGGTATTGAGATGCAGCCCTGGTGTTTCATTGCAGACCCTCACATTAAGAGAGAAATATGCGACATTCCACGTTGTGGTAAGTAGAAATGAATGCGATTTGACTAATGATTATTCAAGATGTTCTTAAACTTCATGCTTGGTAGCTGAGACATTATTAGCCAAATCGATTAAATAATGTAAAGACTTTTTTCTCTGGTAGATCTTATTCCTTTCACTATATTTTTTTAAAACTATTTAATGAATATTTTCACTGTATTCATTTAATTGATTAATTTTGTCTAAGATCTTCTATACTTCTATATTTTATAGTACGAAACGGATAAATATTGCTTGATGAGTATCGATTAAATTGCATTGCTGTAGTTGAAAGTAACAAATAAGTAGTATCAAACAATTCGAACACAAATTCTATATTATTGGAATATTCTGGAAACTATTTTATGCGTAGTAAAATCCAATGAATATAATGCGACTTGATTTTAAGATTGTACTCCAATATTAATAATATTTGTCAGATTCTTTGAGAAATACAATTCATAACAGTACGGTTATGAGTGCACAAAAAGTCGTTAAAGAATAAACATAAATTAGATATTACAAAAGTGTGATAATTAAAACATAAAAAAGTTTGAAAGGCATCAAATGATATTCTCAAGATTCGTTCTGGAGCGAGATTAATTAATAAAATTTAAAAAAACAAACTATAAATTAGTAGCGTTATCTAAAACTAGTTAAAATTAAGAAACCAATCGATAAATTGGTAGCGCATTCTGAAAGTAACGTCACTTTATAGAAACGCCGAACAATCAATTTTACAATAGTTTCGGTCACTTCCTTCTCCACGTATATATTATGATTTATGTCTTCCTTTGTTTCAGCTGAATATTCTTGGTTGTACATCTTCCTGCCGTCTTTGGTGGCTGCCATTCTCATGGGGGTTCTCCTGGTACTTTGGTGCAAGAGACAGCGCAGGAAGACGTGCGCGTCCAAGTTGTCGCCACACAGTACCTCAGCGCAGCTCATCCCTATCCATCATCAAAGCTCCATACACTCGCATCCTCAACAGATCGAACTCCAAAAGTTCATGCCCAGAATTCCTCTTGGAATTCACGAAGTGTCACCGCAATCCATTCACTTTCTACACGAGCTCGGAGATGGAATCTTTGGAAAAGTGTTCAGGTATTGGCAATGTATTTGCTATTCGTAACTTGCCTTTTTACCCAATTTGATATTATGAGATGGATTGATTTGATATTTTTAACCTATTGAATTAAAAGGGTTGCCGGTAATTCTTTATAAGAAAAGATCTAAAGCGTTTTCAGAAGAAGTATTTGATTACGGTTCAATCATATATAATTCTCTAATTAAATTTCAGATGATTTGGAGTATTCAGATTATTTTCAGTTAATGACGGAAAAATTATTTTCCAATGATTAGTTAGACATAAAATTGGAATTCAAAGATGAATGCATTGATAAGCGCAGCAGAAATTGTAATTATCCCTTCCCGATGGGAATACTTAGGTTGCATTATCTTTTCAGTCATAACTTGAAGTGGAAGATGGTTTCAAGGCTTTCATAAAAAAGGGGAAAAATTCATACTGAGTGAAAAAAGATCACAAAATACTTACTTAGACTATTTTTCTGTTTGAATTTCTGTTTCATATAGAGGAAAATAAGTTATTACTTAAAATATACGAATCGTTTTCGTATTTCATCCATCTTAAAATATTAGACTTTTACTGAACTTTCAAATCAATCTGTTAGAATCGGTAAAAAAAATGTAAGATTATAGTTTGATTCTTTCTTTCAAAGACAGTTTTGTTGCCAATCATTACGTCAAACAGGTGCACGTGTTTCTTCCTTTGAAAATGACAGTCATCACAAAGTAGAGATAAATCTAGTACCAGTATTTTTTTTCTCTGATAATACAGTTCACCACGCAGTCATACCACAAAAAGATTAAAGCTTCACCCTCATTCGCTTAGTTAATTTGTTCCAATAATATTGAATTCAAAAATGAAAAATTTGAAAACGTTTCAGTGGCTATACCATCTGCACAAAGGAGAAAAAACTACTCTGTACTCTGTAAACTATCTGTAATAACTATGCTGGAAAATAAATTGATGTGGAATTGGTATTATTGAATATGGACTGTAGAAACCTTTACTAAAGCAACATGTTGCTATCCTATACGCAACAGAAAAACATTCTATTTGTACTATCCAATATGGGTCGCTAATGAAATATCGATCTATCATGTCCACAGAGGAATCTATGGATTGACCAATGGTCTAATCTAGCAAAAAAGGGCTTAATAATTTCTTCAGATGAAATTTCTGGCATTATTTTTCTTTTTGAAAACGGACTATTGTGTCTTTTCTTTCTTAGTCAGATTCTTCATTTCGTTACTCTGTTCCTTATCAACTAGAAGAAATGCTCAACAATATGGCAAGGATATCTTCACGACAATGTGCAGTATTCAGTCTATCAAATAACAATGCAGAGATATTGCTCAACTTTCTGCACTAATAAGATTCGAAAAAATACTTGCCCTTCCAACATCTAATACTAATAAAATTTTATAAAGATACTTTTCTTACGCAACATCTTGTACTAATAGGATTTTTAAAAGATACTTGTCCCGCGCAACATCTTGTACTAATAGGATTTTTAAAAGATACTTGTCCCGCGCAACATCTTGTACTAATAGGATTTTTAAAAGATACTTGTCCCGCGCAACATCTTGTACTAATAGGATTTTTAAAAGATACGTGTCCCGGGCAACATCTTGTAATTATGATTCTAAAAAGATGCTTGTCCCGCGCAGCATCTTGTACTAATAGGATTCTAAAACGATACTTGTCCCGCGCAACATCTTGTACTAATAGGATTTTAAAAAGATGCTTATCCCGTGCAACATGTTGTACTCTAATTAAAAAATACTTATCCCGAGTAGCATTTTGTACAAATACGATTCTAAAAATATACTTGTTCCGCGCAACATCTTATACTAATAGGTATGTAAAACATAATTATTCCACTCAACATTTTCTACCAATAGGATTCTATAAAGATACTTGTCCCATGCAACATCTTAAATTATTAGAATTCTAAAAAGATGCTTGTCCAACTCTATATTTATCAAAAATTAATTTTTACTTATTCCGCTATATTTTCACGAATTCTAAAAGTTGCTTTAATCATTATTTAGGGGAGAAATGCACCATCCTCGTTCAGCTTCCGGAACTGCAGTCGTGTCTCCAGTAGCCATCAAAACTCTCAAAGAAGGTGCATCTACCACCACAAGACAGGAGTTCTGTAGAGAAGTGGAGACCGTGGCTGTTCTGCAACATCCCAATGTCGTCTGTCTGGTTGCAGTGTGCCTGAGAGAAGAACCCCTCTGTATGCTTTTCGAGTACATGTTCCAGTGCGATTTGCACGAGTTCCTGCTTGTCCATTCCCCTCATTCGGACATCTCAGCTCGAAGTGATGACGGCACACCACAGATTCTTGAGCTGTCGGATTTCTTGGCGATATCGATGCAGATTGCTTCAGGTTGGTAAAGTTATGTATTGTCTTTAAGTAAAACTGTTTTTTGCTGTCTTGAGTACGAAATGTAGAAAGCAAAAGCATTGTAAATGTAAAAAATTCGAATTTGTGATTTTGACAAATCGTTACATTTCAGACCTACCTGAATCAGAAAAAATGATTTTTTTTCCTTTTCTTTTAAAATTGTTTATCTCTATGAACAGGAAAACCCAAACGCTTTGAGCAAGACAGGTGAAATTATTAAATCACCTTTATACCAAATGAGAAGATTTCTAACGAAATTTTGAACAAAATCCATTCAAAGGAAGTCTTTCTGTCTGTCTGTCTGGCTATCCGTGTATAAGTGAACACGATAACTAGGAAACGTAAACAGTTAAATGTATAAAATTTGATAAACAATGTTAACATATGAAATATAGATTCTTACCAAATTTTGAAGCAAATCCATCAAGCAATTGACCGTCTGGTGGCTTGAACATTGAAGAAATTGATCGTCTGGTGGCCTGAACATTGAAGTAATTGACTGTCTGGTGGCCTGAACATTGAAATAATTGACCGTCTGGTGGCCTGAACATTGAAATAATTGACCGTCTGGTGGCCAGAAAATAATGAAGCAATTGACCGTCTGGTGGTCTGAACATTCGAATGCATGTAAACATGATAATTCAAAAATACAACTACTTGGATCAATGAAATTTCGTATTTGACTTTGTTATTTAAATTATAGTTATGTGTTAAATATGGATTTCTGTTGAGTGGTGAAAGTAGTCTAAAAAGCATATTCAGTTTACTTTACTACATTATTTTGCCTAAAGCACAGCAAAAAAAAATCTGGCAATTGTAAAAATAAAAATAAATCTATGGACTCGTGACTTTCACAGTCTTACCCAAAGTCTGCATATTTTTATAATAACACATTTAACTTAAAACTTTTAACATTTTATTGGATAATATGAGAAAACAATTAGAGGAAAAAGTACCCTCTGGTTTTTTTTTCGTTTAAAAGCCATATCAGTATGAGAAAAAACTATTTTAGATTACAGTATAATGATATTTGTAAATACCATTCGTATGGATAATAAGTTCTAAAATGTTAGTGTACTTATGAATAAAATACTATTCACATGTACTTCAAACATGCATGAAACGTTGTTTCTCTGTAAGTTTTGTATAACTTTTTTTTCTTTTTGTGGAGGCACCGTAACAGATATTTGATTTTTTTATTTTTATTTTGGAGCAACATTGAGAAGTATGAGGGAGGGTATGTGGAAAAAAATTACAATGAGAGCCATTTTAAATACGTTCTATATTAAACTTGGAATAAAAAAGCGGGCAAAAAGTATAATATATATAATAAGTATCACTATTAAACGGAACCTTTATATTCCCTATAAATTACCTTTAATACCTACGTCTGTTGTTGTTGTTTCTTATGGCACTTGCCATGGACAATCCCGCTGTTACGAAGACAGCGATCGATTTTTAAGCCGATGGAGGAGCGTCTCTTGTTTTAATAGTAGCGCCATCTAGGGTCAAGAGAACGACTTAGCTACACACACGTCACAACCCTTTTTACTGGGCGGACTTCATTCACTCATCTACAGATCGTAATTTAGACCTGAATCAGAGAACGATCACCCCTGATCCAGTACCCCCAGTGTTATTACTCTCGACATGGAAGACTTTGTGACCACGACAGATTTATACGCGTGTCAGCAACTAAGCACGCGAGGAATCTTCGGCCAGCGGGGTTCGAACTTGCAACCAAAGGGACGCGAATCCAACGCTCTACCAGCCAGGCTATCCCGGCCCTTGATCTATTTTACCTATAAGATCAGTTCACGTAACTGAAAAGAAATCAAAGTCATCTTGTGTGTTGGTGAGAATATTTCATGTCTGTGCTAAAGTCGACAAATAACTCCTCACATTTCATGTATTATTCAAACATTTATTTTCATATTTATCAAAGATTATAAACATGAAAATAAAAGCATCACGAATGCTGAAGACATGTGTGTCATAATAAACTAACAAAATCCCATAAAAACACTAAAAGAATTTATTAAAAATAGAATGATTAGAATTCTGAATCACGAATACCAACGTAAAAGACACAGATGTCAAAATAAGCAAGCTAACAAAAGTTTACAAGAATACTATATGAATAGTTTAAAAGCAGACGATCAAAATTCTGATAGAACAAAAACTGTATGCAAATTTTTGATTCTTCTGTTTAGCTCATTGTGTTTTTAGGCATAGTGTTCATATGAATTCGGTCTGGCTGACATCTAGCAGAAAGAGTTTATAAAAATTTGTCAGAAGATTAAGTTTTTGATGCAAACATCAGATAAATTTCATCCGTCTTGCCTATTACTTTTTTTATTGAGTAATGTGTTCATAAGAAGACATAATCCAAGGATTATTTTTTCTTACTCATCTAGGTCAAAAATGGCGAGGTTAATTAAAGTGTGGTAATAGCTATGTCTTCTGTTTCTATATTCCATGAATCGGAAAGAAAAAGAATTTTTTTTTAAAGGCAACTATTCTAAAGTTCCGAAGAAGTGCAACAAGAAATGACTAAAGCATGAAGAAGATGGCAAAAGGATGCTTACAATTCACTAATCGCAATAATAATACACTCCCGATAATCCGGTCTAATGTGGTGGATGGGCAGGGCGGATATCAAAAAAGACGGATAGACCGTAGCTGTGTGAATTCATTTCTTTGCCCACCAATACAGGAAAACAAAGTTTTATACCTAAACTCACTCTTATAATACATATTTTCACACTTCTTATTTACTAAGCTCTCCATTTATCTGAGGATGGGCAGGGCGGATATCAAAAAGGACGGATAGACCGTAGCTGTGTGAATTCATTTATTTGCCCACCAATACAGGAAAACAAAGTTTTATACCTAAACTCACTCTTATAATACATATTTTCACACTTCTTATTTACTAAGCTCTCCATTTATCTGAATGTGAACGCAGCAGCGTCCTGGTGAATATTAGAAACAATTGCCGGTAACATGCCAAGTTGAAATAGAAGGCTCTGTACTGGTAGTATATATATATACTGTACGGTATTAGAGAAAAAGTAAGTTAGAGGATATAAACTGTTCACATTTTAATATAAATTCTGCAATGAATTTATTAACATTAAACATTATCATAAGTCGTATGCCTGATTCTTAAGAAAATTGGCTCAAACTGATTTTATTTTTCATTGATAAATGATTACATGGATATGAAAATGTAACCCTAAAATAAGAGTCAAAACTTACAGTTTTTAGGTTTTGAAAAAATCCTTAATAGACATCTTGCCTTCCTTATTTAATTACGATAAAAGAAAACTAGGTCGGATAGTCACGAACCGGATACTCAAAAATGTATTCTTATTATTACATAGTTGCTTAGAAAGAAACAGCAAATGAACGAGTGCTATAAGTATTTCTTCTTTCGTAAATAAAATATTTAAACATAATAGAGTAACACAGAAAAGTAATATATTTTTTGAACCAATTCATTTTTTAAAAATTTGATAATACTTTAAACCTAGTATGTTTAAAATACAAAATAAAACCTATTTTAGAGTCTTCAACTCGATTTATAATCAATAAAATTCTTCAGTTTAATTAACTAGCTTTATGTAAGTTCGTATCTAAGAAAATTAAATTAGAAACTCAGTACACATAAGGTTGGAAAGCAGCAAAAATTGCGCTGTCTTCTTTCAGACAACAGAGTGATTAATTATTTGAGGGGTGAAATCTAATTTCCTTTTTACAGAGCTTGGAAGATCGCTTTTAAAATATTTAGGCAGCTTTAATGACGGGAGACCAGCGCAAACTTTGCCATAATTGTGTTCAAATAAAATTAAGGAAATGAGACGTTAATCTTTTCATTGGAGAGTGTACTTCATTCAAGCTTTGCATTTTCAGACTATCGAATTTTTATTTTAAACGTAAGATGGATTTTAATTTTTAATTTTCAAATACTTGAAATGTAACGCAACTCAAAGCGGTGCAGTTTGGAGTTTTAAGAAAAATAAATATAAATCTTATACCTCTTAGATTTTCATAAATGCATCGGTATAATTTTTGATTTTTTAATAATTAATTTTTAAAAATTTGCGAATTAATTTGTAAAGTCACTTAACTTTGATTTAATCAACGGTTAGAAAAGAATTTTTAATTGAATCATTTATTTTTAAGTTAATTAATTCTAATGAAAAAATGACATACTTTATTTTGCTCCAGCTTTGAGATCTACGGTTCAAATCTTGCTCTTGGTAATAAGGATTTAATTTCCAAATTCCGAACCTTGAAATGTAAAGTAGCTCATGAAAATCCAAATTGTGAAATTTAGAAATAGAATTTGTCTCTATATTTCTGAGGGCCTTCCTAATATTTTTGTATTTATATGTTAAGTTTAGCTAGAATTTACGAATTAATTAATAAAATTCTTATCGATCTGACTTATATTTATTAGTTTTTTTACTAATGGATTCTTAAATAATTATTTTTATTTATTTAATTAATTAGTTTTTCTTGAAAAGTTGATTGAGTTTGGCTTTGGTTTGAATCCTCTTTTCAGTTACATACTGACTGCTTTTGATTGGACCAATACGTTTTTATGGTGGTTTATATGGCCACAGCTACGCCTCAAGTATCACCATGTTTAAAAATTCGCATAAGGTGTTGGCAAGAGTACATTCAGCAGATGCAGATTTAACAATCATCATATTCAAGAAAGTTTGCACTGTCGAGTCTAAAATTTACTATCATTTTGATCTGATACCAAGTCTCTGCTAAGATATAGCCTCGGATGGTTAAAATTAATTCCAAATAATTTTTAAATAATTTTTCGAAATCGCAAATATTTGTTTATATAGATTTACACCATTTATATGAAACAAATTTCAAAAATAATGCAATGAAGTGTTGGTTTAAATATTCAGACTCAATATGAGAATTTTGAAAATACATGGACTTGTTTATTGCTCCGAGAAAGAAATATATATAATTATTTGAGTTCCCCTAAAGAATGAATCTGCATTTTTTTACCATTCTGTATGTAATTTTAACAATAAAAATTTAAAAAATAAATGAATAACATGTCAAAATGATGCACCGCCTTGAATGATGCTTAAGAAAACATCAGTATCTAACCTTAGATACATTTATTCATTTATTTCCATCATATATCTTATTCATTTATTTTCATCATATATCTGTGATAAATCTATAGTCATTTTACAAACAATTTTGGTAGAGAATATAGGTGGAGGAATTTTATTTAAGAACTCATCAATTACTGCGTTTGAACATGATCTCTCTTGAACACAATTTGCAAAAGATCTGAGATGTACCAGTTGTAAAATACGTAAGTGCTTTAACCCTATACAAATCATTATATATAATTTATTCCAAATAGGTGATTTCTCTAAAAAAATTGCAACTTAACAATGCAAACCTAAAAAGCAATCCAGTACATTCATCTTCTTGTACACGACATTCGTGAGCATAGAATATTTTGTTATGATGGAAATTTATCGTATTGAAGGCTGATTCCTTTATAACCCATATAAAATATCTTTTCCTGATAATATAGTGCATGTATAAATTCGAGTTATGGCATTTGATCAGAATTTTATTCTTTTGCAATTGCATTGGTGTATTATTTCTTCCGTTTATACATTATGCATTTTAAATTAAACATTTCCTTTTTTTTTCAAAAGGAATGGAGTATCTATCCAGCAAACGCTATGTGCACCGCGACTTGGCAGCCCGAAACTGTTTGGTTTCAGTCGACGCAGCCCCAACGAGCTTATCCCAGTCTTGCATCAACAATTCCTCCCTGATGGACAACATCCTAGTCAAGATCTCGGACCTTGGAGTGAGCCGCAACAGCTGCGCTAACGAGTACTTCCGGATCAGAAACACCTTACTTCCTGTCAGATGGATGGCCCCTGAATCCCTGCTTTACGGAACCTTCACCACTGAAAGCGACGTATGGTCATTCGGTATCCTATTATGGGAGATTTTCAGCTATGGCATAAGACCATACTTCAATTGTGACAATCAGGAGGTAATAGACCTCATCTGCACTCACCAGCTACTTCCCAGGCCAGACTACTGTCCACCATACATCTATGCCATCATGAATGATTGCTGGCACGATACTCCATCGCACAGACCAAACTTCAAGGAGATCTACAACAGACTTTGTTCAGTGCAGACAATACACGAGAGGACATTCAGTATAAGTCACTCTGTGCTGACCCACAACAGTAGTCACCAGAGCAGCACGGGACCCAGTAACAAGACTTTGTCCACCAATCTTAGTTGTGGCACAGGAAATATTCTGGTCAACGGTGCGGCAGTGAGGCAGAATGGTGCTTTCCCTTTTTGTTCATCGACAGCTGGATTTGTTTCCTCCAAAATGATACCTGCACACAGAACTCACCAGTGCGAGCAAGTTTGAGCTTCAGACGACGTCTTCATGCTGACCAAATGAACAATCTGGTTACCTTTTCCTTTTGATTTGCTTCAATATTTTCAGTAAAGCAGGGTTCACACGAGACCAACTGTTTAGCGCAATGGAAGGTTACGCCAATTTCAGGAAGATCACGTGACCACAATGGGACAAGGGCAAATACTTGTCCGGATGAGGCAAACATTTGCCATTGTCCAATTGGGGACACGTGATGTTCCTGAGGCAAGTGTGGTCTTCCATTGCGCCCAGTAATTGGCCTCGTGTGAATGCTGCTTAGGTTTGATTACCTTTAGAAGTAACAAGCAGTTGTATGAGCTGTTGATATCAGCAATTTAATTAGCAAATCCAGTTTCCACAAGCAAGATCAAGCAATTACCAGCTTTCAGTTTAAGGGTAACATTGGACCAGGTAGAATTTAAATGTTTAGCTGAAAGAACTCCATGCTTCTATACTGGTTTCCATGTCCAAGTTGTGTATTAATTTAGAATTGATAATGTAGGGTTTGACACATTAGAGGTAATGGCACTAATTTAAAATTAAAGATAGTAATTGTCAGTGCATCCATCCAAGCTTTTAAATAAATCATGAAATTCGCCGTTTATGAATCGATCAATTTAAAATTAGTTTTTTTGCAAGCGCCATTTTCGGACTAGTGTGTCACCTACATATTTTAAAGAATTGTGCAAATTTGATGTGCTATGGTTCTATGTAAGATATTTGTATCCCTTCTTGCTACAATACCACATGTAATGAAAACGAATACTGATAGTTTTGTAAATTTCCAGAATAACTTTTACTTGAGAATTTAAAATTTAAAATTAATTTTTTAAAACAATCTTCATAATACCAATAATGCAAGAGATAATTTTCACACATATGTCAAGACAATTATTGTAAATTCTTTTTTATTAACTTTTGTTTCCTATAGGTATGATAATATCACACAAAATAGCTACTGAAATCCTCGTTTAATCTTAAAACCGCACTATTTTCAAATCAATTGTTCCTAAGCAAAGTCACTTAATCACTAACAAACAATAATGCCAAATAACTCGCCTGAAGTATCTACATGGTGGCTTAAAATTCACCTTACAAAGTGGTAGGGAAAGAACGAGAGTAAAAAAACAATTTAGAATCACATTGAAAACTATTGCTAAAAACGTTACAATGATCTCTCGCTTTAATGCTGAAAGGTAACCATGTCTGCACATTACATTCAGCAATAAATTCATCTTGTTTTCTACAATTGTCTTTTTTTTGTGGTCCATTGGAAGTTGAAAGAAAAATAATTATATAGGATTTTTCATTTATATTTTCTAGGCGAAAATAATTGAATTCTTTCTTTCTTCATTTATTTTTACATATTAGAAATAGATATTAAGTCGTATTTCTTTTTTGTTTTGATCAAGTTTAATTTCGCTTTCATGAATAAGGAAACTAGAAATTTCGAAAAAAAAAATGTACATACTGAAATTTAAGAATTATATCATTGTTATTCAACGGTACATACATAAATTATATGTATTATTGTTAATATACTGTATTACCGGTAAAAAGTACAAGTAACAGTTTGCGCCTACAACTCAAAATTCACCTTATAACGGCCGGTATTTCAGTCCCTAATTAAGAAGGCATACATGCCGATTTCGTCAGAAGAATCATTTTCAGCGTTACAAATATCCTTAAAATAGGAAAATATCGAGGAATAGTCACATTTTAGTGATTCTGACTTGTTTTTAAGCTTTCTATATCCCTAAATAATTTGCATCCTGAATTTTGAAACACCCTGCATAAATGTTAAATAAGAGTTTAGTAGGAAATTTCAGAGCAAACATTATTTTGCACATCTTAGACTAGTCAACACACATTGAAAATCTTTAAGAAACACATAAACATTCAATAAATAAACTGGACTTTATGGACTTCAATCTCAACATCACTTTTTTTATCTTCTTTGTTCTAGAAATAGGTTTATTATATGTCTTAATGCTCGTTTCTCTATGCATTAGATAAGTACATAGCTCTATGTATCAGTAGTTTATAATTTCTTAATTGTTGCGTGTAATTCCACATCATGTGTTTGTATATATTGCCTAACTGCTAATTTTTGTATTGCATTTTTTAGTTGGTGGCGCTATATATATGTGTTCAATATGAGCTTTACTTCTATGTCTTTGTATAAAACACTATGTATGGATTAACTTTTGGTAGTTTGTTTATAGACAATTCTTTCTCCTAGGGCTTGTGATTGTTTAGTAAGTGTTTTTCTTGGATACTTAACTTAAAACTGATGTGAAATACATCAGCTTAAATAAAAAATAAATATTTCCTGAACAAAACTGGACTATAATCTTGTGTATCAGCAATAACTAACGAAGCCTATATAAAATACAGTGGTATTTATGTTTAAATCTCCACTTGTAGACCTGGCAACACTATATATATATTATTCTGAAAGTGTTTGTTTTTTGTGTTGTGAATTTAAGAATACTGAGTTCTTCGAAAGTTAAAATGTTTATTTTTGATGTGATAGATGTATTTGTCAATGTGTTAAGTGCTCCATAATTATATTTGATTTCAATTTTGAATAAGCCTCTTTGATAAACCTTATTATCCTGTGTATGAGCATAGAGAAGTTTATACATAATATATCTTAATTTAATTCTTAGTGAGTGTCCTTTTCACAATTCTGAATTTGTATTATTAACTCTTTGCAGCTGTAAATTTCGTTGATTATATATAATTTGGTTGGTACATGAATTTCAAAATATCTCATCTCAAAATTCTAAATTCTTTTAATTTGCAACAGTCGGTTCTCTGAATTCTTTATTTGAATGGATATAAATTTAGTTAAATACGGTTTGTATATTAATTTACAATATGCGATATCGTTATGCTAAATTTTATCAAATTTTAAAATTTTTAATTTACAATTCTAAAATTGTTTGGAAAAAATAAGGAATTTCTTACACAGTATCAAATATTGAAATTAAAAAATTTTATAAGAAGCGATTTAAAATTTTTAAAATTTCCACAAGATATTTAGTAAGCACTAACAAATTAAATAAAAATCTTTGAGTTGAAAATAATTGGAAATTTTTTCCTATTAAAACTTTATTTATTCCAAAAATCAAAATAAAACGATGAAAAAATATTTTCATTCACTAATGATTTGACATACAAAAAAAATGTCAAATGCATTCATATATTTCCGCAAAGAAATAAAAAAGGTTTCAAATAATTTTTATAATAATACGTTTATTGGCTTTGAAGTTGCTAAAAATAAATAAATAGAAACAACAACAATTATTGTTATGGAAACAAAAGAATTAAAAATGGTCAATGATTCGACTTGCAAAAAATCTTAAAATAAATTCATTATTCTCATCAAATTCATAAAAAATGGCTTCTAATAATTTCTAAGAAGCAATATTAAATTCGTCGGCTTTGTCACTATTGAAAAATGGAAAAAAAATTAGAACAATTATTACGAAAATGGACGAAATAAAAATAAACGCAGACGATTTTTTTTTTTCTCATAACTGAATCATATTATTGTTATTTTATTCAGATAGATCTTTGAATTTAAAAATTCTATGAAATATTCCTATTCTAAAACATAAAAACATTTTTAACATAAAAATATATTTTTTTTAATTTTAAGATATTATTTAAACAATAGATAAATGATAAAATTCGTCTTCCTAGAATTCAAAATTAAATAGAAAGTTGGCGAATAATTTCAGCTGCGTCTTTTTAAAAATAGAATTTTCGAATTTCTTTCATTCTCAAAACTTGTGGTATGAAAAATAAAGAATATTTATAGTATTGTGAATAATTATGATAAAGAATTTGATAAATTGGCTGGTTTTTTGTACCTTATGATTTGTTATTTTTATCTTTATAAAATATTTGAAGTCTTGTAATTTGTATTGTGACAGGACCAGATGAAAAATAACATGTTCCGTATTTTAAATAATGTTTTAACTAAATATACGTAATAAAATCTTTAAAAAGGCACCAAAGTTCATTTCATTTACATCCATTTTGTATATGTGTGTGCTGATCAATTTGACAGATTTGTTCTTACCTTTTTATTTTAATCTTTTCTAATGAAGAGTGACAGATGCAAAATTAGAAGAGCATTTGCGATTATTTAAAACATTTTTTATTGATTTTTAATTGTGGAAAGTTCAGTGATGTAATGGAAATACAGAGCTATAAAATGCCAACCAGATAAAAAGTAGAAATATTTTTTTTTACCAATAATATTATCTAAGTAACTGTTTATTAATACTGTCACACTCCTCTAAAAAATTATTTTTATTCAAACTTCAATTCCATTAATATAAATTTTACCAAGTTACATTTAACTGTTAGATTATGGACTTACTAAAATCTTAAATAAGGTCTTCTAACGATGTTTTTGGTGTAGAAACAGAAAGTGCTGTGCTTTCATTTCAAGTCATTCAAAAATAAAAATTGTCGTCATAAGTTAATCATACAAGGCGGCTATAAAATAACTTTCCCTGTTTGGAGGTATTTGCAACTAAAACAAAATCAAAACAAATTTCATGTACTGATTATTGAAAGCATAAGTAGAGAATTAAAAAAAAAGCAAAAAAAAAAAAAATACTAATAAAAATCATTGACAGGAGAGATTTCGGTACTGTAAGAGCAAAAACACTATAAATTCAATAATTAGAATGAATACACGATAATTGGATTATACAGAATTTCATATATGTTCAATTAATAAAAACATGAATAAAAAACTGAAGGAAATGAAATGCAGTACGAAAAGGAAAATATCCCTTTACAAATCAAAATTAGGTTTTAATTTGAATGAGGTGATCTTACTTTTGTGTTAAGTAACCGCATCAGTTTTTTTCCCCTTTCGAAATTTATCTCCCAATGCCTTCCAACCACGACATGAAATTTGGTTTCATTTTGTTCATTACTTCTAGCTGTGAATGGTTTATTATTTTTATGGCCATTCTATATTTTATTTTCATACATTCCACGATAAATGAAAAAAAAGCTGAAATGTTTACAAAGTGATTAAACATTCTAAAAAAAGATGTCTATTTTCTTCCGTAGATATATATGTACAAATTTTTTTCGCTACTAGTGACCAAAATAGATAATGTCTAAACCATTGGATATTTTTGAAAAAATTATAATATCTAAATTTTTATATAGTCCCTTCATTCTATTTAACAATATAATTAGTTATAATGTATTATTAGTTAATTAAATTGTCCCTTCATTATTAACAGTATAATTAGTTAAATTTAGAAAATTAGTTTGGGGCCACTAACACTTTAAAGTATGCAAATAGGTTCGGAGACAATTTTTTAAATGATGCATAAAACTTTTTACTGTACCAAATAACTGCATTAGCATTAGCAGATCACAATTACAATATATATATATATATATACACACAGGGGGACTTCATACCGTGCTAACTTTCGCTCGCCAACCTCTATGTTGTCTGATATTATTTCCGATGTTCGTCAGTTCAGTTAGTAAGTTTTTAAATTCCAATAACATTTTGGAAACTTAATATTTCCATGAGGACAACGTACATTTTCCAATCGGCCCGATTCCGATTCAAAACTCAAAACCCAACAATGACAACATTCTTTACTCACATCTCCGATATCTAAATATTGATTCAGTTTTTCACGTTTTGCTGCCATGGTAGCAGCTTTTCTTTTCAAATGTGTCGCTTCTCGTCCGGTCTTTTATTTTTTTTCTCCCTTTTCTTTATCTGATATCGCTGGATATTCCATTACTATTTTTTTTAAGTAATGCAGGGTCAACATGTGTATTGCTTAGATATTCAGACGATTGCCGAGAGATGAAAAATTTCCATTGCACGAAAAAAATAAACTAACTGGAAAGTTATTCATTAGTGTTGCCACAAACAGTGCGTCTAAAAATAAAATTAGCAAATAATATTTTTTTAACTCATCTGCTTTTAATTTGGTGTTAATCAGAGCTTTACTTTTCACTTTTTTTGCCGCCATTTCAGCGTTAAGGGCAATATCAATACTTACTATGACGTAATAATAATTTTCATTAAATGTTTCAAACAATATTGGCAAAACAAACCTCAAATGTCATGGGTCGGTAAACTCCCGTAATTTCCTCGTAGCCGTTGTCGACATCGTTTCAGCATTGTGATTAGATCCCACTAATTAGGTTGAAAATGGCATTCTTATGCTTTGATGGGGCTGAAAAGGGAAGAGTTTTATAAGAACATTTTTTATATCAATGATGGAAGATCGGAGGTTGGATTTTACTGAAGATATGTTTAATTAGAGGATACGTTCACATTAATTTGGAAGTAATGAGTTGACAGGTATGTGTTTATATTTGATATAAATTTTTATTGAAAAATGTTAAAAAATATTTATATTTTTGAATTGTAGTATGAAATATATTGAAAGGAATGTCTCCGAAACAGAAAAAAAAAATCCAAAGGTGTTTTGAAAATTACAACAATATATGGTATATTGGCTAAAAAGAGATTTTTGTCTTGATTTTTAGATTAGAAATTTATTGAATGATTTCAAAAATCTTGTTTATAGTCTAAAAATTATATTACCTATTCCCTGGATTTAGAAGTAAGTTTTTTTATAGCTTCTTTTTTAAGTCCAATCTCTAAATGCATGGGGCCTCCTGATATGTAACTTGAGAGTTTCATCTTTTTTCTGATTATTAAAATATGGAAATGTTTGTAAAATATTTTTAATTGAACAGATTGCTTATTCCATAATTCAGATTTTCCAGAACATTTGAAGTAATTGCAATGCCAAATTTAACCCCCCAAAAAAAGGCATTAGTTTACGATTTTTTTCGTTGGAAGATTTTCTGAACATTTTGAATTTGAGAAAGCAGAAATTTAAAGACAGAATATGGCATTAAAATGTTAATTATCCATATATAAAATCAAAGTTTCGAAAGAAAGAATGAAGAAAAAAAATTCAAACGTTTTTATATTTAAAAAAAAAACCTCACTAAAAGTAAAGAATATTGATTAATTTAAATTCAATAATCTAGCCAAATATAGACTTTTCAAATTTTTTTTATCTGATTTAACCCTTTATACTCGAATGGTGACTCTCATATACCATTCAAGATGGTGCATCTTTTTGACACTTATTTAATTTTGATTGTTTAAAATACCTGCAGAGCAGTAAGAAGATGCAATTTAATTAGCTACCGACGAGATATCTCGTCTTTCAAATACTTCCAATTACAGGGGTCTGTAGGCTAAAATTTGTCTCTTATGCCAGTTTAGATAGGTTTAACTTTCTAATACCTGATGAATCCTTTACTTTTTTCAAACTGGCATAAGAGAGAAATTTAGCAATTACAGAAACCTATTTAGTTTAGCTTAGTTATATTAACGTCATGTTGTAAAGCAACACTAGGGCTATTTTGGGACGGACCTCGTCATTTTGAACCGCGGTCAGATGACGAAGACGACACCTGAGCTTACAGAAACCTGTAATTGGAAAGACGAGATATCTCATCGGTAGCGTTGAAAGTGTTAAACGGGAGAATCCAACTTAAAACAATATATATATAATATTTCGAAGCAATAAACAAGTCTTTGTATTAGGTGAATAATTATGCATCAAATTACTTTTCCGAGTGCAAAAGGTTAATGCTGCATGAAACGTTTGATAGTAGGTAGCCGGTTCAGATATCCTGCTTGTCAAATGATTATGGTTTAAAATGTGAAATTTATCACAAAATGCCCCTCAAGTAGTTCAAGTAGTAGTCAAACTAAATTTAATCAATTAATTTAAATTATTCGCCGAGGAAAAGTTAAAATACAACAAATGAAGAATCAATGGAATAGTTAAAATCCCTTGATAATCACTTAGCTATAAAGTCGTAATAAAGTCCTTTAAAAAGATATTGGCATTCATTTCATTTCGAGTCATTTCTGTTTATTCAAACTTATTCAATTAATAATGATATTTTCACTGGATATTTAAAATACTTTGTTCCTTGCAGAGTTTCAAATTCAATCATTCTTAAAAGTAATTAACAGAATAATCCTCCAGCAAAAGAATGAAAGACCCAAAATATAAACTTTTCATAATTGCAACATTAATGAAGACGAATTCGAAGAGATTATTTCCTTAATTAATTAAGCTTATTCATCAGCCATTCATGTGTGGAATAAAATAGTTACAAAAGCGACGGAAAGGTTGAAAAGTTCACTAATGGGAAAATGTTGCTATAGGGGATGTATAAATAATCAACTAAAAATAAAACAAATTTGTTGACAAAAGTTTCGTTTAAAAAAAATGCTGAAGAATAATTAGTTATTCGGAATATTTAAACGCCTGTTCGGGAAGGAATTTGTATTCGAGGAAATGAATTTAAGAAATTTATTCATTTGGTTAGGCGAATTTCGATTTTTTTTGGTTAATTTCATAACCTTAGGTGCTAAGATTGTGCAATGCGTATATTTCTATGAAATAATTAATTCAAAAATATAGAAATAAAACTTAGAAACTGGCATTTGTGACTAATTGAGCTAAGATGAAACAATGGATGCTCAAAAGATATGTTTACGTTTAGGAAAATTTCTAAGGTATATGTTTTTATAGATGAATTTATAAAAAATTATAAATATAAATATTTTATATAAATGTAAAATATTTATAAATTTTTAATGAATATATTGGTTAAAATTATATCGGCTTCAAAACTAAAAGATGTTTAAAAATTAAACGAAATATGTTCCTTTTTTGCCTAAAAAGACGTTAAAAGCTTTATAACGGATCTTCTGGTTTAAAAAGCTAATAAAATGATATGTTAAAGATTTACAGAATTTTTTTAAAAATATATTATCTAGTTCCAGGGCTTGGAAATTTTATCTATTCAGTCTTTAAATACTTAATTGAGACTCAAAAATAGCATGACATTTTCAATTGTTTTCGTATTATGAAGCATTAAAACAAGTGCAAAATCTTTTTAAAAATCAAAATTGTTATATTTTATTACATAGTTCAGAAATTGTAGAGCACATTGAGCAATGTACTGTAACATTGGATGTGGTGGCGCTGGATTATTCCAAAGAAACAGGCAGATTTTTAAACCGAATTGGTATATTTCTTTTTTGACACATGGGGACGATCACTACATTACACAACTTTTCAAAGACTAACATTTAAACATGAAACATTTTAAATTTTCAATAAACTATTCCTTCAGGTGTTCCTTTACACGAACACCTCCTCATTCCGCTTCACGCTTTTTCCACGTTGCCACTCAGCACCAACTAAATTTAGTTTCTGTCGCCATCTGACCAAAGTGTCTAGTCCTTCAGTACTTTCCAGTACCAAATTTCTCTAAAAAATATGGATTAGATTATAATAAGACTCCACAAAATTTGGAATTTGAGAATATAGCATAAAAAGATGCAAAATATCATTTAAAAAGTAAATTATGCAAAAAGAATTTTAAAATGTGATTTCTCAAACTATTACAATGAAGAACAATTTAAATGGCTTTATGAAGAAAACTGCTCAGAAAGTGAGAGTATTAAATAAAACACATTTGATATTTTGACAAAAATAAGCTTTTCAAATTTGTTATCAATATCTTTAAAAACAAAGGAAATAAAAAAAAAATCACCTAAAAATATTCAGAAGTTTATATTTCTGTAATCTATTCTCATAGATAATTTGTCAGAAGCGTTTTTTTTAATTCGCAATTTTTATGTTTTAAAGCAATAATTCAAGAATTTGTGGTCAGAAGATAGAATCTTAAAGTATAAGATACTCAGATATACGAATGCTGAGTCGGTAAAGATTATCTTTATGAGTTTATCACTACTTCGATTAAAAAAAATTATTCTAGGCAAACTGGAATGCAAAGGTAGATTCTTTTCCATCTAAGTTAATATTTCATGCATCTAATTTCAGGCAAAATTGGAGGCTTTAAAATCACTTTTCAGCCCCTAACTTCTAAGATATTGCAATTATCAAAAAACTTTAAATACAAAAGTCTTCATGAAGCACTATTTTTCTATCTTCAATATTAAGGAAATTATTTCGAAATGAAAATTTCAACCGCCCACCATTTCCACCATCTTTGAGTTTGATGGGCCATTTACGCACTTGCCTGAGATTCTTAGATTTCTAACTTTAGACAAAGGATGGTTTTGGCTTTTTCAGAGAACTTTGAAATAAAGGGTTTGGGTTCTAGGGATCATGATCTGCGAAAATCTGCAGAAATTTTCCTTAAGTCTTGCCATGACAGCCGCTGCAAAAGTCAGTCTACCTATAAGAATTTATCTTAAAAGTTTATTACTGTTTCAAGGTTGATTTAAAAAAAGAAATAACACATTTTATAGAAGACAATATTTTGGGTAGGAAATCTTACCTTTTTGCAAAGTTTCTTTATAGCGGCTTACAAATTGTATCAATAAAAAGCATTCGATTACTTTTTTATCAAAATTATTTATTTTATCAATAAAAGGTCAAAAAAACACTTCAGTCTTTCTGTAGATTGACAGAAAATAGGCGTTCCCTTTTGAAGCAAAATGCCCCTTTAGCTTACATTTTACTTTTTGTAGGAATAAAACCAGATTAAATATTCTTTTTGCAGAATTCTTTCAGAATTTTGCTGGTTTTTTATAGGATTTTAGTAGCAGTTTTTCACTCGTATTCTTGTTTGTTTAGTGTTCGAATGTAGCATGGCATTCTTGATGTCTTAAAAACAGCTGATGATATATTGAACCAATTTCGATGACAATACTGAATTGATCACAAAGCAGCACATTTTTCTCACAACTAGATGATATATAACATACGGATTCTAAGAAACAACAACAAAAAGAAAATGAAAAGAACTTCTATCACATTAGAAATACAAAAAGAAAATTTTAAATGATTCTATAAATCAAAATGAAAAGTTTAAACAAAAGTAAAGTATATTTTCAAACGACGCAGAAGAAGATAATTATTTGGAACAATGGTTAGATGACGAGGATAACTTTTGAGTATGTCTCAATCTGAAAGCACAATGTCTTTAAGCACTATAGCACATATTTGTCATGAATTTCTAGCTATGGCAAATGGGTTCTTCATGTTATCATTTGATATCTTTCATTTATGGATAAATATGGTGAATGTAGATGGGCATATGGACAAAAGCAATATCAAGGAAAAATACATGAAAATCAAAGCAATAAAATATAAATTGACAAAATATTCCAAATGAAATATTTTAGGAAAGTCATCATGGTGGGTTGTCAGCCATCACCTAGTGTCAGACACGTTTTGTGTCCCATTCTTTAATTCACACTTTCATTCGTTCATTGCTACTCTCTTTTTGTATTACAAATTATAGAAAAATTCATTTTCGAAATTTCGAGGAATTGACGTTTAGCCCATTCTTGAGAATCAAAAATTATTTTTGGAATTATTTCTCCCTTTGGATTCGATTATCTGCAAAATTAAAAAGAATTTGATAAGCAAAATATAATTAATTGTGTAAAAATTGCTGAGATCTAGCAAATTTTTCGTCAAATACGTTGAAAAAAGAATGCCTTTTTTTTTTTCATTTTGCTTAATAGTTTGAATACTCAAAGGAGCAAACATCTATATCAATTTGTCTTTTATGTGTAATATACTGCGGATTCATATCATGTCAATTTTTATATAGCTTGTTTTTAAACCACAGAAATTGAATCTCAAATTTAAAACATACCTATGCTTGAAACACACCGCTTGCACAACTCCTTTTTACAGGTAACATATTCACACATCTCACAGATAGAACAGATGAAGAACAACCATGCTCGAACCGGGACTCGAACCCAGGACGCCCAAATCACGGGGATGACACGCTATCCCTATGCCAGGACGCTGGCCATACCTATTGTTCTTATCTATATTGTTCATACCTATTTTAGAATTAAAATTAGAAGAACTTTTTGCTTTAACTAGTTTTATTAGCTGAAGTTAGTTAACAGCAGCCTTTTAGAATTTTATTGAATTACATTTGGCGCAGCATAAACTTTGCACTATAAGATCCAAAGTAGCTTAAGTTTGTCTTCGCAATTTTATGTCTATAGTTCATTTCAAAATAAATATTTTTTTTTATCTCAGAGTTAGTATATTTTAGATTTTATCGCACCTTTTTCTACCCTCACCCATCGGAAAATTGTTAGTCTCTAACAATTCCGACGGTACTGTTCTTTCATATCAGAAATAAAAAAAATGCAGGCCTCTAGTTTAAAACATTATAGCTTGATGATGATACAAATTTGTCTGCGTTGTATTTGTTTGGTTTGATAGTATTAACCATTGCGTTTGGTGCATAACAATTTTTACGTCGCGCAGTCTACAGAAACTTAGTGTATACAATTATAGGGTAGAAAGCATCAGGATGCTTTCTTTTTATCGTATTAGGTGTCCATGCAAGAAGTGGAACATCCTTGATAATCACATAATTGGTTCGAAGCTCGTCTTTTTACGTCAAATATCAGTAACTTGATTTTTCTTTAAAAAAAACTTAGTAAATTACAGGAATTGAGTCAACTCAAACATGCAGCTCACCAGTACAATTTCTTGTCACTTTTGTTTATTGTTTCTATAATGTTAGTCAATGTCAAAAACGCCAATGTCAAAACTAAATGTAATCTGCGTACTTTTTTCCTATGAATATTCCAGAATCGGATTGAAAAATTATGATTCTTCTTTGTGGTCAAGAAAAAAAAAAGAAACTTTTGTAACTTTTTATTTTATTTATTATCGTATATTTGAAAAATGGGTGTTAATTGAAATGATTCGAGGGGATGAATTTATTTAGTTCGAAAAAATGACTATTCGATTTAATTAACAGAAATATTGTCATTACGAATCCAAAAGTTGAAAAATTCGTGTTAATGGAAATGATTCGAGGAGATGAATTTATTTAGTTCCAAAAAAATAACTATTCGATTTAATTAACAGAAATATTCTCATTAAGAATCCAAAAGTTTTTTTTTTTTTTTTTTTTTGTAATTCAATACGGTATACCTTCTATATGTGTTTCAAATTTCGTGTAAAATTCGCTGAAGTTCTTGCTATTAATTAATTAAAATGAAGCCTGTAAAGAACCAACCAGTTAAGGACTATATTTTAAGCAAATCTTAAAATAAATTTTAAGCAAACTATATTTTAAGCGCTTGTTACAAGCAAAAAAGAAGCATTTATTAAAAAAAAATTTTTTTTACTCTTATTTCGAAAAATGAATGAAACATAATTTAAATCGATCTTTAAACTAAACATTCAATTTTATATTCCAACTAACATACGAGTTTTATTGGAAATTCAAACATATTAATTTACAAAACATTTTGAAATTCCCTTCTATTGTTAATCCCACCCTATGAACATTTCAGAAGCACGCAGGAATTTTTATTCTGAATGATATGCATTAATTCTAAAGTTCTTAAATGAAATATAGCCTTATTGAAAATAAACTAATCCATGCGATGGCATTTCACACCAATTAACTGATCAGGCTTTATTTTAAGGGAGACATTCTGTTTTTAGATCAAAGTGATTTTAACCAGAAATTTCCTAAAAAGTACTTTTTATTAATAATAAATATATTAAGTTTTAAACCGTTTTCACCAATATTTTAATCAGATAAATAAAATAAGTAAAATTTAGTATTCTTTCACAGAAATAAATATTTTTTGGAAGAAATTTCTATCGATATAATCTAGTGGAATGAACTATATGCAAACGATATTTACGGTGATGAAGCATATTGTCAACGAAAATGGTATATTTCATAGATTATTTTCTCTTTACTTTCCTGTTTACAAAGAGATTGAATTATAATAAACAATTAATTTGACTCCGAGATTTTACAAGCTTCATGTTTTAGATTTTTTTTCCTTAAGTGGGGCATAATATATTGGAATTTTGACCACGTATCTACTAAATCTAAGCTAAAAAATGGAATGATAAAGAGCGATAAAATTTCTTATATCTGTTAAACCGACCAAATGTACATAAACACGGTAGCTGAAAAGGATCAGGAGGAGAAAATTTGGCATTAAGTTTTTAAAATCTGTATTGAATTTTCGGTCAACTCTACCAAACGATTAGCTGTCTTCTGTTATCAGTATTCAAACGTGATTATTGAAAAATGTAGCATTCTAGGCAAATGAAATTTAGTTTCTAGTTTTGAATATAAAACTAATATTTACCTGTGTCGAATTTTATATTTAATCCATTAACATTTCTTGTTTTTAAAAAACAAGTATCCGATTGCCCGAAACCGCTCCTCTGTAATTATTGGGTTCATGTTCAAAAGACATACTAAATTATTATTATTAAGTAACTAAAACGCTTTCTTCAATATTTCAAGTAACATTAATCAGTTGCAGTACAAAAACACACTATTATGCTCAGTCATCATGATGATCGCAATAAAAGTAAAACAACAACAATAACAACAAAAATAATAAGAAAACTGTAGCAAAATAATCGATTAAAAATTATTGTTATTCACTTGTGTTAATTCTTTGTCCATTATTAAACTTAGATTCAACGATTAAGATTCACTTGAGTTACATTATCTTAATTTATTACTCTCAGAATAAAATAAGTATAACCATGTTTCAGAACTCATATAAAATACTAATTCCAAGCAAAAGAGTATTTTAAATTAATGAAAATTAGCATTCTTCTTAATTTGATTGAAAAAATTGCTTTTCATTGTGCAATAAAAAAATTGTCTTTGGCTTAAATTTATAAATAGAGTAGCTCTTGCTTATAATTCCAATTCAAGTGAAAATATTTAGACAGTATATTTTTGTGCTTAAATATTATTTAAAAATTCTAAATATGCATTACTTACATAGCTACACATTGATAATTAAATCTTTATAAAAATTGAAAATAATAAAATATAAATATTATATAATATTTTTAAAATATCATTTCAATTTTTTTTCTGATTAAAGATTTTACATGATAAGCTTTTATCCCAATTAAATAATTATATTTATTTTTATAAGAAAGGAAATTTTACTTTATATTAAAATTATTTGTTCTGGGAATTATTCAATGTATATTTTGTAATGAAGTTTAAAACTATGTTTAACGATGAATAGGAACAATTAAGAATAAAATATATTGTCCTTCAAAATGCAGATATGTCAAGGCGTTGCCACCCAACAGTGACAATTTTGCAGTTTTGGATTGTAAATATTTTAAAAACTGTTGCAGATGTGCAAGTAATCCTTAAGATTCCGATGGTTCTATTTCTCGGCTTTGCTCTCGGGTAAAAATTTTACCATAATATATGCCCTGTTTTCTCAAAATCGTGCTAAAAAAAATTATTTCTAAATTTATTCCATTACTTTGGTAATGATAAAATTATTTTAATAAGCTAAAAAATTGAGAAATATTTAATAGTTTCTGAGATGTCTACAAAAGATTTTATGATTCATTTAACATTTTATGATTTATTTTCAAAACATTGTAACTCTCGAAAATTTCCGTTAATGCCTAACAAAAATTTTTGTGAACTTGTTTCATGACGAACAATCGATTAAGTGGAAAATATTAGTAAATGTAATGGGAAAATTTTGTGATTGCAATTAACTGTGTTAATTAACCCAGTTAATTATTGTCTATCTAAATAAATCTGTTCCGATAAACTATTTCCATTTACACCAGTTTTTTGCAGATGCGATAGTAAATATTCGAGTAATAGAGATATCCCATGTTTTTTCATTGATACTCTACATGACCATTGATATATGTAGTTGAATTTTTACTTGTATTGCATCGAGATATGTGGGGAAAATTTCGACCAAACATGATTTCAAACTCTGTTTTTTTCCTTATAATTTGATTATCTTTTAGAAACTATTTCTCTCTTGTTATTTTAAGCATCATCTATTCGTAAGTTGCCTGTTTTACTTTTTAACATACGTAATCTAGGGGAAGTATAGTAATCGTCAAAAAAATTCGAACTCGAGATTTCAACGAATCTCCACGTTTTAGACATCCCTGAGTTCGAAAAACACATTTTTGGAAAATGTCCGTCTGTCTGTGACAAGGATAACCCAAAAATTCTTTGGGCTAAATAGCTGAAATTTGGAATACAGTCTTCGCATTGAATTCGCAGATTCTATCGTATTTTGAGTACAATATGTTCAGAGGAAATCCATCTGTCCGAATATAAATTAACACGATAATTGCAAAATGAAGGAAGCTAGATGGATAAAATTCGTTACACGGTTTAACATCTATAGTGTAGACACTTGTCAAATTTTGAGCCAACTCAACAATGGTTTGGCTGTCTGTCGGTCTGTACTTTCAGAAATATGTAACCGTGGTAATTTAAAAACGCAAGCACTTAAGTATATCAAATTTAATATGGGATTTTGTTACTACAATTGCCATTCCGTGTCAAATTTTGGTTGCAATCATTTGTCTAAAACACAAATTCAATTTTTAGATACTATTAACGCATGCCAAGGATGAATCGCTAAATAATTTGCCAGGGATGACCCGATAGATTTAATTAAAAATGCTGAATTCTAGTCAAAAATAATATTTCATGACTCTTTTTCGCCAATACCATGCACAGCGTTCTCTGGCATTACAAGTGTGTTAGAGAGTATGCTGGAAAGTTTTGAGGGGCCCTCCCCCTGGTTTTAATTGAAATATTTTGCGTTTAATCATGCTCTAACGAAGAAGAACTTCATTTTAATGTAAAGGAATCAGATAAAAGTGTATACAGATATCAGCACTGAATAAATCTGTTTCTTTCAGTCGGAAATTTAATTATATCACTGGATACCTCTTTCCATTTTCTAGATTTGTAGGAGTTCAAAAGATAAAAATCTCTGAAAACTTTTGTTTGAGAATTATTTTCCGGTACTTTTCCGTTAGTCGGGCGCAAGCGAAAAATCGCCAAATAATGTAGAATTCAGCCAAATTTGTGTTTGGTTCACAATTGGCGACATTTGAGCACAGCTAAAGGAAAAGTACCTGAATGGTATATAATTTATTTTTTTTTTTAATCATTCGAACTCGGAAAAGTAATTGGATACATAAATCACGGAATATAAGGTTTCATACTATTTCTTAGAGAATTTTTTAAAAAAATATAAAAGTATAAGCTCATTTCTTTTTCTAGTGCGTTGCATAATGAAATTGAGTTTTATTAAATTTCATTGTTTTCAAGAATATAAAACCTCACCATTTTCAAGAAAATTGACTTTAGGTTGGACTTTTGCTTGATATTTGAAATTCTACTGATAAATTAATTTAATTCATCGTCGATTTGTTAAATGCTGATGCCAAATTTCCTTCTATTTTGAAAGAATTTTCTTTTTTTTTTAAAGGAAATTGTAATAATTTTTAATTTTCTGTAGTTAAAAGAAGAAATGGATACAATATAGGACTTAACGGATGAATAAATTTAAATAGTTTTAAAGAAGCTTCATTTCTTACACGAGCATGAGGAAATGCAGGAGACCTTAAAAATGGCTGAAATTTCCTTGTTGAAAGTTTATACTCCTGAAGTTAAATTAATTACAATTACAACATTATTAAAAAAATGTTCAGAAGTTTTTTTTTTTTTTTTTTTTGAAAACATACTTTGAAAAGATATCTACTCTGTATGATAAAAATAAGTAGAATCTTTATGCCCAAGTAGTACAATATTCTTCACAATATTGTACGATATTATATTATTCAATATTCAACAAGATTAAACAATATTGTGAATATTGTTTAATATCATACAGTATTGTACATGAGAATCATACAGTATGTACAGTATCATTCAGTATTGTACATGAGTATTACACAGTATGTATATATGAGCTACAAGGATACCTTACTTATCAACAATAGGTGAAAAATACCACAATAATATATTTGTAAAGAAAAGAGAAAACGATTTGTGTTCTATTGCAAAAGTGAAAAGTAAAAAAATATTTCTAATATATAAATCTATACTTATAATAAAGCTCAATGTGTGTGTGTGTGTGTGTGTGTGTGTGTGTGTTGGCGCTCTACAGGCCAGGTCATTTGACATACAGCTATCAAATTTGGTACATGTATACCTTAGAGGTCGGGAATGTGCACCTGGGGTCCCTTTTTTTGAAATTTTAATTAGAATTTTAATTATTAATTAAAAACTAACTTTCCCGCCAAAAAAAATCTTTCATTTTCCCCACCGCCAACTTTTCCGCCAAAAAAATCTTCCATTTTCGCCATCGCCAAATGAGTAAGGCTTCCGGGGTTTTTTTCTCCCAACAGTAATGAGGCTAGGGTTAGTATTTTTCGGCGGATTATTTCAAACGATTCTGTTTATTTTCTTAATGTTTGATGCATTTAAAATTAAACATTGTTAATTAATCGATCCTTTAGATTCATTCTGAAGAACTTTTGAATAAAAATAAAACAGAATAAAGGAAATTAAAAATTTCTAATCCGCATAGCGTTACCCCAACTGGCGTAGAAAAAAAATCACGTATTTGCGTTACGTAACTGGCGTTGAAAATTCACGCATGCGCTTTGTGTTCTGAATTTCGCATTGTGTTGACGAATTATTATCAACCGATGCGGACTGGATTTAAATTTTTTTTATGTTCGTTGCATGTTTTTGTAATTAAAATGTATTTATGTTAGTTATATATTTTTTGCATATGCTTATAGTTTTAAATGCATCGTTTTTTAAGTAGTTTTTTTTAAAACCTGTTTTAAACCGTCTATTTTAAACGATTCGTTTCATTTTCTTAGTGTTTGATGCATTTAAAAGTAAACATTGTTAATGAATCGATCTGCTCATGATGAATCTAAGAAAATTTTGTTGACAAATTCTTGAGATAATACGTAAATTGAAAAGGATATTCTTTAGTGCCCATAAAGTTTAAACGCTGAGTGACTCTATTTTCATTAATCAGATTATAAAAAAATTCTTTGTTTCAGTAAAAAATATTATTATATTAATTGCAGATTAATTCTTTCCACTTTAATTTAAAACATAAATTCTACGGGTGTTAACAGAAAATTAGAGAGATACATATTACTTTATGACTGAAGGCCTTTATAATATTATGAGTGAATTATATGACTATCAAAATTTGAAGTTTTAAAATATTTTGATGAAGAAGCTATTAAAGTAGGAATTGCATAAAATATTTAAATATAAAAATTTTAACGAGCATTAAGATTGGCGAACCGGTTGGTCGACAAATTCTTGAGATATTACATAAATTAAGAAAGATATTTTTTAGTTCCCATAAGGTTTAAATGCTCAGTGACTCTGTTTTCGTTAATCATGTTATTAAAAAAATTAACATTTATTGACGAACACGAACACACTGATATTCACCGTTACTCTGATTAGATATTATAAAATCTGAATAGATAAACATAAACGTGTAAACAGCTGTGCGCCGGTTTCTATGGCAACACAGCTGGAAAGGGAAAAGAAGTTTCCGAAGAAAATTCACGCATGCGCATTGTTCTGATTGTTGTCATGACAACCACTTTCAACAGACGATTTAAATTATTTTTAGGTGAGTTACATGCTTTTGTAAGTAAATTGTATTTATGTTAGTTATATATTTTTTGTATATGCTTATAGTTTTAAGTACATCGTTTTTAAGTAGTTTTTTTTAAACCTGTTTTCAATGATTTAAATTATTTTTAGGTTAGTTGCATGCTTTTGTAATTAAATTGTATTTATGTTAGTTATATATTTTTTTGTATATGCTTATAGTTTTAATTACATCGTTTTTTAAGTAGTTTTTTTAAACCTGTTTTAGACCGATTATTTTAAACGATTCATTTTATTTTCTTAGTGTTTGATGCATTTAAAAGTAAACATTGTTCATTAATCGATCTGTTCATGATGAATCTGCGAAAATTTTGTTGACAAATTCTTGAGATATTACATAAATTAGGAAAGATATTCTTTAGTGCCCATAAAGTTTAAACGCTCAGTGACTCTATTATCAGTAATCATATTATTAAAAAAAATGCTTTGTTTCAGTAAAAAATATTATTATATTAATTGCAGATGAATCATTTACACTTTAATTTAAAGCATAAATTCTACGAGGGGTAACAGAAAATTAGAGAGATACATATCACGTTATGACTGAAGGCCTTTATAATATTATGAGTGAATTATATGACTATCAAAATTTGAAGTTTTAAAATATTTTGCTGAAGAATCTATTAAAGTTGGAATTGCATAAAATATTTAATTATTAAAATTTTAACGAACATTAAGATTGGCGAACCGGCTGGTCGCCAAAGGCGGCTAGTAATAAATAAATATAATAAAATATATCTAATATAATAAAATAAAATAAATAATCTAATATATTAAAAAAATAATAAATCTAATATAATATAATAAAATAAAATAAATCTAATATAATAAAAATATCTAAAATATTTCTTTAAATATTCTAAAATTCATTTGTCAAATTCTACATTATCAAATTTATTTGACAAATTTAATAAATAAATTTAATAATGTAAAATTTTAATTTATTAAATTGTAAATTTTTCATTAAGTTAATTTTATTTTTATACCAAATTTACTAAAATTGAAGAACATTATATGGCAATTAAATTAGTTTCATAGAAAAAATATTATTTTTATTTTATTTTAAGGTGGTGTATAATCCTTTCTTTGCTATAGTATTTTTGTTAAATTATAATATGGAAAAAGTAAGCATTTAACTCAATTTTCAATTAAAATTCTTATAAAAAATGCCGAAAAATCAATCTATGGTGCACAATTTTATCTTCCAAATTATATTGAAGCAAATCCGGTACCTCTAAGTCTAACCTACTATCCTGTACACTGTTGCATTTTGTTGATAACTTTCACATCAAGCAATTAAGAGAAAGTACGCCAGTCTAAAAACATTATCACGTTAACAACCTAACAAAGCATATTTTCTTATTTCCATAAACGTATCCCATAATTCCAAATTGCACTGCTTCCACTGCACATCCAGGATTCCAGTCACTAATTAAAGCTTATAAGCGGGGGAATTGTTCCCTTTTGTAATCCTGCAGCATGGATTATACCTTACCTGGTTGCTAAGCAACTCGGGGGGAGCGCGGAACTTTCCTAAGATTGCTCCAAGATAATCAGGAGCTGCAATCCGCCTCGGTTGGTCTTTTGTTGGTGAAGCAATTTTAAACAATAGTTTTGTTTTGATGCTATGATCTATTGCAACTGACAGACACGCCCTTTGTTCCGCTAAATGATGAGCACATGGTAAACAGTTCAGTGTTAAAGTTGAAGACGGTATTGCTGTAGCTTGGTTTAAGGTTGAATGGCTTTTGCGTAAATAGAAATTTTTCTGTTTTTGTTTTAGGAAAGTAGTGAAAAAAAATTAGTTATTTGCATTACAAATAATAATGTCTTTTACATTTAGGTATATTCCTATAGAAAGATTACTTATTGCAATGGATCTCATGACAAGACTTCTTTGAAATTTCTTCAGATTTCTTATATATAATATAAACTTTTATATATGCATATAACACTTTGTCCATGTTAACAAAATTACTCTAATAATCCTAACAAAATTACTCTGGCTATCATGAACAGGATAACCAAAGTAATTTTGTTAGGATTTTAACTGGCTTGGAATATGTTGTTAGAAATAAAAAAGATCTTGGAAGAGGGCCCATAAATGATCCATTAAGCGAAAAGGTGAGGGAAATGAGGAGGGGGGGGGGTGAAATTTTAATTTCGCATTAGCTTTTTTAATTTTGAAGGCAACTATGTTGCTATCGACAACTTATGATTCCAGATAGTAACTTAGATGTAAAGCACTTGCATTTACCTTCCAGCTTGCCGAGAAGATTTTTTTTCTTTCTAAAAATCAATAGAAGTTGGTCCTCATTTGTTGACGTTCTCTCGTCATTTATTTCTCAGTTTTTTTTTTTTTTTTTTTTTTGCTCACTAATTTCTTTGAAAATGTTAAACAAGAACAATTATTTTGATGTTGAAATAAAATTTTCATCATATTTTCTTCAGGAATAATTCTATTTCTTGTATTAACCCTTGGCCTTCTAGAGGTGACTCATTGTCAACATTCAAGATTTATTTATTTATTTTTCAATTTTGATTATCAAAAATACCTACAGAAAAGTTAAAAGATGTAAATTAATTTTTCGGGAAATTCAACTTAAAACAGTTTATATATATATTTCGGAGCAATAAACAAGCCCTTGTATTAAGTGAATAATTTTGCATCTAATTACTGTTCCGAGTGTAAAGGGTTAAATCTTTATTTTTGATTTGTTCTTAGATTTATCTACTCTAATTAATATTTTCTTTTACAATCATATCATCCTTGTTGAAAACCGTTTTCAAATAAATCTATTATTAATTTTATAGACATTCACCGAACTTTTAAAATATTTTAAATTTTATTAATAGAATTACACTAAATCTCCATTTATACTTTTTTTATATATACGCCACTCCATTATGGCCCCAATTCTTTCGTAACTGCTGTAATTTTTCCATGGTAATGAATTCTGTTTTCTGTTGCATTTAAATTATTCATGTTCAAACTCTTATTCAAATGTATATTTTATAAATTGCGTTGAAATTATTTGAGTTTATAAAGTATTTTAGTTTCAGTAAAGCCCGCTTTATATGTTTCTCATTTTATGCGTGAATCCATCACAGCTCCTATTCATTTGCAAATATTGTAAAGATTAAGTATTTCATTACACGATGCAAAACATGCAAATATTTAGCCGTACAACATTTTCGATACTAAAGAATATAATAATCTCTTGAAAGTAGAAACAAATATCGAGCAGTGTATTAAGCCTTAGACATGTATGAAAATACATATCTTCCTAATTAGGTAACGCATACTATTTGGGACATTTATTATTAGTTTAATATCTATAATAATATAAAGGCATTTGAGATATTAAAAAAGTGTTTTTAAATTATTTTTGCATATTAAATTATTTGATATTTTCATTTTATTGCCGATTTAAAATTAAAAATTAGTAATTAGATTCGCAAGTCTGATTCTTCATTGCATGCGAAGGGATTAATGGTGATATCGATATCATAGCTCCGAAATTATTCATAATTCAATTCAATGATAATTATTCAATTGAATAAATATCATTGATTTTATTCAAAAATAATTATTTATAAATTATGATTGAATAAGAGACAATTTATCGGGTACTAATTTCAATCAGGATGAAATACAATATGAAGAAGATATTTCGCCTTCCTTTAAAGACGCAATGAATTACACAGGAAAGCGTCGAACTTACTTTGTTGCCAAAACCCTTGTGGGAAAAAAACTTAAATTAATTTAAAGGATTCATGATGCTGTATTTAATATCCACAGACATATAGCAAGTTTGATACGTATTATATTTTTTTTTATTATTATTAAGTGCTTATTTGCGAGCATATAAATGATAATAAATAAAGAAACATAGAATCTATACTCAAGCTATTTCAATAGTCAGAGACTTGTGCCAGCTTTATACTTTTTGGGTATCTTGGTCGGTATGGAAATAAAAAAAATAATACCATAAAGATACATTTTCCACCTTTTTATTATTTTTTAAAATTTTAAAATTTATTAAATTTTAATGATGTGTTAAAACTAAATATATAAAAAAAATTAAATAGTAAATAATGTATTATTTTTTAAAATTAGTAAAAAATAACAAATAGTATTATTTATAAATTAAATTATTTTTTATATTTAAAGTATTATTTAAGAATAATGCTTCAAAAAATTTCAAATCATTGTCTTTAAATTAGTTTTTATTTATACGAATAAGTTTGTAGTAATAGGTGTTTATTAAAATTTCAATTTTACGTTTTTTTTATTCATCAATTTACTTCAGTTCCTTTAAAGAGCTCCTTAAAAGATGCTTTATTGCAGATTTGTTTATTATTCATTGCGTTTGTTTCTTCGTATCAGCAAATTATTATACTAAAACGCAAAGTTAAAAGAACGTTCATAAGTAAATGCTTTTTGTGAATTCGATTAAATGAAATTTGTTAGAAATTGGTTGATGTAGAGCTCAAAATCAACGATGCCATTAGCTCCATGTAATTTATCTTCGATACAGAAATTTAATATATTTTCAATACATTTCAAATCAAAATACACTTTTGATTCCTTCTTTTTTTGTTTTTGTTTTTTCTTTTTGTAGCACATGCGAAAAGAAGTGCAAATGCATGTTTGAAATTCTAATTTCAAGGAAACAGAATAAAATCTGCGAAAATTTTTACGAATTTATACTATCTTTTTAATTTTAAATAAATTAATTTATATTCTATCTCGTTCATTAGTGTTTCAATTTAATATTCGTTGTTTTATTTGCTACCGTCAACATTACATTTGCTGCAATCCGTTTGAAGTCACAAAATATTCCGAGTATAAATGAACCATGAACCAAATGAAGAAACAGAATCAGCAAAAATTAATTTCTAATATCTTTCGAAACTGTATTTGTTTATTCGATAATGCTATTTAGCGACGAGAAATATTTCCTACCATTTAAATGCAGATTTCGACGACTTCATAAAAGCAGCTGCATTTAAATAGGGAATGGAATATCTGCTCTTTAATATGAAAATCAGATTTAAAAGCAATAAAAGACATTTCAAATTACAAACAGAATAAAATTATTTTTATACTCGCATTTAAGGAATAATTTATTTAAGATTTTTTTTTCTGAAGCTCCTACCTTACAAATAATCTGAATACATTACCTTCCTCGTGTTTTAAGATAATTAATATCGTCAATTTTATTTTAAATAATGGGAGCAAAAATGGTGTAAATCATTTTTTCCTTTGTTAAAATTCACTAATGCCATAAATAGCTTCGATCTATTAGGGTGTCCCAAAAGTTTCTTTCTCATCTCACAAAAGGATACGTTTTTAAAGAGGCTTGTCACTAGAGATTAATTAAAATTGGATTTTATATGAAAATGTGCATGGAAAACGCACTTGATGTAAAAACAATGGGCCTTCAATTATCGCAAAGCCGGGATTACACCCTGAAAAAGTTCTTTTGTCCATTTGGTGGGATTGGAAAGGCATAATTTTCTACGAGCTCTTTTCTCAAGGTGAAACAATAAATTCTACAAAATAATGTCATCAACTGGTTCAATTAAAAGCTGCAATAACAACAAAAAAAAGCTAGAAGAATTAATGAACCGATGAGGCACTGTTTTCTATCATAACAAAGTGAGACCACATATTAAATACTCTCCAGATCTCGCTCCATCAGATTATTACTTCTTTCTATCGTTAAAAAATTCTCTTCGTGACAAGTGCTTTAAATCCATCAGCGAACTATAAAGGTGCACCTCGAGGATTGTTTCTTGTACGAAGCACAACAATTTTGGAAAGAAGGCATAATGAGGCTTACTGAGAGATGGAAGAAGGTAACAGAGCAAAAAGGTTCTGATATAACAAAATAAATAATATCTTAAAAGGCAAATATTGTGTATTCATTTCATATTAGAAATAGGAAAAAAAAACTTATGGAACACCCTAATATTTTGCGCAGAAACAGTGAAAGTCCAGTTACAAACCCTTAAAAATATGCAGGGTGATTGCAAAATATTCATCGTCCTTTAATCTCTATATATAAAATTGAAAACTTGTTTTGTTTTTATATTTGAAATTTATGCAAACCAATTCGAAAAGCCTGGCAGTTTTGAATACAATTTGTCACATATTCGAACAAATTGCATCAAATTTGGCAATTAGGATCTAGAAAGTTTAATTGCGCTGTTAACCCTTCCAAAAATAATGAAACGGGAGAAAGAATGATTTTATACTTTGTACCATAAAACTTTGGAATATACTATTACACAAAATTTATTTTTACATCTTAAATTTTTTTTTAAATCAATTTTTCAGTGATTTTATAAATTTTATTTTTATGCAATAAGTTCTCTCTATCTTTAAGCAATTTTTTTTAAATAATTATTTGAAATCAATTTATAACAGTGGCTTTTTTTCAGCAGAAATATTAAAACAATTTTGCTGTTAAATATCACCTACGTCTCTCGCTTTTTTGCCAGTGTAGAAATTTACTTTCTTCATCCATTTTTACTTTTGTTTTTAGTTTGTAAGTTTTTTAAAATTTGAATTGAATTTATTGCACAGTTTATATTAACATTATATACAGTTATTCGTCTCTAAAAGCTGTCTTTTAAAATTATTGCACTTTTTTAAACTTTTCCGTCATATATTAGAAATTCTAAATTTTTAATACACCGGATTATGCCTACAACACGGCTCCTAAATAGATGTGAAATATTTTTCTTCCCCTAAGATAAAAATGTTTCCACAATAAGTAAATAAATAAAGCCAAAATTACTTTTAAAATGTGCGATTGCATTTCCAATGCTCATACTATATCTAACATGATGAAAATTAGTTACTTGGGAATTAAATTTGTAATTGCAATAATTTTGCTTCAGAATCATTTTAAAATGTCTTATAATTATAACCCTTTCTTTATCGAATTCATTTCATTGCTTACATCTTTAGGGCCGAATCTTTAAGCTATCTCTCAAGCACTAATGACTTTTCAGTTGCAAAAATAAATAAATGAATAAATAAGTAAATAATAAAAAATAGTGAAAAAAAATTATTTAAATGAAATCTACGATCGCAAATTCCTAGTTATCATGTGAGAACATTATTATTTTTTAAGTCATTATTTGTCTTAATTAGTTTAAGTCGTTAACCAGTTTAAACAGGTTTGAAACTATATATATATATATATATATATATATATATATATATATATATATATATATATATATATATATATAATATGATATGTGATATATTTTTTTTAACTTTCATTTTCAATTTTCCTAGCTGACAAACAAAGTTTTGAAGTTGAAGCTCGACCGATTTTGGGGGTGAAATAACAGCTACGATGTCATAGTTCTGCGTCAACCTTTTAAAAACGCATCTGCTGTCGAAGAAGCATACATAATAATAAAGCAATACTGGTAAAAGCAGGTAAAAAAATTAAAGATGATGAAAATTGCCATTCATGCTTTATTCCTTGCCTACGCCCTTTCGAGCTTTAATATTCATTGCCTACACGATTTCGAGCTTTAAACCTTAACTAAAACAACATGTTCTCACATGATAATAAATTTGATGACAAATAGTTTCTTTGTTCCTTCAACAATTAAAAATATTCTTTCAAATTATTCAAATTTATTGATAATATAGCCAAAAAAAATCCTAATTAGAGAACAGAAAGATCGTATAAGTTTCAACTCTAGAGAATTCAAATATTTCTTGGAATGAAAAGGCTTACTTTCTCACTAAAATGATCATGGAATCGAACCTATAATTTGAATGGACTGATTTTATCAAATATTACTGTAAAACCCCGCTTAATATTACGTACAGTTCATCAAAAAATTACCATTCTTTATTCAGGAACTAATTGATTGATTAAAATGTAACCCATCTTTGCATAACGTTTTCTTTCTTTGTGAAATAAATCAGGGTGATATAATTCATGCTCTAGATTAAAGGAAAAATGTTTAAAAAAATAAAAGCATAAATATATAATATAAAATAATTTTAAAACAGTATAATGAAACTATCCATTATCGTACAAATTTATATATTAAACTCAATATAAAATCTTCAATGTGTCTCTCTTCTAAATTTCTCCACTCATTATCGCTTTTATTAGCAAAAGAATCTCGGATTAATTTTACAAAATATTCGAGAAATCGCGCGTTTCTTCCAACCACAACAAACAGCGGAATGACAAGTTCAAACCCGCTATAAGGATTGTGGGATTAATTTGTTTTTGACAGCTACGTTACTTATTACGCAGTAGTTGTGTAAAAAGTTACCATCAACAACCAATTTACAGTATACCTGTTTTGAGTACAATTTTTTGTTCACTAAATGTTATGATGGAAATTACCATCATCATGCGATGAAGGGTTATGTTTATTACATTGTTTGACAAGTTTTCCATTTCATTTTTATACCTGTTTTTCCTTTTCTTGCATATATACCTGTAATTATATCATTGTCTGCATAGATACAGTATATTTTAAAATAATACTTTAAACATAGCATTCCTTAAATTATTATTGTATTAGTAAATTAATTAAAACATCACTTCTAAAGAAATTTTTCACTAAAGAATTCTTGTTATAATTTTTAAATAGCACATAAAACTTAATCTCTTACACTTTATCGCTGCTACCGAGTTTTCTAAGACAAGCTGATATTTAAGAAATCAAAAAGATAATAAAAATTATTTGAAATAGAGCTACATTAGCCATTTGAAACGCAAAATAAACAAGCACCTCACATCCAAAAAGGAAACTTATAACTAATTACCGATATTTCCATGAATTTGTCAGAAAGTAACGACAAATTTATTCACTCTATCCAAGTAAACGAAAAAGTGTCCATCATTTTTTTTATTTTCCGTGCAAAAAAAAAAAAAAAAGTTACCTTACCTTTTGCACTATATAAATATTAGCATTCCAACAAAATTTCTTTTTTTATGAAAATTCGAAGCTAATAAAAGTGAAAGCTCTACTATAAATCTTCGAAAAAGAGATAGAGGAATAAGAACGAAAAAAAAAAAAAAAATGGCGGGAAAAGACGGAACGAAAACAGAACGATGAACGATGGAATGTTTAATTCACTTAATCGAAGAAAAAAGAAGAAAACCTGGAACATGAAAACGTCCTCCTTTTTGACAAATGAAGCTTTTGACAGTTGAAAGCAGAAGACTGCACCGGTCTGAAAAGGGAGGAATGCTTTTAAGAGGGGAAAGATGAATTATGCTAATTTTCTCCAACATGTCATTATTCTTCTTTAAAGAGCGGCAAAGTTAGTCCGTTTGATGTTGTTGTTGTGAGTGCTGCATTCCTATTGAGAATGAAAGGTGATTTGTGAAGTGAATTCAATGAATATGCTGCTGCTAGAAGTAGATTTCGAATTCTTTTTTGCATTCGTTCTTTACTCGAAGAGGGTGAAAGTTTTCAAAAAATAGATCACAGTGAATTCAAGGTGTTTTCTTCTTTTAAATAAATAACGTTTTATTTTAAAATACTGAAACAAAAGATACAGTGTATTTTTGGTTTATGAAATAATAAATATAAATCTTTTTTTTAATGCGTAATTGAATTCCTAATGCAAATCTGGCAATTATAATTTTCATTTCTATTGCAAAGAAACGTTATTCCAAATCTAGCTTTCACCATAATAATATAAAATAAATCGACACCTCTTTTGTCTTGGATAGTTTTGCCTCACATTTCATGGATGTTTTTCGAATCATTTTATTCTCACCAACGCCGTTAAAATAAATACATTTGAGTTTTGTACATGAAGCGAACTGTCAAACCAAGTCAAGGTTTCTATATTAAGTCTGCAGACATAAATTTCTTCATCCAGTATAGTTTCTTTGATAAAAATATAAATTGTTTCGAATCTATAAATATAACTTTCCTGCAATTCAAGTTTTATAGGAAGAACGAGAGATCTGAAGAGATTCTTAATGGACTTTCAAAGTATGTTTAGTCAAACTGGTGATTTGAATATGAATTTGACGATAAAATTAAGGCCCAGGAAAATGCTAATTTTATCTTCTTTTTTTTTTTCCCCTATTGGAAATCGAGATCTGGAGATTCTTCTGGAGAATTCCATGCGATACATTACCTTAAAGGAAGACTACAAAAAACAAGAGGTTCACACGAGAGCTAATTTTGTCTTTGGAGTAACGATCGTATGATGAGTTGACAGCAATGAAAATGATTCTGGTGGTGGTGTTATATATTTAGTAACCTGATATCTACATGCTGTGTATTAAGTTCTATAAGTGTTGCTCCTTGTGTGCATATCGGCTATATTTTTGTTATCGACTTCGTGCACTTCTGTGGAATAAAACATTGAATTTCTTTCGCCGTACATCCATCGGGAAATGTTCCTAACAATCATGCAAGTTCTTGCAGCCCGTTTTAACCTCTTAGCTTTACTTTTCATGAACAGTTTTGATCTCATTAAGAATGTCAAGCCGTCATTTGTAATCTCCCGATTCAGTAATTTTAATCATTCATCAAAAATTTCACCTTGGTTCTTTTAATTAAAACGTAAAAAAAAAAAAAAGATGAAAATTAGTCGCATATTAACCCGGTCGCCATTAAGTCAAATATTTTCCATTTGGTGTGGAAGTTCTGAGAAAAAGACTACAGGTTTTCTATCGTCTTCATCATTTGATATCGACTCAAACTTGCAAAGCTAGCCATCTTAGTATAGCTTAAAATGAAGCGTTAATCAAAATAAATGCATTAATTAACTTATATATTTGACTTATGAAACAGTTTTGTGATTTAAAAACTCAAAATTATTTTATAAATTCGAAGAGAAGCAAATAGTTACTTCCGATAATATAAAACCTCAATTTACAGGAATATTTCTGAAAATAAAAGTATTAAAACATATTCTTTTTGAAATTCGGAAGTAATGCTGTTAATATGTTCTGAATTTTAATGATTTTCACCTTTTGAATAATTTTGTAACACCCAATTTTATCGAATTACAATGCAGTAATAGGAAGGAATTTTTGGAATATATTGAAATTCATGAATATAAGCATGTGTATTAAATTATTAGTAAATGGCCAGAAGACGTTAAAATAAATTAGTTATTATGGAGTTGACATCGATATGCGCATTTATTTAACTATTCCCAAACTTTAAAGAGATAACAATTGTTTGGAAAAAAGAAAAGTTTTTGAAACGATATTTCTTTTCAAGAATATTAAAATCGTCTTTTTTATTTATTTGTTAATAAAAAGAAAAATCTTGATATGGTAAATGCATTTTAAAGCATCTTTCAGTATTTTATCATTTAGATTATTTATGAAAAGTGAAAATATTTTATTTCACTAAATCCGAAAAAGTAAAATTATTTACATTCCATGACCACATTTCTCTAAAATAATATTTTAATTTTTTTTTAATCCAGAAAAACGGTTATTTGAGAATTCCAAATTTTGTATTTTTGTCTAGCAGACGATAATTTCGAAATAAATATTTACAGAAAAGAAAATACTGAATAATTTTACTAAACATAAAACAATATACTTTAATAAAATTCGTCAAATATAAAATTTGTATTTTGTTTAATATAAACGATACATTTTAATATGTAATCATTGAATGAATTTTGTAAACATATATGGAAACATCATATCAATCAAAATGTAATACGATCATTATTGAATCGTTATGAATATTTTGAAAACCTCAAATTGCTCTCCACTCTGCTTCCATAAAATCATTAGAAAAACTTCTATAATTCTTTAATTTTTAAATCTATGAAAAGAATTCTGGAAATTTCAATTTGTCAGACGTCATTTAATCCAGTAAATCACCAAAATAAATGAAATGTAAAAAAATGCCGATTATAAATTTTATGTTTGCTTCCCAGCATCTAAATGACATTTGTCTAATCTGGCATTTTATTTAATATTTTATTATGGTTTTTTAAGAAACATAAAACAGTGCGATTAATAATGTCATATTCGAACCTTACGTGAGATATTTTCAAAATTACAAAAGTAAAACAAAATAAAAGTAAATTTACTTATATTACAAAATATAAGTAAATTGAGATAACTTCACCACATTTTTCTTTTCTTTGAACTACTTTGAAACCGAAAATGTATAAAAGCATTTCAAAAGCCACTATGAAACGTTAACATATATCTATAGTTTTACAATCTATAGAAATATGAATTTTAATGAGAATTTTCATACGTGAAATATATACAAAAACATGGTTGGAGAAGGTTGTTTTAGAAAAGTGTCAACTATCCCAAGTGATTTAAAGCTGATCGAAATCGTTCAAAAACATAAAAAAAAGAAAAAGATTTTTTAAATTATGAAAACAATTTACACATTAGTATTAGTTCTTTATCTTAAGGAAAGGTACTAAAAATATTCAAATTTTAAAACTCGGATTGTTTAAAATTCAAAAAACCACAAATTCTAAAACACTGTTTACAATTTCATCAAAAAAGGTAAATTTCCCATGGTTTTCATTATAAGGATTGTCAATTGTGTATACGGTATTTTTTATATCCAGTAAAGCTGCATTATGCACGTTTGGGAATAAAAGGTTTTTCTTTTACCAATCGAAAGAAAATATGAAACCTCAAAACCTCATTTCTTTACGATAGAATGAATTTATTAATAAAATACTTGACGATCATTTTCCATAAGAATTTATACCACAACAATCCTTCCAAACTTTAGCTTCGAAGAAAGATATTGTTTGGCGTTTTTATAAAGTGACGTCAATACTAGTTTCTTACTTTTTATTAATTAATCTTGTGCCATCAAGAATCATGATAATATCGTTTGGTGTTATTTTTTTTTTTGAAACCCGTTTTCAGTTAAATTATAACAATCCTGCGATGCACAACTTTTGCTTCTTTTTAACGACTTTTTTGCTTATTTTATAATCGCAAATTTATATATGTTTCTAGGAAAAAATTTATAAATATTAGAGCACAATTTTAGTATCAAGCTGCATTATATTGATTAAATTTTACCACACATACAATAGTTTCCAGAATATTCTAGTAATAGCGAACTTGCAGTCAAATTACTTGCAACTATTTATTTGTTATTTTCATCTAGTGCAGTATAAGCAAAGCATACCAACAATCTGATTACGTTCTCCGATTTGTTATGTAAAGTCATATTTCTCCGATGTTTCGATCATTTGTCATGTTTCTCCGATTTGTCATTAAAGAAAATGCATGACCAGATTTCTATCTTTTATTATGGTCATTTCTTTGATTTTTCTTTCCTTCATGAAAGCCCCCACCCACACGCACACAATTTGATTTGTTACAGAAATGGAACTTGAAGAAAAGTATTTGGCTTCTTTCATTAACTATAAAATTGGGATATCTGTCTCCCCCTCCCAAAAAAAAAATCTAAGAAATCTTTCACGAAAAGCGTCCTGAAGATTTCCTCTGTTTGCACAAGTAAAAACTTCTTCAAGGATTTCAGTTTCCTCATTACAGCTCAATAAAAATCTTGCACATTGATTTCAGCAAATAAAAACCCTTGATTTTTATTCTTGATTTCTTACTGGAGAATATTATATATTTTAAATGCTTTTCCAATTATCAGTCCCTTATTTATCATAGTCCTGAAGCGCCATGGTATCCGAAATTAATATAAAGTAAAACAATCGAATTGAAAAAAAGTACGCAAGAATTGGAGAAGACAAAATTTTAACCAGACAAAAGTATCCTATTTCCACCGAGATTTCTGTGGGCCGTGGTGGCCTGGTGGTAAGTTCTCGGCTCGTGAGCAGTAGGTTTTCAGGTTCAAGACCCGATTCCACCGAAGAATGGTCGTGTAAGAGGGTCTGTTGCACGTTAAATCCGTCAAGGCCAAACGTCCTTCCGCTGGTGTGGCGTGGTGTGGAGAGGATGGGTGACGAGGACGACACCAAGTCAGGTGTCGTCCTCGTCATCTGACCGTGGTTCAAAATTACGAGTTCCGTCCCGAAATAGCCCTAGTGTTGCTTAAAGCGGGAAGTTAATATAACTAACTAACCACCGAGATTTCTTATGCAATTTTGCCAAATTATATTAATAAAATGAAATCTAGCAAAATTTAATCAAAAAGTGATTCTGAAATGGAGTTATACACAAGCTGATTTAAACAAAAATAGTAATTTTATTTGTTTGAATAAACAACCTGATCATGTCACTTATATTGATAACCCTAAACACTTGTTCAACTACCATTTGAAAAGAAAATCAGTCATTAAAACTCATAAATAACTTATAAGGATTAAAACGTGCAAAGGGATTATTTCTGTTTTCTTCGTTTTTTAAAACCTTTTACATCGTTATCGCCTAGTTTTGGAAATTAGGAAGAGGTTCAACAGGAGCTTTTCTGAAGTTGAACTGCATCATCTCGTGTTGCCAGAAAGCTTTGCTTGGAAATACAAAGACCATATCAATTAAGGAACAGCGGCTCTAAAAGAAACTATTGCTTTTGGATGATGAAATTCCAAGAAATAGAAGGGAAGAAAAGTGAAAAGTATAGTAAAGGCCATTTTGGAAAATATATTGTTTTACTTTTAGAATTTTTTTTTTTATTTTAGAAGTAAAAGATATCATTATATTTTTGTACCTTGAACGAATTTTTTTATTTATATTCTAAATAATCAACTGATGTCCTAACTCTACATCAATAGTATTTGAAATTTTAATTAAACAATAACGCATTCTTCCAATGGAATAAAACGTACAGCATAATTATGAAAGGTATCAAATTGTCCAACATAATACTGCCCGAATTAAAGGAACCATTGAATACATTTTGATAAATTAGAAGAAAGAATTGACAATTATCCGATCGTGTTTAAAATTGCGGGGATGATTAAAGATATATCAATGTTCAGAAATCGGGAAAAAATTTCATTTCAACACAATAATATTTATCACAACTGTATAATTACTACACGAGCCTTCTCTATATGATGCTTTGCTACCTCTCAGAAAAAGTACTAATATATCTGAGACAGAAGGTCAATGAAGGTCAGTCACCAATTCGTCAGAATCATGTAATATCTTTCTTTGCTTCAATTTTCTTCACCTCGTTTACTTCACGTATTATTACTTACTTCAAGTCGTCATTTACTTCACGTACTTCATGTCATATGATATCTTTTGATAACCATGCGCTGTTAATCTGGAATGGCTTCTGATAACCGAGCATAATTGCTTGAGTATTATTTGATTTAATTACGGTTGTGTTGTATTATACAATTTAATTATAGTAAGAGGAACTTTAATTGCGAAACTCTCAATTTGTGGAAAGACGTTATTTAACTGACTTCAAGTAATTAAATTTTTACGCATGCGTTATTTTCTTTACGAATTTAATAATCATAATGGTTGTTTTTTATACGATTCACTGAGGAACATATAGGAAAGAAAATGATCCGCTAAATCTTGTGATGATGGTTTATTTAATTATCAAAGCGATATTTATTATAGTTCTTTTTAGAATATAATTCTATTTCAAGAAATAGGAATAACAAAACTTCAAAACGATTGAAAATTTTTGTAGTTGATTATCCCTGAAAATGAAGACAAGATTCAGGATTCTAAAGAAAGTTCCTCTTTTTCCATATAATATTGAAATGAAAGCAACATTTTATAAAAGTTAGAACATTTTCAAAAAATATTTGGCGTAAATATTAATGTAATAACTCACAAAATATTAGTGAAGTGACAAAATTTATTTTTGGGAACGATCATATTCATAATTATCCGAATTCTTTCTTTTTCACTTCATGGTGAAAATCGCCAGCCATACTTAACAGTCTCTACAAAAAAAAAAAAAAATCAATTATGTTTTTAAGTTATTAAAAGAAGTTAATACTTCTTTATAAAACTATGTAGAAAAGAAATGATTTTGGGATAAAATATTTGTTAAAACTGTTTAATATTTGCATTTATTGATTTGTAAAGTAATCACAAAAGATTAACATTTTAAACAAACTCATTCGAAACCCTAGCCTTAATTCAAACATTTTCTATTTTTAGCAGTCGAATATTCTCCAATACTTAATGATTCAATACAGAAACCAGTGATTAATAGGCTGATTATCAGTTTCATACCGCTTTCCAGGAACTTCGTTGCCACACCAGCCATCATTATTTGCTCTAATCATCATTTTTAAACCAGAAATGAACTGGTAAGCGTTCTGAACTAATTTTTAACAGAAACTCCAATGCTTAATTTTCAAGCCCAGTTACAGTCACCGTTACTTCCTCCAACATATCTTACCATGTTCCGAAACCACGAACCACCCTAATTGTCGTTTGCTCAACCCCCAGAGCGACATCTATCTTAGCCAGCTCGCCGATTACAAGACAGATAGGTGGCTCACATTTTAAATTAAAACCATTCATCAAAATCTTCCAGAGCTTCCTTGTGGTGGCCCAGCCAGAGGATCCGGGGACGGTTGACTACCTTGACATTGGCTTTAATTCTCAACAATTCATTTGGGAAGTATGAGGTTGGTAGATTCGCCTGGTTATGATGGTGAATGGGTGCTGTTGAAGAATGATTTATATATGATGCAGTGTTCATGGTCAGATGGGTTGTCAAAGATTAAGTTGCTCACAAATTCCTCCCGCTTCAGTTGTTTAAATTTCGATTCGGATTTTCATCAGAAATGGATCAGTAAATTATGTCTCAGATTTTGTATAATACTTAATTTGTTGAGAAATAAATTGAAGGATTTTGTATAAAAAGGATAAATTAATACTGCTGAAAATAAAAAAAATTAAATGTCTTTTTCATAATGACTTGGTTATCTTTTATTTTTATTTTCAAGGGTTTGAAAAAGTTTGGTTCACCATAGTTTAAGTTGCTGACTTATTCCTTTGATTCCAATGGTTTTAATGCATATTTTTGACCTCAAAAAGCTAAAATAATGTCCCGATTTTGAATAATTCTTATTTTATTGAGAAATAGATTGAATGATTTTGAATAAAATGGATCGATTGATTCTTTTTAAAAACGATTAAAATTTTATTACAGATAATTATAATTTCTTAAATTTCATAATTTATTAGGAAAATAAAACGTCTTATCATCACGAACAATGCTAAACTAACATGAGTCGTTTATGTGGAGGAATGTAATGTAAACTAATATACATAATACTAATATGTTCTAAAGGAAACTAATATGTACATACATAAAACCATTATGCAATAAACTAATATGATAATATTGTTATTGATTTTTGCAGAATTTTGTGGAATGTTCAAACACATTATTATTAAAACGATAAAAGTTATCTTCTTTTTATATACAGAATATATTATTTAGAATCTTATCATTTAAGGTTTTTGGTCGATTATTATTATTATTTTTTTTGCAATACAATTGAAACTTTTAAAATTTTATCGTTTTATTAATAACTAGCCGCCTTTGGAGACCAGCCGGTTCGCCAATCTTAATGTTGGTTTAAATTTTAATAATTAAATATTTTACGCAATTCCTACTTTAATAGATTTTTCATCAAAATATTTTAAAACCTTAAATTTTGATAGTCGTATAATTCACTCATAATATTATAAACGCCTTCAGTCATAACGTGATATGTATCTCTCTCATTTTCTGTTAGCTCCTGTAGAATTTATGCTTTAAATTAAAGTGGAAAGGATGAATCGGCAATTAATATAATATTTTTTACTGAAACAAAGTATTTTTTTTTATAATATAATTACTGAAAATAGTTACTGAGCGTTTAAACTTTATGGGCGCTGAAGAATATATATCTTAATTTATGTAATATCTCAAGAATTTGTCAACAAAATTTTCTCAGATTCATCATGAACAGATCGATTCATTAACAATGTTTCATTTTAAATGCATCAAACACTAAGAAAATAAAATGAATCGTTTAAAATAATCGGTCGAAAACAGGTTTAAAAAAAACTACTTAAAAAACGATGTATTTAAAACTATAAGCATATACAAAAAAAATATATAACTAATATAAATACAATTTAATTACAAAAGCATGCAACTAACCTAAAAATAATTTAAATCAAATCCGCATCTGTTGGTAATGGTTGTCATGACAACAATCAGAACAAAATGCGCATGCGTGAATTTTCAACGCCAGTTACGGTAACGCAAATGCGTGAATTTTTCTACACCAGTTGGGGTAACGCTATGCAGATTAAACATTTTTAATTTACTTTATTCTGCGTTATTTTAATTCAAAAGTACTTCAGAATAAATCTGAAAGATCGATTCATTAACAATGATTCCTTTTAAATGCATAAAACATTAAGAAAATAAACAGAATCGTTTGAAATAATCGGCCGAAAAATATTAACCCTAGCCTCATTACTGTTCGGAAAAAAAACTGAAGCCTTACTCCTTTGGCGATGGGGAAAATGGAAGATTTTTTTGGCGGGAAAGTTAGTTTTTAATTAATAATTAAAATTCTAATTAAAAATTAAAAAAAAGAAACCCCAGATGCATATTCCTGACCTCTAAGATATACATGTACCAAATTTGGTAGCTGTAGGTCAAATGACCTGGCCTGTAGAGCGCCAACACACACACACACACACACACACATTGAGCTTTATTTATAAGTATAGATATAGATATAGATTATTCATTGATAAAAAGTGACAAAATATAGATGTTTCCCAAATATAACGAAATGTTTTAAAGTAACGCTGTAATGAGTTGACTTCCTACTTTCCAAAATACTGTTGATTTTTTTTTCTTGAATTATCTAAAAGAATTTAAGTTACTGAATAAAAATCAATCGTATTCCTTGCTTCTAATTTGATATTTTTTTATATAGAGAATAATCATTTATAAAAATGATCGTTAATCTCTGTTATAGTGTCCATATCTAATTATTGCATTATTATTTAACTTTTAATTTACATAGATCTAATGACAAATTTATGAAACTATATTTTAATCAGTGATACATATTATTTTTAAAGAATTCCAGCAAAAGAGAATTCCATATTCCTTAATTTAAAATAACTTTTTCTTTTCGAAATTATCTGTGTAACAATGCAAATTTGTAAGAGTTTTATTCTCTAATTTTTGTTATTTATATACTATATCAGATAGCGGAGCAAATAATTTCAGCCGAAAGAATGTTTATTTCATTAAAAATATGCTTCTTTTGAAGCAATTTACCGCAGTAAATCTTATATTTTTCTTATCTTATATTTTTTTATATAATCTTATATAATCTTATATCTTATATAATCTTATATCTTATATTTTTTTTGTAATAAGTTAACTTCAGACTTGTATGTACCAAGATCTATTATTTATTAAATTATAATGTGAATGTGATGTTTATGACAAATAAATTTTTCTCAAATACATTTTTATATTACTAGGTAGTTTTCACAGATTATTAGTGGAACTTGCTTATCCATGGCTTTTTGCTGTCGAATACCATGATTAATCAAAATTTCCGAATATTTCAGAAATAATTTTAAGTCAGACCAATAAAAACGTGTATGTCTTCAATTCATTGCATCTAAACCATTAAATAATATCATCTACAAATCAAATTGTGGGATATGCTGATCACGATATTTCTGTATTTCGAATTTTATTTTTCTTAAATATATTTTTAAATTTTTTAAAAAAATCTATTTTAATTTTTTCAAAATATATATTTTTATTATCCAAATCCATGACTTTTTGAATTTTATCATTAACTCTTACATTATATACCGTTCAGAAGTATTTTCCTAACTAATATTGTTATTTATTCAAGATGAAACATAATTCCCAAACTCAAGAAATGCAAGTAAATTATTTCGTCCAAAAAATTAGAGGCACTTCTTATTACGCCTAAAACCCCTAAATCTCATCAGGGAAAAACTTTTTTTCCTGCTGCTTTTTCCCCATAAAAAATAAACAATGACTTAATCTTACGTTTAAACACCACCACTACTACCACCACCACCACCAACAACAGCAAACCCGTACCCTTCTCCAACCGTCCTTGCTTAATTAACGTTAGGATTCACGCATGAAATTAAAAAATCTGACAAAGTTCGCCATAAAACTCATAATTCTGGGATGCAAAACCATGGAAATTCGAGTAAAGGCTGTGGCAAAGAATGATACAAACGGAGGTGGAGGCATAACAGGTTGTTTCTATCCCACAGTTAATCAGAGATGTACAGTTCTGCTTCGCGGTTTTAATGAGGATCCGGGCTTTTAAGATTAACTGGTGCGTAAATTGTTTCCCCTCCACAAACTGCAAGACAGGATTTAATGCATTTTGCGATGCAATCGTCTGCACAAGCCTTAACAAGTTCGCCGCTTGACGTATTGGGGAAGGATTTGCATAGAGAAGCAATTGTGAAGGTCATTTCGCCTGTTAGGATCGTTTGGTGGTTTGTTTAGGGGAGATATTTAATTGTGTTGATGGTTGTGTCAAAATTTGTGTGCGGATACCACCCTCTGATGCATCCATTTTTGAACTAAAATGGATTAGGAACAATTTATTTTAAACGCTTATTAAAATCTTTTAAATATTTGAAGATCACAATATTAGAAATGAATTATTTACTATTAACTATAAAATTTTTTTTTTTTTATAAATTGTATATGAAACTTTGGAACTGCTAGTAGATAATAAATAAATCCACTTATAATGAGTAATTAGCCAATGCTTTTTTAACTAAGCCTTAATGGCTTTCTCGGCAAAATGTTTTATACTTGAAATGTCGATATATTTATTAAAGTATTTTAACTTAACCCTTTAAAGGGCCATTTTTTTCTAGTCATATTATGTTAAAATATTTTAGACTTAAAATTAGAATAAGAAAAGGGATTCATTTAGCTTATTAGATAAAGTTAATTTGATTAACTAATTAATTTGGTTAATTAATAATTAAGTAACAAATCAAGACACATTATTTTGTCTGAGATAAAGAACTGAAGCATCTAAGTTTCTGACTTACTAAAAAAATTTGTCAGAACTTATGCCAACCTACATAATTTCATACAAAGATTGATAAATTTGGTGGGAAGCATACTTCCCACGGCCCTAGAAGGGATTAAAGTATTTTAGAAGTAATATCCCATTATGTTCATTGTGAAATATTTTCTCCAAATTTTTTGCTTACATTTTATACATCCAATTATATCACAGAAAAATGTAGCAGTATTTAAAAGTGTTTATTTTGAGGGAGCTAAGAATTGTTCGCTATTGCTTGACTCTGATACTAAACTTTAAAGTACAAATGATTTACTTTATACTGAAACTACTGAGCTTGGAAAAATAAGCCGAATCTTCTTATCTTGATCATCAATATGGAGGAAAAAATCCAGGATGAAATATTGCTGATAACAGTAAAAAGGATTTGAATTTTACTACAACAATGAAATATGCCGTTGAAGATTTAAAATGATTTTTTGTTACCGTAACTTTTTGCATATAATCTGCGGGTTACTTGTTGAAAAAAAAAAAAAAACCACGAAAGTCGTCATTAATAACTTGCCACCGCAGATAATTCAACGTATAATCTACGAATTATACTGCTGTGAGCATTATTTGCTGAATTTATTTTATGTCAGGGCTAAAAGTAGCACCTCTGGATTAAACGCCGCCATGGATAATAAGCAGGGAATTACGGTGATTAAAAGTTGAAGAAGAATAATGGGAAAAAAACTAATATCTTTGAAATAAACCATTTTTATAGGATTTTAAGGTGTAAAAACTATCTTTATGTTAAGACTTTCAGAAACGAACGTAAAACACTTCATACAAACAGAATTCGATGTTATTACTAAAAGTTCGATTTTATTTTTAATCTTTAAAAATTCTAATTAGAATTTCAAAATATTTGGCTCCAAGTAGCAAATTTGACCTTCCAAAATATTATGCGCTGATTTTGACAGCTGTAGATCAAACAACCTGGTCTGTAGAACAGCAGCATGCATACATACATACATTATTATTATTGAAAGAGATTTAATCATATTTCTTGCATTGATGTCATAAATATACTTGTTAAACTTAACCAGATGAGGTTTAATTCATATCTCACTCTATTTACCTATTTCTTAGTGCCTTGTTTAAAGAATAAAATTTCTAGTTATTTTGTAATTTCATTTTTTTTTTATCAGATGAAGCCTTCCTGTTCGGGAATGTCCGAAAATTGTATAATCGATTAAGAATGCAAAAAATGTCTGATATTGAGATGCTTGTGAAATTTTTTAAATTTCTTTTTTCAAATACTAACTTCTTTGAATGATTTGATTTCAGTTTCTATGTTTTAGAAGCGATTATTAGGCAACCATATGAATACTAAGAGGTTAAGATCATTAAAACTAAGATAATTGAGAAGTTAAAATTTTCGGTGATGCAAGGCTCAATTATCATAAATTGAATTGGTGAGCGCCGATTGGTAAATGAGAGTGACGAATTTTCGACTAAGCATCCTCCTAAGTCAATACTCATTGAAGTCAAATAAAAATTGTATTTATTTTCCCTTGAAATAAATAAACTTACAAAAATTGTAAATTTTGAATTATTAAATATTAGAATTATGATGAATGTTTAAATCGAATTATTGTAATCATTAAATAAACTGAAGAAAAATTAATTATTCATAATATATTTTAATTGTACACTTAAATGGTTGTTTTAAATAACACGTGACAAATCCTGTAAAATAATAATTATTTTTAGTATTATATTTCTTTGAAATTTTTCCTTTCATTATTATTCAACATAAGAAATTAAAGTTATTCTTTTACTTGTAAGAAAAGAAATAATTAATCAATAATCAATCCTTAATTTTTCGAAAGTTTTATGATTGATTTTTACCATAATAAATATACTCAAAAATTAATAATTAAAATTAAATATTATCATGAAATTACTAAAATAAAAAATGAAATCAAAATAAATTATTAGCATTCAATTTAAAACTGTTTTGAAATGTGAAACTAAATTAGCCCTTAATTAAAAAAGATGGGATCTCTTAATACACACTGCATGGAATTGAAAAATACTTGAATTTATTCTCCACTGATATATGAATCCAACTGAATTGTGCTATATCTTTGGAAGATATTGCTGCAAGATACAATGCTTTGGAGAAGAAATTGTGAAGTACATAGGTTAAGAGCTAGTAGCAATTGCGGTTGGAGAATATTGTTCTGGAACTCGTCCATTGGGTGTACAGTGAAATAAACCCAACAGTTGCATAGTGGAAGAAATCGCTTTATGACACAAGAAAACGCAAAGCGCGTGTAAAAGTAATATAGCCAAAATGAACACAAAAAACAGGAATTGTAAATACAAAAAACGCAAACAGACAGTAAATCGTAAAAGAAAACGGTAATAATGAGCAGAAAAAGAATTAAAACGTTCGAATTTCGATCAACAAACACTCTAAGTACAGAATTCCTCCTTATGTGACCGTTCATGTTTTATAGCCTCTCAACGGGGTTTGAAATTTTATATCAAAATATCCATATCTCAGCTCCTAATAGAGATCACCCCATAATTCTCGTATTTTCCACAGCCTTCATTTATTTTTGTCTATAACGTCTCCAAATTTGTCACAAAGCTGCCAGGGGTTACTAAGTTTGCAGGAGATATTTATCTAGTATCTATACAGCATACATCATATATATATATATATATATATATATATATATATAGCAATGGAACTAGTATTGTAGAAAAGCAACATTATAGATTCTAAATAATATTTGACTATGCGTGCTTGCTCAGTGTATGTTTTTAATTCGAGATCATAGTTTCCAGAAAAATTCATTACACGTTTCTTCCTATTTGAAAAAAAATAATTCTGCAACTATAATATCATGTAAAGCAAAACATAAATACTTTAAATTTCTTAAAAAAATTAAAATAATATATAATATAGGTTAGCATTCAAGTGGACTTGCAAAAGTTTTGCCACTTTTAATATTCCACCAGCAAAATTCTCTTGTGTTTTACTTTGTACCATTTCTTGCATAAATTTTATTTTGCATTTTCTACATTTATTTTTACATTTTCTAAAGATATGTAATTTTATTTTACATATCTTTTATAAAATATTTTCCATGTATAAAAAAATCTTCTTTAATTTAAAAATGAAGATACCATACGAACTCTGTCTATGTGGAAGATAAATTCACTAATCGAGACAGCCCCATATCTTAGAGTTATTCAAACGAATAAAATGACCGAAGAATGCGGGGGTGAAATATGCCCATTTTTAAAACGTATTGTTGTTCTCCCAGAAAAATATATTCTTCGGATAAATAAGGGTCTTCCCTTGCAGTTGTGCACCCTGATCTGGGCGAGGGATAGATAGCAATTTTTTAACCGTCAGTTGAAGATGATGTGGGTTGTTTGAATAAAACAATAGGGGAGCTTCGCGTCCAAACTTTTTCTCGGAGAGCCTAAAGCTCCAGGGTTGTTCAGATTCTTTTTCTCATCTTCATAGGGATTTAAAAGTGTTCTATTAATCGAAATAAAGCAAAAATTGGGTTATAAGTACTTTAGAAGATCTTCTAGTCATTTATGAAATAAAAAATAAAGCCAAATTTAGCCGATAGTTGGGATTTTATAAAACGATGAGCGGTAGCGTCCACCGAGTACTTGACAGCCGTGCATTATTATTGATTGGAGAAGTGGCATGATAATTGAGGTACTTAACAGATATTTATACAGCGCAGATTAAGTTTAGACATATATTTACTCATGTTCTTTTGTTGGTATGGTGCTTGTTTGTGTATTAGTTTTTGAACCTGGGTTTGCATTTATATATATATATATATATATATATGGTTTATAACTTTGTAATTCTTTATTCTTTGCTGTTCCTTTTTTATTTATGTTTTAATTTTCTTTATGGCCCGTGTTCCTTGTCTAGCTTTGATTAAGACACTCTGTAAATGGTGACACTTTTTTGATTATTTGAATTTAAAAAAGAAATATTATTGTACCGTTTTGAAGTAGTACAAAGACAATATCAGGACAGACCTGATGATTTTGAACCGCGACCAGATGATGAGAGCGACACTTGAACTGGCATCTCTCTTTGCGAACTCCATCAGGAGCATATTTGAGCGAAGACGTCAAATTAAACGTGCGCATGGCTTGGACACACAATTAATTCTTAGTAGAATCGAATTTTCGATTACAGAATCCTGCGTCCATGAAGTAGAAGATCTTAGGACTAAAATACTCTTAAAAAATCTTTTTAAAAAATTATAGAATTTTTTTTAAGTCTGGCATTTTCAGGGATTTGGACTGTTCAGTTACTGAACGATGTTACTATGACATACTAACAACTTTTGTGATCTCAAAGCTTTAATAACATCGGTGCATTACTATTCCTTAAAAGTAATAACGCAGCCATACGTAATTCTAGCATGCGACACGCATTCACAGGCGCACGGTTGATCAATTGTTATTTCGCAATAACTTTTCATTTATCTGAAATCACTTCAAATAAATTCTGGATTAAGATTTTCTTAAAAGACTAGATTTATAGTGTAAACTATATTTTTTAAAAAGAACAATAAAAAAGAGTATTATTTTTTATTAAATGATTAACAACATCACCTGAAGTACTTTTGCTCCAATTTCGCATGAACCACCCTCGAATGAATCTGATTGAGCAACGTGATGTCAAACAAAATGCCCAAGATCAAAACCAGAAGCCTTGTACAAATTTCTCCAAGATAATGAAAATCTGATTTCCCCAGAGCAAATCCAGAATAATTTGTTTCATCCATTTCCTCAATCAAGCCTTTCTCTAAGCAATTTTAACTGTTCATCAAAATCCACGAATTCATTTTCCCCTATAAAAGCACTCACTTTTCTTATGGTTGTACTGTGTTATACTGTGATATTTTAAGTATTGTTTGTAAACATTAATATTTTTATAGCTTTCAGCTCTTATGTAAGTATAATAATTGTCAAAAAAATTCTAACTTGATATTTTGACAAATCTCCACGTTATAGATCTCCTTGAATTAGAAAAGCATCCATCTATCTGTGGAAAATATCCATCTATCTGTGACAAAAATAACCCAAAAATGCTTTCAGTGAGACATATGAAATTTTGTAGACAGTATTTACACCAAATTTGCAGATTTTTATCAAAATGTGAGTAAAATCAGTTTCAGAAGTCCATTTATCTGGCTGTTCTAATATAAGTTAACACGGTAATTATAAAACAGAAAGAGCTAGATAGATAAGATTCGGTGCACGGATTTAGCAGTGTGAATACCCGTCAAATTTGGAGTCATATCCAACAACAGGTTGACCGTCTGTCTGTCTATACGTTTAGAAACATTCGGATGAAATAACTCTAAAATGTAATGATTTACAAATATCAAATTTGGTAGGGAATTTTGTGACTGCATATATAATTAGGTGTCAAATTTTTGTTTCAATCGGTTGACAAAAATATGTCTAAAATACAAATTCTATTTTTGGATACTATTAACAGCGTGATAGGAGGTAATCGCTAAATGACGCGGCAAGAATGACCTGTTAGATTCATTACAAATGCTAAATTCATTCCAAAGATTAATATTTTGTAGCTATTGGACGTCAGTGCCATGCAAGACATTCTCTGGGATAACACCTTTATTAGAGAGTATGTGAGAAAGGTTTTAGGAGACCACACCCACCCTTTTCCTCAATAATAATTTCGACGTATAACCATTCAACTGACAGTTAATCCTGGAGATTCCAAACTCGAGAGTATTTATTCTGTGCCAAAAAGAAAAAAGAAAGAATATCTAACAAAAATGTATTGCCACATTATGGTATCTCGCATATACTAAACTGATAAAGTATAAAAAACCACGAAGAAGGTAGTTTAGGGGGATGGGTATATTTACTTCAAAGTCCAAAAACAACCAATCAGTGAAAAGAATCAACTGTAAAATTTCCCGATGCCAATTGGTTCAGTTGAGAAATATACGGATTAAATTTGAAGGCAATGTGTCAGTTCCAAAGCGTATCATGTCACATCAAATGCGTTCAAAATTGCCTTCTTACCTATCAATTCCTCCACCCTCCACCTTAGGGACACGGTCCGCTTCATCATTTTCACGTACCCAAGATAATCCTTTTGAACCTACAAACAGGTCGGAACTCCCCCTCGGTCTCCAGAGGAACACTTCCCTTATGCTTTCACCCCAGCAAAATCTCCCCCACTCCGATCATTTTTGATGTCCAGCCAATTTCGAGACCTTGCCTTGTCGTGCCTTCAGGATTATATACGGTTTCTGGAGTTGTGTTGTATTGGCAATGCGTGGTATATGCGCACGCTAGTTTCTTGATACAGCAATATTGTTATTTCTAATGACTTTGAATAACAAAAGAATTAGAGTTGTTTTTTTAAGAAGGACATGGGAATAGACTTATGAAATTCTGGTGCATATTTTAACATGCAAGACGCAAACCGTATAAGTTTAATCATCGCTTGTGTAAACGGATGTGGATATAGTTAAAAAAGTGAAGTCAATATAAATACACAACTTCTTACCTAATAATAATACATAATACATAACTTCCTCTTCTTAGAAACAGTAGTCGTAAACCATTATATCTAGAAAATCGAGGTTCGCTCTGCAAGTTTTTGCAAAATCGTATTTTTTTTCAGAGAAATTGTTTAGATACGAATCACATACTGATTACATATGAACATTTTTCAATCTAAACTACATCTGAACTGGTCATTTAAATAAAAAAAATCATGAATGCACTTAATTTATCATGTTATTCGAAACGATCCGCTATATTACAGAATTCATGTTACTGTTTATCTATCGTGATCTATATTTTTGAACTCACACTCAGTCTTACTACGATGAAATCGAGTCCGAGATGACATTGTTAACATGAGAGGAGCTAGAAAAAGGTTCTAATAGTTATAAAATAATATTTTTGTAAAATTGTATTTGTTCTGGAAAGACATCTATATAGATAAACTTAAAAAAACCAAAATATTATATAAATACATAAATCAAAAAATGAAACAAAAAGCGCCACTTGAACCGAAAACACGCAACACAGGCGTCATTCATGTTGTTCTGATCACTATACAGAATTGCTCATGGAATTTGAAAATACTTATTCTAATAGTTATAAAAAAAATATTTTGTGTGTAAAATCGCGTTACTTATGGAATGAAACCTGTATAGAAAAGTTTAAAAAGCAAAACCTTATCTGAATATAAAGCTTTATCCAAATCTTTAGAGCTGTTTCCCAGATACGTGAAATAAATAAGTTATATAACATATTTTTGGTTGAAGTCGAATGCATGTTCGAAGCAGTGAAGAGACTTTGTATTTTTAATTTCGTTTTATTGTCTTCCGAGTGGCAGGCATGATTATATAAAAGTAGGCGCAGCGCAAAAGCAGAAGAAAGAAAGGGACGAGGATGAACAAATGATCACTAGTCTTATATAACATGGGATTTCAGGCCACGCGCCAATTGAATACATGTGGTGACCTTTGACACCTTGGAAAGGGCACCGAAGGGATCACTTTCCTTTGAGACGTAGTACTAACGGCGCATTATTTTTTACAAAGGAATTAATTAAACCGAAAGTGGAATTGGATCATGAAATAAGAGAATATTTTTAGAATGAAATTACGATGGGCTAAATTAAGATAAATCTTGGAAATTAATTAAATTGAAATTAGAATTAAAATATCACTACATATATATATATATATATATATATATATATATATATATATATATATATATATATATATATATATACATATACAAGAATTGCTCGTTTAAAGTTATATGATGTTTTTTGACTACATTCACAAAATAACTTTCAGTTAAACAACCTTTAGATAATTTTTAAGCAGAGTTGTCCCAAAATTGAATCGTGAATCAAAATGCTATTTTTAAAAATTCGGGCATATTCAATATTATTGATTCCATATGTAACAGAGTGCTCTAGTGACCCATTTACTAATCTGACTCTCATTTTTTACACGCATGATCTTCATTTTATCTCTTTTACCTTTTCCTAAATTTTATTATTCACAGAATTTTTCCGCTTATTTTTAAAGAATCTAAACCGGAGCGTAAACCTCAGTCGTCTCTTTTTCTAAGTTGTTCTATATACACCATTTTTGATAATATTATTTATTATATTATATTGTTATATATTGTTTCTATATTTGATTATACATATATGTATCCAGTTTGGCATAAATTATACTATATCTTGTTTCTATACTATACTATGTAAATATTATTTACAATTTTTATGTTTATCATATTTATTATTTTTTAATATTTATTGTTCTTTCTTTTATTGTTCGTTCTTTCTTATTTTTTTTTATGTTCTTTTAATTTCTCCCTTATTCTTTCTTCATTTATGTGTGTGTGTGTTTTTCATCTTAATATAATTTACTAACATAATATGATTTTAAAATTAGAACAATACATTTTTTTAGAATTATTAGATAAAGTCAAATTTAAAATCCATGAAAATTTAGTTAAGATTTAAAACATAGTTAATTAATTTTACATCTGTTTACATTTGTTTTAATTTCTCGGAGTTGCTTCTTGATTATGCACACAAGTACGTTATTTAGTATCTTTAGAGTTTTCTCTTAAATAAAACTATTTCCCCGTCTAATGAAGGCATCAATAGCTTTATGCTTTCACAAAATCAAAATATTCACAAACTTGACAAATGTTTTCATATAGCTAAATTTTAATAGCTAAAAACTGAATAGCAATGCATTTTTAAATTCAAACACGTTATGCAAAATAAAACATATTAATGACAGAGTTAACTTTATAAATAATTTTTTAATGTATTTTCAAAATGAAGAAAAAATAATAAATATGTAATAAATAAAATACCTCTTTCTATTGGCGGAATATATTAAAACGCAGATACAAATATCCAATTAGAATGTAAGGATCCGATATCACAGTTTATTCATTTAACAAGCTAAACATAATTATGAAAATGGTTTCTTAGGATCCGTGGGATTACAAAACATAGAAGTTTATCTACACCTCGCAATCGAGCATTTTGGCAGTTGTAATATTTAAATCTTTATTTCGAGTAAATGAAAAAAATGAACAGTTCTTAGTCAATACCTATTGCATGTTCTGTCAGATAAACACTGCTACTTTTCTTTCAGAATATTTAATATTAAATTAACAATGCTCTTAAGTCGTATATTAACCATATAAAAATAAATCAATAATTATTCTTCGCAGTTCAGCTAATTAATAACACCATTAATTAATACAGGTCGCACATTATGTTTTCTTATTTAATAGTATTCTTAACCATGCATTGTCTTTCTTTCTTAAAGTTTTCGGAAAGTTATTCTTCTCCCTTTTATCTGCGTCCTTTTATCTGTACAGGGAAATACTTTTAAAATATTCTGTCGCAAGATGGCGACGAGTCAAACGACTTTTCAAGCTGAGAAAATTTCTGAGGAAAAGACGTTAAATAGTTTTAAATTGTTTGAAGCAAGTGATAGAGAATTAAAGTAAAGGAGAAAGAGAGAAAATTAAAATCTGTTGCCTTTATTGCATGTGAAAACTTTTCGGAATACAAATACTTGTGTAGAAACTTAAGAAATTTATTATTTGTCACAGCATTGTATGTATATCTTTAACTTTATTTGTTTGCCATTGATTATTTTTACTTAAGAAGACAGTGAACTTTTAAACAATCCATATGGATGAAAACGTACAATTTTATTTTTATCGTTTCTTCCCCAATATATATATGTTTATATTCAATTAAAATAATGTTATAAGATATATTATTCAATAAAATGAATATTTGAATGGTTAAGTGGAAAAAAAGTACATCGTAATAACTTTTCTCAAAATATTATAATTAGATTTAAATAACTTTGAAATGTTCCAGGTGTTTTAATTTTTGAAGAAATTAAATGAAATTCATAATGAAGATGAAAAGTAAATAAGGTATGCATTTTGTTTTTCGAGTTTTTTTAACTAGTTAAAAGTCAATTTTAGTTCCTCAAATAGACATAAAATTCATATGAAAATTCAGCAAGTATGCGCAAAAATATTTCTAAAAAATTAGCATTTAATTGGAATTAAAAAATTATATATAGTTTTGTTCCAAATAAATTTACTTTGGGTAATGAGAGAAAAATAATAGAAAAAGTTCAAAATATTCCAGGCGACTTTATTTTTAATTTTTTAAAAAAAATTATATTATTTTTAAATTTTTTTAAAAATATATTTTGTTTTCAAATGTTTTTAAGAAATCTCGCGTATTTATTTTTTGATACATAAGCATAAATAAATTTCATAATCCTAAATTAATAACTCTCAAAAATGTCTAAAAGAATCCAATGTTTCTTTAAAAAAATCTGATTTGTATAACTTTTTTCTGATTTAAATGGAATGAGCTCATATTCATATAAAATAGATAAATGAATCGCATCAGCTTGATTTCGAAATGCATTGCGTAACATTTTGCAGTTAAAAAAATCTCCTTATATTTTATCATATAGTGGAATATATTATTATATAGTGAAGTATATTATTAAGAAGTATATTATTATTATTATATAGTGAAGTTATTATTATAGTATAATAACTTCACCATAATATTATAGTTAAGTGGCTATTATTATTATTATTATACAGTGAAATATATTATTATTTTCAAGCAAGAGATATAGTGAAATATATTATTTCACTATATCTTTTACTTGAAATAGTTTATCTTGATGCTACTTTAGACTGATGCATCTGTCTTCTAATAATTTGATTTGATCGTGCCCGCCTTTGTATTTTATGTGCAATGAAATACATATTTTAATGAAATAATGCAAGCCTGAATATTTCTAAATTAATGAACGAATATTTCTAAGTTAATGTACAAAGAATAGTATTTTTAATCATAAATTAAGCATCAATAAACAAGTGGAACATTTTATAGGAAACAATAAAATTTGTTTGAACTTAATTAAATTAACAACAAAACACTGTTCAAAATTGTTTTTAAATTAATTTTGGCAAGTTTATTAAAATGAAAGAAAAATAAACTCAAAATCGATATTACTAAAAAAAATTAGCATATTGTATTTTAAAGTGATAGTACAGATATATATATGATATGTATATTTCTGTACGATAATATACTCTGAACACATTTCATATGCTTTCGAAATTGATACTTTCCTCCAATGCAATCAATATTCGCTATATCTGAATATTTCTTAACACATAGAATAAAAAATAATAACTTGAGGAAAATTAATAGCTTGAGGAAAAAAGAATAAGGAACAATTTTTTTTCTAATATTCAATCTAAAATCATATTCTTCTTTAAAATGCAAGACAAAATTGAAACAATTATTTCAGTCACTAGAAGAATTATTATTATCATTGAATCTATCAATGCAGCGTTTCTCAATCTTTCAGTATTCGCGGCTCAGTTTTCAATCATAATTTTCATCTCGCCCCCCGCTTACAATAAAATGTATACAACAATAATGTATATTGAGTATTTTGGATTCTGTTTTTAAATTATTTTTTAACTAACTGCCAAAAAAAGAGTAAACGCGAGCCAACATTGGCGAGAAATCGCATCTGGCATTTTGCCAAGCGGGCAGTGAACAGATGAAGCAAATGAAAGCGGGGAAAATTTAAATATTTTATTTGAAATGAAAGCCAAACAGGGAGATAACGTTGAAAGAATATGAAATTAGAAAAATTCGTTAATGAAAGTTGACCTAGATGGGGTGAGCTAAATTCAGAAACTGGGAATACATTTTTTCGAATAATAAAAGAAATAAAACAGAAGTATGACTAAGTAAAAGAGAAAAAAATAAGTAATGTTTGTGGAAGAGAATCCACAGAACCGATGCCGTCTCGAGCATGCGCAGATGTTTTCTCATAGGAAGAAGAAAAATGTTCGATAACTCAAGTTTCTATTCCAGTCAGTCTCATTCGAGTCGATCCTTCTATCGCTATCGAATATATCGCGAATGCCTATGTTATATATGTTTTTGTGTTTATTGCAATTCACCATATTAAATATTTATGGCAACAGATTTATGCAAATTCATGAATAAATTTTTAAGCGGAAGTAAGCGAGCATTAGACGACAGTCAAGCATCAACAAGTACACACACGAGCGTGGTTCCGAAAATAAAATCAAGAAAATATTCTCAAAAACTTAAATTTTGGGTTTACCAGTACTGAAGAAAATGAGGAAGAAAGGCCCCTGTATATCATTTGCTCAAAAATGTTGGTCGCAGGCAGCATGAAACCTAATAAACTTAAATGACATTTGGAAACGCTTCATAGTGAGTACGTCAACAAATTAAAATTCTAATTAAAATTAAATACGTAAGTTCGAATTAAAATTAAAATCATATAAAAAGCAAAAACCCTTTTTTAAAGAAACTTTGTGAATAAAAAAGTTTTAATTGCATCTTACAAAGTTTCATATAAAATAACAAGATGTGAAAAACGTCACATCATTGGTGAGGAGATTATTTTGCCAGCAGCTATTGAGATTGTAGAAACTACGTTTGGAGATAATTTTTCAAAACAATTGCAGTCCCTACCTGTTTCAAATGAAATTGTTGCTCGTCGAATTGGCGATAATATAGTTGAAGATGTACAGTGTCAGCTTTTCTCGAAGTTGCGTAGCAAATTGTTTTCAATGATGAAGCAACATATAGTAATAAAGATGCTCATTTAATTGCCTACGTTCGATTTTGTGATAATATGTCAGTAGTAGAACTACCAAACCAATAGAACTCAAAACAACGGCCCTCGCATTATTTGCTACTTTAAATGATTTTATGAATGATTCAAACATAGAATGGAAAAATTGCGTCGGAATATGCACCGATGGTGCTCGTTCAATGTCCTAAAGATTTCAAGATATACAAGCACTTTTAAAACAAAAATCGCCTCAGTGCACACATTGCATGATCCACAGAGAAACTTTGGCTTCGAAAGAAATGAGTCCTGGTTTGAATATTGATTTTACTACGGTTGTAACCGTAGTAAATTATAAAAAATGAGACCCCTGAAATCGAGAATCTTTTCTGCACTTTGTAAAGACATGAGTTCAGTACATTCAGCGTTACTATTTTATTGCGAGGCAAGATGGTTGTCATGTGAGAAATTTTTGCAACGTGTTTATGAATTAAGGAAAGAAATCGCCATTTTCCTAGAAGAAGAAAGCAGACTGGAGACCGAGAATTTTTGCGATGGTTTATTTATGATGAAATTGAGCTACTTCATCGACATATTCGAGAAATTAAATAATTTGAATTTTCCATTCCAAGAAGCAAATGCGCATATGTTGGATGCGAGTGATAAAGTAAATACTTTTTGTAGAAAAATGGAATTGTGGAGCAGAAATTTAAAGCAAAGAAATCTAACAATGTTTTCAAATGTGGATGATTGTACTAAAACTTACAAGGCTAAAGAAGAACATGTAAAAGTAGTTTTTCTAATCACTGAAAATCATTTAGCCATGCTGGGAGAGAATTTTAAAAAGTATTTTCTTTCTGACGACAAATGGATAGCAAGTTACGAGTGAGTTAGGGATCCATTTTATAAAACTCCCGAAGGAAGAAAAATTCATAGACTTCACGACAAGTGGCGAAACTAAAAGACAATTTAGTAATAAATCACTATTTGAATTTTGGGCAGGAATACAGGATGAATTTTCTGCGCTAAAAACAAGAGCATTTCGCATTCTATTACCATTTTCAACATCCTACCTTTGTGAAACTGGATTTTCTGCTGTGGCTTCTTTGAGGACAAAATATAGATCTCTGTAGAACTGAGAGTGGTTATTTCTAATATTAAGCCTTCCTTCTAAAAACTTCGCTCTGCAAAACAGGCCCCAGGAAGTCACTAACAATTATAAAATTTGTTTTAATTTAGTATGTTTTGATTATGTAAGTTTTGATTTAGTAAGTTGTTTTACTTTAATAAGTTATTAAATATGTCGAAATATATTTTGTTTTCTCTGTGCATGTGTGCTTTCCTTTCAGTCAGTTAATCAATTTTTTAAAATAATATTTTATTTTGGATATTCTCGCTCCCTCCTCTAGTGTGCTCGCGCCTCCCTAATGGGGCGCGCCCCACAGGTTGAGAATCGCTGTATCAATGCATTTAGAATATTTGAGACACTTGGCCATTTTGGATAACAAAAACGGTTCACATTATTAATTTGCTAATAAGACCAGTTTTTGTTTTAAAATTGAAACTTAAACCATATTCCTAGCGAGACTACAAAACAAAATATAGACCACTAGAAAGATTATTTCCTTTACGAATATCAATGAATTTAGAATATTTGGGTCAATTTTTCATTTTGGTTAACAATAATAGATTAACATGAACTGCTTACAAGAACAAGTTGTTCTAATATTGAAACTAAAATCATATTCGTATAGAAATTGAAAGATAAAAATATAGACAATTATTTCAGTCACTAAAAGATTTGTTACCTTTACTAATATCAAGGAATTTAGAATATTTGATACACTTTTTCATTTTGTGTATTAATAACAGACTAATAACTTGAAATTCTAACAAGAACAAAAAACACATTATTTTTTGTTCAAATATTGAAACTAAAATCGCTTTCCTTCGAAGTTAAAAGACGAAATATAAACAAATATTTCAGCCACTAGAAGAATAGTTGCCTTTAAAAATATGAAGCAATTTTGCGACACGTGACCATTTCGGGTAATAATAACAGGCTAATAACTTGAATTGCTTACAAGAACAAATACAAGAACAATTTTTTTACAAGAACAGTTACTTACAAGAATTTTTTTTTTACTAATATTCAAATTAAAATCATATTCCTAGAGAAACCACAAGACAAAATATAAGCAATTATTTCAGTCACTAAAAGACCTGTTGTCTTTACAAATATCAGTGAATTTAGAATGTTTGGGACCCCTGATCATTTAGGTAACACCAACATATAAATAATTTGAAACTTATAACAAGAATAAATAACAACTTCAGTTCTAATATTCAAACTAGAGTCATATTCTCAACAAAACTATGAAAAAAATTGTTTTAGTCAGTAGAAGAATTGTTTCTGTTATTACAAGCATCAATAAATTTGGAACGTTTGAGTTAGTGGATCACTTTGAGTAACTTTTACTGCATTTTTTCATGTAGGCATAAATTGATCCCATTCAAAATAAATTGTTCCCTAGATCAAAGTATATCTTCTGGATTTTAAATAACTTATCACTAACTATCCCTAAAAAAAAGTCTTTATTTTCTAAAGTTTGACATTTTGGATTTTTTTTTTTTTATTTTCCTCTTTTTATTCCAATGGCTTCCATCCAATCCCAGAAACTTTCTTAAAAGAAAAAAAAAAGAACATATTGTACCACCATTCTTCTGAAACAGTTCCACGGCAGTTTCCCAGTCGCATTCTTATTTACTGCCAACGGAAACATGGTATGTGTTTTTCTTCTCCAAGATTTCGCGTAGTGCTTTTATTTTTTAATGCGCATTCTTCTTCTTTCCTTTTTTATTCCTTTCATTGTTTTTATTCTTATTTTTTCGTTTTTTATTACATATCCTAACATATACGAGATATTTGAAAAATCGCCCGTGGAAGATCGCTTCCAATGTTATTTTGTATAAAGAAAATACATATAAAGGTCGTTTAAACTAAGTGCAAGTTCAGAATGAAATGCGGTAGATACTTCTTTCTTTCAGAATTTTTTTTCCAGCTCTTTTCTTTCAGAATTTTTCTCGCTCTTTTCTCTCTCTGATCGTTTTGCTTTGTTTATGTGTTCTGTTTTCGAGAAGGAAAACAGCAAAATGGAAACAAATAGCTTGTTCTTGAACCTTGAGGTATGTCGTTCGCCTGTTCCTTTCGAAATGGTTTCGAATTTTTCATTCGAGTATTGTTGCTGGAATGGAGACTTTTGATTGAAGGTGATACCCTATCGGGGGTTTCTATCTGTGCCATGTCGTTAGGCCCGGAGAAAAGTTGCATTTGTAAGACGATCTTTTATTGAGTTCTTCGCTGTGACAAGAATTCTTGTATTGAGGTTGCTAGGTTACCCGCTAGGGAATTTGGGATTTTGAACAATATGGAAATTTATAGAATGAAACTCTTTGTAAAATACCACCAGAAGACCTGTGGAATGTATATAAAAATGAAGACAAATTTTTAAAACTTTGAAGCAAATAATTTTGAGAATTTTTACTGTTACAATTTGATAAATGCTGTTCTCTGAAATGATGTTTTTAATAAATCATTAAAAAATGTGTTGATAATAATTTATTTAAATCAAGGAAAGTATGGAATTATTTTGTAGTTTGTTTAAAATATACATAATTTGAGTATTCAAAGAATATTGAGTATTTATGAGAACAAAGAAAGAAAATAAAAAATATAAAGAAATTGTACAATTAGGTATTAGATGGCTTGCCCAATTATTTTTAATATATAAAAGAAAACATGAAACTACTACATGGAATAATCTCAAAGAAGAAAAACAATTTTTATAAATTTATTATTATGAAAGAAGTAAAAGCATTATAAATTTTAGAATTAAATATATTCAAATAAAGTGTAATATTAAAATGCAAAATTAACTTTCATTAAATTAGTATCTTCTGCTATCTTATGATTCCTATTTTCTTAATTATTTGCTTCAAATATATTAATTAGTGGCTCCACTGTTTTCACAAAATAATAAATTTAGGATCATAAATTCCGGAAAACATTACAGCACCAAATTCATTTTTAAGTCATTTTAATTGTAAAAAATCTTTTGAATGATAACAATTTAATTTCTCTGAAATATTTTCCCTGTATTTTGAGATTTTTTAAAATAATTTTTTTGTTCAATTTTCAACAAAGAATACCATTTTTGCACTGCAATTCAAATTTTTCATATTGTATTAACAAAAATATAATCGTGTGACTTTCTTTCATTATTTAAAGGTTAAGAAGAAAAATTCTGCTTAATATCTGTTAAATTTACACGAGGAATAAGAAAGTGAATTTACAAAATAGATAACCCTGGTAGTTAAATTTTTAATGGCACTAAAACGTCATGGGATTCATCTCCATTTGGAAGGTTCATGTACACAATAAACAGAATATATCTCAACCTATAAACATGATACGACTTTAATGTTGATCCTAGTTTGAAATATAAAAATGCTTTATGATGAAATTATAAATATCTATTTCTGCAAAAGCTTTTTAATTAATTTTGTTACGTAATTTGTAATATTGCTTTCGAGTGCGGTTAATCCTCTGGGAAGGAAGATAATTTTAGAGATATCTTTCATGCATGCTGAATGGCGGCCGGAACGTTAATTCCCGGTCTTGACGACGAATTTCGTGACTTTAGTGATGGTTTTCGAATATTCAAAACTATTGATAGCTCAAAATTCGGTTATCTTTCTAGAATCATCTTTGTCCTGTGACTTAGAAACTATGAAAAGCCCACAGACAGAGCTGAAATTAGTCAGCATTGAATCAGTTGAGATTAGCAGGAAAATTGAGAAACATGAGTAGTTGAGAAAATTCTTTTCCTTACGAGTTTTTCTGAGCATTTTGTGCTGTTATGGTTATATATTACCAATTCGCTGATTGTGTGCTGCTGTTTATTGACAGTTCTGTTTTGCATATAATTTCTCTGTGTTTTGTTATCACTTAATTCTTGATTACATGAGGAAGGAAGATTTAAAATGTCATTATTTGTTGAATATTTTCCCATGTAATTCATGGCCGGATTTTGGTTTGGTTTAGTTATATTAATGTCCCATTTGAAGCAACACTTGGGCTATTTTGGGACGAACCTCGTAATTTTGAACCACGGTCAGATGGCGAGGACGGCACCTGAGCTGACACCCCCTCTCCACACCACACCAGCGGGAGGACGTTTGGTCAGGACGGATTTAACGTGCAACTGACCCCCTTACACGACGGTTCTTCAGTGGAATCGGGTCTCGAACCTGGAACCTTCCGGTTCCGTAGCCAAGACCTTACCACCAGGCCACTGCAGCCCTGGCCGGATTTTGGAGGTTTCCCGAACAATATTCAACTATTTAAAACGAACTTGCTGGTTTTTGAAGGCGACTAGTAGCAGAGTATATTAAAGGATATTATGTCGATGCTTTTTAAGATTAAATGGAGACAGAACAAATTTTCGTATATAAACAAAACTTTCGGGCTAAATTTCATGAATATTATTATGTTTTTGAGTTATCGCGTTTACATGATTGTGAAAGTATAATGATGATCAACCCTTTGATATATTAGATTCAAAATTTGATAAGAATCAATATTTTTTGATGCTAAACTTGTCCATCAAATTTTATCTGTCTAACTAATTAAGTTTTGCAGTTATTATGTTCACATGTACTCAGACAACAGAGAATTTCTTTTGAAAGATTTTGTGCTAGTTTGAGGTTCGAACTCGCAACGTTAGGGTTCATAGCAGAATAGCATAACCACTAGACAAAAGTGATCACTCCAGTCCGGAGGTTGTTATCTGGCGTATGAAGTTACCACCACAATTTCATTCAAAATTTGATAAAAATCTACAATTTTAATGCAAATTTTTCATACTAGTTTTCGTCTGTCTAGCCCAAAATGCTTTTAATTTATCATCTTCATATACAGACAGAGTGACTGACAGATATAAATTCAAAAATGTGTATTTCAAATTTAGGGAAGTCTAAAACGTTAAGATGCGTCAAAATCTGGAATTTGAATTTTTTGATAATTACAATACTTTAACTAAACTATTTATATAAGCAAAAATACAGAAATGGATCCAGATTTAATTCTGGTCGCCTCATAATGCTGCCAGATTAAAGAAACACGCCTTAAAGGTATGCTAGACAGAGAGAAAGAAATCTAGGTTAGAAATGTCAGCTTCTTATGAATTCATAAGAACTAATCTCGAGTTACGTCTTCCCTCTCGTAAATAATAGACTCATTTCCATAAAATTAATTCCACCGGAGAGTTTAGAGTTGAGCGAACAAATAAATATCGAAGACATGACTTATCCTTTACAGCAAAAGTTTTCCAAAAAGCAAATAGGAGAAAACTAAACCTAAGGATTTCTAAGCACCGGGTTTGTTTGCCGAATAGTAATAAATAGGTGGAAGAAAATTCGGAAGCCGAGCAAAACGAATGAATATTTTAAGAGGTCCGTGTTTATACATCGAGATGGATGCTCCAGAAATCGCTATAACTCACGTAAGGGCTTTGGAATTCGCTTCCCAAAAATATTGAATTGCAAATTTTAAGGTGTTTTTTAAAGTCCCGATCCCTACTGAGTTTCTGCAATGAAATGTTTTGCTAATATATCTCGAAATGTATTCCGAGTTTATTATTGTAAATATATGATCGTTCCAGAACTTATTTGGCCTTCATAGATGAAATCATAAATGTGTTCAGGATTTTGAATGATATCTGTTTAGTATTGGTTTTAAAACAGTTTTCGGCTGTCCAATATGAGATTTAAGATGATATTTCTCGCATCTAAAATCCTTAAAGGATTTATATAAGATCCAAGATCCTCTATTTTATGCGTAGTACGGCTATTATATTCGTAGTATGGCGTATCTAATACATACAAGTAGTACAGAAAAGGTACTACTCCTTTATTTCCATTCCACCAATGATTATATGATTAAGACACTCATATATGGATGTAGAAGTATTAGTTAATTGAAAATTATCGAACTAGAAGTACTAGTTAAAGATATTTTTTATCAAATATTTCCATGTTTAATATTGTAAAACTGGCAATTCGATCGTCTAAAATCTTCCAAAGATTTATGTGATCTTTGGAGATAAACACAAGAATCAATCTAAGATACTGGTTTTGTATCTATTAATTATTTCTTTCAAAATAGTTTTGTATGTATACTTGCAAGTCTTAAAGATTGAAAATTCGACTATATAAGATTCCAGTGCATAAAATCAGGAATATGTCTTAAGAATTTAATTTCAGATCTGATTAAAATTAGACCTACCAACGATACTGCAAGGATTACGTGTATAGGATACTTATGTATAGGTCTAGAAGTACAAGTTAAAAATTATTATTGTTATTATTATTATTTGCCAAATATTTCCATGTTTAAAATTGTAAGATTGGCAGTTCGATTGTCTAAAATGCTCCAAAGTTTTATGGGTTCTTTGGTTTAGTTATATTAACGTCCCATTTTCAAGCAACACTAGGCCTATTTGGGACGGGTCTCGTAATTTTGATGCCCGATCATATGGCGCAATATATGACCTTTGGAGACAAACTCAAGAATCAATCTAAGATATTGATTTTATCTCTACGTATTATTATTCTCAAAATAATTTCAGTTTGCATACTTTCAGGAGTAAAATAAGATTGAAAATTCGATCTAAGAACTGCATACATAAAATTACGAATATGTATAAGGTTTTGATTTCAGATCAGAATAAAATTGGTTTCCAACTTATTTTTCTGTGCATAGTTTCAAGATTTGGATCATAAGATTGACCCTTTTGTCACCTTGAATCCTTCAAGAATTTATGTGATCCTCGTAGATGAAATCACAAATGTGTCTAGAAGTTTGGAGTTTTGCTAGACCAGTTTATAGGTTTGAAACTAGTTTCTAACAGAAGACTTTCAGGTTGAATAACATAAAACTAACAATTCAATTCTCTGAGATAGGAACAGCAGGACCTGTGGATAAATAATCGCTTTCGATATCGGAAGATTGTAAATTGTTGCTGCGCCCCATGCTTTTATAGTTTTTGTTTCGACCTACAAATTTTAGATTAAATTTTTCCCTGCCTTTTAAAGTGCTTAGTATTAATAATTATAGAATTTATATAAAAGTTTAGGAAATTTTAAGTATGAGAAAGATGAGAGTTTTCTTGATAAATATCTAAATTTTTATCTACCAAAGATGAAACATAAACTTAATGTGAAAACTAATCGTCATTCATTGCAAAGATTAAAACTCTTTTATATTAACAGTCAAGAAATGCATTCTATTTCATTCTAATTAATATAAATAAAAATATTTGGAAAATTAATCTTTAAAGTGTAAGTTCGCTTCATTTTCTACATTTATTGAGATATAAAATACACTTATTAGAAAAAGTCAATGTATAAACAAGTAGAAAATTTTCAAGAATAAAAGAAGCCTTTTATTTTGATAATATTAGTTTCTTTTTTATTTATTATACATTTCTCAATATTTAAATAACAATTTCAGAGGTATAACACACATTGTTTTTAAATAAATCTACCAGAAAAAGTTTGTGTTGAAATATGATAAAAGGATATTCGCAAGTTTAACTTCAGTTTTCTTGTAAAGATTCAATGCAGATAAATAAGCTTAGAATATCATATTTTAGAAGTTCCTGGAATATAAATTAAATTTGCATTAAAGCGGGTTTGAATGGGAATGAGATTTTTCATGGAGGAAATAATATTTTAAAATTAAAGAATGAAGACAAATGTTTTGCAAATGTGGCGAGATTGTTTGAAGAACACAGTCCTCTATTCAAAAAGTTATCAATAATAACAATCCATCGAAATCTGTTATCTCAAAGCCACAAAATGAAGCTGGCTTCCCTTGAAAAGTGGCACATGTTTAAATCCATATGCCTGAATCCTAGGATTCCTACATTCAAGGATTGCGGTGTCCTGGTGGTAAGTCTCCGCTTCGGAACGGAAGAGTTTCCGGTTCGAAACTTGATCCCACCGAAGTATCGTGGTGTAAGCGGGTGCACGCTAAATCCGTTGGGGCCAAATGTTCTCACGCTGGTGTGATGTGGAAGCTTGAGGGTGTGTGTACTAACTCAGATGTCGTCCTCGTCATATAATCCAGGCTCAACATTACGAGGTGCCTCACGAAATAGCCTTAGTGTTGCTTTCGAACAGGACGTTAATATAACTCAAATTTAAAAAAAATTCCTACAACTCAAATCGCAGAGAAAACATTTGAAAAAAAGTTTAATGAACGATACTATACTGAAAGTAGAAATATTGAAAATAGCAGATTATCTTCGTCTTATAACTAGGAGAAAGCCACACATATCATGTCTATAAATAAGCAAAAGTTAGATTTTGCAAATGAGTTTGTTGACAGACCTCCACAATTTTGAGGAAAAGTTTTGCCAAGATCAATTTCTGTATTTATGGCATCAAAGGGCTTAAAATGGTTTAGAGAAAACAATTTATGTCTTTTGAAAAGTAGAAACTTGTACCTACATTACAGTTAAGCACGATGGAAGAAGGATAGTGGTTTGGAGTTTACGATAGCCATTGGCGTAAGTCGTTCAATTATTATAGATTCAGCTTTAAATCATAGAAGAATATAAATATTAAAAAAGAAAATTTGTAAAATTGAAATCTCGGATATGTCTTTTAGTTTAAGAAAAATTATGATCTTAAACAATTGCTCACAATTTGAAACTCTATCTGCTAAACAATATTGCAATGACTTGATTCTGTCCGATCAAATAAAGTGTAGCGTTTATATACAATTTTCTTTATTTACAGCCTTTTTTACATAAAAACAACTCTTTCTCATCCAGGTTAAATGAATGATGCTATTCACAACACGAAAATTTAACAAGAATAGTTTCTCGAGCAATTTCGGAGAAAACAACTTCACAAGAACAGCTAACAGGCTGTTGGCGTCTCAGGCTACTACAGGGGTAGCGCTCGGAATCCACCGAATTTCCTTCGGATGGAATTTTACTCAGAAGTCCTCTTCACACGAATCTCCTCTCTCCTCTCTTCCTTCCGAAGAATCTCACCTTTTATTTTTCTCTGACTCCACCTCTCATGTCCACATTGGTACACTTGGGCTCCCTGATACCCAATCACCATTCAGAACAAACCTGAATGGTCTCTGTTCGACCGTGGGAAAGTCCGTTGATGATCCACCCTCCAAAATGGGAAAAATGAAGATTGACACCTGGAGGGCTTGACCTCTCCTCTTTTGAAGACACGATTTATTTCCTTGGGAAACGCACGTGTGTTTCCTTATCTGGACTCGCACTAATTGGCCAGATGACCGTACTTAAAAGGAGGGTCTTCCATTTGGCAATCTGGAGGCACTTAACAACTGGCCGGGAATGCCAATTATGGAGTGTGGGAAAAAGGAATGTCACAGTGATCAACAGGGTTTCAAGGCGATTCAGCTAAGTCTTTACAATATCAACCAGCTGAAGTGCTCTCCAGTATTGATTCGCATATTCTCTAGTGAAGGTTTTATACCTACCACCCAACCCCCATATAAAATTCTGGATCTTGGATAAGGCCGCAAATGCCTTGCATGCCATTGGCTAACATTAGTGACAAAAAAATTGATCTTTGATGTGAATCTGACATTAAATTGTAATATCATACCAAATTTATTAGTTTAAGTCATTCCATTTAGGAGTTGCGTTATACGCATGCGAAAGTACAGACAGTCAACCCTTTTATAGATTTGTTTTAAGATTTGATAAGAATACATTTTGATGTCAAATCTGTGCACTAAATTTTATCTCTTCGCACTATTTATGTTTTAATATTATCGACTTCACTTGTATTTGAACGGCCAGATAAATACTTTTCCTTTCAATGGGTATCTTTCAAACTTTGATATAATTCTGCACATTTGGTTTAACGTTCATACACAAATTTTCATTGGCCCAACTCAATGTGTTTTTTAAGTCACAGATAGATGTATGGCCAAAAATGTGTTTTCGAACTCAGGCTGGTCTGAAGCACGGAGATTCAACAAAATATCGAATTCACATTTTTTTTTTTTTTTTTTTTTTGGCGATTACATACTTTATCTATACTTCGTGCACAACAATATAAAAAAAAACCCGTTGCATTATCCTCTACGTTCGCCAGATTTAATCCAAATCGAAGATTTATGGAAAGCTTACTCGATCAGAACATACCCCAAGATGATATAACCTAGAAAGATATTTTAAAAAGAAATTTCACCATTAAACATTATATATTTTTTTTTTCTAAAAAAACATTCAAACTGCTCCAATCTATACCTAAACGATAAACAGACATTAGACCTAAAAATTATCCAAATAACGATTAAAGTTTCATTGCCAGATAAAATGACTAATTTCTGTAAACCTTTTTTGATGCCTAATCAAATTTTCTTCTGCTTGAATCTTGTGATTTTTAAATTTAATTATTTTTTAAAAAGACAATATGTGTTATGTTTATGAAATGGTTACAAAAATATAGTGAATTGTATAATAAATATCATTAATAAAAATAAAATGAATATTATAAGGTGTTTTATTCTTAATTATTTGATATGTATTTATGCATAGACTTTTCTTGGAAAATATGCATCATTTTTACACATTTTTCTAGGTACTAAAATGTAGTTTTAGTTCATCAAAGAGAAAACCTATTTTAGAAATGTCGATCGATATATCATCACAAGTGCAAAAACTATTTTTTTTTTCAGAAACTGCCTGAATATTTCGGTTGGAAAGTCATAAGATATGCGAATAAAAATAAAGTATTCAACGTTTATGGAAGGAAAATGGATAAATAATATTCCTTGGTCCCAAACGGGAACTTTCTAGTAAATATCAATCCATAGCGTTACCTGGATACAAATGACTTTATTAATGCGAAACTGAAACGAATCGATTATTCGATGGATTCTTAGTGATTCATCGATAGCAATTTACTTTTTTGCATGCAATTTATCATAAACATAAAAATGCTGTACCGCCTTTTTATTGGGTCTGGGGACGGGTTTTAGACAAAGCCTAAGCTCTAAGAGAATATAAATATGTAATATATATAAACTGTAAATATGACTGTAAGTAAAATAATTGGGTGATAAAACCCTAGATTTTGTTTTTAAAAATTCTTTTATGCAAAATAAATCTTTTGAGTAAAATTGTATTGATTAGTGTTAGCTCATTGAGCATGATTTTTTTTTTATTTAGAATTTCAGATTGTAATTTGGGATTTTAATTTATCTTGTGACTTTAGTAACATAGTAATTATTTTTATTTCCTTTTTTACAAGTAATAGAAAAGCTCTAAATCAGAGGAATGGCCAAATAGATATTGCATATACGCATTACAAGATTATAGTAGTGATAGATATATATATATATATAACATATTTTGTTTGAATCAGAATGCAGGTTGAGGACATAGACGAGACGTATTTTTAATTTCGATTTATTCTCTCTTTAATATCCATCTCGGGAAAGAAATTTATTTACAAGCAGACGCAAGCGTCACAAAAGCAGAAGTAAGAAAGAAGGGACGAACAAATGATTACTAGTCTTATATAACATAGGATTTCCGGCCACGCACAAATGGAATACATGTTTTGACCTCTGATAAGGGCAAAGAAAGTATCACTTTCATTTGATACATAGTACTGATGAAGCATTAGTTTTACAGAGGAATTAGTTAAACCGAAAGTGGAATTGGACCACGAAATAAGAGAATATTTTTAGCATGAAGTTACTATGGGCTAAATTAAAATAAAATCTTGGAAATTAATTAAATTGAAATTAGAATTAAAATATCATTATATAAAATATTGACTTATTGTTAGTTTTAATATTATAATAACACCAGCTAATCGTCAAAAACGATTGATTTTAAATATATTCCAGCAACTCTTAAACATTTTAGCAGCCTAAAGCCAACCAATTCAAACTGTGATTTACCATAACAGCTTTCAAATTAATAAAAAAGACCAGCAGAAACTTTCACATTTGCTCTCTATTAAAGATGCAATTCCTGTTCCAGCATTAAATTGTTGTCCTTGGGAAAAGCTTCGAATACCTTGAGGGACATCAGCGAACAATAATTTCGCAACATTGATTTTTGACATGAAATTAATAATTTTGCTGAATCTCTCATGTGCTCTTTGGCGATTAATCTCAGAAATGTGGTTAAGAGTGCTTGGAAATAGCATCTGTATTATAGACTTTCCCGTTGTATCGAATAAAACAGATACAGAACTACAATTGTAGTAATAAAATTACATTCCAAAATTTAGATATTTAAATCATTGCGTTTTTTAATTATCACGTTTACATGCCTGTAAAAGTACAGACGGACAGAAAGTCAATTTCTTCACGTATTTCGTTCCAAATTTAATAAATATCTATGCTTTAGATGTTTTATCTGTGTGTCTAATTTAATACTTCCAGCTTTTCTCGTTTTGTAGTTCTAGTATTAACTTAAATTCGACAGATATATCCCCCTGAATGTATTTCGTTCAAAATGTGATAAAAATCTAAATTTGATATAAAGATCGCATACCAAATTTCATCCCCTATCTCAAAGAATTTTTTAGTTATCTTTGTCACAGTTAGACAGACATAATGCCAGAAATCTGTATTTTTGTGTGTTAAATTTTATCTGTCTAGCTTTCTTTGTTTTATAGTTATCGTGATGTTATTTGATTATATTCAACAGCCGGACAGTTAGACCCTCCCCTTTGGATGCATTTCGCTCAAAATTTGATAAAAATCAACAAATTCGATGTAAAGACAGTGTACCAAATTTCATCCGCCTCTCTCAAAGCATTTTTGAATTATCTTTGCAACAGACAGAGACGTAATAACAGAAATAAGTATCGCGAACTCAGTGATGTCTGAAACATGGAGATTCGTCTAAATCTCGAGTTTATTTATTTATTTTATTTATTTATTTATTTTTGATGATCGCGATACTTTTTTGTGCTTCGTTACCAGAAGGTAAAAACAACACACAGTTATGAAAGCCATAAATAAACCTCAAAAAGTAAAAGAAAAAGCTTTAGAAATATTGTCCAGTACTTTCCCACAACATGGCTGACCAATACATTCGACCCATGTTGAAACCGCTGCCACTGCTGTGCGATCAGTTAACAAATCAAGATGCGCAGTTGCCGGTCATTACGATGGCCTTGCGTGCCCCACCGTCCTGCATCAAACGTTCTATTAGCAAAGGGGCTTCGTGCGCGGAGTCGAAATTCATGATGTTTATCTCGGGGTCGATGTTGGAAGGGATGTAAATGCCCAGTCGATAATGGTCAGCAGTGATGGACATTAATGTTGTTTTGCTGTCACTCAGGAGAGATGGCCACAGATAAATGGTCAGCGAAACCGCAACATGATAAATGCAGAAAGTGAGAGGAACTGCAGACTTGTCGATTGTATTATCGATATAACTTGTTGTTTATCGACTGATGTCAGTCAAGGCAGGCTTTGCTTTTTTTTTTTTTTTTTTCTTTTTGTTATGTTTGGAATGTATAAATGATGGCAGATTTTTTGTTAAAAAGTTCTGAGATATTCTTTCATGGTTCAATAATACATGCTCGAGTTTCACATTAGAAAAACAAAATGCAAAATGGTAACTTCCAAGTGATCTATATAGAAATTTAAATATATTTTTTTAATGAGCCGACAATTTTTGGTTCAATTTTCATGAAGAATAACCCATGTGCTTCTTAGAATAAGAGAAAAGTCAAGATTTTAAAATCAGAATTATAATTAAAATTGAGTTTTGAGTGTTTTCCGGCTGTATAATACGAAAATCCTATGACAAAAAGATTTTTATCCTATTTTAGAGTATTATCTTTTTTTTTAACATCAATTTTTTTCAAGCACTTTTTTCTATAATTTTAATACTTTTTAAAACCTAATTTGATACATAATTTGCAGAGTCTGACTAAGACACTGGCACACAGGGCAGTTGCCCCAGATCCCCACATCAGAGCCTTCCCCCCCAATCGAATAGAAAGTTTATTTTACGTTTCCCTCTTAAATAAACTTTTTTTAACATTGCTTTTCAAAAACAAAAAAGTCAGAGGGGCGCCCAAAGAAGATTTTGCCACGGGCCCTCATTAGGCTAAGTCGGGCCCTGATAATTGGTATTAATGCCTTTATTGTTATGATGAAATTCAAAAGAATTTTATTATTTCGTAAAACCACTGAATTGCGTGCTTTTGCTAATATTAAAATTGAAATTTTAAAACATTCTATCTTTGGACATGAACTTGGAAGTAGAATTTTCACCTCCACTTTTATTTCTTAGAATTTACACTTATAATTCGCACACTTAATAATTTGTAATAAACTAAATTCCATTAAATTTCTAATTTCCCATTAAATTTATTATTTTATTCCTTATTTCTTTAAGTTCATAATTTTTAGTTTTATCTTATAATAAAGTAAAATGTCAAATAAATGGATTTGATATTAATAGTTTAATAACCCGGGAAGGCAATATAACCGCCTAAGGCGACCAATATTATATAGAATATGTGATATTCTATTGAGAATGAAATAATATGTGTACGGAAAATTAACCAAAAAATGAGTTCCGAATTTGAAAAATTGCAGTGAGATATTTATTTTGCAAATAACAAAACTCAGTTATAAATTGCTAACTTTTGAAGAAATAAATTAAATTCAGAAATGTTTTTTTCATATCTCACTTCTTTCGAACACAATATGAAAGAGATTCCATTGTCTAATTCTAAATGAATCTTTTTTTGCACCCCAGGAATTATGGTTTTATCAAATTCTAATTAAATATTTTATGTGCAACTCATGATGTTGTTAATTAAAATCAAATTATTATCGACATTTAACTCTAAATGCATATTTCAATAGCCTTTCACTTGTTCTGTTTCTGAGTATAGGAACCGCCATAGAATAATGACAAATGACGTCATGTTTGCTTGCAAATGTAATTCTCCGTATCGTCTAGCATCTATCTGCGAATTTTCTACCGCAATAGAATTATTTTCTTTTTCTTTTCTTTGGAAAATAAACAATTTATTCCAACTTTAAAATGATACAATGTATTTACTTGTATGATACGCCCTCGTCTAACAGCAGTACTAAGGAAACATGCTTATAAGCATGTTGAAGAATAATCAATGTAATATAGTGGTATCTGTAATATAAATCTGTATAAATTTTGGCCAAATTATTGACCATCTTAATTTATCATTGCCATTTAAATTTCAGACGACATAAAATACGTTTTTTAAAATACAAATTCAGGTTGCCTGCCCATAGTTTTAGACCATTTAAAATATCTTTGACTTTTATTTTTGTATTTATCAGTATGTCTAGTTTCAGATTATTTAAACCTCATAGGAATTAAAAAAAAAATTCTGACCTCACTTTTTGCAGCATTTACATAATGTGCAATAGGGGCAAGAACCCACATGGCAAGCCAGAATTTTCATCTCTTACTTGAATATCACCTAAGAACTAGCGCTTCAAACTTCAAATGGCCTAAAAATGCTTGCTTAAAATTCGCTATGAGTTCTCGTCGTATCACATTGAAGTATATTTCATAATTATTATTGGCCAGTGTCATGCAAAGCATTGGCGGCTTTATTCAAGGCCTACAATTTTATGTGGACGGGGGAGGGGAGGGATGATTTATTAGAGAATATACAAGAAAGGTTTGAAGAGACCACTCACATAGGTGGCTGATTTGTCTCCTGATTCATGGCATTTAGTGAGAAATTTTTTTTTATAAAAGCTACTTTGAATTTAATAACTTGAAAATGCCTTTTCCAATATTTTTATTATTACTAAAATGGACAAATTGGAATTTTTAGTAGTAAAGTTGCCATTCCCCGATGCCGGAGAGCCAGACAATAAATATCAAAGTGAACGAAGAAAAATCTGTAAAGGTGCTTAGGAAAAGCAGTTTTGGATTGAAATTTTAAGAGATGAATTTTCTTGGTGACTAAAAGCAAATTTGCTTTCATGTTTTTTTTTTTTTTTTTTTTTTTTTTTTTTTAAGTTTAATATTTCAAAGAGCGTACGAGAATAGGTTCAATGTCATTTTCTTGATAGCAGGAGAGACAGTCAGGATTATTATAAAATCCAGATTTATTCAGTAGAGCTGGTTTGATGATCATCCGGGTTACGTTTTTGTTATTATTAATTTCTTGAAAAAAAAATTGTATTGTCATGCCGGTAAAACCAAACTTAGCGAAAGCAAAGATAATAAAACACAAAGAGATGTAACAGATTTCTATTATTCGTTCTAATGAAAGCAAAGATAATCATTTATATGATTCAAATCAATAAAAACGTATTCTACTTTATACATTTAACAGTTATTAGATTTGCGAAAGTGAAATATTCTATTCTTAAAAGGTTTCCTTATTTCCTACAATTTAATGATGCGCTTGCTATTTATTTATGACATAATGTGGTTCGAAATTTAAATTCATTTTCATTTAAGATTTCATTGTCATTTTAAGATTTGCCAAAAATCAACACTAACTTATAGTAGTGACAACATAAATATGCATTGCAAAGGGTGTCTATATGATATATCGCTACACTGAATTAAATAGTCCTAAAGATAATATTAATCCTTTAATTGCCTTTCTTTTCTTTTTTTATCTAATTAAAAAAGACCTTCTATTTCGAGAATGCGCTGTCTTATTGGTTCATTTCAAACGGCATAGACTACCTAAAGTATTTATGAATTATATGTAATTTTTGTATATAATTATAGCATGATAAGCTAAGATTAATGATTTAATCTTAGCTTTAAGTTTGAGAAGCGAAATTTTGATGCCTCCTGCGCATCAGAGTTTCTTTAACCAAATTTCGACTCTTCAATGTGGCACCGAAGAAGGATCTATAAATCACGTGATCAAAGTCTATGCACTATGGCGAGAATACAGACTCAGATGGTCAAGAAATTGGATGTCTCTTTAAGTATAACTCATAAAATTCCAGTTATTAAATCTTCCATTAGGGACATTTTGTTAAACCTTTTTGTATTTAGTTCTCTTCCAAGTTAACACTCATTTAATGTATTTTATTCTTTTTTAATGTTTCACAATTTAATATGTAATGTTTATTCTTTTTCCGTACCAATATACGTTTCCTCGAGAGGGTATTTTATTGTTTACAAGGGTCCAATGTCATCAAGTGTTCGTTTATTCGTACTAGGTGGGGTTGCTCTTCGGCGCCCCCATCAATTTTTCCACATTTCCCCTTACTAGATGGGGGTATCGCACAGTATGTCTTAGGAGACAGGGGCTCCACATTTAAGGGAATAATGTCTAAAAATTAACGATGCCGTTAAACAGAATTTAGTTTAAAAGGTTAAAAAAAAACATCGGTACCAGAAAATTGTAGGTTTAAAATACAAGTTACCCTTTGCGTTTTTCCTTCATAGCGTTTTCATTTAATTGTATGATTTCTAAAATTTTTGGTCATTAGATATTTGTTGTTATTTTTAAAATCTTAAACAGAAATGATAACAACATCAACTTAATGAAGTGGCGAGCTATTTTAAAGTTAAATATGGAATTTTCAAGTTTTTTTTATTGTTAGTACACACATTTTATCAGATAACACTTAGAAGGAACAACAATGAAATTAATATCATACGATTTTCTAACCTAATATGCAAGATAAATTTAGCCAAAAAGCCACTAATAAATTAGATATTATTTAAACGATTTCATACTTAAGAAATACGCTATGTACATACATTACAAACAACTTATAATCCATAAGTACATAAAGTAGATAAAGTTTAGTCCATAAATTAGAAAATAAATAAATAGAAAAGCATAAATTAAAAATTCATAGGTTAATTTTGTGTGTTACTTTCAGATAATTTCGAGTCAAATATGACATTCGATCAGTGATAGGGATAAATTCTTGACCATCCTTTAATAAGACATTATTCAAGACTATTTATAGATGAAATTTTTGTGTTAAATAAATTCAGAGTTCTCCTCCTTGCAAAATTTCACACCATTTTATCTTGTTCAATTTTGAGACTAATCAATAGATCATCTTATAAAAAATATTTTAGATAACAAAAAATTATATTAATACCTTTAACCCACAATTGCGTTATGTAAACAAAAAGATACATATAATAATAAAGCAACTCGTATTCCACAAATTACTATAAGCGCCCCACCATAAAAACCCAATCAAAAATAACTTCCCCCCGTCTAGATAAAGAGCTTGAACCCCAGAGGCATACAACTCTCTCAGCATGCAACACGAAAAATAATTGGTTACATTGCTTCATCCCCTCCTCCAATCAAATCTAAGCTAGCCCTCGACCTAGAGGTTACAAAACTGTGCGAAGCGAGTGCTTTTTCCTCCTTTCCCGTAACGAGCAGAACGCGAGACAATAAGCGAGAAGTTGGCTCGTTTTTGCGGTGGTTTATGGCTTTTGCGACCTTTTGTACCTCCGGATAGAGATGAGCAGTCGCGGTTATGGCTGATCATTGCTTTGGGAATGATGAAGCCATTACCTGGATATGGGGGTTCTGCATCATCATGATACAGGGCCATGAAAGCTGCTGAAGGGAGAGCAAAATGGGATCATCTAAACAGATTGTCTTGTTTTCTTTTTGTTTTGACTCAATCGATGATGCGATTTTCTTTTCTTTGTACTTGTTGAATGGAAACAGTGAAAACGAAAATACCTGTTTTATTTAATAAACTTTCTAAAAAAATGGGAAAGAAACGTAATTTTTACACGATAATGTTTACAATGTACATAAGATGGTATACCATCTATCAGTTTCATTAATACTGTATTCATTCAATAATCCTTTCATGTATGTTTGATTTGAGGGACAGATCACGGAGTGCGAGGACACGAAGTTCTTAATCTCCGGATATAGTGCATAACATGGAAATGAAACTTCTTAACAAATGGTTGTTCTCGAAAGGATTTTTTTTTAATTGAAAAACGTTTTATTTAAGATAGTGGCGAAAAAAAAGAAGAAAGAACGTTTACATAGCAAAAATTTGGCTAAATAGGATCCAGAGTCAGCTTGGTGTGATAAAGATGTAGTTAAGTTCAATCAGAAAAGAGACGCTAAGGTTTCTTGATATTCTTTGGGAGTTTGGGATCATAGAATCCATTTCTTTGATTGAGATGTTATCTTTTTGATCCAATTTATTAAAAAATCTTGTTGATTTATTATTTATTTATTTCATTTCATTTTTATATTTTAATTTTTTGAAAATCATGAATCGTGGATAGGTTGAGATCTCTATGAATGTCGTTGTTTCAAACAAACCACGACATGTTGTTATTTGGACGAATCATTGAAATTCCATAAACGTGTATGATGCAGAAAATGACTCAAAACGTTCCATAGCAAAATCCGTTGGACATAGAACTAACAACTATGGTATGTAATTACTTCTTGAGTACAAATTCTTGCTAAAAAAGAATTTTAACAATTTTTTATTAATTTTCAATTAACAAATTTTGAATAATTTTTATCACTTTATTTTTTAATTTTTTTTTTCTGCAGAAAAGTCTTATTTAATTTACAAATGGCTACAATATGCAAATTGAATTGCCCGCTTGGTTTTATAAAAAAAATATTTTCATTAACAATAGAGATGAGTTTTTATTGTGTGTGTGTGGTTGTGTGTGTGTGTGTGTGTGTGTGTGTGTGTGTGTGTGTGTGTGTGTGTGTGTGTGTGTGTGGGTGTCTATACATTCCAGATCGTTTGGCAAAGAGAAGTCAAACTTGGCGCAATGTCGCACATACACACACACACAATGTATATTTTGGAGAATGGAAAAGAGGATATCGGTGTAAATTTATTTTAAACTTTAATTAATTAAGAATTATGTGAATTTAGATGTGTTTTTTTCATAACTTCAGAAAATATTACTATAAAAATTTGTTTTTACATCTTAAAGTTCAAAAAATTATATTTTCAATTATACAATTTTTTATTCATAAAATGTTCTTTAATTTTTAATCAATTTTTTAAAAAAATATTTGTGCGTTTTAAAGCAATACATCTCGTTGATGAAATAAAAATGGAATCGTTTTAATTGTTGTTACCTATATTTCATCCCGGCCTTTTCCTCCTTTGTTGATGTACCAGACATAAAGATTTTTCAAATTTTCCCATGGTGATTGATTCAAATTCAATGTAAATAAAAATAATGTTTCAAAGTTTGTTGTACTTGCAATGAAGGTTTAAAACTAAGAAGTGATGAAAAAATTTTAATGCATCCATTTTTAAACACTACAGCTGATTTCTATGATCGAATTGATATATACATTTAAAAGTATTAATATAACATGAGATGAATGCATATCTCAACTAAGAGAATATATAAGGCTATTTAAAATAATATGAGTTATCTATCTGACAAAATGTGAAAACATTTTGCTGAAGTAACCATTAAAACCAAGTTATAGGAAACATTTAATTGAAATTTACTATCAACTCTTCAAGCCCCTTGACCCACGCAGAATTTCGCTGCACATAAACATTTCTTTGAAAATACCTCTGAACCATAAATAAACTAAATTGAAACTCGAATGAAAAGTTTGAGTTAATATTCAGGTTTAAGCTCCGGAAATTCCAGATTTGGAATATACGGCTTGAATGGAAGAAACACCCTTTCATAAGCCTATTCACCGTCTGAATGGTCCAAAGCAGGACAGCTCGAATTCAGCAAAGGGTTTTCCACTACCTTATTCTCCAGTTGTGTAAAAAGAGCAAGCAGATGAAGCTATCACCTCCCTGAATAGTAGCCCTTATAGATCTTGCGTTTTGAGCAGGGCCGCTTTAACGAAATCATCCCCTAGTGTTGAAGGCCCTTTTCAGTGATCCTATACTTCAAGGCCTCCATCTCTAGAGAGGGGGCCTATTTATTTACTTCTTCTTCCTTTGCCTGTTTTTCTTCTTTTGACTTCTTTCTTGTGCCTGAGAGTTAGGAAAAATCCTCTCGCGAAACCCCCCTTTCAATCAACAAAGGAGTCCCGCTTTTATTCCTTTAGTCACACTTTTTACTGGTCTAGGGGACGGAGTAAAAATGCAACTAGTTTGGCAGTTCACTCAAAAAATTCCATAGCTATCCCTTGAGATGGGTAATGCGTTCATTCAGAAACGTCCTGTATCCTCAATATTCCTTTTTCAAATGACTAGCCACCTTAAGCGACCAGTTGGTTAGCTGGGAATATTATTTGCTTTTAATGACTAGCTGACTCGATGCTTTTATGTTTAATTTAAATTAAATCTTTTTAGCGTATATCGATGTTTATAAATCTGTAGAGTAATCCTGTCGAATATCATGGCATCATGATGGCTTTAAAAAGTAAGAATCTGGACATTCTATTTCATATTGCACAATCCTTTTTGTGGTAATATAATTTCACTTCCTAATTCCTCACGTAAACTGGGCAGATAATAAGCTGAATTTTCCTCCCTTAGCTTTGAATTATGAATGAAAATCATGCAATTAATTATTTGAAGAAGTTTTAAAACCTGTACGAATATCATTGCAACAATGAAACTCATTGCTAAAAATTATACAAATTTTTTTTTTTCAAAATTTACCATTTTCCAAGAAAGGTTTTTATGTTAAATTGGCATCATTAAAGAGATAATTTATTTAAATGTTAAATGAGTGCATGCTTCAAAATTTTGTGTTTATATTTTTGGGTGCAATCTCAGAAAATTGCCAAAATCACTCTTAATTTCCAAGCAATAATCTAAGCAAAATTTCCAAAATACTTACCTCAAAGTACGCATTCCTACATTTAAAAATCTGTCGGTGCTAAATTTGATAATTCTGTTTTAAATATAATCCTTTGTAGAGGGCTAACATACATTTACGCATTCTCTAATTTATTAGAAAAGAAAAATTCTTATTTTCAATCGGAAATTGTTTGGGGACTTGTATTTTACCAATGGCCTTGGTATTTAAGGCATATCGTGACTGAAAAAGATCAATCAAAGGAAGAAGTTGATAGATGCTCTCTTCTGACTGTGCTTTTAACCAGCATTATTCAAAAACTAGTGCAATAATTTTAATTCAGCCGCGAACTTCCCGTTGATGATGGTTTCCTATTTTATTTTCGAATGAATGCAAATGTGGGAACTTTTCTGCTGAATGTTTTTCACGAAGGACTTTCTCACCTCGTATCAGAAACTAAATCGGATTTTAAGTATTCTGGGTTGCTTTGAACAACTGAAGATGCCGTATTTCTCAGAAGATCCGTATTTCTGCTTTTAACAACTGAATATGCCGTATTTCTTCTTTATTATAAATCTAATAGACATACCAATTAGATACATCATCATTAAATGTACAGAATTTATGTTTAATTCTCGAAAACTTAAGGGATTTCCTTTAAACCATGTCACGAGAACATCCTAGGAAACGTAAGAGTATTGATTCCAGTCCTAGGAAAAAGCGGGAACATTTGCTTAAAAATATGCCACTAGAAATACTATTTACCTCTCCGAAAAAGAATTTTTTAGATAACCAATTTATGAAAAGTAAAATAAAGAAAAAAATGTAATAATAAATAGTATTTAGGGAATCAGAATTATACAAATATTAAATCGAAATGAAATAATTTAGGTTAAAGGAAATATAAAGAAAAAGAGAAAAGAAAAGATTGGATGAGTGAGAGTTTTTCATAATCTGAAATGGGTTATGAGATCTATACCGATATAGGATATGGAAATAAGATTGTGCATAATATATTTGTAATTTTGCCATATGCACTGCTAAATATCCCTCACAGATATCAGCCGCCTTAAAATAATCTTCAGAACCCATACCAATATGAATTTGGAACTGGCAAGTCCACAGAAGAGGCACTAATTGACCTTGCAGACAAAACTGAATTAGCAAACAATATCAATGAAGAATAAGTTTAAAAAAAAAACTTCCAAAAGCAACACAATTGGCACACTAATCGCTAGCTTGTTTTAGCGAGGAGTAATTATTCATTTCTCGCAAGTCCTAGTTACTTGGCAACAATACCAAGGATGTTTACAGGGCTCTTTCATTGTCCCAGTCTTTTGGAATCTATTGGAGGATGAGATTCTACAAGAGGATTGGCCAGAAGGAGTCTATCTTTAAGCCTTTTTTTAATAATTTCTTCTTTAAATTCAAGCAACTACAAAGCTCTAGGTCAAAACTCTGGCAAATCAAGCATTTTTAAAATTGAAAATGCCCTAGAATTTTTTCTCTAGAAAGAAGTTAACAATATACACTTCAACAAAAATATGAGTGGCCGAAGATTGTGCATAGGTATAAGACGGAATCAAGTAAATATTCAGAGGAACACAGTGTAAACGGAATAAAGTAAATATTCAGAGGAAGATGGTGTAAGACGGAATCAAGTAAATATTCAGAGGAAGACAGTGTAAGACAGAATCAAGTAAATATTCAGAGGAGGACAGTGTTTAAATACTTGATTATGCAATTTGACGATAAACTCAACTTGGCGGTATGTTCTAATAGATAACAAAAATAAATTCTTCCGAATCTACAATAAATTAATATGGATATCCTCATCAATGAAATAACAAAAGCATTATATCTCACAGTGGCAGAGAAGGCGTTCTTTACGGGGCTGCCCCATGGATCCAAAATCTGACATCACATAAGAGAAAATTATTCGCTGCAATACAGAAACGCTTACTATTTAGTATCACTAAGGCCTAAAACACTACGGAATGCTGCTCTACGAGGTATCGAACTAGTCATCCCGTTTCATATTAAAGCAGAACAGGAAACAAACTTAATAAAGGGGAGATGATTAAAAAGAAGTTGTACCCTAGAGAGCTTACATTTTCAAACATCAAAATTACGAACACCCCAAAAGATTTATCACCATCCATCTACCAGATGAGGCAATCTAAATTTTGTTCATGACATGCGGGCATATATTCCTAAATCAATTGTTCTATTAAAAAAATTAATTAATTCTTAGTTAAATATCGAAAATTTAGGTATTTTTTGTCGTTTTCCGGCAACAAAAAAAATTATCACACACACATACACAAAAAAAAATTGTTTTCCTATGTCATGCCTCTAATCTCCACGTAGCTGTTCCGGCCTCACAACTGAAAGGAGATGAAGTGAAGAGAGAGAGAGAGAGAGAGGAACAGTTGCGTGGGATTGGTGTAGCTGATAATTGTAAAAGTCTGTGTTGGTAGGAACTCCTAGAAATAGGTTTAAAGTTAAACTGGAATTTAATTGTACATATATTTAATTGTAAATAGAATAATTAATTGTAATAATTGTTATAATAATTAATTGTAATAATTGTTGTAATAATTAATTGTAAATTACCTAGAAATGGGTAATTCAATTGTAAATAGTCATAGATCATTTAATTCTTAAAATATAATAAACTTGTGTTGCCAAGAAAAGTGTCATCACTTGTGTCAAGGCGCGTGACAATATAATTTCAAAAAGCAATAAATTAATTACTATTTCATTTCCCATTTTAATAAACCCTTAAAAATTGATTTTAAATGGAGTTTTGAAAAATAAAATTTAAATAAGTGTATTCTTTCCTCTAATCCATTATTAATGATTTTTTATCTCTTTTTAAAGTTTTAATAAGAAAATAATACTTTTTTCGAACATTAACTATTAGAAAAAAATGTTTCTTTCCACTTTTTTATTATGTAACATGCGCACTTATTATTATGCAAGTAAAGTAATGCAATGAGTGTTGCTTAATTTTTTTGCGATGTTTTGAGTTTATTTTTTTATATTAAATGTCCCTAATTAATGTGTAAGTCTATTGATGCATACTTATTATTCCGAAGAATGAAAAGCGTGACGATGAAAAAGTATTTTATTTAGTATTAAAGTATTAGTAGAGTAAAGTATTAGTTTTATTTAGTAAAGTTTAGTATTAAAGTATTTAGTAGTAAAGTATTTAAAAGTATTAAAAGTATTTTTTTCTTCAACTTATAAATTCATTTTATGAATTCCGAAAAGGCAAAGAAAGGCATTTAATCTTTCTTTAATATCTTTTTACAATGCTTTAGAAGCATTAAGCTCAAAAAGAGAGAAGAAAATAATTTTAATTGTATATAATTTAGCAAGCACCGAAACAGAAAAACGAGATACAGAAGAAACCGAAAAAACTGTTTTATTTAGTTTAAAGAAAAAAAAACCCTATTCATTTATTATTATTTTTAACTTTTGCATCTATTCAATTTATAAATATCCCAAAAAAACATGCATTTAAAACAGACACGTCACATTATATCGCATATAAAGCAATTGAGAGACAAGCACGTTGAAGTTGAAGAATCGGAAACCTGTGAATGGTACAGAGTCCAAAGAGTTGAAGAAGAAGCGAATGAAACTGCTGAGGAAATTAAGCACCGATGTTCTGATGATCGATCACGGACAATTGCAAAGCAAAATATAGAGACTTTTGAAGGAAGTAACAATCTCCGAGTTAAAACCATTTACAAGCATTGATCTCAAGAGTTACTGGAAGCAAGGAACAGGGAAAACAAAAGCTTCACCAAGACGAACTTTCTAACCAGAATTGAATATTTACTAAGTTAATACTTCTTGGCTGAATATAACAGACTCAAATTAGAAAGAGTGAGACACGGCCCTTTGAGGGAAAGCCATTACTCTATTTTTCCACAGAGTGTCATCAACAGTATATCGTAATTATTTTGTGGAATTCTAAAATTTTATCCCAAGAAATCGGGATTGTGCTATTCCAAAGGTAAAGTTCCTTTACCAGAACCGTTGAAGAGATTGATGGGAGGTTTCACGAAATAAAATGAGGGACGGGATAGCCTTGTTGGTAGAGCGTTGGATTCGCGTTCCTTAGGTTGCGAGTTCGAATCCCTCCGGCCGAAGATTCCCCGCGGTTTGGTGGCGGACGCGCGTATAAATCTGTCGTGGTCACAAAGTCCTCCATGGCGACAGTAATACCACTGAAGGTACTGAATCAGGGGTGATCGTTCTCTGATTCAGGTCTAAATGACGATTTGCGGATGAGTGGATGAAATGCATGAATGAAGTCCGCCCGGTAAAAAGGGTTGTGACGTGTGTAGCTAAGTTGTTCTCTTGGCGCATAGATGGCGCTACTATAAAAATAAGAGAAGCTGCACCCCCCTTCCCCCGTCTTAAAATCGCTGTCTTCGTAACAGCGCGCTTGTCCATGGTAAGTGCAATAAGAAACAACAAAAAAGTTGAAGGTCTGATCCTCAAATACAATAGTAGATGTCAGATGACTTCCTAGAGTTGGAGGAAGGCTCTAGTTCTGAATTACGTCCTCTTTTAGTACTTAATTCAGAATGAGATGAGATGAGATGAGAAAATGAGAAGATTGACATCTCTAACAAAGCTCAACAATGCCGAATATGTCTGTTTTTATTATATAGATGAAAATGTCAATGGTGAATATTAGATTGTATTAGAACCATATTTAGGCATAAATTTCTTTCGGTTTCTATATCAGGCAGATGATGCTTTTAAAACTCATTTCATAAATTTGGTTAAATAGTTACACTCTGCGATATGTTTTAATTTTTCTTATATGAAAGTCTATGACCAGAAAATATTGCAAAAGTCAAAACTGTGAATTTTGAAGAATCTCGGAACAAAAAAGCCCGAAAAAAAAAACTGCCTTGGGAAAAGTATCTGTCTATCTAAAATGTTCATATCAACGTTTCCAGAGATGAAGAGCAAGGGGGTGGCATTTAGGAAATATACGTTACTCCTTCACATCGTAACATCACGTCACACCTCAGCTTCTAAAGCTTATGCAACTTCTGTTCCATTTGATATAGATCTAGATGAACTTAATCAAAAAAAAAAGGAAGAAAGGGCAAAGAAATATAACTTTTCAATCAATTGCACAGAAACAAACAAATTACGAAGTATATTATTATACAGAAATTGATAGCAATAAAAAATCAGTGAAGCATCTCCCAGAAACTTACTCGCATACTCCTCAATCAAGAATTGATTCCTTTTCCTCTGAATAAAATTGTGGATTTTGGATAAGGCAATCAATGCCTTGCATGGCATTGGCGCACAATAATTCCGAAACATATATCTTTGTCATAAAGCTAAAATTTTACTGAATCGATAGGGCGGTTATGTACTTTGAAATTCTTTTTGAGAACCGAATAGATCCAAAACTTGATGCTGAAAATAGTTGAAGTTACAAAACAGTATGTCGAATTTCATTGATTAAAGTCATTCAATTTTATAATTTGCATGCAACCATACGAAAATACAGAATGACAGAGGAGCAATCCTTTTACAGATTTGGTTCAAAATTTGGTATCTATATTTTATATGCTAAATCTGTGAACCAAATTTTATCTACATAGCTCACTGCGTTTTGGAGTTATAGAGTTTATTTGTTATCGAAAAGTTAGACAGAAGAAACAGCTTTCTTTGAATGAATTTCTTTCAAATTTCGACGGAAATCTACAAATTTGGTCAGTAGTCTATATACAAATTTATATGTGTTTAGCTCAAAGTGTTTTTGAGTTATCGTATTCACAGACAGACAGTCAGACAGCCGACATTCCAAAAATGGGATTCTTGAAGTCTTGAAATCTAAAATTTGGAGATTCGTCAAAATCTCAAGTTCGATTTTTTTTTTTTTTTTTTTTTTTTTTTTTTGACGATTGCAACATTTTTGCTTTATTTCGTCTACAAGAAAGTAGAAAGGAAAATAAGTTAATGTCTTGAATATAAAAATTCTGAATGAATGAACATGTATTCGAAATGAACAATATGAAGAAAGACTTACAGCATTTCATTATCTTTTTTTTACAAAGTAAAAAAGTGAAACGTCGTGTTATCTGTCTAGTTTAAAGGATGCGGAAAAAGCAATTATCTAAAATTGCGACGTCAAAGATTCAAGAATAAAATGAATAAATTTTTGCTTTCAAATCTGCAATTAAGTGAAAGTATTAAGTAATTTAAAATGCAGAAATCATTTTAAAACGCTTCAGTAACTCAAATGCCCATATATAATATTAGAAATTAAATTAATAATAAATCTCCCAAATAGAATGTGCCGTCTAATTAAGCAGTTAATCAGATCCGTAGGTCAAGAGATTAAAGGTGTACTATGAATGAAATGTTGGGAGTATTAAAAACTTCCGTAAAGAAATTGGTAGAATTATACTAATTGGAGTAATTTTTCATTATCTGTTATGAATTTAACCATGTTTAGGATTCTTTATTATTATTATTATTATTGTTGACGGATTGCCAAATACTTTTTCATTCCCAATACTTTCTAGTGAAAATGAAGGTATTCTTTGCCAAGATATAGTCAAAAATCCACCTGTCGAATTATGGCTGAAATCGTTGATTTTTTCGCAAATTTAAAAATCACTATCTGATAGGTGAAAATAGTGAATGTAAGAAAAGAATAGACCTTGTCTTATGACACAAAAACAAGATTATATCACGCGTCCAAGAGACCGATTTAACTGTTTAGATCAACTAGTGTTAAAACTATTTCAAAGATTCTCTTTAAAAATATTATTTATAGAATATTGCTTCATTTCTTATTAGGCAACTGAAATTATTCAGTGATAACTTCTTTGTAAATTTTAGGTCGGTTTCTATAGGAAAATTATATATACAAACATAAGTACTATAGTTTTTTTTTTTTTTTTTTTGGATTTCAACCGACTTGGATTGCGATGTAAGAAATGTAAAAACTTCAAATCGCGTCTTAGATAGGCCATCTAGCTCAAAATGAGTGAAAATGGTGGTGGGAGGCTGAAATTCTTCGTTTCGCAATAGCTTTCTTAACATTGAAGATAGAAAAATAAACCAAATTACCACTTTATTAAGACGAACCAATTTTGTATTTAAAAGGTTTTAGATAGCTAATTTTTACTATTTCTAACATATAAAAAATTTTGTTATCAATTTAAAAAAAAGGAAATAAAACTTCTATCGTTCTTTTATTTCCATTGTTTGAAATTCTTTAAATGCACATGGTGCAAATATTAAAAGTTCGAATAAAACTAATATAAGTAAAGGAGGAGTTAATGGCAAAAATATGTAAATACGGAAAGATAAAAAAAAATTTCAGAAGCTGCGTTTTTTGTAATTCTTTTTATATATATTTAATTTTTTAATATGTGTAAATTACTAATTCTGCAGGTTTTGTTAATTTAATGGTCCTTTGGATTGTTTTTTACCGCATAACTAAGAATACAGTGTATTAAAAAATATTGTAGTAATAAAAGACAATCATCGGCTTTAGATCAAGTATGAGTACTTTTATTAAACGACTAATAACAATTAACCGCCAAAGGAAAGATAGACAAAGATATTATGCTAATCTATTAACTGTATTCTTCAATGATATGCGTTCAAGACAAGCATGGAGTAAATACATAAGTGTCAAAAAATACTTTTCATAAAAATCTGATGATAAATTTTCTTTTACTGCAATTAATAATTATAAATGTAATATTTAAATACGCCTAAAATAAGGTCTCGGTTTCAATGTTAATTTAGAAAAGCAGACGATTTTTTTCTTCCAATATAAATGAAAAAATCAAACGATAAATTCGTACATTCTGCCAAAAAGAATTATTATTTTCATTTAATAGAAAGAAAATTAGTTGAAAACGATAGTTAATTTCTTGAATGAATAAATAGTTTCTTGAATAATTAATTTCTTGATTTAAAATGCAAAGATAAACTTTCAGTTCTTGCCGAAAAATACAAACTTTTGGCACTTTCTAAAACCTTCAAAGAGTTTCCTTAAAATAAACTTTGTAACTAGGCTATATTTCATATTATTTATATAATATTTATATTTTGATATTATCATGGGAGAACATGATGTTTTTTTGGTTAGGGGGTTTTGAAGCTCGAAATCGCGTGGGCAATGAATAAAGCATAAAGCATTTTCTTCATCATCTTTTAATCGCATATGTTTTTTTACCTGCTTTTACCAGCATTGCATTATTATTAGGTATGCTTCCTTGAAAGCAGATGAGTGTTTAAAAAGTTGACCTGCTTTCACCAGTATTGCTTTATTATTACGTATGCTTCTTCGACAGCAGATGCTTTTTTAAAAGGTTGACGTAGAACTATGACATCATAGCTGTTATTTCATCTCAAAAATCGGTCGAGCTCCCAAACTTTGTTTGCCAGCTGGAAAAATTGAAAATGAACGTTTAAAAAAATTATATATATAGAGAGAGAGAAGGATAGAGACCGATGGAGAAGTCTCGTGATTGTTTCAAACCGGTTGAAACTGGTTAATGACTTAAATTAATTAAGACAAATAATGTCAAAAAAATAGTAATGTTCTCACACTATAACTTGAAATTTGGGATCATAGATTTCATTTTAATTTTTGAAAATATAATTATAATTTTAGTTATTTTATTCAGTTTGGAATAACTACTGAATTATTCTATAGCAATATAAACATTACCTACGGCTGCTTTAATATATAATACTTCATTTTTACTTTAGCGTATACGAAATATAGAGAAGGTATTGTAATCGTCCAAAAATTAAAACTCGAAATTTTGATTAAATTTTTCATTTTGGATGAACTATGTCCAAAAAACATATTGTTGGCATTATAACTGTCTATCAGTCAGTCTGTGACAAGGATAACTCAAAACGCTTTCAGGTAGAAAAATGAAATTTCATATAAAGTCTTTTCACTAAATCCGTAGATTTCTATCAAATATTGAACAAAATCTGTTCAGCTGTTTTGAGTACAAATGGTCTCAATAATTACAAAACGCAAAAAATAATCGTATCGTATAATCAATAATTCGTATCAAATAATTCATAAACATCAGGACTTAAATCAATGAAATTCTTTGTTATCTTGTGACTACAACTGCAGTTCCGTGACAAATTTTGATACGAATCGGTCTGCAGAAGTTTAGTTACATTAACGTCCCGTTTAAAGCAACACAAGGGCTATTTTGGGATGGACCTCGTAATTTTGAACCGCGGTAAGATGACGAGAACGACACCTGAGCTGGCACCCCTTTTTCTACACCACACCTCACCAGCGGGAGGACGTTTGGCCCTGACGGATTTAACGTGCAACAGACCCCTCTTACACGACGGTTCTTCGGTGGAATCGGATCTCGAAACTGAAACCCTACGCCTCACGAGCCAAGACCTTACCACTAGACCACCATGAACGCAATGCAAGCTATTGACAGCTTTATCCAAGGTAAATATATACTATTGGGAGGGGGGAGATTATTTGGAGGGTATGCAAATTGTTTCGGGAAAACCATTTTCCATTGGTTTTTGATTAAAAATTGAAAGTAATTTGAAAATAGTAACTTGAATGATTAGGAATCTGCCTTCCATCTTGTCGATGGAATTTTTTTTTATTTGAATCGAAATGTGGCATAACTCCATCGGTGCAAAATGACTCTTTTCCCAAATATATTTGATTTTTCTATACCCAATTCCAATCGCTTTAATTTTTATTTATTTTTTTCAGTCGTGGTTTGATTGTTATCATAAAAAGCATAACTGGAACAAAATTGAGTAATATATTGTAAATTCCTTAAAAAGTTAATTCTCTAGAAATTGTTTTAAGTATATGAAAAGAATAATCTCTAAAATTTTGTATTCCCTGAATTAAAATTGATCATTTACCATCAAAAAATTCAGAAAAATTCCTAAAATGTGTATCCAGATTTATTTTAATTTATAAAAGAATCTTTATATTAGATTTTATACACATTCCTCGCAAATGAAGATGATCGGAGCAGTAGAATAAAAAAATCCCTTTTCTGATAAGTTTTTAAATTTCCACTCATATCTCTGAGCCATTTATTATTATAATGCATGTTCGGAATTATCTTATCCGAATCTAGACATGCATTTTGGAGGTAAAAAATAATTTCAAGAAGAATATTTTGAAACTTATATTATGTATATGGTATAAATTATTCATCAAATAAGAAAGAACAACATATAGAGGGGAAATAAAATAAAGAAAATTAAAAATATTTTGAAACGATTTCAAGTAGAATAGAATTTTAGGTCGAGCAATGTAGAATGATATTGTTTCAGACTTGATTTGTCCATTTTTATTTACATCTAAACTTTACATTTGTTAATTAATTCTATTACTATTATGAGCTGAATTCAAAAGAGTAAAAATATTAAGTTAAACAAAAAGAATGAAAAGAAGAAAAAAAATGATGAATACGGCCTGAAGACTTTCCCAAGGATCACCCTCAGGCAGGGATTCAAACAAGGGATTTTTTTCTGTGAAGGGTCTGACTTTCGTCCAGAAATATTGACCCCTCGTGACCTAAAAATCCTCTGAAATTGAATCTTTAGAAATAAACTAGTTTCACAGAAATTAAAAAAAATAATTATAACTTCCAAATCCAAGCAAAATTACGATAACACAACACAAACTACGAAAGATAACTCACAAACAAAAAATATTATTAAAACAAAAAGGAAAGAATATACCAGTAGCAGGTAAAACTCCGGACTGCTCTACGAAAAATGTACCAAGTCAAAACTACGTTCAAGCTTCCCGCGTCTGCAATATCATTCCCCGTAAAGTGCTTCTTATTCTAAGTAATAATTGGAGAGCCTCAGCGCCATCTATTGAGTTAGTTAACATGTACTAGAAAACCTATTTTTAATTGTTGAAAAAGTTAAAATGAAGATAAACCCTCTCTTATTAAAACTTCTATATTGCAAAAGTTTTGGGAAATTCATTAGTAGTTAAGTTTTTAATGAGATAATTTGTTGCTTCAATATAAGAAATTTTGTTATTGCAAACTTTTTAAATTCTGTTAAAATGTGAGAAAATTAATATTTTGAAAATTTTAGAGTTTAAATTAGAATGGTAATTATTAAGTTTAATTATTTTAAAGTTGAATTCATCGCTTTTATCGTAAATGCCTACTAATGTTTTACCATTAGAAATTTCAATTTTTAAATCCAGATAGGTAGCTTTAAATTGATTTTCGTTTGTTTCAGTTATAAATAAATCTTTTGGAAAACCATTAGTAACAATAATAGTATTATCTAAGTTTAACAAAAGTAAGTCATCATGAGCTGAATTCAGTAACTCTAAATATAATGATCTGCTCTGCAGAGTATTCTGAACTGTTTTTCCATAACGCATATCAAATGAAGCAATCTACAGAAAGTATGGCATTTTATAAACATAATAATGTTTTTAAGAAACTTCATATTATGATAATTATTAGTTAATTTTAAAATCTATCATCCTCTTAGTGATATCTATTTGTTCAAGGGCCCAAATTCTATAAAAATCTTCAAATGTCGTCTTTTTTTAAAAAAAATTTGACTCTTTAACAAAAGGTCGCGTATAACCTTTTAAAGTTCGAAAGCTAATAAAAAATAAACAAGAGTTTGGTGCTTCTTTGCTATATTTTCAGAAAATATTGCTTCATAAAAATGATTTTTAAACTACTTTAAAATTTGAAATCCTTTGTTTCTGATTATATTAATTTCATATTTGTATAGTTTCTTTTGACTAATTTTAATATTTGTTTAACTACTTTGATACTAAATCTGTAAATTTCTTGTATTGTTCTGATGAAATTCGAACTAGTTTCATTTTCCATTCAATCGTGTGTTGCCAATAATAATAAACAAAAAGCAAGATTAAACAAAAAATTTTATCAAGAACAGAATTTTCACTCCCACTTTCATTGTGTGTGTTGGCGCTCTACAGACAACCCAGTATGACCTACTTTTACGAAGTTTATCTTGAGGATGGGTGAAAATTTAAATCTCGGTGTGATTTTTTTTTAAAATTTTATTAGAATTTTAATTCATTAAAAATGCAGCTAAATTTTCCGTTTGTCGGCGATAACGTCTAAAAATATTATTGCGCAAAAATACATTTTGCATTATTTTAAAATTCAATGAGTTGGTTTCCTAAAAAATTATTCTAATTTAGTAATCTTGCAATTTTTTTTTTTTTTTTTTTTTTTTTGAATTTTGGAAATTAATTTTTTTTGCCTGATTCCCAGCACTGGATTACATTTTTACCCTGAAATTCAAACCGTTTTCATTGTTTCATCACATATTTAATCTCGTGATTTTCTGCTACGGTTGAAATTTAAAGAAGGAGGATTCTCTATATATCCTAACTTACTTATACTTTATATATATATATATATATATATATATATATATATATATATATATATATGCATGTGTTTTATATATACATACTTTTTATACATTACATACTTTTACATTATAATACATACATTAATATACATAAAGTATTATTATAAAAAATTAAATTTTACACCGTCTTATTATTTAAAAGATTTATTATTTGGTAATAATAAAGTAATTGTGAATAGTTTTTCTGAATTTTAGCCATTTTTTAAATACATTTTTTGCCTAATTTTTAGCAATATAGTACTTTCTTACCCTGAAATTCAAGCTGTTTTCAATGTTTTATTACATATTTAATGCTATGATTTTCTTCCATAATTATGAGTTAAAAAAGAAGGATTCTAATTAATATCTATACAATTTACAAGACGAAAAAAAAAGTGAAGTCCCAATACCACAAAATTTAGAGTTAAATGAGCCACACATTTACGTTTTTAATAGGTTTGACGTCATGGGAGTGATCTCAGTTAAAAAGATTCATATACGTAATGAAGAAATCAACTATAAAACAAATAAAATAACACGGTTTTCATGACTGCTCATTTGACGGAATTATGGACATAAAAATGTATCTAAACGATTGAATTACAGTTAAATACAATCAGTATTTCCGTGAACATGTTGGTCACCAAAGTGGTCTCTTAAATAAATGCATTCCATATTTATAGTTTAAAGCCAAAGAAACCAATATCTGCTCAAATAATCGAGTCGTTAAAGGCGGTTCATTTATTATAAATCCAAATTTTAACAACAAAATCAAAGCTATTACTTATCAATCGAATACGTCTTTGTAGCCCTTATTTTTCCATTCCGCTTCGACAACCCTGACTTCAACTTTCACGATACTTGTATAAACAACTGTAATCAGATGAAATCTGCAGGTACAGATACAGTGAAAGAAAGCTGTCGGAAAACTTTCAATCTCATCAGTGTTTTTCCCTTTTCTCTTTCCCTCACAATGATTCTATCTTTTTCCGAAGAGGTGTCCGAAGGTCCCTCTCCAGGAGGTGCCCCGAACGCAAATTGAATTTAGTTTAAGACCCCCCAATCCGGTCAAAAAAGTTTCCGAGGATTTACACAAAACGTCATTCAGAATTTCTGTCAATCGCCCCACACTCGCCTCCACCTCTGGAGAGAATCACGTGAGACTCAAATCCAATCTGGCCGAGTCCCAAGCTTCGCTGAAAAGCCTCTATTTCTTTTTCACTTCAGTTCTGAGAAAGAAATTTTGCGCTCGTCCTCTGTATTATCGGTAAACACTTCCCTCGCAATTGAAAAGTTCCTAATGCGAAATCTGGCAGCAGTAACAGCAACTGGGGTTCGGAAACGTGAGGTTTTCTTATAGGAGAGTAGGAAAAATAAAGAAAAAAAAATCCTGGTTGAAAGACTTTTAAGTATCTTTCTGATATTTATTTGCACATGATACGTTTAGTTTGAGGTTTTATCGTTTAAGGATTTTTTAAAAAAATATTATTTGATCTGAATAATAATTTAAAAATGATTTAAAACTAAAATGTAAAAGTATAAGGCAATTTTTTTTTTAAAAAATGGCTACCAAATATTGCTTTTAAAAATTTTAAAGTATTTGACTAGGTTCGGAGACGAATTTTTTTTAAAAAAAATGACACATAAACATTTTTTATTGTACCAAATAGCTAAAACAGACTTGAAAGGTCACTATTAGAAGACTTATTGCCTTGAAAAAAATTGTTTATTTAATAAAAACACAGTAAAATTTTCAGTGCTAGAAAAAACAAAGGAAGTTAAAAAAAATAATAGAAATAATCAAATTTTGTTTCACCTATGTATAGCCCAAACTACATAAAATGTAACAGACCACAAGATAAAAAATTATTTTAAAAAATAAAACTTTTATGAGCATTTCAAGCTGCCGTTAATCATTTTTTTGTCAAAATGTGACTCTCTGTTGAACTTAAAATGTTTATGAAACATGTTTAAATGAAGCAATTTTAAAATCCATGGTCTATTATACCTTCAAAGGGTTTGGATATATGCATACCAAATTTCATTAATTTTTGTTGAATTGATTTTAAGATATCATGTTTTCTGTAAATCAATCGCAAGAAAATATTCATTCTTCAGAAAATATGTTTAAATATTGTACTTGTAATTTAGTTGAGCCCAAATTCACTGGAAACAAATGCATTTTCTACGCTTTTTTAACAGGAAAGCCAAAAACAAGCAAACTACGGCTAAGTAGGTAGAGTTAACATAAACATATATTATTATCAAATATTATTTTGGAGAATTTTAATGTAAAAATAAAATAAATCATGCATTTTCGGTTAAAAATACCGCTATTTCAGACTTCATTTTTACTTGCTGTGTATTTTTGAAACTGCTGTATATATAGTTATACATTACATATGTTAAAATCAAGGTCGGTTTTAGAATCTGCGATGTTTAGATTTTGTTTTCAGATCATTAAAAAAAAATTCAAATTTTTTTGGAAAAAGTATTTTTAAAACCGAATCAGATACCTTAAGTTGTTGCTATAGCTAAAGTAAAAATACAAAATTTATATATATATTTCTTTATTAGAAAAATGAAAAAAATCGAAGATTTTTTTTTTTTTTTTTTTTTTTTAGTTTAACATTCTAATTGTGGAAGGATGAAATTTTAAAATATTATTATATCAGAACTCACAGTATTACTGAATAATCAGATTATTGATTTTTCTATCTTTTAAACGGAATATTAAGTAGTTTTTTAAATAAATATCATAAAATATCTCTTCTTAGGATATTTATCGTTAAGCTACCACCATTTTGAAAAAGAATTAAAATAGCAAAATTTCGGGGTTTTTTAAATTAAAATTTTTTAATGCATAAATAACATATCCAACACGTACTAAATACATCGGAGACCAAACGATTGATATATAGTGGCTCAAACAATTGACAGTACAACTTACTTTTACTTTGTTTTTACTTGATAAATCCAAATTTCATTATAAATAATACATTAAACGAAAAGTGCAAACATGTTTTTATTTTTACACATAATAAATGGTTCAATTTAAAGTAAAAACAAAGAACAATCAACAAAAAATTTCTAAATTAAAAAATTTTAGAAATATTTTAAATAAATATATGTAGATTCTTATGTCATAAAATTGAGAATACACCAATGAATTTTTTGAAATATTTCTCATAGAAAAAGAGTGTACGTATTTAGTTGCCTGTATTTGGGCTTTTATAATGGCTTTAAACGTCATGATACCGATTAGACCCATTTTTGGTGGTATAAGATGGTTTTTGGTGGTGAAGATATTTTATCCCATTCTTCTTGCACCACTTGTTTTAAATGGGTTTTATTTCTAATTTTGTGTTTTTGCACCACTGTTTTGAGTGTGGACCACAGATATTCAATGACATTGATGTTGGGGTACTGTGGTTATGTGTGTAACTGCTATTTACAATAAATAAGACACCACATTTTGACATTCATTCTGTTTGGTGTCAATGTGCTGCTGGAAAATTAAATTTCCATCTAAACCCAAATTTTTAGCACTTTTATTTAGATTGTTACGACCATAGGGTTCATCCAACTTGCTGAAGAAATTTCTCAAATTATAGGTAGAAGCATAAATGCTGAAACCGTGTGAAAATAATTAGACTATATGGATATAAAAGTCGAATTGATAGAGAGAAACCGTTCATCAGCTTAAAAATTCAGGAAAAGCGATTGAAATTTGCAAAAACTCATCAACTGAAGACCAATAACTTTTGGAGGAAAGCTATATTCAGTGATGAAAGAAAATTCAACATTTTTCGCAGTGATAGTCGTCACACAATATGGAGATAGCCTAAGACTGCTTTCGACCAAACAATTTACATCCTACAGTTAAACATGGTGGTGTCTCCATCATGATTTGGGGTTGTATGGCTTCATCCGTGAAAGGAAATTTAGTTTTTATAGATGGCATTAGGAACCATATGGTTTACTTAGCAATATTTCACAGCAATCTAAAGGAAGGTGCTAAAAATTTGGGTTTAGATGAATATTTCATTTTTCAGCAGCACAACGACACCAAACAGAATGTAAGTAATGTCAAATTGTGGTGTCTTATTCATTTTAAACAGCAGTTGCACACATGATCACAGTACCCTGACATCCTTGCCATTGAATATCTGTAGGCCATACTCGAAACAGTAGTCCAAAACCACAAAATTGGAAATAAAACCCATTTAAAACAAGTGTTGCAAGAAGAATGGGGTAAAATATCTTGAAATACCACCAAAAATGGGTCTAATCAGTACCATGAAGTTTAAAGCCATTATAAAAGTCAAAATACAGGCAACTAAATACTTACATTTTTTTTTCTGTAAAAAAAATGTAGCTATTGAAATGTAAAGTGTCTATTTCAAATATTTGGACGATTACTATACTTCCTGTATACGTCGTTTACAAGAAATAAACAATTATTTGATACTAAATTTAGTCTCTTTTCTAGTCTTGCATTTTGGAATTAATATTTTCAGAAAGACACTCGATTTAGAAGTAAAGAAATCTTTATTTTGGAAAGAATCCTAACATGAAATTTATATGATTTTATTTTAGAAGAAATTTCTTTAATTCTTTTATATGATATTTCTGCAATATGTTTATCTAATTGCTTCCATTTTATCTTAAACTCATATATATCTTTGAATGCTTAAATTTAAAATTCTAAAATAAACAAATGACCAACACCTTTTAATATATTTTTAATTTACTGTAAAACAAATTTTAAAAAATTTCTTTGAGTAAAATGAGTTTTGCTTTCCATATATCTGGAATTTTCAAAATATTATGAACAGTCTTGTTGTATTGAGAAATCCTTAAGAAAATAAATTAAAAACATCTTCAGTGGTCTTCATTTCATCAACAAAAAGTGGTTTTGATTTAAGGGATAATATAGTCAGTGTCTTATCTAAACACAAAACGCTTTAAGTAATTACATTTGCGGTAGCCTTCTCATAATAAATTGAATTCTTGTTTAAATTTCTAATTACATCAGCACCAGGTTCGATAGATAATTAATTTTATCCAAAGTCCTTTCAAGTATTGCACAATGCACTACTCTAATAATAGCCATCATAATTGATTTCAGCCCATTTATGCCATTATCTGACAATTGATAAACACCTCTATGACGTCCATTGAGACGGTGACGGAGCACTTGATAATTCCCATAATGTCTGCTTAAATTTAATACATATCAATGTTATAACTAAAAGTTTTTGAAAACTATTCGATTAAGTAACAGATGAAATAAACCAGAATAGGGTTTTAATTTTCGATGCTTATTTATTTCAAACCAGCTTGATTTGAATCGTCTCACTCAAAGTGTGTTTGTGCAAACACACAAACGTTATTCTAAAACTTTGTATTTCACACTCAGGGAGCTTAGAAATTTGATCAAAATCTCGAGTTTGAATTTTTTTAACGAATACAATACTCTCTCTTTATATACTGTACTCAAAAATGAATGGTGTTTCAACACAAAAGTACAAATACAATTCTGTTGATTCTTTTGTATAAAAAATAAACTAACTAATTTGTATATAAGAAACCTAAAAATTATTAAACTTTTATAGATTATGCTGGTCTTTACCATAAATAAAGATTGATTAATAGCAGTTTCGAGTAGATTTATTTCTTTATTGAACTATTTTACTGATTACATTTGATTAGTGCTACTTAGAACAAATATACAATTGTGCAGGAACTAGGAGTAACTTTAAAAAAAACAATATTTAAAAATGTATATAAATCAATCAAAAAAAGATTTTAAAAATACTATAAGAAAAAAGAAGGAAATCAATTCTGATATTTTTATTAGGAAACTAGAATTTGAGGATTTGTAGTTAATAATATAAATCATCGACCTACATTGTCGATCATCATAAGTATAGATAATCGGCTCGATAATGTTTTAAAAATGTCTAATGTTCTTTTCTCTTCTCGGGATCATAACTTTCAGACACAACTTCAGCGTTTTTTTCAATTCAAAATTGTTTCTGATAGAATGGTAAACACATGAGTGTCGAATATTTTACTAAAATGAGTGGTAATATAGACATTAAATTTTTCCAAGTATTTCCCTACCAGAATCCCAGCAAAAATTAGAATTTATTGTGATTTTTGTGATTATGTTTGATATGGCGGTCTTATATTCAGAAAATATCAACAATAAAATCAAAATGAAACTTCAGTTGAAATGTATGAAACAAATGTATTTAGGTTTGATAATGACAGCCATATCTGGAATAAGGGCTGAACAAAGTGAATGTCATAATATTTTTCACATGTAACTATTAATATATGATATTCTGAGCAGTGGCATAAGATTTGACTAGCTAAAATTTAGATAATAAAATTAATTTAAAGTATATCGTGATTGAAATAAAGAATTCACGTAGATATACAGAATATGAAATGAAACACATCAATATGCAGTAAAGTATAAAGAATAAATAGAATATTCATCCTTTCAACAATGGAAAAACAAACTATCAAATATATAGTTCGAAATATGTAGTGTTGCTTTCCAGCACAGTTAGTTCCATCGTATGCTCAGCTCTATTGGATGCTGATCAGATGCCGGATCAATGACCCCCGGGCTTGGCAACAAACTTGGTGGCAAACTTGGAATTTGGCAATAATGGAATTTTGTAGATAGAACCAATAGGAAGCGAGTTATGCTTGATTGTCCAAGAACTTTCTGTGCCCTTTTTTGGAAGCTATAAAAGGCCGGCTATCCTAGCCGAAGTCAGTCGTCTCGTGAGAGTTGTATAGTGAGTCCACGATGAATTAGTTGAATCAACCCGGCGAAGCCCAATCGTTGTGTGGAACTCAAGCAAGTAGTGGATTGAGAATTGGTACCATGTGCCGGGTTTTTAGACAATTCTTGAAGCAGCATCGAGTTGTGTGTGGAGTAGCCTACGAGTCGGCAGGTGAGTACAGTTAAAGCGAGGAGACAGTGAAGAAGAATAGAAGGCGTTTGGAATGACTTTAGTGAATAGCTACTTAGATTCATTCCTTCTGCTCTATTGATCGCTTTGTGTACTGTGGTGGTTATTTACTACTGACTACTACTTGTGGGCTGCTGTTTGTTCTAAGTATGCTGCTGTGTGTTGCTTATATACGTTTCTGCCGTGTTTTCTAATCTGTTGTTATTGAAGCCTGCTCACTATGTGCTACATTATACGCCTACAATAAGCGAACCTGTTGTTGCGTAACAATATTTATAAAAACAATAAAAAGGGTAAATTAATGGTTGGGGAAAATTAAATAAATAACGTTATAAAAAATACTGCAAAAAAATTTTTTTAAATTATAAACATTCCAGAGAAATATGTATAGTAACTAAATTAGTATAAAAGAATTGTTTTTAGAATTTTTGGGGAGATAAATGATTAATACTTTGGGCAACCATATTTTCTGAAGTCATCTAAAGAAGACATCAATATTTCATTCAATTTTTAATTAATATAAACTTATTTCCGAAAATTAGCTCTAAGAAGCATATCTCTACTCTCCAAAATATACTTAGGCCAAATTTGGTACTGTGAATCTAATATCTGATCAGTTAAATGCCAAAAATCATTCTCTTTTATTATGAAGATTTTAAGAGTGTTGTTATAATTGATATTTAGAAGTTGGAGAATAAAATTTTTATTATCTTAAAGAACTTTTCATAATGAGAATCTATCAAATTTGTACTTTGATAGTAAAATTTTAGAATTTCTAAAGGAACCTCACCAAAATATTCGTTAATTCTTTTACATTCAAACTTCTTTGCCAGATTTATCTCCTTCTCTTTCTTTTCGTTAATTAAAAAAACTCGTCGTCATGCATCGTAGCAATCTCAGAATTGATTTATCGTCTGCGTTAAAAGACGTTTGGAATTTGCATTCGAAATGAGAACGTCACAATTCAGATGACAACAATCGTTAGAAGCACCTGGCGGCTTTTGCTTTTCACGGTTCAGGCACTTCCGGAAAAACTCATTAGAAAACAAAGTTCCGGAAAACAGGAAACATAAAATCGGGAAACAAAGCCCGGAATTCTCGTTTAAAGTCGCCCGCCAGGAACATTTGACCAGCTGAGATGGTTATCCTCCGCTTCTTTGTATGCAAATGACCGGGATTGCGTTTTTACTGGAACGAAGCAACTGCGTGAGTGGAAAAAGTAATACGTTTTTAACCTTCCAACAAAGGATTCGGGTGTAATTTTATTCTTCCTTTCTGTTTCGAGCCCCTCGTGTAATGAGGGCTGATCCAGAACAGCTGGGGGAGACATTTTGTACCACACCGTATATTTCTTCCTGGCTTGAGTGGTAAAATAAAATTTATTTTCTGACTTTTTCTTAGAAATTATAATACTGCTTACATTAAGACATCTCACGTGTAAATGACAATAAAGGTGGAAATGAAGAAACTTAAAATATATGTTCTAAGTTTCCAAGAACAATAAAATTTAATTTATTTAAAATTATTTTTAATATCGCACTTTTTTTGAAACATGTGATTTTTTTATTTTATTTAGTTTCTTAGTTGTTGTCTTTATATACCAGATATTTCTTCCTGACTTGAGAGGGAAAATAAAATTTATTTTCTGACTTTTCCTCGGAAATTATAATACTGCTTACATTAAAACATTTCACGTGTGAAAAACGGCCAGAAATGAAAAAATTAAAAAAAAAAATATGTTTTTAGTGTTCTAAGGTTATGAAAGTAAAATTAAATTTATTTAAAAGAATTTTTTAACTCATATTTATGTTAAAAAGTGTGATTTTTTTTGTTTTATTTATTTCCTGTTGGATAAAAGATCGATCAGATAATTATAAAGAAAATGCTTGGAAGCTCTAGTGTAACCTCAATAAAGGTAAGATCTCATTTTTACTTTGTCGTGTTCGAAGTCAAAGAAAGTAATGTAACTGTCAAATAGTTTCCATTGGAAATTTTGACGTATCTCCACTTTAGATCGAGAAACATGTTTTTAATAAAATGCTGTCTGTCTGTGATAAATATAACTCAAAATCGTTTTGAGTATAACTCAAAAATGATTTGGCATACGACCTTTATACCAAATTAGTAGATTTCTATCAGATTTTAAACAAAATATATTCAGAGGAAATCTATCTGTCCGGCTGTAAAAATATATTGTTGTATTATAAATTGTTAGGAGCGAGGATCGAACCTACAACGCTAGGCTCCGTTGCCGCGTAACATAACCACTAGATAAAAGTGATCACATCTGTCCAGAGGCTGTTAACTGACTTGTGAAGATAGCGCCACATTAGATGGATAAAATTGGATACAAAGATTTAATATCTGTAAAATAGACACCTATCAAATTTTAAACCAAATCCAAAAGAAATTGATCGTGTTTCAGTCTGTACTTTCAGAAACAAATAAATTTGATAGCTTAAAAGCGTCATGACTTAAATATTCCCGCATTGAAACTAACCAGTCGACTTTCCATGGCCGAATGGTCATAGCACTGACCTCATAATCAAGAGATTAAGAGTTCTAATCTCGCTGGAAACAATGTCATTCACATTCTGTGTAAATATTTCATTACTTGATTTTATGTTTTCCTTATTTCATGTTCCAGAAGATTCTGGGCATTTCTTTAGTTTATCAGACAAGTGTTCTGGACTTTTCTTACTGTCCCCAGAAAAGTATTCTGGAACTTTCCCTTCTAGTATAAAAGAAGAGGATCTATCATTCACTGCATTCTCAGTTCTGTGTTCAGTTAATAAATTGATTTAGCTCTACTCCGTGTGTGTATCATTGAGTTCTATACTAAAGTATCTACGTGACAATATATATCACCTTTGGTATATGATTTTGAGACTAAAAATGTAGTTAGTGTCAAATTTTAATTTTAATCTATTAGAAAAACGCGTCTAAAACATAAACTGTTAACCACATACCAAAGATTAATCACCAAGAAATTCGCCAAGAATCACACTATAGATTCACTGAAAGTACTAAATTCATGCCAAAGGTTAATATTTCATAACTATTGTGTGCTAATGACACCCAAGGTGTTCTCTGCCTTACCCAAAGAGCATAAATTTCTGGGGACCTTTATTAGCATGCGAGAAAATTTGGGTGAGACCATTGGTTTTGTGATGGTTACATCTTTGGTTACCTGTAGAACAGAATTTGCTCTTTCTTTTTTCAAATTAATGCAGCTGTGAAAATGTTAAAAGGAATGTGTTTTCAGTAGATATGAGAAAAGTCGTACCATAATAACTTTTTTCGATGGCTAATTTTGATAATACTTTTTTGGCATAATTACTTTATTTATTAAATAATAAATTGTCAAAAATAATTGAATAAAAACCACCCATGTTCAAAATGTAGTTTTAGAAAAATAGTTTTTAGACTTGGCTAATATGAGAAAAATTATTCTATAAGGTGGCGCCACTAGTTCAGAATTGAAATTTTAATTAAGGTATTCATTTAGTCTATAATTAAGTTCTGTGAGTTGATAATGAAGTCAATGTCCTTTACATTACAGTCAAATGAAAAGAGTAATTGTATGTATCACCTTACTATATGTTTTTTTAGCCTTTTTCTGTGTTTCTCCTTTTTGCAAACTATTGTTACGAAATTTCCCGGGTTCGTTTGGATAGTGAAAGTTATATGGTGAGGAGAACGCTCAATCAGCAGGCGGCAGTAGAAAATAAAACAACGACGTTTATTTACACGAAGACACACAGGACAGCACAAAGACGACAACTATATACAGCACAGAAGACAATTATCTTCAAGCCGAGACCTGCACACAGCAGCATACAACGAGACTCTACTGCAGACAGTAGCGCACAGCTTAGTTCAGCACTAGCTTGACTCCGTCGCTGCTCTGCTAATCTCTGGAAGGCTCCTTTTTCACCGTCGATTCCGACTACTCCCTACCACTCAATGCACGACCACTCTTCACCGTCGATCCCGTCTGTCGCTTCCGACTACGACTCTTCTGGCAGCTGCGGCTGCCTCCTTTTATAGGTCTCAGGAGGCGGGGCTAGAACTTTATTTATTTAATTCGTTGCATTTTTTAGTAATTGTATTTTCAGAAGTACATTTATTGATTGAAATAAATTAAAATATTATTTACAGCATTTAAATCTTTTTGAAGGTAAAATTGAATTTTATGATGTATCAAAAAATTTTTTATTCAATAATTCTTTGAAATATTGCATGGATTATTAAAAAATATTTTGCGGTACACTTAAGATTGCAATGCAGACGGATTTCATTTTCTGAAGTCATATTTTTAAAAAAATATGTTCGGCTTCAAAAAAGTGTACGTATTTATTAGGGATTGCAATACCGGGATACCGAATACCGGTATTTTGAGCCATTTGTACAATTTTGTAATACCGGTATTCACAAATTTGAATACCTGGTTTTCGGTATTGACTAGAAATTTTTAAAATTGTCTCCACTATATGTTCAGGTATCGCGAACATAGCAATATAGTATACGTTTTTGTTTTTATGTCGCAAAAACGGGCAAAATTAATTAGCTAATAAATGGCTTAATTAATTGCTTAAATCTAACTTAGCGAAACATGGATTATCCCTGAAAGAAAATATTGTATCCATAACGACTGATGGAGCAACAATTATTAAAAAAGTTGGAAAGTTGATTGGTGCAAATCAGCAGTTGTGCTATGCACATGGAACTAAATTAGGAGTAATAGATGTATTATACCAAAAATATAAAGAACAGAAGAATCCAAATACTATGGATATAGAAACTTCGGATTCCAACTTTAAAGAGAGTAAGAGTGAGAGTGATATTGACAATGAAGATAATGACAATGTAATTGTTGAAGAAGATACTGCTAATGAGGATGAAATATTAACCCATAAAGAATTGCTTCCTATAATTTATAAAGTTCGAAAAATTGTTAAGATATTTAAACGTTCCCCTATAAAAAATGGCATATTACTAAAATATATACTAACTGAAAATAAAACAGAATATATGTTAATATTAGATTCTAAAACACGTTGGAACAGTTTACTCCTACTGATGGAACGATTTTTGAAACTGGGAAATTCAATCCAAAAAGCAATAATTGACTTAAACCTGTAAATTAATTTTTCAGATAGTGAATTCGACTTAATATCCAGAACTATCTCAGCTCTACTTCCAATAAAACTGACTATTGAGGCATTATGTATGAGAGATTCTGATTTATTAACAGCTAAAGCAACAGTAAATTTCATGCTGCAGTCACTGAAAGAACAGCCTACATTAGTATCTGAAGAATTATATATTACATTGAAAAATCGCACAAAAGAAAGGCATACCGAAATAGAAAATGTCTTATGGTATTTACATAATTCTAATGATTTTAAAAATGAAAATGAAAAGAAGAAAAGAAAATAACCAATTCAAATCTGATTAAGTTAGAGTAAAGTTTCTTAAAATTTTTTCCCACAAACCTATCCACATTCAGAAGAATTCGGTTCAATTATCGAAGATTATGATGCCACTACTGTCAATAGTAAAAAGGAATTGTCTCTTGAACAAAAATTAGAATGAGCGATAAATAAAAAAATTTCAACGAACCAAAATACAATACAGAAATCAGCTATATCCAAAACCATCCGACAAGAAATTGATTTATTCGAAGATGAGGGATTTAGAGGTAAATACTTGGAAAAAGTATATCGCGCATTGCTAACAGTACTACCCACTAGCGTAGACGCCGGAAGATCGTTTTCGACAGCTGGTCCTTTTTACACAAAATTACTTTTCAGGTTTAATGACAGTACAATTGATGCATTATGTTTTTTTAGATCATATTTCAAAAATTTGTAATAGTACCACAAACTGAATAGTGCACTTTTACACCTTTTACACTTTTAACTGAACTTACACTTTTTTTGTGATTTAAATACTTAATTACTTAAATAAATAATTACTTTTTGTGATTATATACTGTTATAATTTATAAGTTATAAATGATTTTTTTGTGATATTTACACTCGCTAACAAAACTGGCAAATAAAAAAAAAGAAACACCTGTGTTTTCTTTCTTTTTCCAAAATTTCTAATACCGGTATTAAAACCGGTATCCCGGTATTAAGATTTAAAAAATACCGAATACCGGTATTGAAATTTTGGTCCGGTATTGCAATCCCTAGTATTTATCGAAATTTTATTGCTTCCATTTAAATTCAAATTTAAATCCTATGGCAGGTACCAGCAAATTAGATATATATATTGTTACGAACCTGCGATGCGGCTTCCCAGCATAGTGGGTTCCGTAGGATTTCCAAGTGGTTTTTTTAAAAAAATGATATTCTGCGCATGATGTTTATTTATTTGCAAATCCTTCTGAATTCTGAGCATGATGTTTATTTATTTATTAGTTGCATTTAGCGACCAGTTGTTTCGCCGGGAATAGGTTATATTCAATTTCAAATGAAGACCAACTTTTCAGAGCCCAATACTCTGTTATTTTAATTGTCGTATTTAAGCTCTGTATATTGCGTACATGGATGGTTCTGATGGAGAGTGATCCTATAATATTAAAACGTTATTAAAAATGTAAACACTCCGTTCAACTATCATCTAATTTTCGATATAATTGTATTCTCACTTTGTCTTCAAACGATATTCATATGAAATTCAGCATTGTATTCAGTTTTAGTTTATGTTACATTGCAGTTTAATTTGTAGCAAAAGGCATTTTAATCTATCATTTATTAGGATATGTCGGGAATAGGGTAGACTTTATTATTCATTGTCTTTAGCAATGAACTGGTTCGCCAAGGATATTGATTATTGAGGGCACGTTTATTGTTGATATGTTTAGATATAACTTTATATTCATGATACCGTGAAATAGGCAGACATTCAAGACTAGAAGTTTTAAATTTTAAATTCTCATAGTTGAATCCTCAGCTTCTTTGAGCTGATGAATTTTAATTAATACATAATAATTGTATTCAAGCTACAATTATCAGTTAAATATTTATTATATATAATATAGCTACTTAGATTATATTAATATAGCTATTTAATCTGAAGAACTTGAATCTGATTATTAAATTAGGTGCCGCTATTTTCAACTAATCTTTGCGGGTTTTGATACAAATTTTTCCTATTAAATCCATAAAAAATCATTTACTTTTATCGACCATTTTTCCGAACAATAGACAATTTTGGCTTTAGACCAAAATAATCACTTTAACGTTAGATAGTTTTGGAAGATAACAAGTTAAAATTGAAATTTATTTCGTTAAAATTGATAGTTATATTTCAAACTATATGTTTGTTACTTCTAAATAAAATTCGGTACTTTTTTTTTTCAGTTAGTAAAAATAAATTTTAAGTCGTGTCGTACGAAAGATTTTATATTTTATAAAATTGTATCTTATTGGTGAAAATACTCTATTTTAACGATTTCGGGATGTAAATATCAGTTAATCAATATGCAGAATTAAATAAAACAGATTTTTAATCCTCCCCCAAGTGCTGCCTTTCAGGTAAAACTGTTTTTCGAATCCTTCAATATTTTTAATAATAAATTGTAAATTAAAGACCAAAATAAACAATATCTACTTCTTACTCTAATTAAAGACAGTTTTTATAAACATTTTTTCTTTAAATATTTTTTTCATAATCTGCATCAATTATGATTTAGTATCATTAAATACCGAAGGTTTAGTTTCATTTAGTTATATAAATGTTCCATTTTGAAACTACCCGAAGAAATGGAATACCACTCGAGGCATTTGTTATATCCAATGCTGTTCGTTAAACTTGTTGCTTTGAATCAAGTCATAAACAAGTAATACATAAAAATAATTTATAATTCAATTCCTACTTAGGTCAACAAAGAAATATTTTATTTTAGTTACTTTTTATTAAATAATTATCAAAAAAATTATTAAGTATCAAAAAATTATTGATTTTTGCAAGAATTGAACTCGCCTTCTTCACCTTCACATGAAAAATACTGAAATCCTTTCATTTTACCGATTGAGCTACTGCCTGTTGATTTCAATTTTCATTATAAACTGCTAAAAGTAAGTACACTCATGTCCAAAATTATGGTCACAAAAATGTTTTTCAAAGCAATTCTAAATGGCTACCAGTAAAATTTAAACAAATTATATTTTATATATTGTGAAAGACCGCTAACACGATATTAACCTTTGTTGTGGGAAAAAATGTTGTTTCGCACTAGTTTTTGGGGAACTACTGAAATTAGACAGTTTAGGTATCAGGGAGTTTTGCCTGCAATTTTGTGAATGTTGCATTAAAACAAAACATTTAACCTGTTTCCAGTGAGAATGAGTTCTCATAATCGTTTAGACGATTCCTTGAGATGTAGAACCGTTGGCAGGCTTGAAGCTGGGCAGTCTCAAGCGGAGGTGGCTCGGTTGTTACAAGTGACACCGAAAGTGGTATGCAGGTTGTGGAATCAATTCCAAACAAGTAATACTGTAACCAGGAAGGTCTGCCAAGACCGTCACAGAGCAACGAAGCCTGCACAGGATCGCTATTTAGCATTAAGCGCACGACAGCATAGGCTGACAACGGCTCCTCAACTTGCTTGTGACCTTGCTGCTGCGTCTGGAATAAGAATTTCTAGACAAAAGTATACAGACGTTTGGCAGAGAGGGCTCTTTATGCCCGGCGACCAGTTGAGTGCGTCCCTTTGACTGTATCCAACAGAAAAGTCTGATTGTTGTGGTGTTGAACACATCAGTCTTGGGCACAGCAAGAATGGGGGCGTGTTCGTTTCAGTGATGAGTCGAGATTTACCACACAGAGTGACACTCGCCAAATCTTCATCTGGAGAGAGCGAGAATCTCACTGAAACGTAAAAGAAATCGACAGGTTTGGTGGCAGAGGAATCCTTGTCTGGGATGGCATAATGTTGGGCAGTAGTACACTACTGCACGTCTTCGATACGGGTACTTTCAATGCACATCGCTATAGGGATGAGATCCTTGAAGCCTATGTGAGGTTGTTCCGGGGTGCTTTTGGCCCAGACTTCATGTTTATGGATGAAACCGCGCTTCCAAGCAGAGGCCAGATCGTTAAGGATTTTCTTGAGGAAGAGGATATTCGACGTATGGACTGGCCCTCGAAGACTCCGGATCACAATCCTATTGAACATGTTTGGGATGGTCTCAGAAGAGCCATTGCACAGCGTAACCCCCCTCCTAATACCCTCCAAGAGTTAAAAGCCGCTCTTTTGGAGGAATGGGCCTTGTTGCTCCAAGCATTTATTGACACCTCATAAACAGTATGAAAGCTCGTTGTGAAGCCTGTATAGCAGTGCATGGTGGTCACATTCCATATTAGACAGGCTTTTCCCGAGATAAATGCTTTATTTCTGATTCATAATGTAACACTTTTTGATATATCCTGTTTCTTAATTCCCAATTAAAATCTTTTCCACGTTGTTATATGTCTATGTTCTTTCTTCCATTGTAGTGTACCTATGTGTCAAATTTCGTGGCAACACAGTGAATAGTTTTTCATTTTTCGCAGATTTTAGGTTTGTGACCTTAATTTTGGACATGAGTGTATTTAAAGTATTAAAAATTTTATTAAATTTAATAATTAATGAATTAATATTTGAAAAAAACTGTATTAACATCAAGTGTCATCCACTAAAAGTTTTAAAAAATGTATTTGAACTTGAGCGGATGAATAAAAAGTGTTTTATTAACGATGGAAAATTTGAACGAGATATATAAATATATATAAAGAGAGTGTGAACTAATAGCAGGAATTGAAAAACATCTCAGCTGGCTCTCTCTCTGCTAACTTCCACACCACACCACACCAGCTTGAGGGCATTTAATTCACATGTATGATAGACACCGGTATACGGCCAATTTCTGTGAATTTAAATGTCGAAATCGCAACATTCTGATCCGAAAGCAAAAAATTACGGCTAGATCATCGATCTCCATCACATAATTTGGATTTCATTCATGTTTTGCATTACTTTTGTTATGCGTCAATTAGAAATAATGGCTTATTTCTGTGATAATAATCTTGTCTAAAAAATCATGAGAAAAAGGGGTCGAAATTTATATATTTATTATTTACTTTAAATATGTATTTATTATTTATTTTGAAGTAACATAGACTTGCGCTATATTAATGTTATTGGATTCCGGAAAAATTCAAGAGGATTGTTCAATTTTGTTTTAAGTTTCGAAATTTATTTTTAAAAATTCTTTTCATAATTTGATGAAAAAGTTGATTCAATCGACCATTAATTTTGCATTTATTTTTAATTTCTAATATATAATGTTACTCAAAAAAATTTTATTTAAAATTTTGATGACTTTCCATGCTTCAGACATTCCCAAGAGACCGTCCCGAATAAGTTAAATACACTTTTGGAATTATGTCTGCCTGTCTGAATATAATAACATAATAAAACCTTTGAGCTATATTGGTGAATTCTGGTATGTGATAAGGTAAGATAATAAAAATTAGGAAATAATGAATAAAATTCATAAAAAATTAAAACTATACATATATATGGGATTTTTCATATAAAATCTGGTTGAAAATTTCCATCCTGCAATGATGTTTGGGACTTCGTATATTCTCGTGTATGAAATATACAAAGCATTATAATCGTCAAACAATTCAAACTATACTCATATCCATAAATTAAGGATAATGCAAGTTCAGGAAGAGAAAGAGTCAGCATCAAAACAAATGTGACTTATTTGTAAAGCATATTTATTAAACAAAAGGTAAAGAGCAAACAAGAGAGATGCTATATGTTTGATATCATTAATAAAAATTGCGATTTTTTGCTTCCTGAAGCAAAAAAAAAAAAAAAAAAAAAAAACATCATAGTTGGTATGATGCATAGTGTGTCTCCCAGATGATGCAATACAGTCCATACAACGCCTAGGCATGCTGAGTATCAAATGATCGATCTGATCTTGGGGAATATTACACCACTTATCAAGCAATGCTCCCCGAAGTTCCGGTAGACATGTAGAAGGTGGTTGACGGGCTTCAACTCGTCGGACAAGCATGTCCCACACATTCTCTACTGGATTAAAGTCCGGTGAGAATGCTGGCCAATCCATACGGGCGATAGCCTCCGATCGAAGGCATTCGTTTACGATGTTTGCCCGGTGAGTACATGCGTTGTCATCCATAAACACTAATTGTGTGCCCATGGCGCCCCGAAACAAACGTGCATATTGTTCCAGAATGAGATCCCGATAGATTTGGTCTGTCATGGTCAGACCAAACATGCAAGTCAGTTCTGGAACCCAGAATAATTCCTCCCCAAACGAGTAATCCTGCAGCACCGTAACCGTGTCGCTCAGTGATGTTCTCTTGGTGGTAACGGGTACTTGGCACTCTCCATATGAAAGTCCGGCGAGAATCAGACTGCAAACTAAGCCTGGACTTGTCGGAAAGCATCACACAACCCCACTGTTGCGGTGTCCACAATGCATGCTCTCTACTCCAGGCTAACCGCAGGCGACAGTGAGTTGCAGTAAGTGGAACACATCTGACAGGCCTACGAGCATACACACCAATCTGCCCTAAGCGTCTGTACACGGTTTACCTTGAAACTGTCGTACCAGTGGCTGAAGAGAGCCACAATGACAGGTCCTATGCTATCTGATGACAGGTCTGACGAGAAAGGTCTGAGGCTGTGCTCCGTCTGTTTCTTTTGGCAGTAACTGCCAAATAACCGTTTTCATTCGGCATTGTAACTCGGGATCGGCCTGTGCTGTAACGTCTGCTCACATTATCATCATCTTGAAATCGTTGCCAAAGCCTGGAGATGACACTCTGGGCGATTCCAAGTTCCTCGGATACTTCCAGCTGGGTACGCCCTCAATCCAGAAGGCCGATAATTCTACCACGCAAAAAATCATCCAAATGCGTTCTCTGTTTCATAACTATGCGGTTATTTCCCTGAAAGGCTTATAAAGCGCCTGCGAACAATTTCACTTCTTTGTCTGTATCCCTTATACATCATTTTCTTACACTCTCGTCATTGTGACGTACTATCGGTGTCATCTGGTGCCTTCCTTCAGTATGCATATGATTGTTGAAGATATGTATAGTCATTTTACGAGTGATATATGTATTTTAGAGTTCATTTCCGCTTGACTCTGAATTTTCCTTAATTTATGGACATGAGTGTGGATTCGAGATTTTCACGGATCTCCAAGTTTCGGATCATCCTAAATCCAAAAAATAAATTTTTGGAATTGTGACTCTATGTAAACACAATAAAACAAAAAAAAAATGTTTCATCTAGACTCAAAAATACTAGTAGCTATTTCTCACACCGAATTTGTGTGCTCAATCATATTTTGAATGAAATTTATTCACAAGAAGTTCGTCTGTCTCTCTCTTTCCTAGAGCAAGTAAGCATGTTAACTACTAACCATGCAGAGCTAGATGAAGAAAATTTGTTAGCACATAAAATGTAGATTTGCAATAAGTTTTGAATGAAATTCGTCAACAGATTGGCATCTATCTGCCATACAATCCCAAACACATAAGTGCGATAGCTCAAAAACTCTACAGCATAAATAAATGAAATGAAATATGTATTCTTAACACGAGGGGTTATCCAAAAAAAAGTTTGCAAGCAGCAACATTTGGAAAGTAGAAGTGGTGGATGGGAATATTGTTACCCAGAGTGGAGACAGATGGCGCTAGTTGTCTTAGACCGATCGTTCGAACAAATAGTGTTAGTACTGAGACCTGAAACAGCGACAGCAACGGTACGATGTCTAGAGAAGTGGTCTCGCACAGAGATGATACGATTTCTGTGGGTCAAGAATATGTCCCCATCGGGCATTCACAGATAAATCGCTGAAGTGTACGGAGACGAAGCAATGAGTAGACAACAGGTGGAGAAATGGTGTCATTCCTTTGAAGAAAGGAGAGAGATTGCTCGAAACGTTTAGGTGAGAAGTCTGGAGCCACCACCCCATACAGCCCCGATTTGGCTCCCAGTGACTATTTCCTATTCCCGGCATTGAAGAAACACTTATCTGAAACAAGGTTCACATCGTACGGTGATGTTTAAAAAGGTGCCGAGAACTGGCTCAATAGCCAGGCACCTGATTATGACCAAGACGGGTTAAGCAAATGACAAAGACGGGTTAAGCAGCGGAGTGATAAATGCCTCAACAGGTTTGGTGATTATGTAGAGAAGTGAAAGCCACATATGTCTCTTAATTACCATTTGCATCCTGTGTCTATTGTTGATAAAGCATTTTTCCTTTGTCCTGTAAACTTTTTGGACCACCCCTCGTACTAAAATTACAGTTTAATATCAAATTTTTAACCAAATCCTCAAAACGGCTGACTGCCTGTCAGCATGTACATTCACATATATTTCAAAGCGATAACTCTAAAACAAAATAACGCAAAACAAACGAAATTTGGCACGCGACATTATCTTGTAATATCTGAGTCAAATTTTGATTTTAATCTGTCTACAAAAAGGTGTCCAAAATTCATATTTGGTTTTCTTCACTAATCTACGAAGCCTAAAACGCTCACGAGCGGTTCTCTTGAAATGAATATCTGAAAACTCATAGCATGCACTTTATTGATCTATACCCACAACTTTTTTGTGGGGTAGATGGTGGTAATACACTTATAAAATTTCCAGTGGTTTTATTAAATATCCCGATTTAGACCAAAAATGGCTGTCATAGTCAATGTTCAGTACTTTGTCGGGATCCCCTTGTTGTTTTTACGATGCTATCTGACGTCACGGCTGTTTGACGTTGTAAGGAGGCTGGGGCGGCATCGTAAAGACTCTCGGTACGAGAAGCCCCGAAGTTTCTCTTTACTGCCCTAAGCGAAAAGAAAAACGGCCGCCCCTTTTGTTACAAAAGAGAATGCCTTTTCTTTTCTTTTCTTTTTCCGTTCTATCAAACGGGGTAGGCTTAAAAACTGATGGTTGGAAGCTTTTTCATGATGATAGCATGAATCCTGCTTCTAAAAATTCATGGGTGTCGAGTGCAGAAGCAGGAAATGATGGTCTGCTTCATATGCCAATATGAAAATTCAGAATTCGCGAGTGCGAAAGAAATGAGATGTAAGCAGAAAAGAAAATCCGATTCCCATTTTTATGTGTTTCTGGAAAATTACGTTATTAAATTTGTTAGTAATTTATTAGAGACTCTTTATTTTATGTTTTCCTTGAAGATGAGAATTTTTTTCGATAAGTAAGTTTTATTTTATGCAGTTTGTGAATTTTTGATGATTTTTTTTTTTTTTTTTTTGTAAATTAAAAAAAGTGCAGAAATTGCTTTTGAAATATTCATGAATGTCAGTTATTCAGCATTTGGAAAATGCTTAGTTAGAATTGCTTTCTTAAAGAGATAAATATATGTAATGCTATTTTAAAATCTAATTTAAGTCTTAATTAATTTCTTAATTTTTATCTAAATTCAACCCATATTAACTTCATTCTAAAATGTCCTCTTGTTTCCTGATCCAATTCCATTTTTTATTTGATTAATTACATACGTGCTCAATAAAACTGCAAACTTCAGCATTTTCTTACGCTTCGAGTGAAGGGATAAAAATCTGTAATGCTTACAACATTCTGTTAAAGATACCTAAATTTCCCTATCCTAAATCTACACATGTCAAAGAGATCTCTATCCAAATTTCATTATAAAATCACTGAGGGAAAAAATTCTGTCCCTTTCGCTTTCTTCTGCTCTTGTGTCGCGATGTAGACAGACGTATTTCTTACCACTTATTTTTTGTACGTAAAGTATGCCCCCCCCCAGGACGGAGTAAAGCGAAGTTTTAAAACATTCAAAGGTTTCTTCTATTCGGCTACGCATCTGCTAAATTTGTTATATATAATGGGAGACTAATATTCTTTTCTTTAGCATGAGTTTACTTTAATCCATCTCCTTAAGTTTCAAAAGAATTCAAAATTTATAATATATATGATATGGTAAATGTGATTAATCCGGGGATTATATATAATTAATTACAGGTGATTAATTTATAATCACTGGTAAACTTATTAATGGTTATGAATATACAAAGGGAGTTATGCATAATTATCAGCTTATTATATTTATCGTAACATATGCATTTAAACTGCTTGGCAATACCAAAGAATTAGTCTCCAGTCTTATCTTCGAGATTGATTTTGCCAATTTTTGTTTTGCAAGAAAGCTCACGTTCTCCATGAGCATCATCAATGGTCACCTGATTCCTCATCATCTTCTATTTTTGTGAAAAATCTGAGAAATTATATTACGCCTCTACGGAGGAAAAACGTTGATCTGTCCCACAGTACAAATTTAATTATTTTTTATTTTATTGAAAGCATGTCAGGTTAATGTCAGTCTTTCTGTCAAAAGTCTTGTGCCCATCTGAATTGTATTATTATTTGATATATATAAAATCTGTATAGGAATAAAAAAGTCAGTTATATTTTTATTGAATTTAATTTGGTTTTATTTGTATTATGCTTGAATTTGAAAGAACACCAGACATCCTTTTGAACCTTTCTTCCGGTGCAATAATTATTTCCAAGCATTTCATTATCACGTGAGAACATGACGTTGTTTTGGTTTGGGATTTTTGAAGCCTCAAAATTCACGGGCAGAAAATTGAGATTTATCTCTTTTGAGGCATCCATTTTTCGCTTTTAGGGTTATTAGAAAATGATAAGGAAGGTTGCCACAGTTGCCGCTACACTTATCGCCAACCAAAAATTTCAACTTGGCGCGAATGTTGGCCACGTACCCAATTCTGACCAATAAAAGGCAGGGTTGTAAGAAGTTATCGCCCGAAGAAGCTCAAAGGAGAAAATGGGAATGAACTCAAAATAGCGAGGATAGGTTTAGAAAGTTATATATATATGTTTAAATTTTCAATTTTTCTAGAAGGCAAGATAAGTTTTGGAGCTCGAACGATTTTGAGAATGATTTTGCTTGCTATTGCTTTTCTAAAAGTTGAGGTCTGCGTAATCTGATAGTAACGTGGTTGTTTCAAACCGATTTAAACTAGTTAATGACTTAAATTAATTAAGTCAAACAATGACTTACAAATAATAACATGATGATAAATTAATCTCATGATTTGAAATTTGCGATAGCAGATTTTCATTTTTTTCTTTTTTGTCTTTTCATTTTGTCTGCGATATTTTTAATCGCCTTGTTTATGCTAACTGTTATTTAGAATAATTTGTACTAAACAAAGCTTTGATAATGAAGCCTGATGTATTACTAAAATCCTGTCGCAATGCTCACTGACGGTTGTAAATCAGTTGGGATTTCCCTAATATACACCGGGAACATAGGAATTTTAAAGTGGCATTTATGCTTATTCATGCAAATGTGGTTCAGGTGGCTTGTTATAACAGACAGTATTTAAATTATTGATCGGATATGACGAAAGGCCTCAGTCAATCAATATTTGCACTAAACTACAGCTCTAATTCATCGTATAATGCTGGCACTAAATTCAACAACCATTTTCTACCACATCTGAAACTGTAATGCTATGCAAAAATTTGTTTCATCATTTATTGAATTTAATATTCTAATACACGTATATTTATATGAACCAGAATAGTCTTTTATTTGAAATAGCCCCCATGTTAATTATAAGTACATTCGTTGAATTTTATAAACGCTGAAACCATAATTTAATCTTATTATGAATGAAACTCACTGTGGTTATGTATATAACTGGTTTTCATATCTTCTCCTAAACAATGCGCTGAATTTAACTACATTTTGGAGCATTTATTTTATACTATACCCTGACGACCTGCTGGTTAGCTGATGTCGGTTACATTTAATTTCAGTTATGACGTTTCGAAAAAACTTTTAGTCAATGATTCCATCATATTATGTGCCATTAAAGCCGGGTTATTTAAATTGTTTTGAATTTGCTCTGTTCATTGTACATATGAAGTTTTCTAATGGAGACCAGTTCCATGACATTATAGCGCTATTATGTCCGGTTCATCTCTAAATTTATTTAGCGGTAGCGCAACTTCACATTTCTTATTCGTCCTGTACTTTTCTTCCTCTAAACAACATTTGGGTCGAACTTTGGAGCAACGTTTTTTCAAAATTTCAGTTAAGCTAAATTTATGCAAAATTTTAACTTTTATTTATTAAAATTTCCAAAATATGATTGCGGAAAAATCAATTTTCTCTCTACCTTAAAATAAAAAAATGCCTTTTCAATGATACACATTTAGTTGCTCTCCATTTTTCCCCCTAATTGTATCATATTTTTAAAGCACATTTTTATACAATATTTGCAACAATACTTTTCATTGTTGCAATGAAATTTAAACTGTCCTTATATTATGTGTAACTATTTAATTCTGGCTTGTTCTTTCATTGTTTAAAGTTAAAGAATAAAAATTCTGCATATTTCTTCATTCCTCATTAATAACATGCAACTATTAATGTCAGGTCAAAACATCATCAATTTTCAAATGAAATAAAAATTGGGAAAAATCACACCACTTGTTGGAGCAGGAGAACTGTATAACTATATAAGTAATATATATTTATTAAATTTAAATTTGGGGTTTACCATCTGCCAGATTTTGAATAAAATAATTTGATGAAGCTATAAACTACAAGAATTTTGCTTTGTACCACTTTTTAAACCAAAAAGGCATGTTTCTTTCAACTTTTTAAACATTTCTGTGTTTAACTGAAGCATTTTAATTTCATGAGTGCTTTTTTAATCTGTTTTATACAGAAATTCAAAAATGTATAGGATATTTTTAAAAGATTTTTTTCAAAAAAATTATTTCGAGCCACAGTTGCATAAAATACTTTGGATAACGTGTTCCATTTAATTGCTAAATTGAAGGATGGTTGATAAGACAATAAGAAAATGAAAAAGCATTTCTCGCAGAAATGGACACATCTAAAAACAAAGCAACTACAATGGCTGCTACATCCATTATTTCCTGGAGAAATCTAGAAACATCCCTTGCTCGGATGTTTGCACATTTCACAATCTCGAAGTAAATAAAGGATGTATCGCTCTCCCACGGGAGGTTCGTACAGTCTGCTGCAAATATTGGTGTCTGTGTTTGTTCTGGCGATCATTCTTCCGTTTTCATTACTTACTGCCATGGTCATTTGGATCCTTTGTCCAGTTATTTGTTATTTTCTTTGTGGGGTAATTTCTTTCCATTTGATTTCATCATTTTATGTCTAAAAGATTATCCATTGGGAAGGAAATGGAAGTTCATGTGAGTTATATCCAGAAAGTAACCATGAGAAGATTATTCTTTGTGTAACCACCTGAAATTGAATTAAGTGATCGATATCCCCACAGCATTTATATACTAACTGTCGTCACCTCTCCCATGGGAAGTATACTCCGCCATCAAAGTGGAGATAATTCAACCCATCCTATTATTATACCCAACAGGAAAGAGAGAGCTTTCTTATTTATCAGACAATTTCTTCCAGATGCATCTAGAAAGTAAAACTCCACATTTTTTTGCGTTGGAATTTCTTTTCATTTGATTTCAGTATTTTATGTCTGAAAGATTATCTATTGGGAAGGAAATGGAGGTTTAATGTAAGTTGTATCCAGTAAGTAATCATCTATGTCTATCTAAGTCTATGCATCCAAAATTTAATTAAATGGTCGATGTCCCCAAAGCATTAAGATATTGAGAATGGAATTCTAACTGTCATTACTTCGCCAGTGGGAAGTATGCTATAAAACGGAGATAACTCAACCTATCCTGTTATTATACCCACCAGAATGGAGGAAACGTTCTTCATTATCAAGTAATTTCTTCTGGACGCATTTAAAAAGTAAAACTCCATAATATTATGAATCTGTAATGCTGTTTCACAGCAGAGTTAATCTAATTGTAGGAAATATAGTTTTACGTTCACCTCTATTGGATGCTGGATCAAAGACCCTCTGACTTGGTGACCATTTGGAGATGTGACGACGAGTTTGGCGACGAAATAAATGGTACTGAAATATTTAGGAATTTTAGCGACAGGACCAATAGGAGGAGAATAATGTTGACTATTCGAGAACTCTGCTCCCCTGCTTCGGAAGCTATAAAAGACTAGCCGTACGAGTCGAAGTTAGTCGCATAGTTAGTCAGAGTTCAATCAGCGATGAATTTTTTCGATCAATTTAGCAAAGTGCAAGTGTTGAGTGCAGCTCAGACGATTAGTGGATTGAAAATTGAGTCCTGTGTTGAGTATCCAGTTGTATGGAAGTGAATGGGTAGTTAAGCACAGTTAAAGTTAGGAAACAGTGGGGAATAGCAGGCGTTTGAAAGGACCTTGTATCTGCTGAATTCTATGTATCCGCCTTGTGTGCTGTTGTGGTTGTTTTCTACCGATTATTATTTGTGGGCCACTGTATGTTGTAAGTGATGCTGTACATTGCTTGTGTACATCTCAGTTGTGTTTTATCGTCAGTGTAATCGTGTCTACGTGTTACTAAACATCTTTATTTGTTATTGAGGCCTGCTGACTATGTCGCCATACATCCATTACAAGCGGAGTGAACGGAATTTTCCATAACAATATTTTCTTTGCATTGGAATTTCTTTTCATTTGATTTCATCATTTTATATTTGAGAGATTATTCATAAGGGGAAAATGAATGTTTAATACGAATTATATCCAGAAAGCTAGAGATTACCTCGGCATTGCATATGCATCCGAAATTTAGTTGAATGATAAGTGCCCGACAGCAGAGAGATATTGAATAAGGAGTTCTAACTGTCACCAATAACCTCGGGCTAAATCTATCATATGCGATATGCACTTCGTCATTGAAGTAAAGATAATTCAGCCCAACCTATTAGTATGCCCTTTTTAGAAAGCAATATTCTAAATACCCTGAAACAGAAAAAAATAATTATTGTGTAGAAATATTTTATTGGAATAAATGCAGCACACTTTGGGCAACTTTTCAGTGCATTCATTACTGGAATAGAGAGATTTTCTATAACTCTCGATCAGTTTAGCGCGTCGAAAAATTGAATAATCTGGAAAAGAATAAATGTGACAAGTTCTCGAGTGTCAAGTGTGCCCACATCTCACACAATTTCTAAAAACAATACTTACTGACAAATTTGGGAAACACCGCTGGATAAATTTAATACATCATAGAAGTATGTCATCTGAAGACGAAAGAGTATTGATACGTTCTCGAGGGCCAAGTTCAACTATTCCCACATCTCGGACAATTTCTAAAACCAACAATTACTTGATGACAAATTCAAATAATAATCAATTTAATTCAAATGTGTTTTATTTATTAATCAAATGTGTTTTATTTATTAATTAGTTGTGATTCTGAGTAACCTTCTTATTTATTTTTCTAAATTATTTCCAATACACCCATAACGCTCTGCATCTTTTACGTGAAGTGCTAATTATTTTCATTTGTCCATCTACTCTTTCTTTAAATAAAAGAAAGCTTTCTTTCTAATGTCATGGCACTGATTTTTTTGTTTCTTTTATAAACAAAAATTAAATTACTTCCGTTCACTACTCAATTTAAAATAAAAGTAATAATTAAAATCACTGAATTCTGATAAGATGGTGCATGATTTTCATCAGATCAGCAGTAAACTGTAATTGTAACTCTGTTGTCTGCTGTTATATAATAACTAAAAAAAACTCATTTTTATGAAAAATATCCAGAATTAATTAAGATTGCAAAATCTTATTTCATTAATTATTAAATATTCAGTTGCAGTTTAAAATTAATAATTGATGTCTCAGACACCAGGCTCAAAGCGAGTTGACTCTTTGCACTCGGAAAAGGTATTCGATGGATAATTATTCACCTAATACAAGGATTTGTTTATTGCTCCGAAAAATAAATATACATAATTGTTTTAAGTCGAATTTCTTTGAAAAATGAATCTGCATCTTTTGACTATTCTGTAGGTGTTTTTGAGAATAAAAATTAAAAAATAAATAAATATATGATAAAAAGGATGCACAGTATTGCATGTTTATAAAATTCACAAGCATTAGAATAAAATCTGTTGTCTTTAGAAATTAATTTTTTCAATATCATCTTGAAATGGTTTCATTTGTTACTGGTCCCTTTTTTTTTTCTTTTTTTTTCATCTAAACTCCACTAACTCCCAACAGTTGAAGATTTTGGAAGAAGGTTATGAGTTACGTTGTTGCTACCGGAAGTTTATGACATTCCACTTTTTCCCATACACATACCGCGCTGGAATGCGATATTTTATTCGGCGGGGCTCTTAAAACTCGGCTCCAATTTATGGAAGCCGACATCAACTTAAAGCGGTGTTCTCTCTCTCCAAAACGTTGCCATTCTTCTTTTTTTTAAGGTAATTTCCTTCCTTTATTTATTGTGGGATTTTTTCCCCCTTCGACTTTCTGCAGTCTTCTGTCTCCAGGAAAATGTCGTTAAAATAGTAAGGGTTTTCCGACAGTCTTTCAATTTGAAGATCGTAAATATTTATTGGCCCATCCCAGAGGGGTATTTAAGGAATTTAATTAGTTCCTTTTCAAACTCTCTTTGGGCTGAAGAGGAGGGTGGTCGAAGAAAGGTGTGTCTTATTAAAATTCTTGAAAGCGGCTTCACTTAAATTAATTGTCTTACAAAAGGATTTGTTTCCGGAAGTTGAATAATACTCTTTGGAGAGAGTGAGTTCGTAAGTCGATACGAGTGAGATATAAAAATAAATATATCTCCTTTGTCCGGATAAATAGCGTGCTGTAGTTTGGCATTGAAAATTAAATATCAATTTTTATCCTAAACATAAAATGAAATTAAGTTTTTAATGAAAAAAAAGCCCTGCATACTTCAGAATCTTTTAATGATATGATTTAATATATAGTTCTTTGATCGAAATAAATGGAAAGATATTATTAACAATTCAAAATTAAATGCTAATTTTTATTCTGTGCATAAAATTAAAATTCAGGAGCCATTAAAAAAACTATAACCCTTTATCGGGCATTTTTCTGGGTCTTTGATAAATAAAGTTTTAGGGTTATATTATGATCAATTAATGATGCAAATATTAAAATATTGATTTGCCATTTAATTTATGAAATACGGGGTGGTATACTTACCAGAGATCGTTCTGTGAAAACTGAAAGTGGTAAGCATATATACCACTGAGAGTTAAGGGTAAAAATATTATGGAATGTCCATTGGTAAGTATACATAACACTAAATTTTTAATAATTTAAAACATCTTTATGCTGTTTTTTTTAAATTAGAAATCATGTAATTCAAAATCAGTGTTGACTTACATTAAAGTTTGAAACTCATTTTGCATTTATTAGGCTGGCTTACGAATTGTTACTTTGCATAAAAATAAAACTGCTGCAATGGGATATAATTTTATTAATAACATCTTAGCCATGTCTTTCTTTAAGAAATAAACTAAAATGTCACAAATTACAATATTCAAATAATCAATACCTCAAAAATGGAATCACAATATGCATACATTATTAATAGCAGGATTCCGAATTTCAAGAAATTCTAACTCCATTAACAGTTTTTATTCCTTTTTAAATATGAAAGTTGAATTTAAATTACATAAATTCAATAAAAAATTAATTTAATTAAATATAAGAAAATCTTAGACATAAGGAATACAACACAACGGTGTTTGATATCCGAAAACTTTGTCAGAAGTTAAAATTTAACGACAAACGCTGAAACTTAATGTCGCTACGAAAGTGCATCGTAAATAGGCAATGGTGAGCATATTTACCAATTTTGAATTTAAATGATGTTTGACAGTAGACTTATGTTTTTCAGAGCTATTTCAATCGAATTTTTGTTTTTCAGAACTATTAAGGTATTTCAATCAAATTTTAAGCATCGGGTTATCCTATTTATCATTTTAAAATACTTTTTTGAGCCCTCATAAAAAATCTTTTACAGGTAGTAAGGATATATACCAGAGGTCTATAAAGGGATAAGGTTTAGAATCTTTGCATGTTTGCGTAGTTCGTTCTCTGTTAGAAATAAATAGCATAATTCTCTTGGTTATACAAAATTAAATGATATTTTTCAGCTGAGATGATATTAAAGATTTCAATAAGAGCGAAGAAACTGCTCAGAAATTTTGAATAGTGGTTGTAAATATAATATCGCTCTTTGTTTGAAATAGTCATATGAATGTGGTTCGCTATTGAATAGTAAATGACTTTAGAAATATAAGTGAAAAAGACAAATTTTAATAAGAGAAGCTTTAAGATATGGAATCTTTGAATAAATAACCTTTCTAACCAAAGGAGTAGTTTTAAATATTTGCTTTCAAGAAACAGATGTGGAATATTCTAGAATTATATTTTTCTATCTCGACATTTGGTAGTCTTCCAACAATATGAGAGCGCGTTTTCCCGCATTACTTTCTTCTTTTTGTCTTGGAAGTATTCCAAATTAAAATATGTCTTCTATCCAAATTGAACTTTGTAGACAGAAATACAGTATTTTGTCTTCAAAATGGCAGTAAATAAAATCGTTGCAGAGATTTCCAAATGATTACAGATGAAAGAAACGGAAAAGAAGAATAGTGGGTTCAACGAACTTATAGAATTTTGAACTTTTTGTTTTCCGTCATTTCAGCAGATTGCATTGTCTCTTCTTTTCATTTTAATCTAACTACTTGCCAGACTGGATTTTTTTCTATCGTATTTTCGTAACCAGTGGTAGCCAAGTTCTTCCTACCAGTTACATTTATATAGTGCCTTTTGTGTTTAATTTCGGCATATAATTCAGAAAATCAAATATGCTAATCGGGCATATTGTTACATTCTCGTATATGAAATATGCAAAGATAATATGCTAATAATAAGATAATAAAGATAATATGCTAATCGGGCATCTTGTTATATTCTCGTATATGAACTATGCAAAGTTAATATGCTAATAATAAGATAATAAAGATAATATGCTAATCGGGCATCTTGTTACATTCTCGTATATGAAATATGCAAAGATAAAGTATTGTAATTGTCAAAAAAATTGGTCAATCTTTTTGTTTCAACTTCACTGAATTCGAAAATCACACTGTGAACACGATTCCGCAAAAACGCTTTGGGCTAGAGATGAAATTTAAACGATTTAACGCCGTATCACATTTTGTTCAAAATCCGTTGAACGAAAGTCTATCGTGCGCATTTGAACAAGCTAACTCAACCACCTGAAGTGGTCGTTCTGAAACTTTCTCGGGTGCCTTCTAATAAAGGCATTATCTTCACTCTCGGCATAAAATTGGAAATTTGTAGATCTTGGAAAATGCAATAAAAACTACAAATGTTCAAATTTTTCTTTTTAAAATTTTGACGTGGGAATTTGGTGCTGTAAGTAAATTGAAGAAAGACAAATATGCATTTTGGGCATAATTTTTTCTTTTCCTTTATGAACTGAAACTAACATCTAGCACAGAATTATTGTTCGGAGTTTCTATGAAGTGACGTCATCTTTAGATGGCTCTACTAATTTATCGTTTGGTTTCTTACTTTCAATTCATTAATATCGCGTCACAAAGAATCGCGGGAATATCATTCGGCGTTTTCAGTTTTTTTTTTTCAGTTTTAATTATTGGCCTCTTGCAATACGTAACTTATGCTCTTTCACGATTTTTGTACATTTTACTCCCGCACTTTTACAACTCTAATCAACTCTAAATAAGTGTTCCTCAAAGAATCGGTAAATATGTTGTAAATATAAGAATATATTTTTAAAATCAAACTGCATTACATTCATTGCATTTTACCATATATAAAATACCATAATAAGGATCGAATAACTTGCAACTATTTATTTGTTACTTTCAGTTATCGCAACGTGAACAACAACTATAATTTTAATAACCAGATAACATATTAAATTTCATTTAACTGAATTTTGTTTTTCTGAGTTATCTCGTTACAGACCAACAGATAATCGATTTCATACTGATCTACCTATTAGGGGTTAAAACTTTGTGCCAAATTTTATCTTTCTTGCTCTTTGATTTCTATTAATTCCTTTACGCATAGCTTAATATTCATTATTCAATCAGAAAGTATTTTTAACTCAAAGAGAAATTTGACCCGTAACTGGAGACGGGAGTTAAAAGGACTTAGCATTGTTCATTAGCTTTGATTATCACGTAATATTTTGTTCTTGAATAAAATCATCTCCTCAGCACCTTCAGGTTGTTCTTTCAGCAGTATTTTCAGCAGAAGTCTAAGTACAAGGAGTGTTCAAATGGAAAAGTACGAAACAACACTGTGGGTATAAATGAAGACTTTATTCAAAGTATATACCATAGGCCAGAGCACAACTATTCCATTGATTAACGAGTCGAAGGATTTCTTGTTCCCAGAATTCCTGTGGCCGTGACGCGACCCAATCCTTCACAGCATCCTTGAGTTCGCCGTCCGAGTTGAAGAGCTTCCCTTCAATGTTTTTTCATGGGACCAAACACATCAAAATCGCAGGGCGACATGTCCGGACTGTAAGGCTGATGGTCGAGCTTCTTCCACTTGAACTTGGCCAGTTACACGTGTGCGACCCTAGAAACGTGTGGACGCGCATTATCTTGAAGCAGAACTACACCCTCTCTTGGTAGCCACGGTCGTTTGTTCTTGATGGACCTGCGTGGTCTTCGAATTGTCTCACAGTACACATCGATGACAAATGGTTCTTCTGTGCTCGAGGAATTCAACAAGTAGCGGACCTATGACGGCGAACTCAAGGACGCTGTGAAGGACTGGGTCTCGTCATGGTCACAGGAATTCTTGGAGCAAGGAATCCTTTGGCTTGTTAATCAATGGGATCATTTTACTCAGAACTATGATGTATGCTTTGAATAAAGTCTTCATTTATACCCACAGTATAGTTTCGTACTTTTTCATGTGAACACCCTTTGTATGATGACTCGAAAAGCAGTGGCTTGAATAATTACAATAGATTTCATAATTATTGCTCTCCAGTGGCGTGCAATTACACGAATTCGTGGAGCAAGGAATCCTTTGGCTTGTTAATCAATGGGATCATTTTACTCAGAACTATGATGTATGCTTTGAATAAAGTCTATAAAGCCCACAGTATAGTTTCGTACTTTTTCATGTGAACACCCTTTGTATGATGACTCGAAAAGCAGTGGCTTGAATAATTACAATAGATTTCATAATTATTGCTCTCCAGTGGCGTGCAATTACACGAATACTGGTATTCTTTACTGCTAAGACAACAACTCCCATGGGTGAAAATGAAATTCTGTACAGTCGTGGTGTTCATAGCCTTGCCAAGATGCACAGTTTTATATGGAATGAAGGGTAGAAGACTTTATTTATATTAACGTCCCATTGTAAAGCAACACTAAGGCTATTTTGAGACTGATCTCGTAATTTTGAATCGCGGTCAGATGACTAGGAGGACACCTAGCCTGAGCTCTCCCCCCCTCTCCACTCTACGCCACACCAGTGGAAGGACGTTTGGCCTTGACGGATTTAACGTGCAACAGACCCCCTTACACGACGGTTCTTTGGTGGAATTGGGTCTCGAACCTGAACCCTACGGCTCACGAGCTGAGACATTATCACCAGGCACCGCGACCCAAATACTAAATGTTGTAAAACATATTAAAAATATTTTTTTAATTTAATATAGTATTATCCAGAAATAAAATTGACATAAATAAAATCCATTTTTTTTATTTTAAAGTGAGGAAAAAATCGGTTTATTACTATAATAATATTCCGCAAATTAAAGAAAAAACATTAAAATATTGATTAATTTTTATATACAAGCTTATTTAAAATCTTGAAAGAGTATTTCTTAGTTTTCACTTACTACCAAAGAATCATTATTATTAACAAATTTGGTGAGATGGTAGTAAGTCTTTGGGGGCAATTTAGCAATTTATCACGCGTCAGCACACAAAAATTTTCATGTTAATAAAAACTATGATAAAACTCTTATAAAATTTCAATAAATTCGAATATTAATTTTCAACATTTAATATTTTTTTGAATACCAAGAGCTTTTACTTAAATTGAAAACTTTTGAAGAGCCAAGTAAGAAGAGCATTTAGTAGGTCAAAGAATATTTGTATTCAATTTGTATCTCTAATACACAGTAAAAAAACGATCATTTGGGTGAAAGTTGAAGAAGATTGACACTGTGAATAATTAAAAAAAACGAAGCTTTATTCCACACACACACACACACACACACACACACGCGCGCGCGCGCGCGCGCGCTCAAAAATCCGATGAGGTAACAAAAACACAGCCGGAAAGTGTGCAACAAATAGTACATGGGGAAAGTATAGTAGCATAAGTAAATAGAAAACATTAACCACTCTCAGAATGCAGTTGAAGAGCTCGCCCTCAGATAATATTCTAAAGAGAATCTCTAAATCACTTCAATTCTTCGCTTTTATTTAGTTTTCCTGATAGGGAATGGAGTTTTCTAGAAGAATCCCGATCTTCGCTACTAATAGAGATCGAACCAAAATGTTTCACTTTTCCAGAACTTCTTTTGTCGCCAAATGGTGGCCGAGGTTGGCGTCATTGATTTAGCATTCTTCCGACATCCATTGAAAATTGCTTTAAATCTCAGACTGATGTCACAGAGCAGCGGTACTACAGATTCGAAACAATACACTTAGAAAAATAGGTCTTTCTTTAGAATGTGGTGAAAAATTTGATAGAAAATATTGAATTTATAAAAAATCAAATGGTTACACGCAGAATTTAAAATTTATTGCAGCATCACATCATGCTTATTGCTCTTCTATGAACAACTATTTATTTTGCATTTTAAACAATACATATAATAATTAACTAGCCGTCTTTAGCGACAAGTTTGTTCACCCAGATTTTTGATTTTGAGGCTGTTAAATGTTTAAAAAAGAATATACTTTTTTCAAAAAAATTCATTCTCTTTTTCCTCTACTTATTCAATACAACTAAAAAATTGGGATTTCATTGAATCATGCTGCTACAAATTACTGCAGAAATAATTTTAAAAATTTTTTCTCTACAAAATAAATCCTATTTTGGAATTGATTTCCTAAGAAAGCAATTTTTTAGCTTAATTTTAATATTGGCAAAAATATGCGATTGATTTTTTTGATAAAGTTGGAATTTCATAATAACATTTAAGCTATGTTGTAGATTGTGTATTGTATTACTTAAATGAAATTTTAAAATATATTTAAATTAAGAAAAAAAATTTATAGAAATGAAGGTGATATCGTTAAAAATGTATTTTTTGCGCTTTAAGATAATGAAAATACCCTTTTTCTAAGGTTTGGAAGATATAGTTTTCGATATCCACAGGCATGTCATAGAAATTTTGAATCTAGCCATATAGCACCGGTTACAGTTATTTTCGCCCTTAATTATACATTCTGTTTATTTTATTTTATTTTTTTTGACATTTTTTCCCCTCTGACTGAATGGAGTTTTTTTTAGTGACATATCGAGCCCTCTTTTGAGTATTTCCACTGATATTTTGCGATTTCATAAACATCCTGAATTACTTTCCGATGTAAAAATGTACGTTGAGGTAGTTTGAAATGTTCGTATAATGATTTGTTTACAATTGTTGCCATTCAACAATAAGTAATAAAACCGTTTCTGTTCCAGTATTTTATATAGACAGATAGTTTATGATTTTATTCAATGCCAATTAATGTTAAGAAAAAGAATCATAAAATTTCAAATACATTTTTGAACGAAATTATATTTAAAATCTTCATTCTTTATTTTTGTTTTTAATTTAATTATTTCTTTGTATTGTATTTGAATATATTTTTAAAAGATATATCTCTGTTAAAAAACTATTCATTTACTTTAAACTGTAGACAATAAAGGACTTTCAGATGTTACGCAATTTTCTAAAGATATTTACTATTTATATCTCATAAAATTTTAATTTTGAAAGTATCTTACAGCTGGAAGAACAAAAAAATTTCAAAATATTTCACACAGTTTGCATTTCTAGATTCTAAACTTGGCTAGCCATCAAAAATTGACCAACTATCTCAAGACAAATCTTCATGAAAATAAAATTCCAGACTATGTAATTGTTTTTATTTGACGTTTAAAAATTTTTTGTGCAGATATGAAGCTGACTTCTTTAAAAACAATTCTAAATGACCAAACGATTTCCTAATCTTAGTCGCATTGCCAAAAGCAGTTGCGCAATTTTCATCCATCAAACTTCCCAAAAGCAAAGAAAAAAATATCCCACAAAGCATAAAATCTGGCGAAACAGCAAGATTTTATATATATCTTACAATAACATTATAACAACAATATCTTACAATAACTTTAATAGCTAAACTATTATTAACACAACAACTCTTTTTCGGAACAAAATAAATCCTTCAGAATCGTTTGCTTCCAAAATCCTAAAAAAAAAAAAAAAAAAGAAGAAAAAGGGGGAATTAAAAAATTATCGCATCTCCGGTCATTTTCTTTGCTTTTCTCAAAGGAATTACTCCAAATCGTGCCTAGACTCGCTTTCTTTGGATTTTCTTGTAAAACTCGAGTCAAAGTGGCTGCTCCACTAAATCTTGGTGAAGGCATTCGTTAATCCTTTCAATTAGCGAATCTACTCTTCCGGTACTTCGTCCAATTAATGGTTAATTTGTCGCGCTTAAAGGAACAAACAGTTTCTCAAGAACTCGGAATGGATGCCCTGAAGCACCTCTTGAGATTTATAACTAAGGCATGTTATTTATTTTTAAAGAGTCTCTGAAATTACTAGGTTTTTTTTTCTTCTGTATCCTCGTAAAACTTCCGAATTTCTGATGATCATTAGGATTTTGTTTTCCAATTAAATTTAAAGTGAGATTAGGTGATGATGGAAAATATATTAACTGTAAATTATTTGAGAAAAATTCTGGAAAATTAAACCCTGCTTATGATGTAATACCGATGAATCGTTTTTATAACTCCGTGCTCATGATGCGGTCAAGCTATCTGACGGCATTAAAACTGAGTTATTTTAATTGGCTTTGTTAAGTTGAGTATTTAGATGAATCGTTCTATTGGAGACAGTTCCATGACATCACAACTCTGTTAAAACGTAAACATCGAGTTCATTTATCTTATTGTAACTTCATTTTATTCTTCTTCTTGTTAACTGAGCAGAATTAAGCAGAATCCAATCATTTTAGCCACAATAATGAAAGAAAACTACGTGATTAAGTTTTTGGTGAAAGAATGAAAATTCTTTGAATTTCAAGACACTTAGGGAAAAAAATATTTTATAAACTATTAGAATTCTGCAAAAATTTGTACTATAGTAAAGACATTTAAAAAATGACTTTTTTGTGAATATTGAAAAGCGCAAACTTTGCTTTTGTGTAATAATATTTGCAGAAGTTAAAGTGAAAAAACTCCGAAATTCAGTCTATTTTCAATTAATTAAAATTCTAATTAGAATCTGGAAGAATTGCTTCTAGGGGCCCATTCCCTCTCACCAAAGTATGTATATTCTAAATGTTGTAACTGTAGGTTAAATGGTCTGATCTGTAAAACGCCAACACACACACGCACATATACACAATAGTAATGATGCCTACTAAATACTTTTATAAATATACATCCGTCTTATTTTTACAGATACAAAATATAAAACTATAATTACACAAATGTGATGAATATTGTTACAAACTTGTAATTTTGCTTCCCAGCATGAATAGTGTCATCATAAGAAAGACCGTTTTACGATCATCCCTGTGCATGCTAATCGGGTGTCGAGTCAGTAATCTTAGAACTTGGCGATAAACTTGGCGACAAAATGGAAATTACTGGAAATTTTAAGAATTTTATCAATCTATCCAATAGGAACTGAGATACGCCTGATTGGTCCGAAAACCTTTTCGGTCTGCCCTCCGGGAACTATAAAAGGCAGGCCGACAGTCGTCAACGGAGTCAGTTGTGAAACGAGTCGTCGAGAAGAGAGCGAAGCAACGGCGGAAAAGTTGGATTAATCCTGCGAAGTGCCAGCGTTGTGTGAAGCCCAAAGTATTGCTGAATTGAGCTGTGTGCCGAATCCTGTTGTTTATTGTGAAAGCAGCATCGAATCCTGTGAGGAGTAGCCAATCGTGTAATAGTGAGTCGGCAGCTAGGTACAGCTAAAGCGAGGAGACAGTGGAGAATTTCAGCCATTTGGAGAAACCGTAGAGCGAAACTCCGAGGATCCCCTCTCCTACCGAACTCTGTGCGGCCGCTTTGTGTGCTGTGATCGAATACTATTTGTGTGCTACAGTTTGCTGTAGTGTGCTGTCCTGTGTTCGAATCAGCTGCATATGTTTGTCGTCTCTGTGTTAGTGTCTTCGTGTTAAACAAACGTAGTTGTTGTTTTCTGCTAAAGGATTGTTTATTTCTACATCGACCTGTCAAATCGTAAAAAAAACCCTACGGAAGAGGAAGTAAAATCCGTAACAATATTATAAATGTCACTATCTATCTATAATAACCATCTCATCTATCAATAATCTATCTCATTCATACGATATGAAGGCTTTAAGAATGTCCAATCTTCTTTTCCATACAGTAGCCACGTAAATCTCTATAATTCCCAAAATGTAAGAATTCGAAACATTTAGATTAAATAAAGAAGGTGGTCTAACATGCTTTTAATGCAATCGATACAATTGGCATGGAAGCAAGTTCGTTTAGATTTGACTCTTTGCAATAATGTAGAATCTTTCTGAGATATCTTCATCGGAAGCCATTTCTTTTTAGATATAATTTTTCAGCGGCTGTCGATAAGCGTGTACTTAATATGTTCTGTCTGTAAATTCCTTCATTGATTTTTACACGCCTGTTGATGAACTAGTCGCTTTTGGTGACCAGTTAGTTCGCTGGGGGTAATGGTAATCTTTAATTTTAGTTAAATGGTTTAGATAAATTTTCGCATCAATGATGTCTTGAAATTGACGTATAATAAACATGTGTCAATTTAATTGTCTCACATATGCTCTGCTTAATGTGTATATGAAACTTTTTAATGGCGACCAGTCCCATGACATCATGGCGCTATTAAAAATGCAAATGTGTGTAAGTATTGTAATTATACTTTTTTAACATCTCGTAAGCTGCATAGATAATAGATATTAAATAACACCTATCTTTTTAAGCATTCAAAAATGGAAGAAAATCACGGAATTGTATAGTTACTGAAACAAGGAAAAATGTTTTGAACTTCAAGCTAACAATGCAATATTTGTTGGAAATTAAACAAATCAATATTTTTAAAAAAAATTCTCAAAACTCAACAAAAATTTGCACGACTATTCAGTAGGTATTATTAACATGACATTGTTTTAAGTTTTCAAACGGTACAGTGATCTTTTCGGAAATTATCGCTAGAAAATGCAGGAATTCAGCTTATCTTTTGATTAATTTAATTAAAATCTAGTAGAAATGTCAAACAAATTCACTCCCAGACGTTCATTCCCATCCTACAAGATATATATATATAATATGCTAAATTTATTAACTATAGGTCAAACTGCTTGTAGGATAGGTCAAACCCTATAGAGCACCAAAGTGTACAGACACTTCATCTTTATTTTTAGTAGAGATATAGATTACAAAGAAAAAAATTAAATCATTTAAAACTTTAAACAAACCACAATAGAAATCTTGTTCTATGACAATCTATTTCGTATCAGCTTTAAAACTAACAGTTCTAAGATTTTCAGGTATATCCTCGAATTTTACTGAATATATGACTTCATTTTCGGGATTATAATATTGTTCAGTGCTAAATAGGTTCATCGGAAATTAATCATTTCATAACACTCTTCACATTTGCATAGATAATATCTTTGTATCTTTTTAATATGTGTTTAACAATTCGAACTTTAAACTTTCCTTCTGAGATAAGGGGGAAAAAAAGCACAAAAAAAAAAAAAAAACATAAGTTTTCATTAATGATAGTTTGCAAAGTTCTATATCCCACATTGTTATATGTAGCCATTTTGTTTTTCGCCTATTATTTTGATGCTTTTTTTTTTTGTACGATGACTCGTCAAAAGAATAACTCCTGAAGTCGATAATTATAGCTATTATTAACCTATAATTCCTCAATAGATCTACATGCAAATGGTATATTTAAAGTAAAACAAATTTCTTAAAGATTTTACCTGCAGACAGCTCTTAGGTCAAAGAGCTCTTAAACCATAATCCTTTTAATTTCCATTTCTTTTGAATGATTTCTTAAAAATAATTTTCACTTTTTAATAATTTTATATCTTCATTTTCTATAAAAAAAACCGTCTGCACTTATAAAAGGTTGCTAATTGTAGAAACCGAAGAAAAAACTGGTTTCACCACATAATTAAAATTAATGCTTAATCTTTGGAGTGTTTCAGTATTCGATAGCCACTCTACATTTTTGTATGCAATATTTTTGCAATGATGTAAAAGATGGAAGTAACTGCAATAAATAAAAAAAAATTACAAAGTTTATGTAAATGAAATACTAAAATGAACACGTAAAATTATTTTTCACGTAATCAATGAATTTTTTAAGAGCTAAAAATTCATGTGTATGTGTGCATTGATACTGAATAAGCTAGATATTTTGACCTAAATATCCAAATTTTGTACACATATGCCTTGAAGGATACGAATGTGAAAATCGGAATTACTTTTTTTTTTGAAATTTTAAACAGTTAAAATTTAAGATGAACTTTCCATAAAACTTTCGAAAATATTAATGCATAAAAATTATTTTTACACTGTTTCAAAATTTTTAAAAAATTGTTGTTTAAATGATAACCAAATTATTAATCTTTCAAATTTTCCCTTAATACTAGCAATCCTATAAAAAAAGTTTTATTCTAATTTTGGAAAAAAAAAACTTACAATGCTGCAAATTCAACATGTTTTCATTGTTTCATTTAATAACTAATCTCGTACTTTTCTTCTATGGTTAAAGGTTAAGACATAAGGATTAGCTATTATCTGTGTAGTTTATGTGAAGCAAAAAAAAAATGAAATTATAACATAGTGAAATTCAGAAGATAAATGGGGGGGGGCGAATTGTATTTTTTATAGCTCATTAACCGCTTAACTGTTTTGCCCGAGTGCCATACGTGCATCTATTTATCGAATTTTTATAGTTGTAAGTAAAAATAAAATAAATTAACAATGATTATAATTCAATATTAAAATTATTTCGAATACATAGATAAATAAAGTATGCATTGGATTTCCATTTGAATCAAAATAAGAAAATATTCTTAAAATAGAAGATGTCATCTTATTAGATAGTAATGAAAATGAAACAGTTAAGGGGTTAATATCATAGGACTGGCCTCGTTTGGAAAGTTCATGTGCACGATGAATAGAACATATGTAAGGCTATTCAAATGGCACAGTTTTGATTTCTGACACTTTGACAGAATCATAAAGTTATGTCTAAGTGCTTTTATTGAGATAAAGTATAATAGATCTTCCTGGCGTACTAGCAAGTGGCCTAAGGAGGATATTATTAAATAAAAAGGAAATTTTTGTTACAAAAAGGCTTTTGAATGTTTCATTAAAGAACCTAATACTATTACGGTTATCTTTAAAAATAATAATAATATTCCTTAACTATTAAACTTAGTTGCCAGTAAAAAAGTAGAAAGGAAAATTTTAGCCTTCATTAAATAGTATATTTTGCCCTAAGAGACTAACGGATTGTCGAATATAAGCTTATGATTAATAACCAGCTAAAATATTGAAATTAATCTTGTAAATAATTTCAGTAAAAATAATGAAAAAAGTTACGAATTAATTAATAAATAAATACTGCTTAGATTACACTAAAGCTTAAAATAAAAATGAGCTCTAATGATTGTATTGTATATAGAAGATAATGTTGAAATAATCAGACGAAGTTTTATAGTTAGAGAAACGAACCGGAAACTTTAATTAACGCTTAAAGTTTTTTATAATTCTGCGTAACACAAGTAATAGGGAATTACATTTAAAAACGACAAAACAAATCAGTTTACACAAAAAAAAAGTAATTACTGCAAACAGAAAAAAGAATTGCTCTTACCATTTAGAGTCCCATTTACAACATTCTTAATTATTTTCACATCGCAAATCCAAAATAAAAATTTTATCTATTACATTACTATAGTAATGCATTATTTATTATATGCAGTGTAAATACATTCATTTCGTAATTAACAGGCAACATAATTTAATAAAATTAAAAAGTAGTCGCTCAGTATTATTTTTCAAAAAAAGTCACAATTTAATATTTGTCGCATTTTTTATTTTCTCACGTACGTAGTATAGAGAAAGTCCTTAGTTTAGTTAATTTTGCTTTTTAGTTTAGTTAATTTTACTAATCCTTAGAAAAATTCGAACTCGAAATTTTGACGAATCTCCCCATTTCAGACCTCAATGAGTTCGAAAAACACTTTTTTTGTAAAATGTCCACCTGTTTGTATCTCTGTGACAAAGATAACTCAAAAAAGCTTTGAGCTAGATGGATGAAATTTGGTGTATGGCCTTTGCACCTAGTTTGTTTATTTCTGTCAAATTTTGAGCAAATTCAATTCAGAGGAAGTCTGTCTATCCGGTTGTTCAAATATAATTTAACATGATAACTACAAAACGAAGGAAACTACATATATTATATTCGACACACACATTTAACATCTATAATGTTGACACTTATCAAATTTTGAGACAAATCCAAATAGGGAGTTGATTTTCTATTGGTCTGTGTTTCCAGAAACGTATAAACATGATGAACGAAACCCAAAACGAAATGAAATTAAATTTAGTATGGGATTTTGAGACTCAAAGTATAGCCTTTTAACAAGTTTTTGTTTCAATCGATTGAGGAAAACGCATCTAAAATACAAATTCAATTTCGGGATGTTTTAATCACATGCCAGGATATAATCACCAAATAATTCGCCAAGGATTACACGATATGTTCATTAAAAATGCTAAATTCCCATCAAAGGTTAATATTTCGTAACTATCGTTCTCCATTGCCATACAAGGCATTCTCTGGTATACCTTTATTAGAGAGTATGCGAGAAAGTTTTGGGGAGACATACACGCTAGTTTACTGTCTCATGTACGAAGTATATAGAGAAAATATATGCATTAAAAAATTTTGATGTGAAATTTTTTAAATGCATATATTTTTCGATATTATGTAAGAATAAATTAACTATCATTATATGATCAATTTACTGGTGTAAATGATTTCGATCATCTTCATATAAAAAAGAATTTGTTACATTTTTCATTTAAAAAATAAATATAAAAGAAATTAATATCTCTTAGTAAACTTTTAAAATATACTAATCAATTATTAAATTATTTGCTTTTTTTTGTGTTAATATGTTGGTCTGCTACATTATTTCTTCAGCAAAAGGTTATAAATTAATTCATTCATTTCGGTATTTAAATGAAATTAATTTTTTTAACTTTGGATAAAACTTTCCTTTTTTACGAAGCCAGAAAGAAAATTCAACTTAAGATTACTCGTTGGATCGCCAATTGCTCCATTGTTAGATACTGAGTTTGATAGTCAACAGGGTAAATACAAATAAAAACTGTTTCGAAATTCAGTACCTTTAAAGATGATAAAAATGAGACTTTTAAAAATTAATCGAGGGCAATACTAAGTACATTTTGTCAAAACTTCATAATATAAGAGTGACCATTTGAATTCCTACAGTAGGTACTAAAAATTCCTGACCATAAACATGCATTCCCAACAGCACTCTTAAACCTTGATTATCCTGAACTATTTACAGAGTTATGAGCTCTCTAAAACTGTTCTCTACAGTAACCAAATTATCTGAAACCAATGTTTATGTCTTTTATCAGGCATGATAATACGAAACTCTAGGTCCAATAAAAGCACCCGAATCTTCAGAAGACCTCTTGAAAGCTGCCTAACAAGATGGGAATCACAAAGTATTAAGCTCTGTCTTCTCCCATTTCCCTCTAAAACAGAATTAGAAGATACCGAAACAAAACTTCCTCGCTATCTCTTCGCAAGTCATTTCCAACTTCCAATAAACAACCCCTTTGGAAGTTTGAACAGGATCCTCTGAACAACTCAACTCCCCTCGACCTATCATTGCTATGCCAAACTCCGCGTCAAAAGTTGGAAACTTCGCACGATTTACTAAGGCTATAGGGACGGAAAGGCTTTTCTGCTCCGCTATCTAGCGCGAGGGTCATAACGTAGCTGGAAGCTAGGAATAACGAGCGTCTGAAAGAATCGTCTGAATCCAAGCGATGCCAGCTTCTTGAAAATAAAGGGGCTATCCAAAAGCAATGTGCTGGGGCGTCTCGCGTTACGAGAGGCAATGGCTTTCGCAGGGAAGAAAGACTCGATCAAATTTTGGGGCAACAACCTGCTTCGGTAGGTGATCATCTCATTTCGAACGTTTGGTCTCGCGTTTCACTGGCCACCAAGGAATTGAAAAAAAGAAGGGGCTTTCTCTTCTTTCTTTTGGAAGGATATCATATAAGAACGCCCCAACTTCCCTTAACAGCCACTTTTCTTCCGGGAGGTTTTCTCTCCTTTCTTTTGTTCCAAGGGAATTGTAATTGTTTTTATTTTGTTTCCTGTTATATCTTTGTGAGGGTGGGGGGAGTTGAGGTTCTTGCGATATTGTGACGCATTGTATCTACCCCGTCAGATGCCGATTTGTTTTCAGCGCATTATTGCAGTAAATTTTGCTAAAATAATAAAACAATTCTAAAATCTGAAAAACTTTGGCAAAAAGCCAATGGTTTAATATTTTTAAAAATTTAAACGTCAACTTAAGCATCTGAGAAAACTTAAAAGATAAGTTTTAAATCTAAAACTTTCAAGGGTTTAACTTGAATAAAGAAATATTGATCTTTCTAAACTATGTTCACATGGCTAAGGAAAAATGTATTTCTATTTTAATAATTTATTTTAATGTGAGATAACTGATCTCTAAGTCCTTTAAAATAATTCTTTTTTTCTAGATTTTGAAACAAATTATTGATGAATTTTTATCTTGATCATCACCATTAGCAAGCGACTATTACATATTAGTTTCGCAATATTGTGAAATCCAGGGTGTTTATAATTAAACTTCCGCTATAAACTGAATCCTACACCGCAAACGGTGAACGTATTGCATATAAACTATACACGAAATGCGCTCACGGAATTCCCAAATGTCCACCAGAGGGAGCCTTTACCAGAAAACATTAAATTTAACACAATAAACGCCCAAAACGGAATACTGAAATAATATTAACAATCCAAAACAAGAAATATGAATAATAAAATGTAAAACCGAGAAAAGTTGTCAATTCTAGAAAAAAAATGTGGAGATTTACATGCTAGCGAAGAAGATGAAGCTTTATTCAAAACAGGTTAGGGTCAGAAATATTTGCAGTCGTTATCATGCTTTATGTCAATGTTTCCGACTGTAATAATGACGGTATCTTGTAGCGACATTGGATGACAAAGAACTCCAAAGCGTTTCATGTGCGAAGCATCACAACTGATCAGTTTAAGATCTGCTGTTGAACACACTGTCCATTGACTTGAAATTTTGCAGGAGAGTGAGGGTGGTCACATGGAGCACCTTTCCCTACATCGTCCTGGACACGATTAACAACTGTTCCTATTGTGCAATTTCGTCCTAATCTGTTCTTGTTTCTGCAAACTGTTTTTTGTTTTTTTGTTTTTTTTTCATCAAACAGCGTACTGTTATTTTTTTCTTACCTTTACTTAATGTGGTTTGATGACAAGGTGATCAGAAACTAGTCAATAAATGTTCATTGTGTTTCTGTATTCCGTTTTGGTCCTTTATTGTGTCAAAATGAATGTTTTTCGAGATAAAGCGACCTCTGGTGGACTTTTTGGAACTATTTCTTTTTTTTTCAAAATTCTGTGAGCGCATCTTATTTATAGTCTATATACCAAATTTCGTTGCAAATCGTTAACCCGTTTGTGTTGTAGGATGCTGTTTATAGGGGAAGTTTCATTATAACCACCCTGCATATTACCTGCTTGTCGTAATTTCCCTATTTATCTATCTAACTACGTTCGGACAGAATTAATCGAAAAAAACAAATATTTCTATGTTTGTATGATGTTTTTTTTTCATTAATATAAGAATAAAATAATGAATAAAAGTGAAATTATTTAAATAAACATATAGCTTTTGAAGAAAAGGCAAATTTTGATGTAAATTTTAGCTTTTTTTTACAAAAACTAAGATTGTTCTAGAGAAAAAAAAATGCTGCTGTCTTTTATTTTTCTTTCTAATATTACATGTGTAACGTATATCAGAGTGTAACCAAATATTATCTACGAATTATATTTTAAAATAAAATTTCTGTGAGTAATGTATGCAATTATCTACGAAATTTTGGAATTTTTTCAACAATATTTATATTAAACAATCATAAATTCACTCATAGAGCATTCAACATCATACCCATAGTTCATTATATTCTTTATAACATAACGAGCACTAATTATAAATTTCATCAAGATATCTTAATTTTTATTGAGATATAAAGATACTCGTACAGTAGAATTCTGAAATAACTCGTTCTTCTGAAAATGCATTTGAAATTTTTAAAGCTTATAAATAAGCGTCATTTATATTCAATGGTTTGCTATAACTTGACTTCTAATTGGCGCAGAGACAAAATAAAGATATCCCTGTAAACAGAAAAGTGTCTATTTTCTAAAATAAATACTTTTATTTTTTCAAAAAACAATAATAAATAAATAAATAAAAAGGTGAATATTTATCCAAATTCCTATTTCCAACCTAGTCGATACCTTAAGAGCACTAAATAGATGTTAAGTGTTAAAAAACATAAAAATCTAGAAACTTTGGGATAAGGTTCATAATATAAGTCAAAGTAGTTGAGCTCATAAGAATCATAATAATAAACTCATAGGATATATAAATATATTTTTTTTAAATAAATAGATGAAATAGTCCCTATAGTCCTAATAATTTTTTGAAATTGAATAAATAAAATCCCTTCCCTGGTAGCATACATATATTGTACATTGTTATGTATTCTGTATATTGTTATGCATTATATGTATATTTTTTTATATTATATACCGTGTGGCATATTATATATTGTATAATATTAAACAATATTTTCAATATTGTATTATATTTTTGAATATTGAATGATGTAATATAATATACCCCAATATTCTCCAATATTGTACAACACACTATACTATTGAGGTTTTATATCTTCCACATTTTTTTATAATTCAGTGTATAATTCATAATAAACCAAATTAAGTCAAGAAACATACTTTTTTTAAAAATAGACTCATCAGTGTCAATTCTCCACTAAATCTGTCGCATTAATTTAAAAACAGGTCGATAATTTACAAGAAAACAACATAAATCAGGAAAGATTCTTTTCTTTAAATAGATTTTTCGCCACTAAATCCATCATTCCCTTCCACATCTCCTGCATAAATTTAAAAGCGGAATCTAACAAGAATAAGTTACAACGTGCTTAAATCAACCGCACTTTCTCAACAACACCAAAATCCCACCATAAACCTGTACTTGGCGGACCACCGCCACCAAACTCTTGTCCCATAATTAAAATTTAGCATTTTAATAATTCCTACACCTTTCCATCCCAAACTTTAAGCTGGTATAAAACACCGACGAAAGTTGCAGTTACAAGTGAACGGCTTAAAAGTGCTTCTCTGAAATTGATTGCCGCGAGTTTCGCTAGCGGCGAGGCCTCAGCTCAATTACTTAAGACCGTAGGAGGTTGACACCTCAACACGGAAGCCCGTGTCAGCGAAAACTCTAATGACTTCGCGAGGAAGATTAGGTTGAAACGTACATTCTATCCATATCTCAAATTTTAATTAAGAATTCTGACGCCATTGTCTGGGAAATACTTTTAAAAAAAGTTTTAAGGGAAATGGTTTATAGCGAGAAAGTTTTGTTTAAGTACGCTTTGTGGCAAACGTGACTTGTTGAATGAAACTGGCCGTGTTTATTCGGTGTGTATTTGCAGTTGTTGGAAAGAGTTGTTGGTAAAATTGATTTGATGCTTCAAGACCCGAGGGTGTAGTTTTGAAGATTCAGTCTGACACTGATTATGTGTTTTCCAAGTTAAATTCTTGCAGTTTTACTCACTGACAATAACTTCGCTTTCACTGTTTTTAGTAGGTTTATTAAATAACGTTGAAGTTTAAAACTCGAGAGCAACTATTTGAAACGGTGCGAGTGGTATTTAATCTTGCAGAGGTGGATGTAATGACATGTGGTGATATCAAATGTTAGTGACAATATACATCCACGATTGAGATTTAACATATACTATTGTTGATGCCAATTATTAATTATAATTAATAAAGCCACTTTGATAACACAAACGAAAAATTAATGTAGATAATAAGAGAAATTACTGAAATTATCAAAGAATTCAAATTCGAGTTTTTGCGAATTTCCACATTTTAAAACTTTCTGAATAAAAAAAAAATTCGGAATGATTTGGTTTCAACTAAACGGAGCAAATTCTTTTATATGGTTTTAACCTATATGGTACAGAAGAACATGATAACTCTAAAACGTACAAGGCCAGTAAAAATAAAATTTGGTAAGCAAATTAGGTATCTAACGTATAAATGCCCTTATCAAGTCAAATCAGTCAAGGACTGACCATCTGTCGAAAAGTCCGGTTCATTCACGGATTCGAAAATTCTCTGCGCTTTTGCGTCGGGATGCGTTTGTTTAGTCAAAATAGGGGTGAGTGGAAGTCAAGTCAACCAACTGACATTCCGACCCGCCGCGAAGGCACACGGATTTAAACCATAAGGCTGAATGACCGGACCGCCGCAACAGCAACACTGGCGGGAATTGTGGTTGAGTCCTAAGGGCCGTCACCGGCCACGGTACAACCCTCCCCGAAGGAAGTACGTCCCGTCATCAATGGGAGGAGTCAGATCCCCCACCTATTTGTGTACCCTCCAGGGTGGCGAGATCCAACCACCATGACGGAAGCATCTCATCCTCATTTCGAGGTGCGCTCCCCGGGGGTGGGGGGAAAGATGAAAAGAGGTGTTGTTTACGTTAATAATAAGGTGAACTCGGATTTTTCGCAAGCATAGAAAGTGTATAAAACCACAAAGTCCCCAATCTTATGTGTAAAAAAAGAAATAACACTTTTATTGAAGAGAATACGAGAAAGTATCGTGGAGACATTGCATGGTTCCAGTTGGAAATAACACTTTTATTGAAGAGAATACGAGGAAGTATCGTGGAGACATTCCCTGGCTCCAGTTGGAAATATGTCTTTCTGAAACAGTCTGGAAATTATCAGTAATCTACAAATAGAATGGATACTTGATCTATTTCAGAATGCCTTTATTCAGCATTGCATACGGAACCAGCGGATTGGTCTCTCCAAAATTTTCTCGGATACACTCTAGTAAATTTGTCCTGCCAGAGAACACCTTGCATGATACCTACGTACAGTAGTAATAAAATATTAACCTTTTGCGTGAATTTAGCATTTTTACTGAATCTGTCTTGTCGTACTTGGCGAGTTGTTTGGCGATTATTCCCTAACATGCTTTTAATAATATCCGAATTTCAAATTTGGACTTTAGAAACGTTTTTCTGAATTGATTGAAACAAAGATTTGTCACAAAATTACACTTGTAGTTACAAAAATCCATATCTAATTTGATATATATTTTAGATATTATGTTTTCGAGTTATCGCTTTTACATGTTTCTGAAAGTACAAACCGACAGAAAGTAAACTCTTGTTCGTTTTAGCTCAAACTTTGATAGGCGTCTACGCTATAGGTATGAAATCTGTGTACTGAATCTTATCGTTATCGTGTTCCATTATATTCGAACAGACAGACAGACGATCTTCCTTTGAACATATTTTACTCAAAATTTGATAGAAATCTGAAAATTTGGTGTACAGGTCTTATATCAAATTTTAACCGTCTATCATTTTTGAGTTATATTTGTCACAGACCGACGGACATTTTCAAAAATGTGTTTTTCGAGTTCCAAGAGGGTTAAAAGGTGGAGAATAGTCAAAATCTCGTGTTCGAATTTTTTGACGATTACTATACTTTCTCTATATTATATATAGAGAAAATAAAAAGTATTCATTACTTTAACCATACGCACGAACTGCTAAGTTTTAACCTGCTTCTATTTTAAACAAAACTAAAATAGAAAAAAAAAATCCCAAGTAGCTTTGGGAGCATTTCGGGATTAGCATGCTAATGAGATAGCTAAGCTGAAACATCACTCTTTCGCACATTTTTTTAATCAGAAATTTTAAATTCTTGGTGTTAAATTACTGAAAGAGCAAAAAAATAGCTCAGAGCTTAGTTTGCAGAAAGTGATTAAATTAAAAGAAGTCTTTCTTGGTATCATGCATAGGTAAGGACTTGAATTTTCTAGAATTCTTTTTTTGAGTTCTTCAAAGAAAAGACTTCGAGAGCTGAAACTGGATCTTGAGAACGGTAGAGAAAGCTGTACATGTTCATAATTAGCGCATTTTTAAAGGATAACTGAAGATGTTGGTCCTAATTTGCATTTAAACTCCATTTTTGTTGCCAAAATGTGTGCATTAGTTTATAATAAAATAGAATTTCGTAATTACCCCTTTTTCTGTATTTTCTCGTGCTTTATGTGTACAAAGGGGAAGTATTGTAACCTTCAAATAAATTCGAACTCGAGACTTTGAAGTTTTTTCACGTTTTGCATCTACCTGAATCCAAAAAACAGAATTAAATTAAATTTGGCATGCCGTCTTAGCACTAAATATGTAGATTTCCATGAAAAATTGTACAAATGCGCCAAAAGGAATTCGTTCTGGCCTTAAGCAGGCCAACATGGTAACTCAAAAACGCAAACATGTATATGGAAATTTTGTATACAGATTTATCACCAGAACTGCAAATATGTATAAGTTATAATCCAAATCTGTCAAAGGGTAATATGTACGTGATAATTCCAAAATGCTGTGACACAGATAAATAAATTCTGATATGTGATCTTGTGACTAAAATTATAATTTTGAGCCATTTTTTTTGAGTTAGAATAAAAAGGAAGCATCTTAAAGGCATACCCAGTCTTCTTCAATATTTTAGGAAGCAAAACACACAAGATGTTATATCGCTGTGGACCTTGGGAAAGGCCGTGAGCGCCCTGAGCCCTCAGATTTTCATTTCCAGAGTTCCAACAAGATCGGTTTTAGCTTCGTAGTAAGTGAAGAAAACCGAATGTGCATTTTGAACCCTACCCCCCCCCCTTTTTTTTTCTTAGACTAAATGAAATCAAAATTTGCCTCACACATCCTCACATCGCATATCAAATTCCATTTATTTAAAATAATTGTGTTTGGATTATTGCGTCTAAGTACATGGCAAAGCACAGATCGAAGATCAATCCTTTGGTGTATTATGTTCAAAATTTAACTCAGTTCAAAACTTTAAACGCTGAAATAGTGTATAAATTTTATTTATGTAATCTTTTATATTTTGTAATTATGTGCTCACCTATACGCGGACAGACTTTTTTTTTAAATTACTGCCGGTCACCTCATTAACACAGAACTAAGCACAGGGATCGTTGTGACTGGTTTTTATTCTCATTAACTATCCAAATTTTTGCTTAAGAAAACAACGGCCAACAAAAGTTCAACGAATCTTCAAACTGTTGGTAAAAGGCGAGAAATCTTTTCAGTCATTTCTTTTAATATTTATAAATTTCAGGATATTGTAATATTGTGTTAAAATTACTATCCATATGAGTCTTCTTGTAATTGCTTTGCGTTAGATATATTCTGTTATGTAGTGCTGAACAGATCCTATTTCTCCGCATATGCATGTGTTGTTTTGCATCTTTCCGATTCTGTAGAAGTATTCAGGAAATCTCCCATGTCCCGATATAATTTGCACAATTTGCACTATCATCGGGTGAAATATTCTTTTTGTAATTTTTGGATTATTGTAATTTGTAATTTTGGACCGGTATGAATCCACATGTCATGCGTCCTTTGCTCGACATGATCCATCTATCCTGCCACTTGATAGTCATATTTCTTCTAATTTCCTTGTTTAACATTTACTCTAACAAACTCATTGGCAAACTTTCTCTGCATAGATTTTGCAGAAGATTTGACAGAAATCTGTAAATCTGGTGTGTAGACTATGTTACAAATTTCATCCGACTAGCATAGATAGACAAACATAATTCGAAATATATATATATATATATCGGATTCTGGGACATCTGGAACGTGGAAATTCATCCAAACCTCAAGGTCGAAGGTCATCATTCATCAAAATCTCAAGTTCAAGGTTTATTTAATGATTACATAATCTTTCTTTCTAAATTTCGTATGAGATAAAATAAAAAAGCTCAACAAAAAACAGCATTGAAACGAAATTATTAAACAAAATGCAATCAAAGTAATTTCCAAAAATGACTTCTCCGTTTCAAACGCTTGTAAGTAATCGATTTTCATAGCAAATAATCGATACAAAACCCTACAATACATAGCAAAATGAAACCTTCATAAAAGTCTATCTGACAAGCTTATCCACTCTTACCGTAACTCACTAGGTAGAGTCTACCCCCAAACAAACATCAATCTCCATTATGTCGACACAACTCAACTCCCACCCTCCACCCCACGGCACAGATTGCTGAAGATGGGCCTTTTTAAAAGCAAGTGTTCGAGGGAAAAGCACTTTATGAGGCTGTGCATTTGGGACATGCGACCATCTTTCGTCGTTGCAATAAACGGCTTTGTTCGTGCCACAGACAACTAAACTCTACCCGATACTACGTTACAAGACGGATAAAATGAATGGACGATAAAAAATAAAGCAAGAAACAAGAATAAAAAGTCGTATCCGTAACTGAGATTCCGGACTCTAAATGGTTTCCATGGCAACCAGGGTTTTCCATCTTCATTATGGCGGATGACATGCGAATGACCATTTAAGACTTGAGTTTTACAAGGGAAGAGATGGCAACAGTCGCGTGCGGACGAACTTCCTGGTGGAGTTGAGGGGAAAGAGATCCTAATTGTTTTCGGCATTTAAGTGATGTTGATAAAATCATATTAAAAATACATTTATTTTAAAATTGTACTTAAAAGTATGAATGTTTTTTGGCAAATAGCAGTATGGGAATAAGTTCGTTCTATCATTTTAATAATATGTAATATATTTATGAAAATTAAGTGTATCATTCATTATTACCTTAAATTTCACTGAGTAATATTTTAATAAGGCATATATTTATTCTTTTTTGATACATCAAATGTATATTGTTATGTATTATATTTCATTAATATATATATTAAGTTAAAGAAATCAGTTAACTTGCCTTGGCATTTTTATAATTTTTTTTTTGTGTGTAATTTGTTATTTTTATAGTTTTACTGAACGCTGCTTGCAGCAAGAGTTTTTATTCTGAATATTTGTTCTCCTGACTGTTAAGGTATTCATTTATTTAAAATTCCATCTTAACTTGATTTAAAAGTTTGAATTTAACAGAATTAATTTACTCCAAATAAATTCGCAAGTCAATAAATAGGGCGTAGATTATAGAATAAATTAGATATATATAGAATAAATTAGAATCCTAGTTTCGACTAAAGGGTTAAACAAAGCAATTTTTTACTTCCTCGTATATAAAATATAGACAAAATATTGTAATGGTTAAAAATGCGACCTGGAGATTTTAAAGAATATCCACGTTTTAGATATCCCCAAATTCGAAAAACACATTTTCGGGAAATGTCCGTCTGTGGCATAGATAATTAAAAAACGCTTTGTGCTAGGGAGATAAAATTCGGTATAGAAATCTTACGCCAAATGTATGGATTTCTATCAAATATTGTGCAAACTCCGTTCAGAAGAAATCTGTCTGTCCGGCTGTGCGAATATAAGTTAACATAATAACTACAAAGCGAATAAAACTAAATTAATAATATTCAGTACACGGATCTACGGTGTACTATCTGTGTACTTGTCAGTACACAGTTCTATAGTGTAGATACATATCAAATTTTGAACCAAATCCAACAAGGAGTTGAATGTCTGTTAATCAACATGAAAAAACTTTGTAAAAAATTGAAATAACTTTGGGAAACATGTAAACACGATAGCTCAAAAACAAATGGCTTAAATATGTTTTGGCCATATTTTAGGCCTCCCTGAGTTCTAGAAACACATTTTCCGTCTAGCTCTAAACGGATGAAATTTGGTATATGGACTTAACACCAAACTTGTGGTTTCTATAAAATTTTGAACAACCCTCGTTCCAAAGAAGTCTGTCTAGCTGTTCGAATATGAGATTGGACTTAAGATAACTTCAGAACAAAGAAGGAAAGATGAATAAAATTCGGTACACATATTTAACATCTAGGATGTAGACTCTAATCTAATTTTGAGCCAAATTCAACTAGGAATTGACTATCTGTACTTTCAGGAACATATAAATGCGATAACTCAAAACCACAATGACTTAAGTATATCATATTTCGGAACGAGATTTTGTGACTACAACTGTAGCTCTGTATCATATTTGTGTGCAAATTTGAATGTATACGAATAAATCCAAATATCGTCTATCGTCTCACATGGTACCATCCCATCTGTACTAAGCTGTCATAGCTGACGAGCAGTCAACTATGACCTACCCTAAAACACACGGAAAAGTCTGAATAACCGGACGCCAAGGCAGCATTGATAGGAACTAGCTTGAGAATTGAACGTCATTCACCGGCTACTCTACAACTCCTCCCGTAGGAGGCACGTCCTGTCATCGATAAGCGGTAGTCACCCCGTACTAGGGGAACCAACCACCTTCTTCCAAGTGTCTTCTCCCCATATTTGATGTGCCCCCGGGGTAAACTGTGACTGACTTAACTGAAATTGACGCAATACGAAATATGAGTGTCAAACGCATAAAATGAATGTACTTCTTTAAACTTATAGCAGCTTTTTGATAGTATAGCATTAATTACAAGCTTTTAAATAATGTGTCTTTCTTATCGAAAATGAAATGCTTTTTGTTCTACAGTAATATAAAAGCAAATGACAAAATTATAATCGTCATCTACCTAATGACTCAGAAAAATGCGCGGAAATCAAATATTCCGTTATACAATTCATATCTTTCCCTAAGACATTAGCTTAAAAATTACATTTTAAGCATTGACCTTTATCGTTAACACTCATAATCTATCCTTATACTCTACGCAAGCACAAAAAAAAAGTTCATTGAAAATAAAATTACGATTCATTAGAATATCTCCAACAAACTATTATTCTTATTACTTTCACTCCATAAAAATTCCCCAGAAATAATCCCTTAAGGGAAAAAAACAAGACAATAAGCAAGATTAACGTCCCCAGAAATTGAATCTTTAAATGAAACAATGACTTCTCGTATCTCATTTAGTAAATGTTGCTTGGAATCTCTAGGGCAACGTAATCCTTGCCTCCTAACAAGCCACCCACGCGTGCGATGCAAGAAAAATTATCATCCGTTCATTACATTTGCTGGTAAAACAATCCCCGACGCCTCGAACGCGTTCTGAGAGAACGGATCGTTAATTAAGGTACTTAGATGCACCTAAACGTTTGACTTGCTGCGACTGGGAGACGATGGGCCCGGAAACCAAAATCAATGAACGGTTCCTTCAGTCCGGGCGAGGGCAATTTCCCTTTACACTTCATTAACTCAGTAATTAGTGCATTCCTGGCCGAGACAGTCCCTAAAGAGCACTTGGAACTTTTCATTACAACTCTTCATTGGATGTTGAGGGTCCGGGAACCGAGGTTATTGTTATATCATTCGCGAACCGATCCCTCAGGTCCCGCTTATCGGAACTTAAAGGAAATGAGTCGTTCTATTATATTCGTTATTAATGTTAATGGCATTTTTGGGGGCGATTCATTTGGGATGAAAAAAAATGTTTAAAAATGGCTCTCTGTTATGATGAGTCTGAAAGACTTGTTTTATTTTTGTCACAGGGAAGATGTTTGGGAGGCATTTTAATTTTATTTTTCTTGATTTTTATTTTCTCTTATACTATGTATACAAAAGAAATCGAAATCTGTAATCTCTATGAATCTATCTCTACATTCTGATAAATCTCTCCGTTTCAAACTTCCTAGAGTTCAAGAAAACAAAGTTTTGGAATTGTATCTGCGTGTCTATCATTTTGTCAGCCTATTTGTCAGTAACTCTAAAACGCTTTCAGTAAGGCAAATGAAAAATTATTTAACCAGTGAGAGTAGTCTCCCCAAAACTTTCTCTTATACTTTCTAATAAAGATGATATCCCAGAAAAATTATTTAACCAGTGAGAGTAGTCTCCCCAAAACTTTCTCTTATACTTTCTAATAAAGATGATATCCCAGAAAAATTATTTAACCAGTGAGAGTAGTCTCCCCAAAACTTTCTCTTATACTTTCTAATAAAGATGATATCCCAGAAAAATTATTTAACCAGTGAGAGTAGTCTCCCCAAAACTTTCTCTTATACTTTCTAATAAAGATGATATCCCAGAAAAATTATTTAACCAGTGAGAGTAGTCTCCCCAAAACTTTCTCTTATACTTTCTAATAAAGATGATATCCCAGAAAAATTATTTAACCAGTGAGAGTAGTCTCCCCAAAACTTTCTCTTATACTTTCTAATAAAGATGTTATCCCAGAAAAATTATTTAACCAGTGAGAATAGTCTCCCCAAAACTTTCTCGGATATTTTCTAATAAAGTTGTTATCCCAGAAAAAGCCTTGCATGGCATTGTCCTGCTATAGTTACGAAATATCCACCTTCGGCGTGAATTTAGCCTTTTTTTACTGAATCTAAGTTTATAATTAATTATCAAGTTTATAATTATAACCTGATACTTAGTGAAATTATTTTTCGATTAATTCCTGGCCTGCGGTTAATAGTATACAAAAATCGAAATGTGTGCTTTTTAATTCGTTTGTTTTTCCTAAACGACTGAAACAAAAATTTAAAACTGAAACTAAGCTTGCAGTTACAAAAAGGCATCCAAATGTGATATATTTGAATAATTGTGTTTTTAAATTATAGCATTTACATGTTTCTGAAAGTACAGACCGACAGATGGTCAACCACTTGTTGGGTTTGGCTTAAAATTTAATAAGTTTCTACTCTATTGATGTTAAAATTGAATTTTATCGATTTAGCTCTTTTCATTTGGTACTTATAGTATTAGCTTATATTAGAACATCCGGTTGGACAGACTTCCTTTTAATGAATTTTACTCAAATCTGCAAAATGAGTGTAAAAACCAAATTTCAATCATTAGTTTATACCAAATTTCAACCGCCTAGCTCTAGGCGTTTTCGAGTTATCTTTATCACAGACAGACAGGTAGAATGATATTTTCCAAAAATGTGTCTTTTAGACTTGGCCAGGTTTGAAACGTAGAGATTCGTCAAAATCTCGCGTTCGACTTTTTTTGACGATTACAATACTTTCTCTATTCTATGTATAAAATAAAGTAAAAATGGCTTCGTTACGATAAATCTGAAAGCTTTTTGATTTTAAAATTTGTTTTATTTTTATTTCAGGGAGACTTTTGGGAAGGTATTTTACATTCCGTTTCTCTTAATTTTTTACTTTCTCTTATGTTACGTATGCCAAAGAAACTTTTGGTTAATCATTATAAAATTCTACATCTAGATCTATTTGTCTCCGAATACAGTAGCTCAAGAATTCTTTGAGTAAGGCAGCTGAATTTTGTTAAGTGATCTTTACACCTAGTTTATTGATTTCTATTAGATTTTGAACGAAACTAAATCAGAAAAATTTAGTCTATCTGATTGTATGTGAGCGCAATAACTACCGAATGTCAAAAACTAGATGAATAAAATTTGGTGCACAGTTTTAACTCCTTAAACGTAGTGTGTCAACTTTTGAGTGAAATGCAATCAAAAGTATTTCATCTTTCGGTATATACTATTATCGTATTCATGTAAACACAATAATTCAAAAATGCAATAATTTAAATAAATACAATTTGGTATCTGATCCTGTTACAAAAATTATATTTCTGAGTCAAATTAAATGGGACCACGATGGCCTGATGATGAGGTCCTGGCTTCAAAAACGAAGGGTTTCGGATTACAGACTCGATTCCACGCAAGAACCGTCGTGTAAGCGGGTCTAGGTGCCCTAAATCCATCGGAGGCCTCCCGCAAGTGTGGCGCGGAAGCTTGGAGAGGAGGATGTTCCAACTCATGCGCTGTTCCTTTCATCTGTCCTCTATTCGAAATTATAAGGGCCCTCTTAAAATAGCCCTAGCGTCGCTTTAAAATGGAACATTAATATAACTTCTCTGTCAAATTAAATTTTGATTTTAATTAATCAACAAAAATGCATGCTTCTTCTATAAATAATTTCTTTTACTGTACAACGAAGTACAAAGGGCTCATGGGCTGGATTTTTAAAACTAAAATCTGAACACTTTAGTTGTTCATGGTTTAGCACAAGGTCTACAATAATATAATGATGAGGATACCCTTATAAGCTTATATGTGAGAAAGTTTCTGAGACATTACACTATCTCGTTTTTATTGTGTTCAAATATTTATTTCCCGAGATTATCTACAATACCTATCACGTTATATATGTTGCATGCTATATTCATTTGTAGCCGGTGTAATTGTATTTAACAGCTTTGCACTTTAATTTCAGATAAAAGCTTCATTAAATTCCATGCTATTCTTCTAAAACGAGGATTTTGTCTCAGAAAGGAAAGGACAATTTCTCCTTTTTTTAAATCGCCGAAGGATACACTCTGTGGCATTTTTTAATCAACAAGTTGCATTTTTTTTTTCTATTCCCTCATTACTAGTTAATGTAATCTTAATACACGAAATGGTAAAAAAGAGCAATAAAGTAAAACTATCTACTGAGTCATTAGAACAAAAACAGATAAGTTCTATTAGGTGAGGGAAGTCCTAGTGATTTAGTGGTACAGGATTTAAAGTATGTCAAAATCACAGTACAAATGTTCAGTTGGTACAGCGTTTCTAGGGAAAACAGATATAGACTCATCGCCTAGTTTGTGACATTTTCATTAACCATTTGCTTTTAACCATGTTAAATCTAATATCAAAATTGGAGCGTTATCGTTTGTCAAGGTGAGGTGGTATAACTGTGTTCTCATGTCGAATCAGAAAATGATAATCAGCTTACAAAGGAAATAGATATTAAAATGAATTTTTAATGTAGAATTTACCATTAAAGCATCTAAAAAAGTCCTAAAAACAAATATTTTTTTTCTTTTACTTCGTTTCCTCATCATTAACCATATTTTTATAAAACAAATAATTTCTTGAAATTTTAATTCAACTCTTTTCTCCTGAGATAAAAGTTCCTTTTATGACAAGTAATTCAAAAACATTGGAATATAATAACGAGACGATATTCAAAACGGAGAAAATATATTGTCACCAATTGTCAACAAGCAATCTATTCTTTCACACGCGATTGGTATACAAATAATGGCGCATGTTAATTGGTTCCTATTTTTCCTATTTGCTAAGAATACATTGTTTCATATTATTTAGACACTATCTTTATCAAAACTTCATAATAATCTCCATAAATATGACAATAATGAACAACTACATGAGACTCGTTTTTCAAATCCTCCATAATACATAAAGCATCATAACCAAACACAACAAGACACCTTTTCTACAGACATTTTGATACAAAGAAGTTATTTTAAAGGAAGAATATTGTTTTAACAATTGTTTACAATAAATACCTCAGCTCAAGAACTGAACAGTTGTGTGTTTCTGTTGTTACAATTAACAAAAGGCTCCTTTTGTTGGAAAGTTCTACCATTCTTTATTTTTCCCTCCAGTAAAACACTCATATAAAAGGAACAGAAACAGAAAAAAAGATGGATTGTTATACACTTCATGAATGTTGTACATTGTTCGAAAATTGTACCCCAGTTTAGAGGAAGGAAATAAATAAGCTGGTGAAACACACCTTCTAGCAACTCTCCCCTTATCGTGAGCAACTGATTCCGGGGCAACTGCAACAACGGGAAAATGCAGTAGAATAGGCAACATTTTTCTTCGTAATGTCTTCTTGATCAAAAAGGCCAAGTGTTTTTCGAGAGCGCCATTTTTGGATCAGATCGTTTTCCAACTGCTTTTCTCTCTAAGCGTTGTTGAGAAAAAGGTACTTCTTAGATAAAATATTTTTGACTGGAGGAGCAATTCAAAACGAATAAATCTATTTCCTTCGCAGATCTGTTTTTCTATTTGTTTCTATTTTTAAAAAAGTCTTATAAATGTTTTTTTATCATGTGAGAACATGATGTTCTTTTGCTTAGGGGGTTTTAAAGTCCGAAATCATGTAGGCAATGAATATCGAAGCCCGAATTCGCGTAGGCAATGAATAAAGCAGAAATGGCTATTTTCATCATCATCTTTTAATCTCATATATTTTTACCTGCTTTTACCAGTATTGCATTATTATTATGTATGCCTCTTTGAAAGCAGATGCGTTTTTAAAAAGTTTGACCTGCTTTAACCAGTATTGCTTTATTATTACGTGTGCTTCTTTGGCAGCAGGTGCGTTTTTAAAAGGTTGACTTAGAACTATGACAACATATTTTATCATATGATCATATTTTATATGAGTTATTTCATCTCAAAATCAGTCGAGCTACAAACTTTGTTTGCCACCTAGAAAAATTGAAAATGACCAAATATTATATATATACTATCTGACCCGGCAAACGTTGTTCTGCCTTATAAAATATTTCTATTGAATATTTTGGTTGTTAACGAATGCGTTGTAAGTGTGTGGGGATGGGATGGAGAGGAATGGAGCGCTGTAGACGATGATCGCCGATAAAAAGAAAAAAATACCAACCGTTCATTTTCTCAATACAGTGTATTTCATTAACATAGCGAACATATGCATTGTTTGATCTCTTAAAAGTTAAACATAAAGTGAAATAAATAATATATTTTTTGTCCTAAAGTATAAAAATGAAATAAAGAACATCAATTTTCATTTCGAAGAGCAATTGAGCATACGATATTTTTTGTCAGTCCGTCTTTAGCCAACACAAATAAGCTCGATGGTTTGCCCACGCGAGAACATGCCATGTGTAAAAAACATTGTGTACTCAAATATAAGCCGCAAAGAGACATCGTTTGCCCTTGTGACTTATTGATTGTCATTGCGAATGCCAATCTAATAGGAAATTGAACGCGCTTGAATTCGATTAGCACATCTGTGAGAAGCATTGGAATTCGTGGCAGCAAAACATTTTCGGCTTGTAATTTGCCCTTCAAATTGGTGGCTTCGATAACGTTTTTCATCCATTTTTTAATGACCAATCGCGTGACATTGCACGGCCACGGTGGGTTCAAATTCTGAAGTAAAATAACCGGAGATCCAACTTTCAGTCGTAGAAGGTGTGGTGACATGCCTGGAAAATCCAGTGAGCTCAAAAACTCTGTTGGATAATTTACAGCTTCGTTAGCATCGCAAACTGTGTCGATCAATTTGTATGATACCAAGTCGCCTGGCAACGACTGCTGTATCTTGACGTTTAAATCGTCGACGTCTGCATTTTTTGCTGCCAAAATGGCTCTTTCTACAAGCCACGCATGATTTATGTATTGTGTGCATACATCCGGAAATATGCGGACAATGAGATCATTTTGCGAATCAACGACAGTGCAGAAATTAGTGGGCAATTTTATGCATCCATTATTTTCATAGACAGCAATTTTTTCCACCGCCGATATCTAACAATTGGTCCAAGAATGTATTAGCAGACAGATTTTGTAGCATTTGGACACGCATGTTTATTTTTAGCAGGACTTTTTCAACATTACGCCGAAGTGGTGATGATTTCAAGCAAGCGTTGATCTCATCATCGTACGTTGAACGTGGAATGACGGGAAGACACTGAATAGAGACACCTTACTTACCTAGCGTTATGAAATATACTTTATGACCTATTCTCATACCTACCAAATACGCATAAATACGCGTTTCGGAGTATACGCTATACGCTACCCATACGCGTTTCGGAGGAGTACGAACACAAACACCGTAACATGAGATTTATATATATATATATATATATATATATATATATATATATATATATTATATAACCAATCTAAAGTAAGAAGTATTTTGAAAACGAAACGAAATACTAGTTTCGGAATCGCAACTAAAATTATTTCTTATTCAAGCCAAAACCAAAAAAGGAACAGGAAAAACTTCTTAGTATTTAGAGAACGCAAATGCAACTACTTTTAAAACACAGATGAATTGAGGCAAAAGTAATAAAATCAAGGTAATAGGAAAAATCAAATTAAACCAATAAAAAAAGAATCCAGCCTGAAGACTTTTTCAAAGGTCACCCTCAGGCAAGGATTCGAAAAAGGGATTTTTTTCTCTGTAGGAATACAGACAAGATAGTCTAATAATGTTTCCAAGTGACCCGAAAATCTCCTGAAATTAGGCCCAAGAGATGTATCATTTTAACAGAAAGTAAATACAAAACAACAAATTAGAAGAAAATATCCACTAATAAGTAAAAATACAAAAACAAAAATAACAATAATAACAAAAATACCATATAATAACACTCAAACCAGTAATAAAAACAAAAAGGAAAGAACATACCATATTATATTATATATAGAGAGAGAAAGAGACCGATAGAGAAGTCTCGTGATTGTTTCATTCCTGTTTAAACTGGTTAATGACTTAAATTAATTAAGACAAATAATGTCTTAAAATTCCATAATGTTCTCACATGATAATTTAAAATTTTCGATCGTAGATTTCATTTTCATTTTTATTTCATTATTTATTTGTTTTCTATTCTGTTCTAATACTTTCTAAGAGATGCATATCGAATACAATCTTATAAAAAATAAATATGTAAATAAATATATATACTATCAGTACACGCACAGTGTTGCCCGTGGCATAGCATCCAAGAGGAAAAATTAACTTTAAACTTAAGTCTTGCCTCCACCCGATATGACATGGACATGTCACACAGCATCAAAAAAACATAAATATATATTTAGAGATCATCAAAAATAACTACAAAATAATTTTTACAGCACACATTCGGAAATATTTAGACTGTTAAAAAGGTAAAAATAAGATATGTTCATGGACAAAATAATCAAATAAAATATACACTAAAAAAGTTGTTTTAAAATTTAAAAATATACAAATAAGTCACTGTATCCACTGTTCCACACTTGTTTATCAACTCTGTACGAAATTAAAATTCAGCTTGTTTCCAAATATTTTTTTATAAACTATATTGGCTGTTTTTTTCCTGGTGCCAAGACAAAAAGATTTTATTTGGATGTAACTCTAGAAAGAACCACATAAAGTTGACCATGTGAAAACAATTCTTCGCTTAATCTTAATAGGAAAATAATTCAAATCACAATTATAGAACTACTTTTTTTAAAAATTTTGTTATGACTTCAATATACTAAAACATTTACCAATAAATACCCTACAAAATGGTATAAATATATCCAATATTAGTAAATTTTTTGGGACATCATAAGTTTTGAATCGCTGATTAAAATCAGACGTAAACAAATAAATATATCGCATATGCATATCACAGCTCTTGCTATTTGCGCATGCACAGTTTGAGGTTTTCGCACATGCGCGGATAAGTGCAAATACTGTTGTTTTATGCATGCGAGAATCGTAATAGGAAAATAATCGCAATTATAAAACTCCTTATTTTGATATAACTTCAGTATACTAAAACCTTCCAAAGTAAATGCCCTATAAAATGGTACAAATATTTCAATATCAGTTAAGTATTTCTTGAGTTTTTCTCTTTTAAACATACAGGCGCTTTCAGGAGACTTCATTTTTTAGTATATATATATATATATATATATATATATATATATATATATATATATAATCATATTTTAAAATCTGATTATATCCTAATTAATTTCCTAATTATTTTTATCTTAAGATAGCCCATATTAACTTCATTATAAAATGGTCTCCTATTTCCTGGTCCAATTCCAATTCTTTATCTAATTAATTCAACATTCGCTCTAGAAAACTGCTCACTTCAGCAGGTTCTCACGTTCCGAGTGAAGGGATAAAAGTCCTTAAGGTTATCACATTCTTTCAAAGATACCTAAAATTCCTTTGCCTAAGACTGTATATGGCAAAGAAATCCTTATTAAAATCTCACAGTAAGATGATTGAAGGGAAAAATGTCGGTCTCTTTTGCTCTTATATCGCGATGCAGACTGAAGTATTTCTTAATACTTATTCTTTGTGCGTAAATTATGCCGCCCGTGGGGAAATAAATCGAATTTTTAAAGTTTCTAAAGTTTCTTCTATTCGGTCACGCAAGTGTTAAAATATACTTAGATATATATAAACAGTAAATCAGTCTTAAAATGCCGAAAAGGAGTTTAAATTTGCAAAACAAAGCATTAATTTGTTTATTGTTGCGGATCAGAAAAGAAATTATATTATATGGTGCGTTATATCGAACTCCTAAGGGAAATGATATAATTTTCATCATGAATGGTATAACAGATCAAGGCTATAAAGATGGAAAGTCAACCATCTAACTCTCCGACCCACCACGAAGGCGCACGGATTTAAACCATAAAACTGAATGACCGGACCGCCGCACCAGCAATATTGGCGGGAACTGTGGTTGAGTCCTAAAGTCCGTCACCGGCCACGGTACAACCCTCCCCGAAGGAAGTACGTTCCGTCATCGATGGGAGGAGTCAGATCCCCCACCTATTAGTGTACCCTCCAGAGTGGCGAGATCCAACCACCATGCCGGAAGCATCTCATCCTCATTTCGAGATGCCCCCCGGGGGTTCTATAAAGATGGAAAAGCGACATAAATTTGACATAAAAAATGCGATACAAAATGAATAAAAATGAAATAATATTATAAATTTAAAAGTAAATCCAAATTACAACAAGGAAATAAAGAAAAATGAATAATAAAGAAAAGGATTTACCGAATTTTTAGCTTGAGTCGAAATGGTCCGGTATGTTTGAACTACATCAAGTGACGGGACTTTTACCGCTCGTTTGTGAGGGTTGCCAGTTGAGGGCTAAGAACTAATAAGGAGATGGAGATAACGATTTAACAATAAGTTGTAAATGAAAAGTGTAAAAAAGTGGCTAAAACAATACTGAAGGAAAAAAGTTTTTTAAATAAAAGATGTCTGCTAGGAAAAAACAATAATTGCTGAATATTTTTAACCTTTAAATTCTGACCAAAAGATGCGTTTACGAAATACAGTTCAAACCGTGTTGGCATGGTCACTTTGTCGCATTTTTAAAATATCTGAATCAACATCGCCTTTACATACAATTTTTTACTTACATCTTAAAGCCATTGGTTAAAGATGGAGGTAAAGGCATTAGTGGTGATGAGATTATCTATTAGTTATTTAATTTGATTTGTAATTGAGTTTCTTACATATTGGAAGATTTCCACCCACGCTAAATGTTCGGTAAATCCTTTTCTTTATTATTTACCCTTCTTTATTTCCTTTTTGTGTAGCCTTATCATAAAGTTGCACTTACTTCTGAATTCATATTATCATTTCACTATTTATTTTCTATCGTATTTTTACTTCCCATATTTGTATCGTTTTTCCATCTCTATAGATTTGTTCTGTTATAGCTTTCGGAGGAAAACAGTGTCATTTCCCTTCAGAGTTCGATACTGTCTAGAGAAAGGCATTGTTTTATAAATTTCACACTCAGTTTCCGCTTTTTAATACTGATTTATTATTTATTTCTACAGTGTTCCTTGAATATATCATAACATTTTGTGAACCCGCTTCCACATGTTTTTGCTTTTTCAAATGTTTCTTAAGCGCTATTTCTTCATTACTCCAGTTTATTTTCATTTTTTTTATTATTTCTGCTGTAACATTTTTGTTTTTACCATTCATCCTTATATATATATATATATATATATATATATATATGCGCTGGGAGCCTACATCTGTTTACATAATTTACCGTTAGTTTTTTAAAAACAGGGAATCACAATCGATAGTTTAAAGTTTCCTTGACTGTTGATGGTATGTACTGGCCTTTTCGTTTTTAATTTTTATTTTAGTGCTATTTTTTGTTTTTATTGTTATTTTTGTTATTGTATTTTTACTTTGTTGTGGTTAATTTCTTCTAATTTGTTGTTTTATATTTCCTTTCTGTTAAAATGGTATATCTCTTGAGCATAATTTCAGGGGATTTTCGGGTCACGATTAATTATTATTAGACAATGTCTGTATTTCCTCACAGAAAAAATCCCTTTCTTTGAATCCCTGCCTGAGGGTGACAATTGAAAAACTCTTCGGGCCGGATTATTTTTTTATATTTTTTATAATTTTTTTGGTTTAATTTTTATTTGATTTTTTGTTTTTCCTATTAATTTGATTCTAATACTTTTGTGTATATATATATATATATATATATAAAGGATAATGAATTAATGAACAAACTGAGATGGTTGTTAGGAGACATCGAAAGGAGCAAAAATTGCAGTGGAACATGATCCCACAGATTACTTTAAGATGTTAAAAATGGCGAAAACTGCATGTAAATTTCAATATCATGCTGGAATGATAAGAAGTATGATAATAATTAAAGGAATATTTGGTTGATTAATAATAAGTGAGTTGTTTGAAGTGGAAGTGGTTGCTACTAAAATCATTGCATAGTCTTCAACGAAGCAAAACGATTCCTGAACGCGCCAGAAACTACCAGCCAAGCTTTTCATGTACGCCATAGCGACGGCAGTCCTCCACTATATCCTTTGACATCACATAAATGAGTGATTTAAAGAGAGGGACCCATAGAGTAAGATCTAGTGATCATAGAGGCCCAAGCAATGTGTTCGCAGGTCCAATCTACCTGCCTGGGTATACGACACCAAGGTGATTACAAACCTAAAGGGGGGGGGAGGTATGCATCATGCAAGAACCACACACCTTGCTGCAATGTGGTTGGCTTACTTTGCAACATTTAAGAGAAAACGTGTTGCAGAAAAACAAAATACGTTATTCCTTCCAGGCATTCCTGTATTAAGTAAAGCGTTGAGAGATAATCACTGAGTATCCCTGCTTGCAAGTTGACACTAGATTTAAATAGTTGATAAAGCCTTAAAGTTTGTTGATAAAGCCTTTCAGAATCCGAACCTGCATGCATTTCTCGTCATAATCCATTGCAATTTTTGTTGATCTTGATGCCTTCTAATAACCTTTGTCACCCTATCAACACTTTGCATATATGATCAGTCGTGTGTGTGCATGTGTGTATATGTGTGCATGTGCACGTGTGTGCAAGTTAATAAGAATTTTGATATAATGCGTGCTAAAATAAATATAATATAAAGGTTCTAATATAAAATGAAAATATGAGTTCTAATATAACCTCATAATTTCTTATAAATATTGTTACAAAAATTTTTCTATACAGCAAAATACCGTCGATCAATCGTAATGACGCAGCACAATTAATTAATCATTAGTTCAGCAACTTGCTTGCTTGCTAATCCTTCAGTTTCTCTACGTGTCGACTCCTCTCTCACACACCACTTCTGACGATACACACCATTTCTTCGCAGCTTCAGATTGCTCGTCTTTTATAGTTCAGGGAGGCGGGGCTAGAATCTTCTGACCAATCAGGGCGTATCTGAGTGTATCTCTGTTATTACTGGATGGATCATGAAACTTCTCGAACTTTCTGGTATTATCCATTTAGTCGCCAAACTCGCCAAATTCAACGCCAAGTCGCCAAATGGTCGCCAAGCTCAGCACGCTGTGCCGGATAGCAAAATTACAGATTTGTAACAATATGTTTGCTTTTCTACTGCATAAACAAAGACGTTTTTTTAAATGTGAGTTTAAAATTAGTCCTCTCGCAAGAAACTGAAAAATTTTGAATTTTAAACTAAAAAAAATTATGATACAGATAATATTTTTATGCTAAGGATTTTGCCAGTCATTTGAAAGAGAGATTAGAATGATTTTAATGATGATACTTTTCTCTTTTAACATTTACTAAGCCAAAGCAAATGTAAGGAAATATCATAACGGAATCTAGTAAAGCAATATTTCATCAATAACGTATTTGCAAAATTTATGGAGGATATTAGAATCCAGCAGCCTTTGGAGACTAGCTGATTCCCGTGGTATATTCATTGCGTTTAAATTCATTTGAATCTTTTCTACATAACCGGATCTTCAGCAAAGTGCTTCTTAAACATCAGATTCTGATGGATATTAAAATTATTTATTTTATAAATTTTGTACGAAAATTGGCGAAATATGTTTGAAGGGAAATTTATTCGTCAGTGGGCATGGTAGTGCATTAACTTGAAAATGTAACGAGCTAAATGGATGAAATTTAGCACAAAATTTTATCATCAAAAGTATATATGTATAAAATTAAGACTAGATCATTCAAAGGGGTGTCTGTCTATTTATTCGTATGTATGATAGCATGATAACTCAGAAACACATCGATTGAGATAAATGACATTTGGTAAGGGGTTTTGTGACTAGAATTGCACTTTTGAAGTAAGATTTTAACCCAGTTTGTTGACTATAAAAAGCGTACTCAATTTTACTTCACTACACTATAAAACTCGAAATTCTATACATTGGGTTAGACATTAGAGTCAATTGAGGGGAGGGGGGAGTGGATTTGCTTTTGTGAACTTTCCTTGACCTTGGAGACTTTACTCCTTCCTCTCCGCCATTACCCCCTAAATATGACTCCCATCAGAGGACACCTCATAGGAGAATGAGAAGTTTCCTCCATGGTAGTCGGTTCTCGCCACTTCTGTGGGTACAGAAATAGACTATCCCCTTCCGATGGCGAGATGTGTTACACCGTGGTCAGTGATGGCCCTTAGGATTCGATCTCAGTTCCTCTCCCCATACTATCGCGGTAATCCGATCATTCAAACAGGCCGCTGTGGCCTGGTGGTAAGGTCTCGGATTCGGAATCGGAGGATTTCAAGTTCGAGAACCAATTCCACCGAAGAATAGCCGTGTAAGCGGGTCTGGTGCATGCTGAACCCGTCGTGGCCAAACATCCTCCCACTGGTGTGAAGTTTGGAGAGAAGGTGCCAGTTCAGGTGTCGTCCTCATCATCTGACTGCGGTTTAAAATTACGAGGTCCATCCCAAAATCGCCCTAGTGTTGCTTTAAGACGGGACGTTAATATAACTAAACTAAACTTAACCGGTCATTCAAACTTAAACCGAATGCTTTTAATTAAGTGGGGGAGGGAGTAGCCATGTGTTGGTTATCTCCTTAATATATTAGAAGTTCTCAGAAAGTAGTTAGGCAAACAGGGAATTCAGTAATATTTTAACTAAGTACATGACAGAGTCAAAGGTAATAGATTCCCATTTGTTATAATTTGGCTTAATGAAGTTTTTACGTGGTAAGAAAAGCATGAAAATCAGTTTGATTATTTTTAATTGAAAAATAATTGACAACAATTCAATTAAAATAGTTCTAACTTTCATAAAACTGGTTTTATAAATGGATTTTCGCTCATGCTTACTAGAAAATTATTTTTTCTATTTTTTTAGCCATTTTTTTAATAATTATATATTCATGCTTCCAGTAGTAAGAGATTAAACTGTCTGATCTTTTACTGACAACTAAAAACTCTCAGCATTTTAAAATAATGAAATTTTCATGGCAATAATTTATGTAATGATTCATGAAAAAATTATTTAACTAATGCTTTTGTTTGAATTAACTATTATTCATTTTTCATATGTTAAATATTCCATAAGTAATGTGCGTATCTAATTAGAGAGAAAAATGAATCGCGCTATCGCATATTCTTTCTTACGTATCTTTTAATCGTGATTAATTAAATTTCATTTCCAGTGTCGTAATCTAAATACTAGTTAATTTTTAAACATGATTAAAGAATAATAAATGATAATTTTCTTTACAAAATTTAATGACTTTTTTTTTTTAAATTTTCTAATTTTTATTTTTAGTTTAATTGTGAAAACACTATTTATGATAATTTATTTTAATATTATTTCGCGCTTTTCTTGATAGAACTGCTTATTTTTTGTTTGTCCATTTTTGTTATTTTTGTGAATTTTCATCCTTTCATTATTTTCAAGATTATTTTCAGTTTATGTTTAAGTAAAATTTATTATACTGAAAAAAATAACTATTCCCATTTGCAATTTTTTATAAAGATGAATGATAAGATATTTCATATATAAAGTTTTTTTAAAAATTATTTAATGTTATTTTACTTTTGTAGACATCAGTCAGTACATTCTCACTTGCTATTATTGTTTAATAGATTATTTAATTTATTTATGAGATGCATATATGCTTTCTTATATATTCTTTGAAATAATAGCAATTTTAATGCTTAGTCTACATATTTCTGCATTATCATTAAAATTTCCTTTAATGACAAAAAAAAATTTAATGGCAGTCAACAGAAATGATGAATACTATATGTATTTCCTCAGTTGATAAATTTTCTCCTTTTTTGTTTACTTTATTAAACGTATTATAGTATGTCTTTTTATTTCAAATTCGCATTATGAAGTTTGCTACGTCTGTATTACGCAAATAATTAAAATCAGGCACTATTAGTATAATTTTAATTCTTATAGTTATACTAATGTAAATAATTAAAGACAAACGATAATATTTTAAATAAATAATATTTAAAATGTCATGACTGTATAAACTTAAATAATTAAAAGCAGACGATATTATTCGGAGCATAATCGATATAATATAGGAATATAATATAATAAGCGCATGATATTATTTGGAATTATTAAATTCTATATAAATAAAACTGATGTGACATTTTTTATATCATATAAATATTTAAACTACAAAATAATTGTTTTCTTCTTTTTTTTTTTACAATTTATATGAAGAATATGGAAGACTTCATGGGAGGATTTGCAACAATTAATGAAATTGTTCCATTTTTATTAAATATTGTGTCAATTGAACATGTGCAATATTATATAAATAAACAACATGGCAATACACGAAATCTACTATAGATAATCTCTGAATGATTAATATAGAAATAATCAAAATCATCTAATATAGAAATCTAATCTAGATATCCTCGTACTCAGGTAATGTAATATGAATAGTAATCATTTTTTAAAATAATTAAAATATTACACAATATTTTACTAAGCATTTTTAAACAATGAATAAGCAGAATTACAAAGACCGATTAATGTCAGAAATTAATTTACGTTGGATATTTATTTGAGGTAAGTACTTGGAGTTAAAATGAAATATTTTAGCATATAAATAATGTACATTTGGGAAAAATTTATAACATTCTTCCTGAGTCTTTTTTATGTGCATAATTTCACGATATTTCCCGTTGCCATTCTTCTAGTCCCTTGAGAAGAATAAAGGTAGTGTATATTTATCATTAATAGTAACAAAGAATTCTATCATCTATTTTTCATTGAAATTTCACTGAAGAAATAATCTATATATTAAAAGAACCATAGAATAGAAGTTAACTTATAAATAAAAAAAATCTTGCCTGTACGAGAAGCAAATACTCGAAAAATTTAACAAATATAATTTCAAGATTTGAAAACTTCTTTTTTATACTGAGCAAACTAAGATCCTTATTTATAATTTGTTTCGTTTTTCAGAATTTTATATCTGCAATATTTTATGGATGCCACAAGATTCTGCGGAAACTGCTTCTATTTTGCAAATGATAAAAAAATGTGGCTATAAATTGTGCCAAAGTATAATATTCTCCCCCGATGGTATTAGAGATTCATGTTCTAGCTTCCTCCTCTGCATTTCCCATTTAAACACGATATTCCAAAAAAATTTTTAGAAAAACTTCTTACGTTGCAAAACGTAAAAGTGAAAACCGATATCACGAAATTTAAGAAGAAATCGAATATGGAATGCAAATTAAATTGGTCTCCAAAAATGATTTCGAAAAATTTCCATATATCAAAGCGTTTAACGAAAATATAAATTCACAAATATACAGAATTTTTCGTTGCCATTTCCCTAAACTTTATTCGGTCGGCTTGCAGACGATTACATTTTGCGAAATATTCTGCGGTAAAGGAACAATTCTTTGCATTAATAAATTTTTAAACTGTCTTCGTTTTATTTTTGCTCTAAAGACATTGCGATAACTCATCAGTTTTTATGCTGACTGTAAAGTTATGAACATAATAAACATTCTTTAACTATATGAATAAATATATACTGTGAAATTTTAATATTGGATTCTCAACGCTTAGTTCCACAAATAGCAGATACCGTATAAAATTATATTTTGGAAATTGAAGTGTACATTAAATTAAAGTATTTTCTTGATATTAAGCGATCAGTATACTTTTTATTATTTCTTAGAGTATGAAAATAAAATATAGAAAAAAACATGGAAGCATTCTTGTAGAAACTTAAAACTTCAATACAGTTTAATATGTTTAATCTTTGCAACATTTTTACAAATATAAAATATGCTCCAAAAAATAACAGTTTTATGTCATTTTATTGGTTTAATTTAGAAACAGATTTTTTTTTTTTTGGAAATGTAAATAAAGTTATGTGTAAAAAGACTTATAATAAAATATTTCTGATTTGTTTAGATTAAAAATTCGTTTTTATAAATTTGCTTTTGTATTTTATAAGCATTCATAAGTCTTTAAGTATTTTTATTACAATTATTAATCTACCTAGTAAGCATGAGAGTATTAACAAAACTGTTTTTATTATTACTACTACTTCAAATTTACCTGTTATTTTCCACCGATCAAGAGTATAATTTATCAGTTTTTTTTGTAATATGGATTCCAAAAAGTAATCACTAGTTAAAAAGATTTTTGGTATATAAAAGATTTATCATATTTCTAGTGTAATAATTTGTAGAAAACAAATGTGCATTTTTTTTTTCCTATCGTCCACAACTCTAGTACATTAACATTTTTTTAACATTGGATTCTCTAAATGTTATCTTTTTCACACCGACCACTTATGCTTGTAAAACAATATTTTAAAGTGCACACAAAAAATTGTATGATTCTGAAGCATTAGTTTATGATTTTTCTTAAAACAAATATTGTAAGAATCAAATAATTCATCCGTCATGATGTTGGAAAAAAGACACCAAACACTTACGTATTTCTTGCAATTCACTATGAGCAAGTCAGCAAATATAAAGCCTCATTCAGCGGGAATGTTAAATTAAATATAACATTCTTGACTAGGAAAATGAAGCTTCATTCCAAGAATATTCCAGAAAGCACTGAACACACAGCCAAGATATGCATAAGAATTAGCACTCTCAAACAGTAGTAACACAAGCATACAGCAAATTCCGGAACAGAAAAAAGCAATTAAGTTTAGCTTTCAGCTTCAGCACTTACAGAGAAAGTTTTTAAGTCAACGCTCCAAAAGGTGAATTAATCCTTGTGTGAGTACCTCGGTTTTTATAGTCTTCCGGCTGGATGTGACATAGTACAAAATTTTCCAGAAGAATCTCCTAATATCGGTTGCTAATAAAAAGACCATAGCCGGTGCCCTGGAATAGGGGTAGAGCGTCTTCCTCGTGATCTGGGCGTCTTGGGTTCGAGTCCCGGTTCGGACATGGTTGTTCTGGGTTCTATCTGTGAGATGTGTGAATGTGCCCCCCCCCCCTTGTAAAACGGGGTTGTGCAAGCTAATGTGTGTGAGTTTTATCTTCATATGAGCTCGAAGTCAGACTTCTGCCCTCGGGTACTCAGAGGTCTTTATTCTCAGAAGCTACTGCAACCCCTTTCAGTAGTAACACGGACACGACATCATCATCAAGACCATAAGTTCTGCATTTTCTATTACTTTCATTTTTGTCACTGCGTTCGGGTGCACATATTACGAATCTCTAAATCTATCTTTCCTGACAAGAAACTAATGTGGCAGAAACTGCGGTATTTGTCTCACATTACTGTATTCACAATACAATATTTCTCAGAGTGGCCTTCACAGAATATTTCTCATGCCTTCTCTCAGTATGGTTTTATTACATTTATCTGTTTTTTAAGGTTAGGATAGTATAAAGGTAAGAGTATTGTGAAAAGTATTATTATTAGACGTTCGTTAAATGTATAAAAAAGTGAGAAAATCATTCCAATTCTAATTCTTCTAAAATTTCTCTTATAGTATAAGGAAGTAGTAGGAATGCTTCTTTTAAAGACCAACGCCGAATTTTGATCTATAAAAAAAATTCCAAAATTTCTTTCCCAAAGAAAATTATTCTATTGCAACAATGTTTGCTCTATAAAGAAATTTTGAGGTCATTAACATAAACTACAACGTTTCGACCTTGCATAGATTCATCAAAAATTGTTGCGAAGTTGTACTTTTGAAAAATGGCAACAAATTTTCTTCTTTCTTGATAGCTTAAATAGCTGCAATAAAAGAGACCGATAAAAATACTGTTGATAGAATTCTTTTTAAATATTGATGAATATTTGAAATTCGGTGTCTGATAAGGAATTTGCAATAGGGGTATGCAAAATTTTGTTGTTGTTTTGTGGGAATGAAATAATACTGTTTGGAAGAATTATTATATTGTTATCAATTTGTAATTTGTTTTCTAGCGCAATGAGTCACCTGATAAGGAAAACAGTTTTACAGATAGCTCTAACGGATCTTGATTGGATGCCTTGGTGAAAAGCTTCAGAGACAAAATAGGCGACAAAATCGAAAGTTCGATATGGCGATATATTGATTAAGAGCGAAGATACGATAATTTTCTTTATCTTATCACGGAAATTATAAAAAGCTGAGAGACAAACTGTAAGTCAGTCGCGTGTTGAGTCAAGCAGTTCAGTTCATCTCAAGCGAGTATTCAGGTGAGGTTAGCTGACAATTCAAGAAGCCAGAGCAATTTTACGAAGTTTCTCTCCTGCGAGTTCTTTTGAAGTGCTTTGTGCAGCTGTGGTTATTAATAACCGAATTGCTACTTGTATGTAGCTATTCGTATGTACATTGCGGCTATATTTATTACGTGTATATTTATAATTTCGAATAAAATGAAACATCATTATTTGCTATTAAGTATGTTAGATTCTGTTCACCGTACACGCACTATACCGGATATATATATATATATTCGAAAAAGCTTCCATAACAAGATCAAGAAGAGATGAAAAGATAATATTATGGCTACAAGTTCTGTATTTGTGGAGGATATCAGATGTTTTATTGCTTTAATGCTGAGTTTTGATATTCTTCTTTCACTGCTACACAAATACCTTTTTTTTCAGAAATTCTGGAACAAATTCCTACACAAGAAATTTTTTATACTACCTTAAAATTCTAGATATTGCATTTTCAATTATATCATTTTTTCATATTTTTGTCTTTAGTTTTTATTTCATTCTTAATTTTTTTTAAAAAAAATTTAATAAATACAGACGATTTTGAAAATAGGAAATTTGTAGATATTCCATTATCAGGCAATTGTAAGACTTTGAATTGCTGAACATTTATTTTTTATATTTCATTTATTTTTTTTAAATATTTTTGTTGCTTTTCTGTTAGATTTAAAAGAATTCCAAAACTCTTTTAGTTAGATTTTTAAAATTACTGCCATTAAAAATTCTTGTAATTTTTACCTACGTCTTTTACGAAATAATAAATGAGTAATGCTGTAATTGAGAAGAGCATAGAACTTTAAGTAATAGAAAAATTTGGAGTAATAATTCAACAGTGCTTAAAATAAAACGTAAGACCAAATATCAAATCCAAATGAGGCCAAAGAAAATAAATCTTTCGCGAACATGTGGAATTCAATAATAATATAATTGAAAAATGTTGCCAGAACACATAAACAAAATTCTGAACTTACACTCAAAGGAAATTTCAAAAGTAGACGGTATAAATCATTTATATCTGGAACAATTATTGATTTAATTTATCTTCTTGTTTTCTATTAAAGAAAAATTAACTATTAAGTTAATTGTCTCAAAACATTCAATAATATTTTTAGATATTCCAGTACTTGTGAACAATATTTGGAATATATATATATATATATATATATATATATATATATATATATATATATATATATATATATATATATATATACCAAATATTAATAACTAATGGAGAAAATGAACAATCAACGGCTTTTAAAAATCGTTTGGTTCGAGTGATATTTTAATTTTTATAAAAGCTTTTATGTCGATAAAAATATGTTATAATATTCTATACGGAAGCAGCTTTTACATTAAAAATATTAAACAAGATTTTTTTTTAAATTCTGAGCAACGATAAATATATCAGTTAATTTATATACGTATTTGCTTCCGATTTGCTAACGTGGTTCAAAATGGCGGCCGAAATGACCGGCTTGGCATCCTTAGCTGTTCTCCGTGTCCTGGCAGCTGCGTTGGTTCGTCGTAAGTCTGAAGTGTCGCTATCATGTCCCGAAGACACGTTTGTTATTCCAAACGAGTGTGGACCTTTTCTTTGGCCTTCTATTCCGTACTTTTCATTCTTGAGAACTGTGTAGAGGGAAAGCACGTTCCGGGGGACTACAATTAGGCCATTTCCGTTCAGTCCCTGCAGTCGCTTTAGAAGAACGTGCTCGCTGTTTTTTCCGACGTTCGAGAGCGAGAGCGAAAACGGCAAAGGCGATCAAAGGAAAAAGAGGCAGTGATTTCGCAAAAGGCACTCGAGGGTTCTTACAGGGGATTTCTTGCTTTTCTTCTTTCTCTCTCTTACACTTCTTTTTCGAACGACCCATCGTGAACTTGAGATGTTATCCAGTTCGGATTATGGCTAAACCCGTGTGTGGAAGGTCCCGTTGCCAGATTTACAAGACGATTTATTTTCGCGGCACGGAAGTGGGGTTGTGCGGAAGGGAGGAAGAGAAAGAGAATTGATTCCGTTTCATTACCAAGAGGGATAAATTTGTTCTTTTAATGGGTTCGAGGAAGTAAATGAAGATGTCTTTGGGAATCTTTTTCATTGCAATAAAAAAAATCTAATTGAACTGAAATAGAATGTTTTAATTTCGTGTTAATTTAAATTCCCGTCATGAATTTTGCAGAAAGTTGAAAGATTTTAAAAATTATATAAAAAACGAAATAATTAAAATAGAATAGTTTTCTCGAGATTTCAATTTTATTTTGCGGATACTGGAAAATTAAAACACTTCTCTAGCTGCATTCAGCGACCCATTGTTTTTCAACAATATTAAAAGTGCTGATTTAGTAATATAACACCGTTTTTATGGCCTACTTCTTATCACAATGAATGAAAATACTATTTTTAATAAATACATGTAAAATGAACATAGATTCTTCTATTTTATTATCTATACACGCAAAGTGACGAAATTAATTGGCAAAATTATTTCAGTTATTGAGGCTGGGCTGTTGTCTTAATATTTTATTTTGAGATGTCTTTCAAAAATAGAAGAAAGAGCAAGAGCCAAACGACCATTGATGTCATTATGAATTTTCAAACAAAATGGAGACTGATTAAATAAGTGCAATGGTCGTGGTTATAGAATTGTGCCGAGGTAGAGGTTCCTGTAGATAATGTACAGTGAAGTAGTGCTTTCGACATTTCTCCCAAAAATAAAAAAATAAAAGATACACGATCATTTACGATATATCTAGAGGCCTTAAGCTTTCGTAAATACAGCAGAAATTGGAGAAATCGGCCTTGTGGGTGAGGCTGGGGAAGTGGTTCTTTAGTTTTATTTTTCATTTCAAATGCATAAACTGAATAAAATGCTAATGTGTTAAGATATAACAATGCAAATCTGGAAGAGATGAAAAGAGTAGATACAAATGATTATTGCTGACGTTTTAAAATACTATGATTTTTCAAACAAAATAGAAACTAACAAAATAAATGCAATGGTTGAGGTTAAAGAACTCGGCCTAGGTTATGCTCCTCTGTAAAAGCAAAGTGAAGTAGAAGTTTCAGCATCCCCCCCAAAAAGAAAAGAAAAGAAAGGACAAGCAATCATTGATGATATAACCTTTATTATATATATGGTAAAAACTGGAGAAATCGGCCAACTGGATGGGACTGGGGAAGTATTTCTTTAGTTTTATTCTCTTTCATTTCAAATATATAAATAGAGCAGACTAGTGGTTAGGGTATAACATTGCAAATCTGTATAGCATAGATCGAATTAATAAGGTTATGGATTCGATCTTCTAGCCGTGCTCTTAACCAAAAATTTTCAAAGATAGATCGATGTGATCTTTAGAGCTAAGTCTAAAGCTGCCTAGCAGTGATATGGTTATTTGTTTGAGAGTTTTCTGATTTTCCTCCGAGCAAAGCGCAAATATGTTCTTGTTTTCTCCAGAAAGTCCTGCAGAAAAGATCTCTCCCTCATATACAGGTACTAAATCAAATTTCTATTTCAGGCTCCTCAAAGACACTTGGACGAATAGAAAGAGGATTGCTAAATTTGCTAGAAGGCATGAGATAAGAGCTACTATCTCACTACTTGAGATCACGTGAATATTAACAAATTTCATTCTTTATGTTTCGAAAATCATTTCCAAAGTAGAAGAGCAGTTGTCAACAGTAAAATATAACTTCAAATTTAAAAATGCAAAATTTATGTTTAATTGTTTCATACTGGCCACAATATCCACAACTCTTCCTGCATTTATTTGTTATGTTTGTTTGCAAGAAAAAACAAAAAAAAAAGCATTTTTTTTTATGTTTGAAAGTTTTTCAATTCTTGTATTCGATTCCGTTAGAGTTTTTAGGACCCTTAACTTTAATTAATAATAATTAATTAATTAATTAATAGTCTAAAACTTTGGGCTAAATCATGTTTTTAGTTTCATATTAGGCACGTAACAAAGCGATAAATTCTCACAACTTTATCAAGTAAAATAGAATATTATTCAGTGAACTGATCTGAAAAAAACAATAAAAAAAAAGACAAATATGTTAGTATGATGCATTACAAATTCTGAAAAGTACTAAAATTTGGAAATGTTACGCCGTAGAGTTGAATTGCAAAAAATTTTTAACAAGATATTTTGATAGTGTATAATAGTACGCGCATATTAAAACATTTGCTTTTACTTTTCATATTAAAAGTAAAGACAAAAACGTATGTTTAACCGCTTAAAAGCTTTGCCCGAGTGCCATACGTGCATCGATTTATCGAATTTTTATAGTTGTAAGCAAAAAATAAACCATTCATAACGATTATAATTCAATATTAAACTTACTTCGAATACATTGATAAGTCAAGTATTCAATGGATTTCCATTTGAATAAAAAAAAAATGAAATCTACGATTGCAAATTTCAAATTATCGCGTGAGAACATTATTATGTTTGAGTCGTTATTTTTCTTAATTAATTTAAGTCATTAACCAGTTTAAATCTGTTTGAAACAATCTATCGGTCTCTCTCTCTCTCTCTCTCTCTCTATATATATATATATATATATATATATATATATATATAATTTTAATTTTTAATTTATCTAGCTGGCAAACAAAGTTTTGTAGCTCGAGCGATTTTGAGATGGAAAAAAAATATATATATAGCTTTTCTAAATATCGACGCATGCGTAATCTGATAGTCTTGTAATTTTTTTCAAACCGGTTTAAACTGGTTAATAACTTAAATTAATTAAGACAGTTCGTAAGAATTCAGAGAATGAATAATTTGGAAATCAAGTTGTAACTTTAGTTGGCGATAAATCGCCAAATATGACAACCTTCTGCATTATTTTCTAATAACTCTACAAGCGAAAAATGGATGCCTCAAAAGCGATAAATCACCGATTTGTTGCATACGCATTTTGAGGCTTCAAAAACCTCAAACCAAAACAATAGCATGTTCTCACATGATAATAAGAAAATATTCCCAAAATAGAAGGTGTCATATTATTAGATAGTAAGGAAAATAAAACAGTTAAGGGGTTAATGCTTCTTAACACTACCATTGGCAGAAACTAGCGAATGATTTATGCGATTAAATAGTGAAATATATCTAACATTTCAACATGCGAAACGAAACTGATGAAATTTATGCTTATATTAACACTGAAAAAGATTAGAAATCAGAAGAAAGTTACGACAGTGAGATTGATGTCATTATAAAATTCGTTTTTGAATTTTAAGATGAAGTAAAACTGTTTTTGAGTGGTGATTTGTTCTGAAGTCATGGCAGAAAAATGTACAAATATTCTTCCAATCTCCAGTTTGAATTCTTTAAAGAGTCGTCATAGAAATTTTTCAACAACTCATTTAATCCTTCAAATTTCTAACGGACATATTTGATGATTTTTTTTCGATATTTATTATTCTATTTTTTGTGCGATTCTGTTGCATATAATCCAAACAAAAAAAAAATAAACGAATTTCCAACTATATATATATATATATATATATATATATAATTCATAATTTTTTAAACAGAAGCCGAAGAGAGAAGTCACTTTCAAATTTTAAACTTCGCTTTAATTTCATTCCGGGAGGTATATTTTAATTACAAGCAGGAGCGACGAGGCACATTAACACAGAACGACACAAGAGCGAAATGAGGAACAACCAATGAAATATTTATGCCTTTGATTATATACTGTGAGATTTTTATAAGGACTTCTTTACACATGTTGATTTAAGTAAGGGGATTACAGGGATCTTTTAAAAAGAATTCGCTTAGGGTGACAATTTTTTTATTCCTTCACTCGGAGTGTGGGAACTTGTCGACTTCAGAAATTTTAGAACTCATGTTGAATTAATTAAATAAAAATGGTGGAATTGGATCAGAAAATAAGAGAACATTTAAGAATGAAGTTATTATGGGCTAAAATAAGTTAAAAATTAGGAAATTAATTGAGTTTAAATAAGATTTTAAAATGTCAATACATACACACACACACACACACACACATATATATATATATATATTGATTAGCAAAGCCCCATAGCATTGTCCGTATTTTGAAGAATGCAAGTAAAATTGTAAAATACAATAAATTATAAAAAAATTAAATTACATTTTTTAAAAAAAATGTAATTTAATTTTTTTTTACAACAAAGATGTTATGTATGGATTAAGATCAAGACAAATAAGTGGAAATGAATATTATTTTCTTAAAGTTGCTTTAAAAAGGAAGCAATAATAATAATATTTTTGTATCATACGATAAAATTCGAACTAAATCGTTTAAAAATAAAATGAAGTAATGATTCCATTACAGTTGATGAAGCTGTATCTCCGCACGTTTGCTTGAAATAATTAATACTTAAAATTATATCAGCTATTTTTTTAATAAAGCTATTCAAAAGAATACATCAAATTACAATTATTGTGTCAATAAATTGTTATTTATAGAAAAAAGTCTATAAGAATGGCTATAAAAATATATACAGTAAATAATAAAATAATGGAATATATATATATATATATATATATATATATAGCAAGAACCAAAAGAAAAGGTTCTGAAATTTTAAGATTGGTTCATTTAAACTTTGAAGCTATATTATATAAATAGGATGCATTCATTTTTTTTATTAGTCCATTTTTATTGAAAGTGCACATATAAATTTTTTTTAAAAGCTTTTCAGATGATATTCAGCAACGTTCTTAAGTATTTTAAGTGTCATGAGAGAAATTCTAGTGCTGTCCTGCACATAGCATGCGTTCCTTTATTAAGGTATCTGTACTTTGTGTCATTATATTCGACAATGCTGAATGTCGAGCATGTCTGTTCTTTAAGCTTTGTAGAGCATAATGCCACAAAATACAGATTGCATTGTACAGCTGAATATCACAAAGTTATGTCTGCACTATCGAGCGTGATGCTACAAAGGGCTAACTGTATTTTAGAACATTATGTCACAAAGTGCAGACTATATTATAGCGCTTGATGCCACAGATTGCATTGTAGAGCATGATGCCCCAAAATGAAGATTGCATTGTAGAGCATGATGCCCCAAAATGAAGATTGCATTGACGAGCATTCTTGAATTTCTCTCTATAGTATAATTTCGTTAATAATTTAGTTTTAGTCATTCTAATCTTCTTCCCCGTGAATTTCTCCTCATCAAACGTTCTATATCGTAATCTCGACGTGGAAAAAATGTCTTCTCCCAGCCTTTTCGTTTTCGCTGTACTGCGACGAAACTCTGTGGACTCCTCTAGAAAACAATTAAGAAAAAAAAAAGAATTATCATTTCTCTTGCTTGAAAACAAAGATATGTATGTGAATAAAGACCTTTAAAACAAATTTGAAAAGCAATAATGAATTTAGAATATCAGATGCAAGCATTTTAGTTTTAATTCTTGAAATTTTGTCTAAAAACTGGTTTTTCATACATTCCATCAGGGGAATGCATTTTACTGAACAAATTTAATTTTTAATACTTACTCCATTTTAAAGAAAAAAATTCACAGTTTTTTACGAAGATTTTTTGGACATTTTGAAAACATTCACTTGATTTTTATTGCTGTAACAAATTCTGATGAAAATCGACTGCTTCACGAAAATAAACTTTTTATAAATATATAATATGCACTTCCCTATTTGTAATTCACAACAGGCAATACTTTCTATTCATCCAAACATTTCCATTGCATTCATTTAATCACCGCATTAGAACAAAATAACACACATCATACATTCTGTCACGGGAGCTCATTGCCTTAAATAAATCTACTTTTTAATGCCTGTTCCATTTTAAACAAACAACTCCACTCCGAATCCCGAAACAATTATCAGATCTGTTTGCCTGCTCTGCTCAGTTTCAGAACCATCACACGTCGACCCCCCACTCCACCCCTCCTTCGATCACGGCCATAAAAGCTCATCCTCCCACCAAAATCTAATTTATGCAAATAACTCGATAACCGAAACCTCAAGTCGGTATTCGGTTACAACGTAAATTACAGTTCCGCGCGCCGATACACGACAGAAATTTAATCCCTCGCACCGCGAAATATGGACGTAATTAACTGCTAAGTGGATTGCGTTTTCACCTTTTCTCGCGATCTCTCGCTCCCCCCAATGGTCCTTTTCCTCTGTCCTTTCATTCTGCTGGGGATGGTTGTTGGTAATCTTCGGTGATTGGCCTCTTCTAAGATCCCCCTCAAAGACTTGGGAAATAAGATGGCGTGTGGTGTGGTTCAGAAACATTGTGTATGTATGGGTTTTTGCTCGTGATAGGGTTTTAGTGGGTTTTGGGGTGTTTTATTATGATTTATATGTTAAGGGAAGCTCTTTCCCTAAAAAGTTAATTTGATTTTGCAAAGATATTGTAATGTATCCATCTATCTAGGTAGATTTTTGTAGATGAAGGAGAGATATAAAAGTTTTTATTTAAGTATTTATTTTTGTTTATATTTCTCTATACACAAGGTCTATAATCGGTAAAATCCTTTTAAGCCCTTTAAATTCAAAGCGGCGTGTTGTATAGCCAGGAAAGTAACGTGTATACTGCATGTAGGGATCAAGTGACTATGCTAAATATAGGGGGACTGGTTGTAGCTCTCCTAGCGGCGAAATGAAGAACTTACAAAAATAACTTGAAAAATAAAGGAGATCAGCTAATAAGTCCAGTCAAAAGATATATACTGCATCATAATAAAAACGCAGGTGAAAGCCTCATGATAAAGCATCCTTATATGTAAAATGGGTGGGGATATTTGCGATTAAATTAAGAATTTTCTCCCAAAGATAATTCACAGGTATTTCTTCCCCGAATGCGTTTTTTCGAATATTTTTTTTAATTATTATTTTTCTCGTTGCTGAAATTCCACTTAACCAATGCTTAACAAGGATAAACTGTATCATAATACTGGACAATTAATTTTTCAATTTAGGACGAATCCTTTTTCAAGTCACAGAAAGCTCATAATTTAAATCACAATTATTTCGCCAGTTTTATGGATAACTCTATGAAACCTTTTCGTGTGTTTTTATTGTGATATAGCGTATATTTTTCTAATAGACTTTTTGACCGGTCTCTTTTATTTTTTGAGTAATATTTGTAATTTACTTATTTCGCCGCTAGAATAGCTGTAACTTTTATCAATAAATTCAACATAATCACTTTACTATAAGAACACGTTACTTCCCTAGAAATTCAAGAGGCCGTTTTGAATTTAAGGGACTTCAGGTATCCGACTAACTTTGGAGGGGAGTTTTAAAAAAACAAATATTTTAATGCTTATTTATATAAGGATATAAACATTAGTTATATTTTAAGTTTATTAATGTAAGGATAAAAGTATGAATAAATGTGAAATTATTTAAATATATATGTAGCTTTAGAAGAAAAAGCATATTTTAATGCAAATTTTAGCATTTGATTACAAAAACTAGAATGGTTCCAGGAAAAAAAATGATACAGTTTTTATTTTTTCTTTGTAACGTCACATGTGTAACGTATCTTAGAGAATCTCTTACTATTATCTAATGATTATATTGAAAAATGAATTTTTGTGTCAGATATATGAAAATTTATGATATTTTGGAATTTTTTTCAACAATATTTACATTAAACAATCATAAATCCGCTTCTAGAGCATTCAACGTCAAATCTATGGTTCATTACATTCTGCATAACATAAAGACCTCTAAATCAATATATCTAAATTTCATTAAAAATTCTTGATTAATTTTTGAGATACGGTGATAGTCGTAACTCAAAAAATTATGAAAAAACTGGTTCTTCAGAAAATGCATTTAAAGTTTTAAAAGTTTATAAATAGTAGGGATTGCAATACTGGTATACCGGGATACCGAATACCGGTATTTTAAGCCATTTGTACAATTTTGTAATACCGGTATTCACAAGTTTAAATACCGGTTTATCGGTATTTACTAGACATTTTTAAAATTGTCTCCACTATATGTTCAGGGATGGCCAACATAGCAAAATAGTATACGTTTTTGTTTTTATGTCTACCTAACGGGCGAAATTAATTAGCTAATTAATGGTTTAATTAATTGCTTAAATCTAAATGAGCGAAACATGGATTATCTCTGAAAGAAGAAATTGTATTCATAATGACTGATGGAGCAACAGTTATGAAAAAAGTAGGAAAGTTAATTGGTGCCAATCAGCAATTGTGCTATGCTCATGGAATTCAGTTAAGAGTAATAGATGTATTATACCAAAAAAATAAAGAACAGAAGAACCCAAATACTGTGGATATAGAAACTTCGGATTCCAACTTCGAAGAGAGTAAGAGTGCTATTGACAATGAAGATAAGGACAATGTAATTGTGGAAGAAGATATTGCTAATGAGGATGAAATATTAACCCATCAAGAATTGCTTCCTATAATATATAAAGTTCGAAAAATTGTTAAGATATTTAAACGTTCCCCTATAAAAGATGACATATTACTAAAATACATACTAACTGAAAATAAAACAGAATATATGTTAATATTAGATTTTAAGACACGTTGGAACCGTTTACTTCTAACAGCACACATCACACACGAACAGCACACATCACTACCTGAAGATTATATATTACATTGAAAAATCGCACAGAAGAAAGGCATATTGAAATAGAAAATGTCTTATGGTATTTACATAATTATAATGATTTTAAAAATGAAAATGAAAAAGAAGAAAAGAAAAGAACGAATTCAAATCTGATTAAGTTTATAGTAAATTTTCTTAAAATTTTTTACCCACAAACCTATCCACATTCAAAAGAATTCGGTTCAGTTATCGAAGATTATGATGACACTAATGTCAATAGTGAAAAGGAATTATCTCTTGAGCAAAAGTTAGAATTAGCGATAAATAAGAAAATTTCAACGAACCAAAATACAATACAGAAATCAACTACATCCAAAACCATCCGATAAGAAATCGATTTATTTGAAGATGAGGGATTTAGAGGTAAATACTTGGAAAAAGTATATCTCGCATTGCTAACAGTGCCACTAACTATTGTAGATGCCGAAAGAGTGTTTTCGACAGCTAGTCATTTTTGCACAAAATTACTTTTCAGGCTTAATGACAGTACAATGGATGCATTAGGTTTTTTAAGATCACATTTCAAAAATTTGTATTCGTACCACAGACTGAATAGTGATATTTACAATTTTTTGTGATTTAAATAAATAAGTTGTTTTTTTACTTTTTTGTGATTCTTTATATACTGTTATAATTTATAAGTTACAAATTATTTTTTTGTGATATTTACCCTTTCTAATAAAACTAGCAAATAAAACAAAGAAACGCCTGTATTTTCTTTCTTTTTCTAAAATTTCTAATACCGGTATTAAAACCGGTATCCCGGTATTAAAATTTAAAAAATACCGAATACCGGTATTGAAATTTTGGTCCGGTATTGCAATCCCTAATAAATAGGCATCATTTACATGCCAATAGTTTGCTATAATTTAAATTCTAATTGATATAAACATTAAATAAAGGTATTACTTAAAATAGAAACGTACCTTCTTTTTGAAACTGCAAAAAAAAAAAAAAAGGAATACGAATTTTTAACCAAATTTATGTTTTTAACCTGTCAGATACCTTAAAAGGACTTTGCTGATGACCCTGTATATTCTAAATTTCATTTGTCATTTCAAACACTCTTATTAAATTTGATTTATTCCCTGTTTCTAAAAGTGGAATTTAAGAATGGATTCTTTCTCTTTAGCTTTTTATGCACATTTTTTTTTTTTTTGTATTCTTACGAATAATACTTTATTTAGATATTTTCAAAATATAATTTTAAAATTAAAATTAATTTAATAAAATTTTGATTCAATTCGAACAATATCTCTATTTGGGAATTGAGAAATAACAAAATATAATAAAAACCAGCTAAATGGTATATATATATATATATATATATATATATATATATATATATATATATATATATATATATATATATATATATATATATATATATATATATATATATATATATATATTTATATATATATATATATATATATATATATATATATATATATATATAAAGAGAGAGAGAAACCGATAGAGAAGTCTCGTGATTGTTTCAAACCGGTTGAAACTGGTTAATGACTTAAATTAATTAAGATAAATAAGGACTTAAAAATAATAAAATAATAATGTTCTCACATGATAACTTGAAATTTGCGATCGTAGATTTCATATTAATTTTTCTCCAGTTTTGTATATTTGTTTTGAATTAGTTTCGTGTTTGCACATCGCATTTATTTGTATTTGTATTTTTTATTCTTTTGCTTTTTAACATTTCTAAGAATCAAAAAAGAAATATGGGAATTAATTTTTTAAAATTATTAAGAGTAATTGCTTCAAATATACTTCAATCAGACTTTTTTAATACCTCCATTATGTACTGAAATTCAGGCTATGTTTGAAAAAAAAAACCCTGAATGCTTTAATTCGTTATGTGTTACAGTAAATGTAAATAAATTTACTTTCAGAAGTTTAAAAATTTCATTGTACTACTGCACTAAATCGCATAATTTTTTCTTTCTCATACAAATGTAAACAATACTGCAATTGACGAAAAAATTTGAATTCGAGATTTTGACGAATCTTCACATTTCAGAACCATATATTTTTAAAATTATGCTTTTTTTTCTTTGTCTGTCTTTAAAAATGAAACAAAAAAAAAAAGGGAAACTAAATGTATGAAACTTGGTATGTAATCTTGTAGCCAAAAAATTCATTTTATCTTTTTTGTCAGAAATGAATAGAATTTGTAGAATTCTCTCACTATTTTAACGCAATTCATTTACAGGAAGTTCATCCGCCTTGCAGCCAGATTTAATGCAATAACTTCCAAACATAAAAAGTTAGAAAGACAAAATTTGGTGCTCAGATTTAACAAAGTTGTAGTTCCATATAAAATTTTGAATGAAATTAGTAAAGTGTTGACTGTATGTTTGTATTTTTGACAGCACGTAAGTAAGATAATTAAAAAACTCGGCCGTTGGATGAATGAAATCTGGCATCTAGTCTTAACATCTTAAGTGCAGACACTTTCAAATTTTTAATCAAATACGCCAAAAAGTTGATCGTCTGTTGTTTTGGACAGGGATGCAAACGATATAATAAAAAAAAATGCAGCAACGTAGAGATATGAAATTCGGCAGACGATCTTTATTAAAATTGCAGATCCGTGACACATTTTATTTCAATTCGTCGAAAACAGACATCTAATATGCATATTCTGCTTTCTTTACTTTAACATAAAATTTTCATTTGACCCATTTTGAAAATAAAAATCTGAGCTCTCGTGACGTTCTTGGTTTTGCTATAAGTCCGGAATTTTTATGCGAAGACGTTGATAGGAGTAGGAAAAGCAAACATATTTATTAGAGAATATGCGAAAAATATTTGGAGAGACCCTTTTAGCTGGTTTTAATTATATTTTGTTATTTCTCAATTCCCAAATAGAGATATTGTTCGAATTGAATCAAAATTTAATTAAATTAATTTTAATTTTAAAATTATATTTCGAAAATATCTAAATAATGTATTATTTGTAAGAATACAAAAAAAAAAGTGCATAAGGAGCTAAAGAGAAAGAATCCATTCTTAAATTCCACTTTCACAAATAGGAAATAAGTCAAATTTAATAAGAATATTAGAAATGACAAATGAAATTCAGAATATACAGAGCCATTGGCGAATTCCTTTAAATTCAAAATGACGTCTTGTATAGCCAAGAAAGTAACGTGTACCTCCAGTGAAGTGATTATGCTAAATTTATTGAGACAGGTTACAGCGTACCTAACGGCGAAATAAGAAAATTATAAAATAATAAAAAAAATAAAGGAGATCGGCCAAAAAAAATCAAATCCATTAGTAAAATTTACGCTATATCATAATAAAAACATATGAAAAGGTTTCATGGAGTTATCTGTAAAATTGGCCGAAATATTTGTGATTTAAATTATGAACCTTCTGTAACTTGAGAAAGGTTTCGTTCTATATTGAAAAATATATTTATTATCATACAGTTTGTCTGGAAAAAAAATTCTGGAAAACGTATTCTGGACGGAAATACCGGAGAATTCTCATAGGAAAAAATCATAAGTTTAATCTCAAATATCTCAACCAATTAAACAAATAACTGCATGATGCTTTTCCCTGCGTTTTTAATATGATATAGCGTATATTTTTAACTGTACTTTATAACTATATATATATATATATATATATATATATATATATATATATATATATATATATATATATATATATATATATATATATATATATATATATATATATATATATATATATATATATATATATATATGTCATCAAAAACATAACTTGTAAAAAAAACCAAGTCTCGCAACTCAATTCTTCTATCGTAAAAAGTTGTGAGATCCATGTAATACCAAGTCGGTCAATTCATTCAGTCCCTACTTAAGGGTCCTTCTGCCTTAAGTTATTACATAATTAGCTAACCTAACAGCATCTTATAGTGACCACATCAATATTAAAAATCTTTTATGGTTTAAATAAATAGATTGACTTGGCCATCGTATGAAAACACAATGCATCTTTACATTAAATTAGATTACATTAACATATTATATTAAATTAGATTGTTTAGTGCGATTGCCAAGTCAATATATTTATTTAAACCATAAAAGATTTTTAATATTGATATGGTCACTATAAGATGTTGTTAGGTTAGCTAATTACATAATAACTTAAGACAGAAGGACCCTTAAGTAGGGACTGAATGAATTGACCGACTTGGTATTACATGGATCTCACAACTTTTTACGATAGAAGAATTGAGTTGAGAGACTTGGTTTTTTTTACAAGTTATGTTTTTGATGACATCTCATTTCTTTTTGTAGATTTTCCTTTTCTTATTTTTGTACGTAGTCTTCCTCTTTTTCTTTTCCGGTACTACTTCTTGAGCTTGAGCTACAGTTTTTCTCATTGACACTTCGTCTATGATAAATAACACTACTTCTTTCAAATCTGATCTCAGAACTTGGAGCACTTCATCAGAAAGTGGCTTGTACTTCGGTGTTTGCTTGTGTTCTACAGGCAGCTGCAATAGTCTATGTATAGTCAATCTATTCACATTGAATGCAGCTATTCTTGTTGGAGCACTAACTGCCACTTTTTTGTTTAAATACGTCTTAACCCAAACTTTCAGAGTTTTTATTAAATAGCACTTTCCAGTGTCACCAGTTCCACTCACAAAACAGCATAAAACGTCAGCGTTATTATCAGTTGTGTCCATTTTATTTGTGATCACATCGAAGACTCTTTTTTGATCAGCATTAAATTTTGCGATCATACTTTGAAGATCAGTTTTCTCTTCTACCAGATTGATTCTCTGAAAGTCAACCATTGCATTTGCAGCTTCCAATTGAATTATTTCAAATTAGATATTGTTACAAACCTGTAATTTTGCCTCCCAGCGAGAATAGTGTCATCATAAGAAAGATCGTTTTACAGTAATCTGTATTGGATGCTGTCGGATGCCGAGCCAATGATCCCAGAGCTTGGTGATAAACTTGGCGACCATTTGGCGACTTGGTGACGAGTTTGCCGACAAAATGAATAATGCTCGAAACTTCGAGAAATTTATCGATTCGTCCATTATTACACGCATATTTTAGTTTTTCCTTGATTTATACACTAAACACTAATTGCATGCTAAATTTGAAGCTTCTATGTCTGCTAGAAGTGCCTTAGAATTTTGATGATCTGTCAGTCAGGCAGTCAGTCAGTGACAAAATTCACAAATTTTGACTAGTTATAATTCTGAAACTACTGGTTCAAATTTAAGGAAATTTGAAATATACCGTGTTTATTTCATGCCTGCTTGGTTACTGAAAATTCAGGCTTCTAGTTTTATTCACAACGAAGTTATAGGGGGTCGAAAATGGCCTGAACTGCTTCGAGAAAAGGATGGTACGGCCGTGCCGCTTGTTTTTGCTCGACTTGGCGGGGGCACTGCCGTGCCCCCAGATATATATATATATATATGGGGAGGGAAGGTAACGACCAGCATTAACATTAAAATATATTTATTAAGATTACAAGAACAAAACATTACTAAACTAACATAAAACACTTAAAAATATACACGAGAGTGAGCGGTACGTCTTACCGTCTCACCGTCAAGCTCTATAGCAGGAAAGCATCATATGATCAATATTCAACAACACGACGCCATACAGGATATGATTACTGTTAGCAGCCTCCCACACATATATATATCTCAAAACTTATTGGCCTAGGATTACGAAAACGTTGATTGTTCTAAATTATTTTATTCACGTTATGCATTCATTTTTACAAACGCATTGAAATACCTTTGACAAAAACTGAAAAGGAAAGATTACCTAGGAAAGTGCCATTTTCAGCAGGTGTCTGTATGAAATGAAATGAAATGTGAAAAGTGATGTCTTCTATAAAAAAATAAAAGTGCAAAAACGTTTTCTGTGTCGTTTTAAAATAGTATCATTAATTCAATAATTCAGTCTTATTTAAGATATACATAATTTAAATATGCAGGATATTTGCTCTAATCAAGGCCCAACGGCTAATTTCTAGAACTTTTTTTAATTGGCGTATATATCTGATAAGAAAATGGTCTAAATGAAATAAATAATTATATTCTATGTAACTTGAGTTAGCAAATGCTCCGAGGAATTACGAATTTTAAATTTTTACATAGATCCTCCACTTCGTGAATCATATTTAATAAAATATTCTTGAGACACCAATATTTTAAATAAAAAGAGTTGCATTCCAATCTTCTAAATTATTCTCTAAAACTGTCTGGTTTATGAATACTTGAATATCACTATTCAATAAAAACTGGCGATTTTAGACCACTTCATCGACTGTCTCAGAGATGATACCCCAATTAGTGCTCAGGATTTCTCAAGACTGATTGGCCTAGGATTATGAAAATGTTGATTGTTCTATTCAAAACTTCATAAATTAATCATATTTGACAGCAAACGATAGTAACGATCATTTACTTATTTAAAAGTTGCAGAGTCAAGAATATTTCGTAGAATATGGTTCCTTAGAACCAAAGGACTGTATGAAATTTAGATTTCATAATTTACTTAAATATATTTGTAGACGAAAACAAAATCTTAATATATATAAATTACGTGTCACGTTGTTTGTCCACGATGAACTCCTAAACTACTTAACCGATTTTAATCAAATTTGCACACCGTGTGTAGTTTGATCTAACTTAAAAGATAGGATAGCCCTTCTTTTGAATTTTTAATTAGAATTTTAATTATTAATTAAAAACTCACTTTCCCGCCAAAAAAAAATCTTTTCATTTTCCCCACCGCCAAATGAGTACTGCTTCAGTTTTTTTTTTCCAACAGTCATGAGGCTAGGCTTAAGATTTTTCGGCTGATTATTTGAAACGATTCTATTTATTTTCTTAATGTTTGATGCATTTAAAATGAAACATTGTTAATGAATCCATGTTTCAGATTCATTCTGAAGTACTTTTGAATTAAAATAAAACAGAATAAAGGAAATTAAAAATTTCTAATCTGCATAGCGTTACCCCAACTGGTGTAGAAAAACTCACGCATTTGCGTTCCGTAACTGGCGTTGAAAATTTACGCATGCGCATTGTATTATGATTGTTTACATTTCAACGGAAGCGGACTCGATTTAAATTATTTTTAGGTTAGTTGCATGCTTTTGTAATTAAATTGTATTTATGTTAGTTATATATATTTTTTATATATGCTTATAGTTTTAAGTACATCGTTTTTTAAGTAGTTTTTTAAAACCTGTTTTCGACCGATTATTTTAAACGATTCATTTTATTTTCTTAAAGTTTGATGCATTTAAAATTAAACATTGTTAATGAATCGTTCTGGTCATGATGAATCTGAGAATATTTTGTTGACAAATTCTTGAAATATTACATAAATTAGGAAAGATATTCTTTAGTGCCCATAAAGTTTAAACGCTCAGTGATTCTTTTCAGTAATCATATTATAAAAAAATACTTTGTTTCAGTGAAAAATATTATTATATTAGTTGCAGATTAATCCTTTCCACTTTAATTTATAGTATAAATTCTACGGGAACTAACAGAAAATTAGAGAGATACATATTACGTTATGACTGAAGGCGTTTATAATATTATGAGTGAATTATATATCAAAATTTGAAGTTTTAAAATATTTTGATGAAGAATCTATTAAATTAGAAATTGCATAATATATTTAATTATTAAAATTTCAACGGACATTAAGATGAGCGAACCGGCTGGTCGCCAAAGGCGGCTAGTAAAATATATATTTAACGTCATTTTAATTCTTTTGAAAGTAAATATTGAATTTTATGATGAATCAAAGAAATTTTTGTACAATAATTCTTAAAATATTGCATAAATTAGGAAAATTATTCTATAGTGAACGTCAGACTTAAATGCTGAACGATTCTATTTTTAGCACTCATATTTTAAAAAAACGCATGCTTTCAGTAAAAAAAATGTTTTTTATATTGATTGCAGTTTAATTATTTCCGCTTTTATTTAATGATAAAATTTTACGGGCGCTGTCAGAAAATTAGAGAGAGACAAATAATAGTTATGGCTTAAGGTCGTATAAATAGTATAAGTGAATTATATGACTATCAAATTACATGACTATATGACTATAATTGAAACTTAAAATATTTTGATGAAGAAGCAATTATATTATATTATTTTATGAAGAAGCAATTATATTATAATATTTGTATGTAACTTGAAATTTCAACGAGCAGTAAGATCGGCTGGTCTCCAAAGGCGGCTTTTGTGTGTATGTGTGTGTGTGTGTGTGTGTGTGTGTGTGTGTGTGTGTGTGTGTGTGTGTGTGTGTGTGTGTGTGTGTGTGTGTGTGTGTGTGTGTGTGTGTGTGTGTGTGTGTGTGTGTGTGTGAAAGTTGTTTTAATGTTTCTCAATGTGAAAGAATTAAAAATTTCATTCTTTTGTCCGGTCGAACATCAATATTTAAAAAAATGATAAAAATACATTTCATTTCTTAAATTATCTTCAAACTTTCAAAAAAAATTTTAAATTGTTTTTTAAAAACTTAAATTAATTGTAATTTAATCATTGAAATTTTCAAATTAAATCATGTTTCTTGACATTCTATTCATTGTCGATGTCGTCCTACATATATTCTCAACACATTGTTAACTTTTCCTCAAACCACGCGCTTCGTTCCACTTAGGCCTAATCATCAACTCGCTTCTAACTTCTTCAGAAGTCTTACAAGCTGCACACAGCATCGTACATGACACAAAGACTGGACAGAGCATAGCAATCTAGTCCACAAACACGAAGTCCTATTACAGCATTTAGCAGTCCTCTCCCCGGGTGATTCGGTGGGCATTGTTTGGCTGCGAATTCATGACCTTCCATTAAGTGGTGTTTAGCATTTCAATTATCCATCTGACTTGGCCGCTGTGGTGCGCAGACTTACAATGACACCCAGTCCACGCTGCCACCCCCCTTCTTTTTAATGGGATACGACTCATCATGGAATTGTCCGTGCCCACGTTTTAGGAAGTGGACAATTCGAGGCGATTCTATTATAGTCGATAGTGGTGAAGAGAGCCCCCCTCCTCTCCCATTCCGGTTATTTTGGTGGACAATCGGTCCATGCGCTGATTGGCCGAAGGGTCGAAACAAAGGGATACGGGAGGTTTGCTATGAGTGTTTTCTAATTGCAATTGAAGGTAATTTTATTGTGATATATATCTTGAATAATGAATGGCATTTATTTAAATATTATTTATGAATATTATTAAAATAAATATTATTTATGAATATTATTAAAATAAATATTATTTATGAATACAACTATAAAAATAGAAAAATATTTTAATCAAAAATCGTTTATTTGTTTAATTTCGCTAAGGAATTTGAGTTCGATTATTATCGTTTGTTATATTAGTTACGGATATCTATGTAAAAATTAAATACTTTGATCTGAAATCTTCGGTTATTTTTACTATGATAAGTGTACAAAAAAACCAGATATTTTAATTCAAAAATACTTTATAATCAATTTACACAATAATCTTTAATCTAAAGTATTTTAATCTAATATTTTCTATTGATAAAATATTTTAATCTAAAATAATTTCATAGTTTAATTTCACTGCGGATTTTGATTTCGATTATTATCGTTTGGAATTTGTTATATTAGTTACGAATGTCGCTATAAGAATTAAAAAATACCTTGAGCTGAAATCGTCTGCTATTTTTGTTGTAATAAGTGTACAAAAAAAAATGGGTGCATTGGCTTTCGACAGTACAGAGCTCTGCATCTCAAAATTTAACATTCAGCACAAACATGCTCTGAAGGACGAGAATGTGCATCTCGAAGCTAGCCTGATTTTAATTTTAATTAATTAAAAATAAATGGAATTTTAAATTTTCTTTGATAACTTCGGAAGATATAATTGTGCAATAATTATTTTTAGTTTATCTAAAGATTTTAGGAATTATTTTCTTCTTTGTATTACCAATTTAATCGCAGTACAAAGTCTTCTATAATTTTAATAATTTTCAATTATATTTTTAATTATCTTTGTAATAAGATTTTTCATTTTTATAATAAAATTTAAATCGTCTGTGTTGTTATTAAAAAATAATAATATTCTATGGTGATATTTTTTTCATTGTTGATAACTAAATACGAATTTTTGACATTTTTTTACAAAAATTTCTTAAAAGTTAGTTCTTTACTAATTCTAATTTTTTAAAATAGTTTCGCGGTAATTAATGATACAGTTTAAATTAAAAAATAAGCAATGAGGAAAATTCTTTACAGTTTATAATGCTCTTCTTTTCTGCAAATTTATTGCAGAAAAAAACTATTGTGAAATCATTTTCTGCAATACTAATAAAAAAAAAATCTTTAAACTATACAGTTTATTACAAATGCACTCAATTATTATTGAATCAATAATCAAAATTAATTAATATATTACAAAAATTATGAAATGTACTCGGTGTTATAAGAAAAAAAAAACTACGACGGTGAATGATTTCACTTGCATCTTTTACAATATTTTTTTATTCAACAAGAAATATATTGTGTTATTTAAAATCTAATTATTTTCAGTTCAAATGTTCAAATAATATAAGTTCAAATGTGATATGGCAGATAGAGAGAATTGAGAAGTTGCATAGCACAATAAACTGAACAAATATATGGCATCTAATATAGTCTGAGTTATCTCGATGAATAAGTGTAGTCATCTCTACCAAAAAAATAGTTTAAAAGTTCTTTATCATTAACCATAGTTGATTGTGCGAGTAAAACGAAACAGAGGGAGTGGTCTCCATTAAACTTTCTCGTATACTCTCTAATAAACTGATTATACAAGAGAACGCCTTGCATGACGCTGGTGTACAACAGTTACGAAATATTAACTTTCGGCTTGAATATAACATTTTTGCAGACTCTATAGTGTCATCCTTGGCGAGTTATTTGGCGATTAATCCTTGGCATGTCTTTCAAAGTATCCGAAAATCGAATTTGTGCATTATACGCATTCTTCTCACCCGATTCAAATAAAGATTTGACACAAAACTACACTTCTAATCATAAAATCAACATGAATTATCGCGTTTGCATGTTTCTAAAAGTACAGACAGACAGACAGACAATCAGCCATTTCTTAGATTCGGTTCAAAATTTGATTGATGTGTACCATTTAGATATTAAATCTGTATACCGAATTTCATCTATCCAGCTCTTTTCGTTTTGTAGTTATCGTGTTAACTTCTATTCGAACCGCAGATTTGACTCAAAATTTGATAGCAATCTGCAAAATTGGTGTAAAAGCCGTATACCAAGCTTCAACCGTCTATATCAAAGCGTTTTTGAGTTATGTTTGTCACAGATAGATAGACAAACAGACAGACATTTTCCAAAAATGTGTTTTTCGAATTCAGGGAGGTCTAAAACATGGAGATTTGTCAAAATCCCGAGTTTGAATTTTTTCGACAATTACTGTTATTTCCTCTGTATTTACGTATATGGTTTGGTTTAGTTATATTAACGTCCCGTTTTAAGGCAACACTGGGGCTATTTTGGGACGGACCTCGTCATTTTGAACCGCGGTCAGATGACGAGGACGAACCTGAGCTGGCATCCCTCTCTCCACACCAGCGGGAGGACGTTTGGTCATGACGGATTTAACGTGCAACAGACCCCCTTACACGACAGTTCTTCGATGGAATCGGGTCACGAACCTGAAACCCTCCTGTTCTGAAGCCAAGACCTTACAACCAGGCCACCGTGGCCCCACTTCGTACATGAGAAAGTAAAAAAAGGAAGAAGCTAACTTACAAGCTTTTTTATGCTAAACAGCATTCTGCTTTCAAAATACAAGGGAGATCATTTAAGACTTATTTCTAATATTGATCCGGGGGTAGATGACGTTCACGATATCAGATTCAACACCCTAAACTCCAGATATCCATGTCTGGGCCAAAATATGAGTTATATAAAATTTACTAGGATGGAGACCATTTCCTTCCATAGTAGCAGAAAACGAATTTTGTATCATCAATCTATCCCTGCTGGTTACGCATATGTACTAGATACATCCTGTCGAAAAATAAACATGTGGTTTAGTGTTTTAATAAGACTATACATCGCATAAGATCGATCTGCTTACTTTATTCCTCTAGAGGTATTTTATTACTATGTATTAAAAATAAAATTAGCATTATATAAAAATATCACCAACTGCAGAGTCCATTTCAATTATGAACAGTACAAGTAAAATATATATACAATATATCAGATACTAGCTACAGTACCAGCGGCAAAGGACATTTTAAAGATATCAACTTCTTCCAAACAGTTGTTTGGAATTTTATAAAATTTTGTGATTGATAATTTGTCCGCATAATCAAAATGAACAAAAACGTTCTCAAATAAGCGTTTGACTCTAAATTTGAATCCTTAAAAATGAAATTGAAAATCCTGAACGCAAAAACATATAAAACTAAGTATGGTCATCTCAATCATTCATACTGGTAATACTTTATTATAAAACAGGGCGTAAAAAAGATCGCGTCGGTATTTCCAGGATATATATATATATATATCGTTTATTACTAACTTTATCGTTTATATCGTTTATTACTAGCTTTATTTTAAGTACTAGCCGCCTTTGGCGACCAGCCGGTTCGTCAATCTTAATGCTCGTTAAAATTTTAATAAATAAATATTTTATGTAATTCCTACTTTAATAGCTTTTTCATTAAAATATTTTAAAACTTCAAATTTCAATTCACTCAATATTATAAAGGCCTACTCTCTAATTTTCTGTGAGCTCCCGTAGAATTTATGCTTTAAATTAAAATGGAAATGATTAATCTGCAATTAATATAATAATATATTTTACTAAAACAAAGGTTTTTTTTTTTTTTTTTTTTTTTTTTTTTTTTTGTAATATGATTACTGAACACAGAATCACTGAGCGTTTAAACCTTATGGGCACTAAAGAATATCTTTCTTAATTTATGTAATATCTCAAGAATTTGTCAACAAAATTTTTTCAGGTTCATCATGAGCAGATCTATTAATTAACAATGTTTAATTTTAAATGCATCAAACACTAAGAAAATGAAATGAATCGTTTAAAATAATCGGTCAAAGATTGGTAAAAAAATTACTTAAAAAACGATGAGCTTAAACTAACATAAATACAATTTAATTACATAAGCATATAACTAACCTAAAAATTACTTAAATCAAGTCTGGTTCCGTTGAAAATAGATGTAAACAATCAGAACACAATCCGCATGCGTGAATTTTCAACGCCAGTTATGGTAACGCAAATGCGTGAATTTTTCTACGCCAGTTGGGGTAACGCTATGCAGATTAGAAATTTTTAATTTCCTTTATTCTGTTTTATTTTAACTCAAAAGCATTTCAGAATGAATCTGAAAGATCGATTCATTAACAACGTTTAATTTTAAATGCATCAAACATTAAGAAAATAAACAGAATCGTTTGAAATAATCGGCCGAAAAATGTTAAGCCTAAGCATAATTAGAGTGGGGGAAAAAATGCTGAAACCTTACTCATTTGGCGTTGGAGAATTGAAGATTTTTTTGGCGGGAAAGTGAGTTTTCAATTAATAATTAAAATTCTAATGAAAATTTCAAAAAAAAGGGGACCCCAGGTGCACATTCCCGACCTCCAAGGTATACACGTACCAAATTTGGTAGCTGTAGGTCAAATGGTCTTTTCTGTAGAGCGTCAACACACACATACACACATACACATTGAGCTTTATATAAGTATAGATTGTCGAATAGTAACAATCAAATGAAAGCCTATCATCATACAAATTTCAGACTACGCTATTCAGTGTTTTTAAGCAACATTGAATCGAACGTTTCGTTTAGCTAATGAATGCAGCCTCAAAATAGAAATATTCTGGGAATGGTTCCATGTCGCCAAAAAGCACATTCAGCCAGAGAAAAGAAGATATAAAAGAAATCAAACAACAGACTTAAAACATAAAGTCTAATCAAGCGCGAAAAGAAGCCTAACCTCGCCTGATAACTAATCGTTATGACTTTCTTACTAAAATTGATGTTCATACCTTTCGAAAAAATTATTCTCCAAAAATAGTCTTTGTAAGAGTGAAAAAAAAAAAAAATTACTTTTTTGATGACATCATTTCATTTCCGTACAATTTTCCTTCTTAATTTCAATAATATTTTTAATTCAATTTGATGCAATGTTTTAAATGCTATAATGGAATTCAAACTCGTCCATAAAACATTTAATGGCATGTTTGCAACAGTCATTAGTTCCATAGTGGAATATTCAGTTCCGCTTTTATTTCGCAGTATTTGCATTTTTTTTTAATTTGTTGTAAACTTAGTCAATGAGATTCATATTTCTCGACCATATCAAATAACAGGATGAAATATTTTTAATGCATTTCATATTAATCATTTAGCAGTTTAAAACTGTCAGCGGGCTTGTAAAGTGACATAAGTCACAACAACAAGCAGCTTAAAAAATCGATAATCTAAGCGAACAAACTGATCGCCAAAGGCGGCAAGTATTACGAAAACTTTATGAAGATATATCATGTGATTAAATATTACTTTTGAAAATTCGTTCCTGAATATTTTGACATTACAAAATTCAAAATATCGGCTCATTCATTAACATGAAGTCAGTAGTTCGACAGAGGCCAGATTAAATGAATATGTCGCCCAACACACAAAGGAAGACAATTCTAAATGCCTGCATTCCAAACTGGAAGCTGTAATGATAATGTAATCATGCCCTTCCACACATACATTAAGAGAACGCAGACCCGGTACTACATCATGTCTGGAGATAAATCTATCTCTCAGTTCCTCTTTGTCCATTACGAAGACAGGTGGTTGTTTTATTCGACGAGGGAAATGCGATTTCCGAATTTCTAGGCGTTACTCAACCCCTCGCCGAAAATTCCCTCCTCTAGCCCATTAATCAATCAAACAACCCCACGCTGAGTAGCCATTACGCATTAATTAAATATTTAACGACAACCATCACCGCGGGCCGAAGAGTGGTAAGTGCTACGCCATGTTGGGAACAAAACGTGACGATAAAATCGGAGATAAAAGTTGTAGTCATTTTTTAAAGACGCCTCAAAATTTTGGAATTGAAGTTGTGTTTAATATCGGCCATCAAATATTCAAGAGATTTTAGCGTCGGATAAAGGATTATAAGGGTCCAAGCTGTTGTAGTTTTATAGGCGATTGGTGAAAGTGGCTGCTCGAATGTGTCATAACCTCCCTAAATGGTTTAGATAGATGGGGAATTTTCGTACGAACTTTTGGTCCCCACGTGAGAGTTATGTTTCTAAAGTCGAAATTATGGCTCGAAATGCATGGAAGTCAAAGGTCAAAAAAAGAATATTATGAAATATGCATTCGGAGTAATACGCCCTTCGTTTCTGTAGAATATTTTGTCGTGCATTTTAAAAAGATTCCTCTCGGCAAACTGGAAGGCCAAAATAGATTTCTTTTCATCTAAGTTAATATTTTATGAATTTAATTTCAGACAAAATGAGAGCTTAAAAATCAGCGAGCCCCTAACTTCTAACATATTATAGTTATCGAAAAGCTATACACACAAAAGTTGTTCGCCTTAATGAGACGCTAATTTAACTAATTGGATTTATTTTTCTATCTTCAATTTTAAGGAAGTTATAGCGAAATGAAAATTTCAGCCTTCCTTCCCAACCATTTTCACTCCCTTTGAGCTAGTTGGCCCATTTACGAACTACGAAAAATCGGTTACGAAAATAAAAATTAGCGAAATTGGATTTGTATTTGGAGCTGAGGATTTGTGCTTTAAGTTCGCTAATTATTTTTAAAATATGAATAGTTTGATAAATATTTATTTTTACACTAAATAATTGAGAATAAAGCGCTAGCATTCTTTTTGAATTCTCAAATTTTTTATACTTTCTTAACCCTTATCGTGGCAAGATTGCTTTTTTGAAGAAAAGCAAAAAAAAAAAAAAATGTATATAGGTAGCTTATTTTATGTTTTATATATTTTTTTATATTTTATATTTTATATATATTTTTATTTTGTAGTGGTATGTATGGTATACTATACAAAATGAACATAAGGGTTAATTTTCTCATGCAATAACTCCAATAATTTCATCGCATCATTTAACTTCGTACAAAACTTTAAAAAATTAGAATCCTTAATATATAGAAAGAATATCAAATTCTTGATCCATAAGCAGCATGCAACCCGCATCGTATGTCTGTTTTCATGCCCCAGCAATCATGGCAATAAGTAGTAAAAGTTTTCATGAAAATTTTGGACGATTGACAAATGCAGTAGGAAATTTAACAAACTCTCCAAAAGGTCACATAAATAAATCATGTTTAAAAGAGACCTCATCTTCTGACAATGAGAAAAAAATTTGAACCCTTAAACGAGCATTGTTTCAGATTTTTAAATATTTCGACACAAAAAATTTTATGTTTTTTTTTAATTTCTCTATACATATAGTATCAGTATCTATCTATATTCAAAGGTGATAATATAGATCATCGGTAAAATTGTGAAGATTGACTTTTATATATATCTGCCCTAGATATGGGGGGGGGACACGAAAATCGACATATGAAACTATTTTATTGTTTGGAAATATTTATTAATGTGAACTGTTTTTGGTTGTAAAAGGAAATTTGTCTTTTGGTATAATCACTATTATTGACATTCATTTGGATCAAGTTTAAAAGCAGTCAAAAATTAATAAAAATATCCCTCGAAGTAGGGAAGATAGCAGCAAAGAACAGATGTTATCAAGAAGGAAACACTGATACTTTAACATCGATAAACAAACTTTACTGTGACTCTTGCTATGTTTTACTTTCTCGTGTACGTAATACAGAGAAAGTAGAAAAATCGTCAACGAGATTGTGTCGAATCTCCACGCTTCAGAACTCCCTGAGTTTGAAAAATACATTCTTAGAAAATGTCCATCTGTTTGTGACAAAGATAACTCAAAAACGCTTTGATCTAGATGGTTGAAATTTGGTATATATTCTTTACACCAAATTTGCAGATTTCTATCAAATTTTGAGCAAATTCCGTTCAGTGGAAGTCTGTCTGTCCGGCTTTTCAATATAAATTAACACGATAATTACAAAACGAAGCTATCTAGATATATAAAATTCGGTATGCAGATTTAACATCTGTAGTCTAGACACCTATCAAAATTTCAGCCAAATCCAATTAGAAGTGAATTGCGTATCGGTCTGTACTTTCAGAAACATATAAGCTCAATAACTCGAAAGCCTGTTATTTAGATACAGTGAATCTGATGCTGGATTTTGTAAATACAAGTGCAGTTTTGGATCGAATTTTTGTTTCAGTTGAGTAGGAAACATCTAAAACACAAATTTGATTTTCGGATACTATTAACCGCATTTCAGTGATTAATTAGCGAAAAATTCGCCAAGGATGACCCGATGGGTTCAGTAAAAATGCTAAATTCGGGCCGAAAGTTAATATTTCGTAACTATTGTCATGTAAGATGTTCTCTGGCATGACAAATTTATTAGAGAGTATGCGAGAAAGTTTTAAAGAGACCACTCTCAATAACTTAAAAATATTTTTAGCTTCATTTTCAACAATATATTATATTATTTACTTGAAATTTAAAACACTTTTCATTATTTCATCATATACTGAATTACGAGATTTTTTTTTTTTCCTGTTTTCGAAACCAAGTGAAAAAGGATTCTATTTAATATTTCTAAAATTTACATGATGAATAAAAAATATTGAAATTGCAATACCGCGAATGTTAGAAGATAGATAATCTGACAAATTATATAATTGCTATGATGTCATAGAATTGCTTTCCATTAGTAACATTCATGTGTTCAATGAACAGAACCTATATAGTACATTAAAATAGCTTCTATAATGTCTATGATAGTTTGAGGCTTAAAAATAGTTTATTGAATGAACATGAAAGTATGTCTCAGAAATTTGACTGAAATCAAATTCAACATTATCCGGAATAATCAGATGATCGCCAAAGACGAGTAATCCAAAATAAACTCCTGCTTACATCTCTTATCTATGTATAGTATAAAATGAAGTCTCCTGAAAGCGTCTGTATATTGAAACCCTAAAAACTCGAGAAATATTTAACTAATTTTGGAGATATTTGTATCATCTTGTAGGTTATTTATTGGGGAAGGTTTTAGTATATTGAAGTCATAACAAAATAAAAAAAGTTTTATAATTCCGATTTTAATTATTTTCCTATTACGATTCGCGCATGCGTAAAGCAGCAGTATCTGTGCTTTGCACTTATCCGCGCGTGAGCAGAAATCTCAAACTTCGCATGTGCAAATAGCAAGAGCTGCGGTATTCATATGCGATACATTTCTTTTACCTGATTTTAAACAGTGGTTCAAATCTCATTATCCCCAAAAGAAGGAAATCCAACCTTGGCCGGAGCATATTAAATGTCAAAACGCTTCGTTTGTTGGGCGATAATGAAAATGTAAAGGAAAGAAACGTTAGGTTAGCGAATATCAGAGAAAGAATGACCACACTTTCTTCAAAGGAGAGTTCTTCTCTTTAAATCGCACTGCAATTGAATTACAGAGCCAGAATGAATCTAGCCTGTCAGCTTACAGAGAAAGACATTTAAATTTGAGACACAGGATAAGAAGTGAAAGAACAAACGTTCCTGATATTTTGTCCAAAAGGGAGTACTTGTAGCAGCTATATCTTTATTTTATTATCTTTGTTTTTGCCAGTTTGTCTTTTTAAAAAGTGGCAACATCAGTTGCTTGTGATGGAATAAAAAATATGTCGACTTGGCATAGTTTCTGTTATTTTAATTTCAAATATAATCTGCATTAATCATTCCGGAAATATAATCCATATGAATAACCGATCGTAATGAGCTGTACATAATTGCGCTTAGGGATTGCAATATCGGACCGAAATTTCAATACCGGTATTCGGTATTTTTTAGATCTTAATACCGGGATACCGGTTTAAATACCGGTATTAGAAATTTTAGAAAAAGAAAGAAAACACATGCGTTTCTTTGTTTTATATGCCAGTTTTATTAGAGAGTGTAAAAAACACAAAAAATAATTTGTAACCTATAAATTATAAGAGTATATAAAGAATCAGAAAAAAGTAAAGGAACAACTTATTTATTTAAATCACAAAAAAGTGTAAATATCACTATTCAGTCTGTGGTACTATTACAAATTTTTAAAATGTGATCTAAAAAAACATAATGCATCAATTGTACTGTCATTAATCCTGAAAAGTAATTTTGTGTAAAAATTACCAGCTGTCGAAAACGCTCTTTCGGCATCTACGCTAGTTGGTGGTACTGTTAGCAATGCGCGATATACTTTTTCCAAGTATTTACCTCTAAATTCCTCATCGTCAAATAAATCGATTTCTCATCGGATGGTTTTGGATATAGCTAATTTTTGTATTGAATTTTGGTTCGTTGAAATTTTTTTATTTATCACTTATTCTAATTTTTGTTCAAGAGACAATTCCTTTTCATTATCGACAGTAGTGACCTAATCTTCGATAATTAAACCGAATTCTTCTGAATGGGGATAGGTTTGTGGGTAAAGAATTTTAAGAAAATTTACTCTAAACTTAATCAGATTTGAATTGGTTCTTTTCTTTTCTTCTTTTTCATTTTCATTTTTAAAATCACTATAATTATGTAATACCATAAGACATTTTCTATATCGGTATGCCTTTCTTCTGTGCGATTTTTTAATGTAATATATAATTCTTCAGATAGTGATGTGTGCTGTTCTTTCAGTGACTGCAACATGAAATTTATTGTTGCATAGCTGTTAATAAATTAGAATCTCTCCGACATAATGCCTCAGTAGTCAGTTTTATTGGAAGTAGAGCTGATATAGTTCTGGATATTAAGTCGAATTCACTATCTGAAAAATTAATTTACAGGTTTAAGTCGATTATTGCTTTTTTGATTGGATTTCTCAGTTTCAAAAATCGTTCCATCATTAGGAGTAAACGTTCCAACGTGTTTTAGAATCTAATATTAACATATATTCTGTTTTATTTTCACTTTGTATATATTTAAGTAACATATCCTTCTTATAGGGGAACGTTTAAATATCTTAACAATTTTTCGAACTTTATAAATTATAGAAAGCAATTCTTGATAGGTTAATATTTCATCCTCATTAGCAATATCTTCTTCAACAATTACATTGTCATTATCTTCATTGTCAATATCACTCTCACTCTTTTCAAAGTTGGAATCCGAAGTTTCTATATCCACAGTATTTGGATTCTTCTGTTCTTTATTTTTTTGGTATAATACATCTATTAGTCCTAATTGAATTCCATGTGCATAGCACAACTGCTGATTTGCACCAATCACCTTTCCAACTTTTTTCATAATTGTTGCTGCATCAGTCGTTATGGATACAATATTTTCTTTGAGGGATAATCCATGTTTCGCTAATTTAGATTTAAGCAATTAATTAGCTAATTAATTTCGCCCTTTATGGAAATATAAAAACAAAAACGTATACTATTTTGCTATGTTCGCAATACCTGAACATATAATGGAGACAATTTAAAAAATTTCTAGTAAATACCGAAAAACCGGTATTTAAACTTGTGAATACCGGTATTAAAAAATTGTACAAATGGCTCCAAATACCGGTATTCGGTATCCCGGTATACCAGTATTGCAATCCCTAGTTGTACTATTACAAATTTTTGAAAAGTGATCTTAAAAAACATAATGCATCTATTGTACTGTCATTAAGTGTGAAAAGTAATTTTGCAAAAATTACCAGCTGTCGAGAACGCTCTTTCGGCATCTATGCTAGTTGGTGGTACTGTTAGCAATGCGCGATATACTTTTTCCGAGTATTTACCTCTAAATCCCTCATCTTCAAATAAATCGATTTCTCATCCGATGGTTTTGGATACAGCTAATTTCTGTATTGTATTTTGGTTCGTTGAAATTTTCTTATTTATCGCTGATTCTAATTTTTGTTCAAGAGACAATTGCTTTTCACTATGGACATTAGTGTCATCATAATCTTCGATAACTGAACAGAATTCTTCTGAATGTGGGTAGGTTTGTGGGTAAAAAATTTTAAGAAAATTTACTATAAACTTAATCAGATTTGAATTGGTTATTTTCTTCTCTTCTTTTTCATTTTTAAAATCATTATAATTATGTAAATACCATAAGACATTTTCTATTTCGGTATGCCTTTCTTCTGTGCGATTTTTCAATGTAATATATAATTCTTCAGATTGTGATGTGTGCTGTTCTTTCAGTGACTTCAACATGAAATTTATTGTTGCATTAGCTGCTAATAAATTAGAATCTCTCCGACATAATGTCTCAACAGTCATTTTTATTGGAAGTAGAGCTGATACAGTTCTGGATATTAAGTCGAATTCCTTATCTCAAAAATTGATTTACAGGTTTAAGTCGATAATTGCTTTTTGGAATTGGATTTCTCAGTTTCAAAAATCGTTCCATCATTAGGAGTAAACTGTTCCAACGTGTTTTAGAATCTAATATTAACATATATTCTGTTTTATTTTCAGTTAGTATATATTTTAGTAATATGCCATTTTTTATAGGGGAACGTTTAAATATCTTAACAATTTTTCGAACTTTATAAATTATAGGAAGCAATTCTTTATGGGTTAATATTTCATCCTCTTTAGCAATATCTTCTTCAACAATTAAATTGTCATTATCTTCATTGTCAATATAATTCTTACTCTCTTCAAAACTGGAATCCGAAGTTTCTATATCCACAGTATTTAGATTCCTCTGTTCTTTATTTTTTTAGTATAATGCATCTATTACTCCTAATTGAATTCCATGAGCATAGCCCAATTGTTGATTTGCACCAATCAACTTTCCAACTTTTTTCATAACTGTTGCTTCATCCGTCGTTATTGATACAATATCTTCTTTCAGGGATAATCATGTTTCGCTAATTTAAATTTAAGGAATTAATTAAGCCATTAATTAGCTAATTAATTTCGCCCGTTAGGGAGACATTAAAACAAGAACGTATACTATTTTGCTATATTGGCGTTCCCTGAACATATAGTGGAGACCATTTTTAAAATGTCTAGTAAATACTGAAAAACCGGTATTTAAACTCATGAATACCGGTATTACAAAATTGTAAAAATGCTCAAAATACCGGTATTCGGTATCCCGGTATACCGGTATTGCAATCCCTAATTGAGCTACATACACCACTCTGAATTTCGATCCATGTGTGGACAACAGAAATGATGCCTCGATTTCAATAGGAACAATGTCTACAGTCTGTCCATATTGTTCAGCTTTAGGAACAGCTTTGATATACAGTCATTTTCGCCAAAAAAATAATTTATCGCCAAATTTTAGCGAAATGGCCGAATGTGGCGAGAACGTCAGTAATAGGGTAACGGTAAAAAAAGTGACACCGAAAAATTGCCAATTTCGCAAGGAGCAAAATGACTGCATATCAAAGCTTAGCCCAGCTTTAAAATGGAAAGATGAATCAAAAGACGTGTGTTGCTTACAATGGAAAATTGAAACCATTTTAACAGTCTAAATATGGAACAGCATTGATATACAGTCATTTTCCCCCAAAAAGTTTATCTTCAAAGTTTAGCGAAATGGCTGAATGTGGCGCGAACGGCAGCAATAGCGTTTCCAATCTAAAGGTTCCGAAGAACGCTGCAGCAAATGAACGGAAATATAGAACAAAAGTCAATAAATGCAGTAAAATGAAATGCATGCAAAAAAAAAATTTAATCGAAAATAATGAAAGTAAGCAGAAGAAATATGTGCAGCATGAAAAAATCAAGGGAAATGAACAGGAAATACAGAAGCATACAGTATCATAAAAAATGGCGGAAATGTAACGCCAAATAAAGCGCCACCGAAAAATTGCCAACCTCTTAAGCCGCCAAATGACTGTATATGAAAGCTTAGCCCAAAATATTTCTGAATATGTGCTATAAAAAATTGTTTTGTTGTTATTTTTGATGATTTCTAAATATCTTTTTGATCCCGCATGGCATTCCCATGTGGAGTGGAAGCTAGACTTAAATCTAAAGCTAATTTTTCCTCTTAGAAGTTATGCCACTGTCAACGTTGTGCGGGTACTACTAGTTCCTTATATAATTATTATCTTCTATTTATCTTTTAATCCCATAAAGTTTATGGATTTTTTTTCCACTTGAACTAACGAACACGGTGGGAGAAATATGGGAGAAATTAAAAATTTTATAGATGAAGTAAAGTCCGAAATTCGTATTTCATCCCATTAGCTCAAATAATTTTTAAATTATCGTATTATTAATCATAATTCCAAAAAAATGTATTTTTAGTACATCGGAAAGTCTGAATTATTGAAAATCGTCAAAATCTCTTGTTCGAAATTTTTGGCCATTTACAATATTTTTTTCTTTATAATTCGTATACAAGAAATTAAAATTCCCTTCGAACCATTTGTGTTAGGAAACAATTCATTCATTAAACTTGCTTGATGATAGAGATGCATAATCCACGATTTTTTGAATAACAAATTATTTTGCTATTGTTATTTTTAAATATTTGTTCCAAATATCTGTTATTTCAATCATATTATTAATTTAAAATTATTATTTAATATTAAATATAAAATTTATTAATTGTAATTAATACTTAATTTACTAATTTAAGTAACGTGTGATTGAATTAATTTACCTATTTCAGCTTACTTCTTAAATTTGATTTTTTTCAAAACTATTTATTTAATTTCTGTATTGGAGTAAACCATTTTCTGAAAAATTTGAATTAAATATAAATGTCATTTCTTTAAACTGTTTACTTTAGTTCTATATTCTGCCAATAGATGGCGCCAGCAGTAAATGGAATATATGCAAAGTCAAATCACAAGCAATTAAGAACGATTTGTATGGAACAGTGCATCAACACATACGAATACCAGTAAGACCGGTTACTCTCATGAATTGGAGCTGCGACTTCACACTTTCCAGTGAAGTCACCGCTCCGATAAATTTCAGGGATATGCAATTCAGTGATACGATGATTCCAATAACCGATCCGTTCACTTTTCAATCCGTTCACAGATTTCTCCTTTTCTGTTATGTTCGAGAGCTTCCATTGAACAGATCGTATCGATTGTTACTTGCCAGTGAGGTCACCACTCCAGTAAATTTCAGTGATATCGTATAGATTGTTACTTTCTATCGTGATCCAAAACCTGTAATCGAAATACCACCAGTAAGATCGTATCAAGGATTTGAATCACATCCCTCTTTGAAAAGTATTGATCACTTGTATTTGTGACTTTTTGATATTGGTTACGTAATAACCGCTCGTAAAATATTCGTCATCCCTACTTGATGAATAAGATGACTTCGAATAATATTAAACCATCATGTTCCGAATTTTGATACAAAAGCTTTCAAAAAATTTGATTTAGAAAACAATTATTTCCTTATACTTTCTTATGAACAAGAAAACTTAAATTAATGTAAAGCAATGATTTTTTTAAAAATCATACTAATGCATAATAAAGTTCGTAAAATAGTTTGAAATTAAATAATGTTAAAATTCTATTTCACTGGTAACAAATATTTTTTTCTATGTGAAGTATTTTACTTATTTTTCTTTATATGCTAAATTAAATAGAATTGTCCTTCCTTCCTTAGATGAAATATTTCAAATAATAAACCTCGTAGGTATGATGTGAAAGGTTGGAGAGAAAGGGTGTCAGCTCAGGTGTCGTCCTCGCCATCTGACCGAGGTTCAGAATTACTAGGACCGTCTCAAAATAGCCCTAATCTTGATTTGAAACTAGACACTAATATAACTAAACTAAACAAAACTACAAGTAATAAATTAAATCCGTACTGTTGAATTGAATTAAAAAAATCATATTTTAATACAAATTATTACTCATAAGCAAATATTTAATCAAGAAAAAATGAAATGATTAATTATAAACAAATTGTCACAATGAAAATTTGAACATTTCAGAAGGAGACATAATTAGGTTTAAATCCACAGTTTAAAACAAGATAATTTCTTAATTATTTATTTTTTCCCTAACAAATAATAATTTAGAAAATCGAACTTTTGTATAAATATAAATTCCTGGTAGTCCCATGAGATTTAAACTGGCGAGATTCCACCTTATTTACATAAATTATTTCTTTCATTAATTACAATATATAAATCTTACAATTTTTGGCTATCCCTTTTTTAGAAAAATACTTTCTGTTAAAAGTGTTTATCTTTCATATTATTTTACTGTATTTTTTTTACAAAATTGTAGATTTGTCGCTGAATTTAATAGTAATCTAGAGCGACTTTATAGAATGTCTGTGTTATATGAATTGAATTCTTTAAAAGAAACAAATTTCGAATGTATCTTTCGTCTTTGCATGGTACTATTTGGTTGTGCTGATTCCTATGACAGCTATGAGAGTCCCGCCAAGTGCATTATTTTGTATTTGAAAAGCAGATGAATCCTTTTAGGAATATTTCATTTCGTTAAGTTCAATTTGTTTTGCATTTGAATCTTAAAAATGTTGTTTGAATATTTAATTCCAGACTCCTTACCTTTATACTGACTGATTGAGTGGTTTTATACGATCATATCGTTATGAATCTTAAATATTATTTTGGCGATAAATTCATCACCAAGTTCAGGATTATTAACCAGACATCCATTCAGAATTCATTAAGAATCCCTCTTTAGCGATGAGACTAATTGTAAGCAATTGGTTTTACAGATTCGGAACTAATGGCATATTCTCAAGCGTTGGGCAAAGTTTATTATACATTTAAAATAATACTTTTTTATTGCTTTATTGTATATTGTTGTTTTAATCCATTGTTTATTGCACATTTTCCATCAGCAATTATATAAATCAATATAACAAATGAAAGTAAAAAATTAAAAATTGTTAAATCATTTAATTAAAATTTTCTTATACTTAAATTTAAATTTTATGACAACTATATTAATTTTATAAAACAATTTGTGGAGATATACATTGCCAAGGACCGCACCCATGACGTTAGGGTCCGTAGCGCATATCATAGCCACTAGACAAAAGTGATCCCCCTAGTCCGGTTTATGGTTTTACGGCAACTGTCTTATGAAGCTACAACCACCACAAATTTCTTACTTCAAATAAAAATGTAACATTCTTTTTATTTTATGAATTGTTCATTGAATTAATCAATAGTATTTTTATTTGCAAATTTACAAGTGATCTAGCAATATATAATTAGTCAATATAAATTTAAAGTATTAAAACTAGGGATAAAATCTCTTTTGATTTTCTTGGCTTTACTATATTCCCTCTACCAACAATAATACTGTCTTTTTTTCAGGGTGATGTTGAAAAATGTACTCGTATTCAATCACCCAAAATCACCCTCACCACAAACACCCAAATGGATATAATGGCGCTATTCTTCTGTATCTCCCTATTTAAGTTGCTCTGAAGCGAGATTCATCAAAAAAACCTGATCCATTGGCTTTATTAGTCAGCCGCAAAAGAGAATGAAAATTTTTGAAATGAAGATGAATATCAAGTATACTATTATATAAATTTAATTGAAAGAAGATTAATTTAATATTGTCTAAAATGCCGGCTTCCTTGCATAGGGGTAGCGAATCTTCCCTGTGATCTGGGCGTCCCGGGTTCGAATCCCGGTTAGGTTGTTCTTCATCTGTGTTTTATCTGTGAGGTGTGTGAATGTGCCTCTGTAAAAAGGGGTTGTGCAAGCGAATGTGTGAGTTTCATCTTCATTGAGCTAGAAGTCAGACTTCTGTCCTCGGGTGCTCCGAGCTCTTTATCCTCAAGAGCTACTGCACCCCTTTTCTGTGGTAACGCAGACACGACATAATCATTGTCTAAAATCTGTGGGATTTTTTTGTTTGTTTGGGTTTTTTTAATAAAATGGAAACTTTATTCAGTAAAATTTTAAATTGCAAGCGAATTTCCATTCAAAAAACTTCCATTTAACTAATTTCCTAATTTGAAGAAATATTCTGTAAACCGCTGCCTTTAAACGATATTTTTAATCTGTTCAATTTCCATATTACATCTGACAATTTCTATAATAACGAAGTTTTTTGTAACTTTTCGCAACTTCTCACTGACTGAAGTTTATGCAATATCCAGAAAAAAAAAAAAACCTTTGTGAATAAAATAGAGTATTTAGAGGGCATACGAATTATTGAAAAAGCTAAGAACGATCTACTTTTCGCTATTTGATGAAAGTTCCATGATCTTGAATCACCTGCAAAACATAACGTATTGCAAATGTTGCGTAATATAGTAAAGATACTACATTGCGTGATGAAAAAAAAAAAGGAGCGTGAATCGATTCTATTCATAATTTGAAATATTTCAAAGAATTGATTGGAACCCTTTTTTGCTAAAAGCCAAGTATGAAATAATATTTAAGAATATTGAAAAAATTTCATTGAATTTTTTTTGAATTCATGAAAATTTCACATGGTACACATTTGAACAATAATGTGAAAGCTGCATGGTAAATTCTACATTAAACAACTTTAAACAATATTGTGAAAACTATATTTAACTTCTAAATTTATCAATATTGTTCAACATTGTGATGACAATACTGAAAATAACGCAAATAAGAACAAGATATAAGTGTTCATTATTCCTTTTATGTGTTTTACCTGAAAGGATTAGACATTCAAGAGATAATTTGAGCCGGCGTCCTGGCATAGGGGTAGCGCGTCTTCCCCGTGATGTGGGCGTCGAGAGCAGTGTTTCGCTAGCCTTATGGATGCGACATCATTTGCTGACCAAAAGGTCCAGCGTTCGAATCCAAATTAAATGAAAAATGGCGAAGTGAGGTTAAACCGTGATCAAGACATGTGCTAAAAATAACTTTTTGTATAGTTGAATGAATAATAAGAGAACGTTTCGACTTCGATGGTAGGCTTATCGGGGCACCCGTCCTTGGAATAGAACTATCCCCTTAACGACATAACTGGCTGATTACACTTGAGTTTTAGGTATGATGGCATGAACTGTTGTGGTTCCTGATAGTACGGTGGAAGGAGAGAAACTGCCTTGATTCTTCAAACGAAATTTGCTCTTTGCAGGTAAGGGAGAGTGGGTGGGATGTCTTGGCCAATAGGAAAGCAGGCTGTCAGGGGAGTAGGAGAGGGTGATGCAGGATGGTTTTCTGAGTTCGGTGAGGGATAAACTATTGTTCGTAGGTGACCAATCAGGATGCTGGGTTATTGCAGAGGAATGACTTAACTTAGCCGATCAGAGCGTTGAGGATCATCATCTTTTTCTCTTCTTTGTTATCAGTTTTCTTTGCTAGCTTGGCTGCTTCTATTAACTTGGGGAATTCTTTAAGTACTCCTCTAAGTTCTTTTAGGATTTTCAGGGTTTCTAGGCGGCAGGAGAATTCTTCATTAGCTGTCAAAGTAGGCTATGTGTTCTGTTTTCGAGGTGGGGGTCTTGATTTCTTTGATTTTTTCTCGTTATTTCTGCGTAGGAGGGTCTTCCATTGATTGATGGAAATTTAATGCAGCCTTTCCCTGCAGCTGTATGTCCTGTTTCTTTGCAGCTTACCCAAACTGGATCTTGAATTTTTTTCTGTTATGCTGCAGCTCCTGGTTGCGTGTGATCCACCGCATTTAATACACTTGGGTGTTAATCTGCAGTTACTGGCTGAATGATGAAAGCGTGCACAGTTATAGCAGATGATTGCAATTGTTTTTCTTCGGTAGCTTTCAATTTTGAGTTTTAGATGTAGGAGGGATTTTTCGTTGTAGATATTGAGAGCACTTCTAGACATCTTGATTTCGAATAGGAATATTGGGTATAGGGTTTTAATCTTGTACTTTCTAAGTTGAGATATTCTAATAATTCAGTAGTTTCTTTCTTCGAGTTCTTTAATGATTTCTTCCTTATCTGCATTTAGGGGGAGTCTTTTCAGTATAGCTTTTATTGGCCTTTCTTCATAATTTTCAGATACAATGAATACTTTCTTTTTCTCTGTTAACATTTCAATGATTTTAGTTCTTTCTTCTTCATTAGCTGGTTGGATTGCAATCGTATTTCTGTAATAAGAGAACGTTTATAGAGCTGGAAAATTTTATAGGGCATATCGGAAGCCAATAACGAAAGTCTTATATTTTGCATCGTTTCAATATTGTGCAAATATTTTTCCAAATTTTCCAATATTTTATTATAAAATTTTTAAAATATTGTGTGCTATTAGAGAATCTTCAAGGTATCTCAATTCTAAATTTTAGAATTTTGATATTTCATCAATTAATGATTTAAATTAATGTTTTTGTAGACTTTTAATATAAATTTTTCAAATATATGGGTAATATTTTGAAAAAAAAAGAGAGGGAAAGTGTAATTTTGATTTTTGCATCGGCGCAAGTTTCCACATACCACATAAACAAGAGATTTAAGCATGATTTTTTCGTTGCTTCACAGTGCCAGCTTCTCACTCTCAAATAGAAATTCAGCATTCTTCTTAATTGTCCTAAAAACTTTTTAACGAACTTAGGAATAAAGACAGGAGCAAATATTTTCCTATTAAATTAATAGTGATAAATTTAAATTCAGGAGCAAATATTTTTCTTGTGGAAGAATTGCTGATGATTCGAGGCTGTATTGCTTGCATTTCTGCCAAGAAAAATAATGATAATAAATTAATTAAGATATTTTCTAGTTTGCTAAATTTTCGTGAAATAATACCAAAAGCGATACTAGACATTGAATATTGTTAAATAAAACCATACTACAGCTTAATACATTTCCACATCTCTTTGCATCTAAAATGACTTTTAGAATAAAATAGTAACTATATATATAAACCTCTCTATTGAATCTTGATCAAATATTAACTTCATTTTAACCTTAGAAGAAATAATTTTTCTTTAGTATCAATGGACACATTTCACAATTCAAAACTGACTGGTTATTACCCCATATCTGGCAATCTATACAAATTTCATTATCACCCGGACGTAAACGTAAATAAACAAGTGCTGCAGTCTGAGTCACAAAAAATCGAATTTGTCTGCGAAATGATATCGTCGAACTAAACGGATATTTCAATAGAAAAACAAAATTTCAGTTTTAGAGGGACATTATCTCCCCATCAAAATGACTTCCGCTATAACAAATGCCGGACTTTTGTCGAAATTCAGAGGTTGCATGATAGGTTCTTTAATTGGAGATTGTCTGGGTGCGCCTTTCGAAGGTGATTCCCGTGTGTCGAAAAGAATTTTAGGAAATTATTTCTATAATTTATTAACTGGAGGTAATGAACTCTTACATCGATTATATCTTATGTATATAAATATTTCGACTTAAATCAGATAACATTTCAAAAAATTTTGAATGATATTTTCTTTTTCCACATTTTATTCAAAACTTTATTTCATTTATAAGTGACTATGAAATTTAAATTTCCCTGATCTTCAGGATAGTTAATGTAAGTAATGGATAAGGAAGTAAATAATTTTTGCCAAATATATAATGAATCTGTTATTTCTCCCCTCCATTATTTCTCATAATTTTGCATATTATTTCTCCATAGAGAATTTCATATAAGATTTTCTTCAGTTTTTTTTTATAAAAAAATTAGATATGTATTCTTTTCATTTTTAATTTTCATCAATTACATCAAAATATAGTATGCATTCATTTATTTTTCATGTAATTTATTATTAGGGTACTGAATTTATCTTTTGCTTCCATATAACTTAGTGAAATGAAGTCTTGAATTGAAATTCTTTTTTAAATGTCTTTCTTAATTATCACTCCAAAGAACTGATTATTTGCAGAGTTATTTGTTTCAAGCTTATATTTTCAATTTCTGTACTGGAACTAAAAATGAAGTGCATATTTTTTAAGCAAATACATTTTTAAAAGCTAATTTTCTATTTTATAAAATTTTGTTGTTCTTTAACAATCAAACTTTTTTAATAATGTTTAAGTGGTTTATAATTAGAAATGTTAAGTAATATTTAATGTAAGACTGAAAAGGGACTTGAAGAAAGTTCATATAAAAATAAGTTTACTTAGATATAAAAAAAAACTAAATTTATGTCTTATTTAAAATAATTTCTTATTTCATTATTTTTATAAGTGGTGGATTTTTAATATTGTGTTTATAAAAAATAGGTTCAATCCAAATATTTCCCTATACTGATGATACTTGTATGACACTCTCAGTTGCAAGCTCTTTGGTTGAAAACAAGAAAGTTGATCCTAAAGATTTGGCAAAAAAGTGAGTCGTATAGTTTAATATGTAGTTTCAAAGCTTTAGCTTTTTTTTCCCCCTTCTTTGACATTGCTAATTGTATTCATAGTGTAATTCAATTGCAAAAGTTTGAGGAAAAATCTTCATTAATTAATTAATTTATATATATATATATAATCAAATTTAATGTTTTGGTACTTATTAATTAACGGTGAAGGATTGACAACTCAATGGTGAAAGTTGTAAGTTAGAGACCTTCTCAAGTATGCTTATAGGGTTGCAATACCAATTTGAATTTGTTGCTGTATTGGGTGAGTTTGGGCTCTTTCACCATTAATTAATAAATACTTTTTTTTAACAATGAAAAGGGTTTTCCTTTTATGTATACAAGAAGAAAAATGTTGAAACCATCAAAAAGATTCAATTTTGAGATTTTGATTGACTAATATACTTTAGACATTCTTGAACCATCCTCAGAAAGAAAAAAAAATTAAATTATGTTTGTTTGTTTGATTAAATGTCATAGTTCAGAAACAGAATAAATTAAATAAAATTTAATATACAGTCTTTATACTAAGCATCTTAGTTTCTATTAAATATTCAATGAAATCCAACTACTATGCCTATCCATTAATATACATTTAAGTATAATCCTTTAAAAAAACAATGAAATAGATGGAATATTTTTTATTTATTTAAAGTAAGCACATCACAGAGGATATGTATTTCATTTACTCAGTGCATGAGCAGAAAACATAAGAACACATAACTGATGTATACTTTTGTCATACAATTGGTAAACCTCTGTATCAAAATTGTTTGTATCCATATACAAATTGATCATTTCTCAGCTAGTATAATGAAACTTATAATATTGTAAACAAATGAAAAAAATATATATATGCATTTTTGTCTCCAAAATTGTAGATGGTCAAGAAAAAGACATTTAAAATGCATTGTCTCTTTTTCAGTGTACTTCAAACACAAAATATTTGTTGTTGTATTTGCATATGAGAATATGGATGGAGAATGGTCCTGCTGTTTTGCTATTTTTTTGTAATTTATTATTTATATATTTGGATTTTCCTCTTCTCATATTTTGCCATTTACTGTAAGAATTCTTCATATTTTCAGATATAATTCAAAGAGACTGCATAGCCATATCTCTTTGTATAATAATCATCTAATAATGTTCATAACACTTTTGATGTCTAATCTTCTGTTTTGGCATTTACTTATTTTTAATGTGTAGGAATAATAAATGCAAACATGAATTATAATTAGTTTTTATTAACACTATGAACCCTGACCGCCCAATTCAACAAGGGGCTCGCCCAAAATCGCCCTCTGTATGCAGGCTTTCTATGAGACTCGGACACTTTGGGATGGTTAAATGAGTTTAAGGTATTTCTCGATGAGTGCTCATTTAACCGCTCCAAAGTACCTGAGTCAGGTGTCTGTCGAATGGGACGATATCAGGCAGTCTGGGCTCATAAGTTTAATCCCAGAACTGTTTATGAATGCGTGTATAGATAGAGTTGAGTTATTATTAATTCCCCTCTCTTCTATTCAACATTTCTTCTTCTTTTTTTGCTCTTTAGTTGTTCACAATTTGGTTTTAAAGATTAGGTTTATTCTAAGTATTCTTGTCCTGTCCTCTTTCATATCCATTTAAAGAAATAAATTTTTATTAAAAAAAAGCATTTTAAATATTTGATATAGATAACATTCATTCATTGTACTTTCTTATAAACAAGATAGTTGAAATGAATGTTAAATAATCTGCTTTTTAAAATTAATGCAGTCACAGTAGTTTGCAGAGTTACTTATAAAAGTAGTTTAAAAATTCCATATTAACTGTGCTTAATGTTTCATGCTCCCACTTGTAAGATAAATGAACATTTTATATGTTTATTTGCTGAATAAAATACATAAGTTTTTGTCTTTGTATACAATATCTGAAATAAAAATCTTTCTCTCACAAATATTAGATTGGTTTAAAAAATCATATTATAATTAAAAATATTAATTCTAAGAAATAAAAAAAAAATTAGATGTTTGGTTAAGCATAAAATGTCCATTTGAATAAAATCAAATGATTCACTATGTAACATTGTATTCACATTTAGAAGCGTACATTTCGCTTTTTTATGACTTGTTAAATATTACAGCTAATATGTATTAAAAAATACTACATATATAGATAGATAGACACACACATATATAGAAACAGCTGTAAATGCATTGAAATGTAAGCATTTCTGTTAAAATATAAATTTTTATTTCTTAGTCATTATTTTCATGTTTTCTCCCAAATGAAGCATTAATGTATCAAATAAAATTAATTAATAATATAAACTACTCATTTAGCTAATTATATAGGTGTCACATAATTATTAATATTACTTGTATTTTTTTTTATCTGAAAGTTCTACCTACTAAATTTTTTTACATGGATTTATTCAATCTTATGAAACTGAAAAAAATTATTTTCTAAATTGCAGATTTGTTGCTGAATTTTACAGTCAGCCAAAACGAGGTTATGGTATGAATGTGATAAGTGTATTCAGTGCTTTAAAAGAAACAAATTTTGAGGATGTCTTTCTGCCTGGAAAAATGCAATTTAATGGTTCTGGCTCTTATGGCAATGGAGCAGCTATGAGAATTGCACCAATTGCATTATTTAATCATAGCAAAACAGATGAATCCCTTCAGGTAAGTTTCAATGTATTAATTACAAATACCTGTAATATGTATATAATATGTATATTTATATACCACATATACTTTTTAAAAAAAATCCTCATTGGACATTAGCTTTTTATTTTCAATACTTACTAGGTTGCAGCTGATTTTGGTAAATACAATACACTCCCAAGTATCCTATTCGTGACTATCCAGCCTAGTTTTCTTTATTGTAATTAATTGAGGAAGGCAAGGCATTACATTCGCAATGTTGCCTAGATATTGGAAGCAGGCGTCTGCTATGATCCTCCTATATGTCGTGCAAAAAATAATTTGTGACAGGAAAAGAGCAGCGTTCGACTAGTTGCTCATTGTTTTGTCAGTGTGTAATGGACTTCAATTGTTGCCGCTGTTCCTGATTATAACTGCACAGCACATACAAGGATTCTAAAGTTGTTCTTGGTGTATGCTTAGTGTTTTTTTTTAAGTATACCACAGTGAGTGCACAGAATTCATGTTAAAATGAGAACAGTTTATATCCTTTAACTTGCTTTCTCTCTAATAAATTCTTGCAGTACACTATATAAATAAACTGCCAGTACAGAGCCTTCTATTTTGATTTGCCACATTACCAGCAATTGCTTCTATGTTTCGCACAGGGCCGGGGCCACCTTCACATTCTATATGGCGTGAGATGAATGGAAGGTTTAGTACTCAATAAGAAGTTAGAAAATACATATTGTAACTGTGTGTTTTGGTATAAAAACTTTGTCTTCTGGTATTGATGGGCAAAGAATGAATTCATAGAACTCCAGGTTATCTGGCTTTTTTGTTATCTGGCCTTTCCTTCTGCCATATTAGGACGTATACTCAGAGTGTACTGTGTACGAGACATTTTCAATATCTTAAAAATATTATTTTTCTTCAAAAATATTACAAATACATGAGATTCAAATAATTATTTAGATGTTTTTAATTATAATATTTTTTAAAACAATTTCTAACTGGAAGGAATGGTTTTCTGTTACGTTTCACAGAATTATATTATTGTTTTTCTATCTTCAGACAACTTATAATGACTGCTTAATATGTTCTAATAATATTTTCCTTTATCATCAAATTGCAAGATATATAGTTTTCCATATAATTTCTCCTCATTATCTGTTGTTGATGGCATTTCACATTTTAACCTTTGCATAAATTCTCAATAAGTAGCATAACTGTTTTCCAATTAAAATTTTTGATGCCATTCCTAATCACATTAGAATGAAAATCATTTTGTAAATTGTTTTTAAAACATTCAGTGCCACTATTAATAGTTGAGATGTTAATAATTTTCTTTATTCATTTTTGGCCTCAATAATATATTAAAAATTAAACTCTAAAGGCAGTGATATAGCACTGAAGATGTCAGTAAAGCATCAGCAATGGAACAATTGACAAACAATTGCATTCTCATTTCAGAGAGAGCGAGTTTTGACTTTTTCTGTCTTGTAACCTCCCACTTGCCATACAACCGCAGCAATGAAACATTTGGTGTTTAAGAGGTGTCATTGAGAGGTGAATTACAACCATTAAGGGTTACAGTTTCATGGCTAACTTCCAAATTATGGCCGAGGAAGAGTCATGTTAAATTAAAAAAAAAAAAAAAAAATCCCACACTAGTTTATTTTTCATTTTGTTTATTTAAGATTTCAATTTTTAGGATTATTGTGAAAGAGGAAAAAATGACTTTACTGATTAACTTTTTCAACTGTAATATTATTTACTTTATAATTAATTGTTCTTTTTCTTTTCCTTGATTTGTGATTATGATAGAATTTTTTCAGTCAAAAATACGAATTTAAAAATATTTTCAAATTAAAAAAGGTAACATATTCAAAATTTTTAAGAAGCCTTAAATATGTGTGTGATTTAATTATTTTGGTGAATTTTTTTAATCCTCCTCCAGATATGCATATTTCAATATTTTTTAAATTTTTGTCTTGGATTTTATCAAAAACTGAAATTAAATATTTTGAAGACTTATTCTTTTTGTTTGTTTATGAAAGTTCCTCAATTTGTACAGAGTGAGTATATCATATCAATATTTAAGGATTCCTATTGTTTTCTTTTACAAAATGAACTATTTTGAAATTATTCTATTAATTGTTTTTTAAATCTAATTGCATATTTACATTTGAAGCAGCTTTACTCCTATATTATAAACTCTTAGTTACCTTGACATTATTATTAAAAAAAACTTGAACTTCATTATATTTTTAAATAATGCTGTAAATAAAAGTCTATTTAACTCTGGAGTGTTTCAAATGTTTTTGTTTTTATATTTTTGAAAACATTAAAAAAAATTACTGAAAATTGGGCAGACAACCTTTATAATTTTACATGCCTGGAGATAGATAACTCTGGAGGCATTTTAAGTTCCATTTAATTTATATTATTTAATGTACAATTGATCTTTCTTCCCCCATGCAACTGTGTTGATGAGAGGAAGGAATATAAAGAAAATTATGCTGAAAATTCTTATATGCTTAATTTTAATTGCTTAGTATTTTATATAAACTCCATTAAAAACTTTTCTAATAAAAATTAATGATTAATTATTTGTAATTTAAGAAATGTAAATACATAAATGGTGTGTAGGAATTTTTGTTTTATTATATTATCTGTCACTCTTTTTTTTCTTTTGTTGGTATCATTTCTCTTTATTTTTAATAATAATATTCCAGTTTTATTGACTTTTTTTAGAGTGATGTTGAAGAATGTTCTCGTATAACACACAATCATCCCAATGGATATAATGGTGCTATTCTTCAGTGTCTCGCTGTTAAAGCTGCTCTGAAATCGGATTCATCAAAAGAGTTTGATCCAGTTGAGTTTATTAATCAGTTGGAAAAGAAAATGGAAACTATTGAAATGAAGGTGAATATCAGGTATGTTATTATATAGATTTAATTAAAAGACAAATTTGCTCAATAATCTTTTAAGAAAATGTGTTTAATTTTTATTCCAATAAATAAGTAGCTTTCTTTTAAATTATTTTCTTTGATAGTAAATTATAAATTATTTTGCAGTTTCTTAAAAAAATTCTACAGTATTAGATAATTTGAGATTTATAGATGGCTATGAAGCCCTTATATTGAGCTTCTTCAATTAATAATGAAGTTGACAAAATCAAAGCTGATCTCAATAAAAATTCAGTTTATTATTATTTTTTTAACTCAACTTTTTATATGGAGTCTGAAATTAAGAATACCAAGAAAATAAAAAAAGACTATTTTTAAACTAAAAATAACTAAAAATTAATTTTTATAATTTAATACATTATTAGTAAACATTAAATAAAATAATAATATTTATAATTAATTTTAATAAATGACTTCAATAAATAAATAAATAAACAGTGTTTCATCAAGAAATAATATACAGCTCTTTTAACACAATAATTGTTTTTTAAAATTTTAAAATAAATAGTTCACATCAAATATGTTCAGTTTTTCAAAACGATGAACATATTTTTATAAAATTTTTCATCGAATACATTTTGCTCTAATAAAATTTATATTGAATTAAGGCTCTTAAAAATTATTTAAATTACAAATGTTCTCAAATAAAAACAATTTTTAATGTAGACTTCTGACTAATCAAAATAAATGTGAATATGACATTCATAGAACTGGAGAAAAGTTTAAATTAGCAATGAAAAAAGTGTATTAAAAAGATTCAAATTAACTGAGTTAAATTTATTTCAAATGTATTCTTTTGCAATTTTTCTTGTAACAGAGATTTCATTTTTGAATACACACAATAAATTATTTTGAATATGAAAGATTTTTCTGATACTTAATTGATGAAATCCAAGTCATCAGTAAGAAATATCGAGATGATACTAATCTCCAGAATTGTTATCTGGTTTCAGTTTTTGTAGTTTCAGATTTCTTATGGCGAAATTCAGCAATTAGTTTCAGAAATTATTGTTAGTCTACTCATATTAGCATGATGCAAATAAAATGAGCCTTGTTATTTTAATTTTAAAATCCATTGTGCATCTTACTGATGTAAAAAAAGATACAACATCACAATATAATCCTAAGCAATATGAAATTAAATGGCACAAACAGCTGATTTTTATCATTTAATCATTGAAAAATTAATTATCTTTCTATAATGCGAAAATTACAATTTTACAAAGAAATAGCAATAATATTTTAGCGTTCAAGCTGTAATGTCCATACATACATATTGACAGTTTATTATTTTATATACTCTTGGGGAAAGCTTTTTTAATCAGCAAGCAACAATGTTTATTGATCGGCATATTATGTCTGTGAATTGCAATGTGCATAATGCAAAAATCATTCAAAATTATTTGAGGAGGAATGTTGGATTTAAAATTACCAAATGTGACTCCTGATTATTCTTTTTATAGTAATGCTCACTAAAAAAAGATCTTTTCAAATTTTAATTAATTTTTAAATATAAATCAGTTGAAATTTGTACAATTTTCCTCAATAATTTTGGAAAATATTATTTCATAAAAACCATTCTTATACTTTAAGAAAAATATACCAATTTCAATACTTTCTTTTTCTAATTTTTTTTTAATTAACAGTACATTTTATTTATTCATGCATGTTTTAACAATATTATATACTTCTTTTTGTGTGTGCATTTTATTGCTGTTTCAGTATTAAGAGTAAACTAAAAAATATATATTAAGATAACCAATCGAGCCTATAAAGTGTAAATTTCCTATAATTTTTTTTCCAAAATTTTTTTAAAAATTAAATATTATTGTTTTTGATGAGTTGATAGAAATTTTAGTAATCTGAATTTGAAACTCTCACCTTTCTTATTTTACAGCAAATGCAAACATATGCTAATTTTTTTATTCACCCTGGTTGAATCTGGATTTTTTTTTAATAGTACCTATGTCCAACAAATTTTATAAGTCCAATTTGCAAAATAATAATTTCTGTATAAGTTAGATAAAAACACATGAGACACATGTTAAGTTACATTAAAATTTATATAATATATTCAGTGAGGTAGACTATATCATTATTCATCTTCTCTGCATTGATTTTTATATTGTTTAGGAAATTCAGGCTTCTTTTTGATTTGTTAGTCAATAGAAAAACACAATCAGACAGTATATTTGTTGTCATGCAGACAACAAATATACAAAGATGAACACAGGCAACACACAGCAGCACATTACAACAAACATTAGCCCATAAGTAGTAATTAGTAGTAATAACAACGACAGCACACAAAGCAACCAGACAGAATTCAGCTGGAGGAGGAGGGAATTTTCGTAGCTACTCTCTACGATCTCTCCCAACTGGAGCCTGCAATTCGCCACTTTAGCTCTATCCAACTGCCAACTCACTATTACTTGATTGGCTATTCCTTACACGACTCGATGCTGCTTCTATAATAAACATCAGGACTCGGCACACAGCTCAGTTCAACAATCACTTGAATTCCACACAATACTTGCTCTTGACTGGACTGATCCAACTATTCACTGTTGACTCTTTCTACAATACTGTACGACTGTCTTCGGCTTTAGACTGCTGGTCTTTTATAATTCCTGGAGGCGGGCAAAGAAAGTTCTGGGACAGTCAGGCATATCTCGGTTCCTATTGGCTCTATCACCAAAATTCTGGAAGTATCTATTTTTATTATTATCTATTTAAATTCTGGTATTATCTATTTTTGTCGCCAAGCTCTGAGATCACTGACTTGGTACTCGGTCAGCATCCAACAGAGTTGATCGTAAAACGGTCTTTCCAGTGATTAAACTAACCGTGCTGAGAAGCAACATTACAGATTTGTAACAATATGATAATTTGACAACTGCAAACAATCTAGTTTTGCAAAAAAAAAAAAAGTTAGCTAATGGAATTTTTAGCTTTTACAAAGTTTATATGCAAATTAATTCACTCAAAGCATTTTGAAGATACATTTTTTTGACTACTTCTTGTACATACTCTATATTTTTCTGAAAACAAATAATCATTCACATATTTTAAAAATATTATAACAAAATTTCAATATCCTGATAGGTCTTTTGAAATCAACTCATATGCAAGTAGTGAACTTTCAGTTCTTCGTCGCAACTTCCTCGATCATTTTGCACTAATGAAAATTGTATATCTTGTGAAGCCCCTGTTAGAAAGTTGACATTCCCCACGGTGTGGTGACACATACTTTGGAAACCACTGATTTTATTAAGTTGCTTTCCTTTTATTATTCTCATAAAAAATATGTAATGTCACGATTATTTATGAATATTATCAAATTATTATGTTATTTTTATGTTATGTTATTATCAGTCTCTTTTATTTATAACTCTAGGATAATTCACCATACTGTGAAAGTTTGAAAAAAATAAAAGAAATTTATTTGCAAGATCAAGAGGATATTTCAGCTGAAGAAATTGCTGAGTATTTGGGTAATTACATTTTTGACTAATAACTTTTTTTTCCGGTTCAATTACTTTTCATGGTATATTAAAAAATGTAAACTTTTTAAGTTGATTTATAATAGTTTTTAAAGATATAGTCAGGACTAAGTTATATAAAATCAGTACAGGTCATCATAAAAAGTCATACAAGTATCCATTATTAAATTTTCCTCAAGGCATTTGTGGAAATAGACTAAAACCATTTTCCTGACTGGGACTCAAATGGTTTGGAACTAGCAGTTGGGCCATGATCAGAGAGAACTAATAAAATCGGTATAACATTGTATGTGCCTATAATAAGGAGTTAATGAGAAGTAAAAGTTTATTCCTTACTGCCTACAAATAATTAGCTTAATTTTCATTTATTCCTATAATTTCTGTATAATATGAAAGAAGTAGACTATATAATAAAATAATGTTCTATTATTTAAAATACTTTTTTGTTATATCAATTTTCTATATTTCCTGTTATATTTCACATTTGAAAGCCTTTTATTTGGAAATTAATATTAACAATTTATACACAGGCCATGATGTTTCTGCTCATAAATCAGTTCCCACAGCGATATATTCTTTTTTAAGAGGAATGAAGCCATTTCCTGACTATGACGTAAGTGTTAGAATTTGAAATTCAATACTTTTTCTTCCTTCCCTCCCTGAAATAATCTACCTCCCCCCCCCCACAAAAAAGATCGTTAAACATGGAATGTATTTAACCTTTTAAAAGAAGTATTTTATCAAAATTCATTAAATTTTGTAATGGATTTAGTGTTTTGTATAACTTCAAGTTAATTTTTTTTCATTATTTATATAAATATTGTAAAGCAGAAAATGTATTCTGTCTGTCATAAAAACTTCTCCAAAATCGTAAGCAGTAGTAGTAAAATGAAATCTACATATGCTGTTCTGGTAACCATTTCTAACACAACTGTGCTATTTTTTACATTAAAAATTAATTTTTTAAAATATTTAATTATGAAACAAAAATTAGTTTAATTTTAGATTTTTTTGTGTTATTTCTGTACTGAAATAACTATGATTTTAAAATGCAAACAATTCTCTTTTCAATGGCATTAGTATCATTTGTATATTTTCTTAACCCCTTAAATGTAATTTTATCTACTTTCAAGAGTTCCTGAAAAATGTCATGTTCATGGATACAATGCAAATTATGCATCATAATATCTGTGAATAGCCTAATTTTTGTTTATTACATAAAGAGTAACCATTCAATGCACTCAAGGCAGTTAATTTCCAAATTATTTGTATCAAAGTAAGGCCATTCAGTGTTTCAAGAGACCTACTGTAGTAAAAAATAATGTTGCTTAGATCAAAAGTAAGCTGTGGTGATTCAAGGACATGCCTTCTATGAGATAATCTGTATTGTAGTTGGTGATGGCTGTTAGGACTCGGTCACGCTAATTGCTAAGGCAGGGAGGGTAATTCACTTTAGTGATTGTGATTACAAACCTGTTAAATTATATCTGCAATATATACTTTAAATGAAAATGATTTTGTAGCATTTTCTTAATTTAAATAAAAATTACATATATTTAGTTCTGATTATGTATGTAGGCAGAATTTTGACATTTGATGTGATAAAAAGAACATACACCTTTTGGGAGATCAAAGGTTGCTGAAGAGAGATAACACCTTCCAGTAAAATATCAAGTATCATCATTGATTTTTCATGTCATACGTAACACAATGACAAGCTATACTTGCCATGAGGCTAAAGTTACTGTCGAATATGATAATAAGTTTGGTATAAAATTTCTAGTGCACTGAATTCAGCAGCTCTTTTATTATATATGTTGTTATCAGAAATCAATGTCACATATTATTTATCGGCAGAATTTCGTGGTTATAAGTTATAGTCAACGGGGTTTTATTCTTATGAACATTGGCGAGATCAATATATATTTTTACTAAAAGAAAAATGCGTCATGAAATAAACATTAAAATGGATAAGAGTAATGCAGATTAAAGTAAATGGAGGGATTCTGAAGAATCGGAAAAAAATAAGCATACATTTACTTGATACTGATAATGAAATCAACTATAGTAAAATATTACCAAACAGACAAAAATGTGCTAGATGGTGAACCTGAAATAAAATAATTTTCGAGAGTGTCTGGCATAAATGCTCTAATTTTGCAAAACTAGGTGCTAATCGAAAGTCATTAGAGTATTTTGAAGAATATGAACTTACGAATTGCAATTATATTTATATCAATAATATATAAGAATTATAATTTTTTTAAAAAATAAAAACTAAATGATTACTTTATGCAAAATTTTTGTATTATTATATCTTACTGGAAGAGGTTAAAGAATAAATTCAATTTCTTAAACGGTCTAGTCATGAACAACTGATGAAAGAAAAGAAGTACTTTCACATAAGATCAGGAGTAAACTCAATCACCATCATAGCAGCCAAGTCCTAATGGCTATTACTGGTCAGTAGTATGTCCCAATATGTAAGGAGCCAGTGTACCTAATTACTTTATTTACCAAGGAAGTGAGCAAAAATTACAATGCTGGAAACTTCTCACCCCATTTTCGGCATGTCATCTAGTGGATGAAAAGTTCTATAGAAAATATTCAGCAGATTGCAAGCAGTGTAATTACAAGTGAGAATTAATAGATATAAGGTCTATAAATGAAGACAACATTAAAAAGCTTGCTCATGTTATTTCAATAAAGTTGTTGGAACCAAATAATGTTTTATAAATTTACAATAAAATAATAATAGTAAAAGTATGTCATGTTAGTAAAAAAACTTTAATTTTAAAGAAAAAGCACTTAATAAATTTTTGTCTATTCTTATTAATTTGGAAGAAGATGTGTTAATGTTGTAAATTCTTTTACTTTTTAGTATCTTATCATTTGTCTGCTGCTATCAAAGTTTTATTAATTGTCAAATCTATCTTATTTGTTATATCTTTTTATTCCCTTTCAGTGTCTGAATCCATTTGTACGTACCATCTACTTTGCAATATCAGTTGGTGGAGATACAGATACTATTGCCTCTATGGCAGGAAGCATTGCAGGGGCATATTACGGAATAGAAGCTATCCCAACAGAATTGCAAGAGCGTTGTGAATTTAAAGATGAAGTTGATAATTTAGCTCAGAAACTTTATGATGTAGTGCAAGAAGTCACATCGTGATTATTATTAGAGATGTAGCAGCACTTTCGTGTACACTGTTATGAAAATTAATGCTCACGTCTTTTTTCGATTAAAAATTTTCTCAATTGTGATATGTGTATTCTAAATATCAAAAATAATAAGATATAATAAATTGTAAAGAGTTCAGTATCTTTACTATCTATCTAAGAAAAGAATAGTTATAAAGTATGGTCATTCATGATCATTCCAAAATTGACCATTTATGCAAAAACTTGGAAAGTTGGCAATACAACCTGTGTGAATTCTCATTGAATGAATGCTGGTGGAGATTCTTGCAGTGTATTGTAGCATATAGGGTTAGAACAGGCTAGTGTGGCAACATAACAGGAGTGATTGCAAATGTTAAAAAAAATCTAACGAGATTTTTTGTAACACAGTTTTGATTACAGTAAAACTAACATTCAAGATGACATAAAACATATCTGATTAAATACAAAAATACGACAAAGTTATAATATTATTAAGAATGTTTAATGAAAATTAATGGCATGATACAAAGATGAAATGAGAAATGTAGACATACATTTTAACAAAAAAATAAAACTGCCTAAGATCCTAAAATGATCCAAAATATCACATACCACTGTACATTTATACATATAAAAAATATCACATTTCCGAAGGTCATTTCCATGAACCATAAACTCAAAAATGTTCACTTATTGATTCATTCCAATATATTATATGGGTCTTTAAATTCTGCAACTGTTTTCCAATCTGGTACAATTGTTTCATCATCTGTACTATCACTGTCTTCATCAAAGGTATAGTCTGTATTAACTATAAAATAAATCATAAGCAATGCAATTTCAGCATATATTATCTATATTTAAACAATAATGTTATCTTAGTATTAATTATTAGCAAATGCACTAATCTATTATAATACATATTCACATCTAATAACTAAACTATTTGAAGCAGTTAATTCTTATTAGACATTCTGAATTTGAAAAAGTATTAAGTCTATTAATCATTACTAATTAATTTACTTTTAAGATACTGCTGGAGAATCACTAGCTGATTAAAATTCTTCAACACAATGACTTTATAGGTTAGAAAACATAACACATCACAAGGGTAATGACATACATGCAATAAAAACTCAAACTATTTTATGAATGAAAGATTCAATAAATCTTATGCTTAATAGCATGCTATTATTTTAGTGAAATTTTCATTTCATCGATTACTGTAAGGTATTGAAAATAAAATACCTTGGGAATTTTCCTCACCAGCAACTTCAACACTTTCTTCTGGGATGTCTTCTGAATCAGAGACATCAATATGCTCCAAATCATATTTAATGTAAGCCAACTAAAATGTTAAAAAAAAAAAAAAATTGAAGAAATGCAAAGATTTTTTTTTAAAGTAATAATGTTTGTGAATGTAATAAAAACTTCAAACTTAAAGCATTATCTCAATTAATAACCTAAGAGAAGTTGAGTTTGGGAGCTCTTACAAATGTCAAAATATTTAATCAGATAGGGAAATTTGCATAACCAATGAATTAGCTATCTATTCTGTTAACAATGTGGAAGTTTCCATTTCCCTCAAAGACTACAAACCTATGTACATTGATATTCAGTAATGTGGTTAGCTATCAAATCTAACTTTAATATTATTTTACTCATCTTTATATCTCAAGCTTTTTCAGAACAACTATTTATCCACAAGCTTTTCTGAAAAAAAAAAAAAAAAAAATGCAGGTAAAATATTTTAAATTTTTCTTAGTGACTATTCCCCCTTCCATAATATGTGAATATCTCATGTATTTAGATGGTAACTTAAATCGTTTTTAACCCTATTGTTCTGTTCAGGTCTATATGACCCGTAAAAAATTTATACCTTCGGAAAAATCTATAATACGAGATATTTTCATGTAACTGCTTGACATCTTTGGTAAATAATATAAAGATGTATTACTAGAGGGATTTAGGTTTATTTTTATTTCGAAGAAATATTTTTCCATTTATACCTAACTTACCGTTCTGCTCAATATGATGCAATGAAAAAAAAAAAAAATTATTTTTACTCATACATGTTTATTTTTGCTTGGCATAATTCAAAAGAGAAGAATATTACTAGTTTCTGTAACTTATCCGTTTTCAAAACCTTTTTCGTTAACTTATGTGTTTGGTCACATATGACAAGAACGCATACAAGGTCAAAAGATTGATATGATTTGCAGGGGGCCAATCTCTTTGCTCTTATTGCAATGTATCTTTTCTCTGCTGTATTTCACTTTCTAATACACTGTAAAAGAGCTGTGCCTGCGAAAGTAAGAGAAAAAATGGCGAATCGCAGGAATTTGAGTCATTCTGATATAGCTAAACTAATAGAAGCTTCTGACAGCGAAGAAGAAATATCGGAGTATGAAAATCATACAAGTGATGAAATTGAGAGTGAAAGTTCTCACAACGATTTTGATACCGATATTCAACAAATAAACTATAAAGGGATTATTCAGTCCAAGAATCATAAAATAAAAAGGATCAGCTGCCACATTCTTCTCAATCAACCGCTGCTAATATTATAAAAACTACTCCAGTGATCACAAAATATGCAATGGCAAGGATGTCAGGCGTAAAAAGTGCATTTGATTCAGTATTCAATTTTACAATTGAAAACGAAATCATAAATATCATCAATATTGAAGGAGAAAGTGTTTATAAAAAAAAAAGTGGAAAATATTGAAAGTAAAGCTTTTCAAGAATGTATTTGATTTTTGTTGTTAGCTGGCGTTTATAAATTATATGGAGAATCAACAAAAAACTTATGGAATAAAAAAACTGGCAGAAATATATTTTGTGCGACAATGTCCCTCGAAACATTTTGCATCATATCAAGAGTTATTCGTTTTGATAATAAATCCACTCGTCAAGAAAGAAAAAAAAATGGATAAATTAGCTGCAGTGCGAGATATCTATAAAAAAAGTGGATAAATTCTACCAAAAATATATAATCTGAATGAAAATATTACTATAGATGAACGATTAGTAGGATTACGTGGTCGATGTCCTTTCAAACGTATATACAAAGTAAGCCATCTAAATAGGGAATCAAGATATGGACTTTAAGTGACAATAAAACTTTGTATGTACTGAAAACACAAATTTACACTGGAAACGAATAAGGGTCAAAGCCAGAGAAAATTCGGGGAATGCAAGTAGTGTGTGATCTTACTTATGGGTATTAAGGGCACAATATTACATACGATAATTTTTTCACATCCTACAGCTTAGGATAACTTCTTCTAAAACGGAAAATGACTATGCTTGGTACCATTAGAAAAAATAAATCAGAACTTCCTGAACAAATGCCAAACAAAAAAAATTCACAACTTCTCATTTTACTTTACAGAGGACACAGCAGTTCTAAACTACATCCCAAAAAAAGAACAAGAAGGTTATTCTTATGAGCACTTTGCATCATGACGAAGAAATTAGCAACAGACCTGACAAAAAAACCATTAATGATCTTAGATTATAATTCAACTAAAGGGGCTGTGGATACTCTTGATCAACGTTTAAACACATACACTTTTAAAAGAAAAAAAAAAAATTGCTGGCCTATGATAGTATTCTATAACACGCTTGATACTTCTGCGTACAATGCATTTGTTCTATGTACTTCAATACATCCCTCCCAAGTCCTACAAATTGCCTCTTCGTGGCGGGAGGGTGTCCCTGGTCAGAGTGAGTGAAGTACGTCGGGAGCTTGCTCCTGGTAGGGTCACCCAAGGCGTGGTGGCCATTCCACTATGCCCAGCTAAAATCTGCAGGCGAAGGAGCTAAGACAGTCTTCTACCTCCTAGTGCTCCAGTCTTTTGACTCACAGAAGCTGCACTTCCCTCCCCATGAATTGGTTGACAATTGATAGTGGCCACCTTAAATGTCTTTTCTTTTCTCAGGGTGAAAAATTTTACCCTCTTTGCCCGAAATGCTGCAAACATCAGGCCTCTGCTGAACATATTCTAGACTGTTTAGGAATTCTTTGGGGAGAAATTTATTCTTCCCCCTTCCTCGTTTTTGACTTTCTTCTTGTCAACGGATTTGTGGATTTGGTCTTATTAAGTCAGGCCATGGAGATTATCAACAACAACAACTTCAATACATAGTGAATGGAACGAAAACAAATTGACTAAACGAAGACTATTCTTGGAAGAACTGGGAAAATCACTCATTTTTCCACACATTGAAGAAAGGCCACACCTACCCAGAAATGAGGACTCAATAAAAATAGTGAAACGAGTACAGAGAAAAAGGGAAGATGTACCATCTGGAGTTTCCCATAAGTTTCTTTCACATTATGCCAGGAAAGATATTTACCATCTATGTTTATATAAGCATGGTAGCTTAACTGTTAGCTATAAATGCCAGCAGGTGCTACCAAAGCTCTTTAAAGTTTGTTTGGTGATATTCTTTAAAAAAAAAAAAAATGTTTCACACTTTTGCTATGGATAGCCAAACAAAGCATTTGTGGCATGTTATGCTTTACTTTATAGGAATGGTGCTATAACTAAACCATCTATAATTGGTTTAGTGCAGGCAGTTTTGACTTAAAACAAGAAAACTGTTCATTTATAATACATACAAAACTTAGAAAGGCCATGCTCACTGAAAATCAGTGAGATATTGGTGTCATTAACATTTCCAGGACAATGGCACATAATAATTTGATCAGGATGGGATATGTATATGTGGTTCTTAGGGCTGAGGATCTGCATAGGGTTCCACATTTATTGGTCTCCTTATGAACCACAGCTCTACCTACTTTAGCAAAACCAAAAATATCTCCTTAATGACATTTGTTCCTGAAAACAATACTTTTTGAACAAAATGTGCATTGAAAATACATATATCCAAGGACAAAAGACCTTGAACTATTGTGATACCTGGACTTTACACAAAAAGTTCTTTGGTTTATTTGGTTAGGAAAAAATGTGCCTACTATGAGTTCTTTCATCACAATAAAACAATCAAATCTGCCAAATTTTATAATTAGCCAGATAAATTGAAAGCCACTATAATAAAATAATGATCGAAATTAATGAACCATTGTCATTTGTCTACATAGTCATAAAACCTATGTCACATTAACTGTAAGAAATAAGCTGATGCAGTTTCATTGGGATATTCTACCACATTCTCCAGATGTGGTAGAATAGCTCCATCCAACTATTAATTATTCCCATCAGTAAAAAGTTATTCCATTATACATAATTCAAATCTGTAAGTGAAATAAAAATGAGGAATATTTTGCAAGTAAGCTTCAATATTTTTTGTAAGAAAATAGTAAAGCTTTCCGAGACAAAAAAAAAAAAGATGATAGAGTAGAAAGGCTCTAACATAGCATAATAAATCCACTTTAAACAATATATATATATATATATATATATATATATATATATATATATATATATATATATATATATATATATATATAAGAGAAAGAAATTTATGGAAACTAATACAAGCTAAATTATTCAGTTTTTTATAATATTTACATGTACCTTTTTGTTCTCTTTTATTAAGCGGGGCCATCTTTCTTCAACTTGTTTCTTTAGAACAATACTCAAGCCTTCTGATCCATTCTTTTCAGTGAAATCGTTAGAATGGACAGCTCCATAGAACTGCTCTTCTGCATAATAGTCTGTATCTCTTAATGATGTTCTAAAAATTTAATAAGAAAAAATTAATTAATTCTTGTTTGATTTCTTTCAAGCTAATAAATATTTATATAGAAAATTAGCAATTTTCTAGTATAGATTATCCATCCCCCCCTCCCATTTAACATCTACAAGGAAATAGTCATCACTTTGTGACAAAATGTAGTTAGCAAAATTTCAATCAAATAAATACTCATACACAAACAAAAAAGCAATAAATTTGTACATGTACATACATCTACAGTGTGTGTGTATACACACAAAAAAAGCAAATTTTAGAGAACTATTTATTAAATCACAATTCCATGTACAGGTCCTTATTATAAATAGACTGTTCAAATGCTTTTTTTTTCTCCTTTTTAATTTTGCTGGTTATCAAGAGAATCTTTCCCACATTTATCATAGCATTCAATAATCAAGACAGCTTACAAGAAAATATTTTTTTTAAATAAAATCTTAAAAAACATTCAACAAAAGAGAAAAACAAATCAAATTTTACAGAAAATTGTATATTTTTTATCAAAAAAAATCTAAATACAAATGAAAAATATTAATAAAAAATTAATATTTAATACTAACTTGAATACAAAACTATAATCCTTTACATCCAGCTCATACAATTGGATTTCTTTAAGTTTCAACAAAATGTGAACGTGTTCTGAAGAGTCCCACCACAAAATCTTGGGTGTAATTCTGTGAAATACAACAAAATAAATTTTTATAACTTAAAATAGAAATCACAAGTTTCCATAAAATTTTCAAAACGTAACGACTTTAGATAACACTATAGCAAAACTCTAAAGATCCAAGTTCCTGTTAGAATCATTGAAGTTCTGCTATAGTGTTATAAAAATTCAAGTTTTTTAATGGAGGGGGGGGTAAAGTAATCAAGGAATAAAATCTTTTTAAGTTAAAATGAATAAAGACAATGAAACACCTACTTTTGACTGATATCTTTAAGCAGTAACATTTTAATACAGTATGTGTGCATACAAAATGTAAATAACAGTTTTCTGTAGCAATTAAATTAATATACTATAAGCATATTTCAACCCTCCCTCCCCACTCAAGAAATAACTTGTTTTACTAATTGTTCAATTAAGTGATTCTCTGGATAGCATATGGACCCAATTAATCCAATAATTGGAATTTGAATAAACTTCAATAATTCATCATTTCATTACTCATTATTCAAGAATTAGGGTTAGTAATTATTTTTCCCTTCAGATTCATTAACATTTTTGAGCAATAAAATTCATTCATTAACAATGAAAAGAATTTTTTAAAAGAAAAACTAAGTAAAAATTGCCAGAGAAAGAGGTGTTGATATAAATACTCTCATCAATTAGAATTTTAATCGCATTCATATTGCCTTTTAACTTTAACCTTCTAGTTCAGGTCCTTAAAATACTGCAGCTTGCTTGAGTTTCACTTTCAGAGATAAGGAAAATTCCCTAGACCCACTTCCCATTTAAAAACTACATCAATAGTCCGGGTTTTAAGGGGTTGATATACAAAAGAGCCCTCCCCCAGCTGATGACTGTAAGGAAATATATGCTAAGAAAATCGATTTAGGCAAACATATCTAATAAACAAAGCACATGTCTAGAGTGTTCAATTAATCATACTTAATAAAAGTTGGAGAAGGTTCCAGTGATTTTCAATCATCTTGGGCACCTTTCACAGTTTCATTGAATGGACATTTGGGACCTTTCAATATTGATACAGATAAATAAATCAGGGTGCATAGTGACAAACTGCTGCAAGAATTAAATACTTTTAAGCAACTTAGTGCCAAAAATTAAGCACCTTTGTATAAGTATGCATCATAAACTGTGTATTTTCTAAGCATAGTATTTTTCTGTTTTATAATATTGCATGGATTTTGTTAAAATTAATTTTCAAGAATTATTTTCAAGTGTTTTTTTTTTTAATTTTAATATTTATTTCTGTAATTGCACACCATTTTTTATTGTAAAATTATGCCTTTTTGGATTTGACAAAAGCATAGAAATTATAAAAAAAATGGAGGAAAACTATTATACACCCCCCCCCCCCAAAAAAAAATTAAGTCAACTTTTATAAGATTAACAATAAAGATTTGTAAGCTTTTTCAACATTTTTAATAATTAAAATATCACATACATATATATTTCTGAAAATGTCAATAGTGATGTAGATGCTCAGCACAACCCAAATTTTGTATTTGCTTTTTATATAAGCAAAAACAATTAAGATCTAACATGGCTGGGATGAAAAGAGTAAATTTCTCCCTGCACTGACTTAACCATTTTATTTAGTAATTTGATTTGAAATCTTATAAAGATAAGAACTAACGCATTCCTATGGGTATCACCACACGTCTAGCAAAATGATATGAAACTGGTGACAGAACAAAGCCGTGCTCTAATAAATGAGTTATTTTTAATCATTTTTAATAGGAAATAATAGCAGTATTCACAAATGATCACACCAAAAAGTAATTGTCTTATCGCTTCTTATTTCTAAAGTGTAGTAAAAATCTTTTTTGAACATTTAATGCTCCTAAAATTTAATGAAACCTGCTTTCTAACCAATAAGGAAAAATTCTTATTTAAAAAAAATTGCAGAAGAAACGTTATATATGTTTTACGAAGAAATGAAAACGCTTTAACAAGTCCTAATTTTCATAAATAAAGGAAACAAATTCATAAAGTCAATAAATAAAAAAACATTTAAAAAATCAGCTCTGTAATTAGAAACAAAATGGAAATAAATCAGCCAGAGCGTCACATCAAAACTTTCTTGGATATTGCCAGGAAATGCCTTGTGTGGTACTGGTGTGCAATAGTTAAGGAATATTAACACTAGGCTTGAAATAAATATTTTTACTGATTCAATCGAGTGATCGATGGCAAGTGTTTTGGGATTAATCTCTGGCATGTGGTTAAAAGTATCTGAAAAGAGAATTTGAGTTTTAAATGCATTCTTTTTAATTGATTAAAGCAAAACTTTGTCTCAAAACTAAACTTGTAGCCCCAAAATTACATATCAAATTTGATATACTTAAGTCTCTACAATTTTGAGCTATCTTGTTTACATATTTCTGAAAAGTACATACCAACATGCGGTGAACCCCTTGTTGGATTTGGTTCAAAATTTGACAGATGTTTATACAACAGATATTAAATCTGTGTGCCAAATTTTAACTATCTAGCTCTCTTAGTTTAGTAATTATGCTACTTTATATTAGAACAGTTGGATAGACAAACAGATTTCCTCTAAACGGATATTGTTGAAAATTTGATCAAAATCTACAAGTTTGATGTGAAGACCGTATACCAAATTTAACCCATCTAGCTCAAAATGCTTTTGGGTCATCTTTGTCAGAGATATACATTATACAAAAATGTGTTTTCGAATTCAAGGAGGAATGAAATGTGGCAATTCATTAAAATCTCAAGTTCAAATATTTTTTTTTGATGATTGCAATATTTTCTCTAAATTTTATATATGAGAAAGTAAATATGCCAATTGAAGCATTTTTTTAAAGAAGTCTTTCTTGAAGTCAGCACAAGACAATATATAGCTTCTTTCAAAATTTAACAAAACTTATAAAATGAAGAATTTTATTTAATGAACATGTTTTAAAATTTTTTAAGTTTAAATAAAAGCAAAGAAAGCTTTTTTTTTTTTTTCCCTGCTACTACAATTTTAACTGCTTTAGAATAATGTATTTCAATGATTCAAAGAAGCAATATCATTTTGAATTTCATTATAATAAAAATCTTTGTTATAAACTATGTCCAAAACTAATTTCTCAGAAATTATTTTTTTAAAAATTACAAAGAAGGTGGGGAGAATCCCTACGCGTTATCTTAATATATGCTGGAATACTTTTTCGAATTCTTCCCTTTTGTTAGTTTTCATTTTTGATATTTCCTGTAAACAAGCCCTTACGACCCTGATTTCAAATTATCATATTCAACTTGTGGAGCAACAAAATAAAAAGAAAAGCTTTCTACACCTTCACGAGAAAATTAAGTACTTCTAATGACCTTTTATGAAAATTGAGCACTTTTAAGATGCTTAAAAATGGCTTCAAATTTAAGCAGTTTTCATGATGCTACACATCCTGTAAATGCTTAATAAGAATTTTATCTGCATTGATATTTTTCGAAGAATAATTTTCTTATAACATTGCTAACAATGTGCTCGTATTATGATTGAACTAATAATCTAAAAAAGGTAGGGGAAATGAATGAAATAAGATTTAAAATGTATTTTTTGTGATTCCCTCTTCCTTCAAAATTAGGCTTAGTGACACAAAACCCCATCTTGTGGGACGATTCCTTTCGTTTATGCTCTGTTCCGTGCGTGCAGGATAGAGGTCTTCTATCTCGAAAGGGTAAAGAGATGTGGCTGGTGATAGCTATTAAGAATCTACTCTCAGTTTTCAACTACGCTGTCATAATGACAATGAACATTCAGACTACTCTGGATGTCTAGGCAGGGTAGGAGTAACTCCTGTATAATTACTGATTTTATAATACATTGGGAAAAGAAGTTATTTTAAGAAGTTTTTTTGTTTTAATATTTTTTTTTCATACACTTAATAATTTTTTATAATTTTTATAAATTATTATTACAAAATCTTATAATCAGATTTTTTTTTCAATTTTATTGCATGAATACTTCTCTTACTGAATCAAAACTATATAAAATGAAACAATAAATTGATAATTGAATTTTAAAAATAACAAAACATTATATTATCATCAGGAAATACATCTGTAGAAGTTTAGAATTCTAATATATCAAGAACTGAATGAAAAATCAATTTCTAAATCTTTTTGCTAAAAATGTAAAAAATTAAAAAGGATTTTTTTTTCATTTCAAATAATTGAATAATTATTTAAATTTTTTAATCATTATATTTATATTTTTTACATAATTTTTCAAGTCTGGAGTTTTATAAAATGATTTGGATTAAAATAATATTCACATGAAAATGGGTGGTAAAAGAAATAAGAATTTATATAATCTGATAAAACCAAAAAAATTCAATATACCTCTTGGAAACTTCCTTCCTTTTCTTATAATTCAACAATCTTTGCAGTGCCAGAACTGGACTGTTGACAACAGTAATATCTTCTTTTACAAATTCTTCAACATTTCCATTAACAGAAATTTCTTCCATGGCCAATTTAAATTTTCTTTCTTCTTTACTTTTTCGCATTTCACTTATTGCCTCATCTACAGCTTCAGAATTAGACATATTTTGAAGCATCATTTTCGATAATGCAGCACAGAAAAGAGCATGGTGATCTTTGTTTTCTGGTGGCAAGTCTTCATCATCTGATGACAAGGAAAATCCAGCTGGAACATCATCGACAAATTCTTTATCTTCATTTGTTTCACTAGGAGCATAAACTGGAACACATTTATCAGCTGGATCCACTAGTCCCTCCTTCAGAAGATGCTCCGATAACGTTTTTTCTCCATTCCATATATCTACTTTATAACGATTGCCAGTATCATAAGAGGTCAATTTAGTATAAGCCTAGAGAGAAAAATTATTTTTAAAAGTGAAATTAAAAAAAAAAAAATACATAAACTGTAAACCATTTATACCAGCAAAAAAATTTGCTGGTATAAATATTATATATAGACTGAATTATAAACTTTCCATAAGCTATTTTGTTAATAGTTGAAGAGCCACAAATCAAGCCTTTAATTGCCAATCTTATTCACACTATTTTAAGAAACCAATTAAGTTTAGACATTTTATTCTTCTGATAATTTTTCAAAAATTTCTAACTTAGAAGTTATAATATGGGTCAGGCTTTTTAATTTTTTTTCTACTCATGATAGCATATATATATTTTTTTACAAATTTAAGTAGTTCATAAGAAACTGGACAACTAACACTGTTGAAAAGATGACCATTTTAATCAATTTGCAATAGAAATGCATCACAATATCATTATTTTTGTTGGTAAATAACATGATTTTGTCAGTTATTTAATGATTATGTCAGCTTCATGAATAAAAAAAGGTTAAAATCTAAAATGGCATTGCTTTCATTGACCTCTACTGTTACTTGATATAAAATATCAAACAAGCATAAATTTTTTTTGGAATTCTTTTATCATCTTGTGCATTTTGAGGATAAAAATAACATTCTTTAATTGGAACAAGATAGCAGGAAATGAAATCTATAATCATTTATCTAAACATTATACTGTTACATTTTGATAAAATCTGCCCATGCCGCCATGGCTTAGTAGATGCATCTTTGACTACGGATTGTCAGGTCAAAGGTTCCAGCCTGAGTGAAGACCTTCATATTATTTACATTCAATTTCCGATATATGCAAATTTGTGTATTTCAAATGTATGCACTACGTAACGTACATTCATTATGTATGCAAATTAACATAATTTGAATATTTAATTCTCATTGGTCATATATAAAGATAACGTATATTCATTATGTATGCAAATTAGCATAATTTGAATATTCAAGTCTCATTGGTCATATATAAGGAGCTGCTATTAAGCTGGTAGCAGTTCAGTCATCTGAATGCTTACTGCTTGTACCTACTGAATAAGGAATTCTCCCCTCTTCAGTTTGACTGTGCATAATTCTACGGAAGAATATACTGAAAAAATCAGTGAGGTGAAATTCACAACTAAAAAGTCTTAATGTCATAATTAAATATTATTTTCTCAAACTGTTTCACAAATACTTTGAATATTTTTTGAAATTCAAATTCTTTTAACCTGAGTGTTTATACTAAATTAAATAGTTCATTAAATGGTAATATTTATATATCAGGTGAGACTTAATGCTAAATTTTCAATTATATATATATATATACACTGTCTTCAAATATTATGAATGTAAAAATTACATAGAAGAAAGATGGTTTTTCTGTTTAGTAAAAGCAGTGGGAATCAACAAAATAAATTTCAAGAATTTCAATAACTAAAAAAAACTAAATTAATAAACATACCTTCAATTCCACAATTTTCATGTTATTAGACTCATCCCTTGTTAAATCTTCTAGAAAATCTGCTGCTTTATCTGACCAACCTCCATGCGGTGCACGGATGCCATCCAATTCACATTCAATTGCTTGAAATGGCAATAACGTGAATTCAGAAGGCAGAATAAAAATCGAATCTTTTGTTGCACAGCAGGAATCGCCAAAGTCCACAAAAAATAATTGCACATCATCAGAATCAGATGACACACTTGTTATTCCAGCTCGATAATACCTAAAATGCATAAACATTAATTACAGTTTTTAAAAGTTTCAAATGGAAAAAATTAGATAAATAATATTATTTAGCTATTAAAGAGAATAATAATGTAGAAAGAAAATAATATGATGAAAAATAGCTCAGTCATTCAAACATTCAAATGAAGAAAGAGAGAGAGAGAGTGCACATGTGCAGATGTGTGAAGAAATGGAATTTTTCGACTACTTTTTATAAGTAAAAAAGAATGAAAATGCTATCATAAAAAATAAAAATAAAAACTTTTTTTTCTTTCTTTATTTATTAAAACCAACTTAATTAGGCAAAAGCGTATTTTTATAAATTTTGGAATTCAAATTTGCATATCTTATTTTAGAATGATTTTTTTTTTAAACTGATGCAATGCTTATTCATTTAAATTACTAAAGTGCTTATTCATTTATTTACTAAATTCATTTAAATTACTCATTTTTCAGCCTTTAAGTTTGCTTACTTTATTACATGGAATTTACTACTATGATCACATCATAAAAAATTATAAATTTTCAAACATTTAGCATTTTTAGCATGTATCAACAAATGTAATAGAAAATCAGTTTAATAAAATTGAATGAGAGATTAAAAACATAGAGTATATCAATACACCAAATAAAATGGTTTCAACTATGAACTGTTTGTCTTTAAAACTCATAAGATATATTTGAATGAAATTTATTCTTATAATTAAATAAATGTACCCTTTCATCTAGACACGTGTCTATCCTTTAAACAATATCTCAGATATGATTGTTATAGATTAACTAATGAAAGTTGTAGTAGAAAATCTCCTGCACATTGGCAGAGTGTTTAAGAAATAAAAACAAAATTATTATTGACACCACATTTTAGGTGTTAATAATATAATCACATTAGAAGTTTTATCTTCTAATGATGGGATCTTCTCAATCCATAATGTTTGCAAACACTCAAATCAAAACTTACCAAACAGATGGGGGGGGGGGGGAGGAGAATGCAAAGCTGAATACAAAATTTTTTAAAAAATGCTGAGAGATAATAATATACAAGCATAATAATATACTATCTAGATAATAATAAACTAGATAATAATATACTTTCAATTTAAACCATGAAGAGAAAATAAAACAAATCAACATATAACAAAAATTGCAGGTCTCATTTTATTGACCATTGCTATTTATTCTTACTAGAGTTTATTTGCATACCAATTTATTGACGTGCAAATAAATTGACTGCTCAGTTAAAAATATATTTACAAGCATTAATTATATAGTTTTTTTCTTCTGAAATATGTTTTTTATTTCTTGTTGCTTTTGATACATTTTTTTACATGTAAACTTTATTTTTAATGTACACTTTCTGCACAGAAACTTGTTATAATTATAAGAAAGATATTTAGACCTATTTTTCTTCTATAACCTAATTTGGAAGGATTTTCACAGATTTTCTATTTTGTACATTAGAAAATGAATTGGAACTAGAATTTCTTGGTCATGATGATCATTCTAATTCATCTAGTGAATCTGTTCTAATGAAATGAATCTATCTAAATGAAAGAGAAAATTCTCCAAATTTTGCATAATTAGTTTATATCAAAATTCAATATAGGTTGGACCATTTATGCTGGTTATTCTTTTTGTCATTTCCATATCTTTTGATGTTTTATCCATAATACACTTAACTAAATAGAGATATAAAAAAATAATAATCTTTCTTGATGGGTTTTGAAAATACTTAATAAAATTCAAATATCCACTTGAAAAAATAAATTTTTATTAAGCATCCAATAGTACTTTTAATTTATTTATATATAAATTAAACTATATATTATTAATAAATTACTTTTTACATTAATATACCCTTTTTTTTAAAAATAAAATACTCAGAGCAGTCTTCCCTACAAGGATCACTTTTTTTCTCTACAAAGTTCACCACTAAAGTGGATGACATAAAGTTTGCTCTATAGTAAACAATTAGTTCAAACTTGTTTGCTCATGTATTTATTGTTAAACAGTCCCCATTTGCTCCATATTGTTAAACAGTATTTGTTCTTTCCCATTCATTGTTATTTCATTTTCACCTTTCTGCAATAATGAATCAATATAAATTAACCCACCAAGTCAAAATCACCAAAAGCAGATCAAGAGAAATTTAAAACTGGCAATGAAAAATATTCACCTAATGTGAAGTTGACACCATATTTTATTCAAAAATTTCAAGAAATGGGAACCATTTAAAAAAAGAAGATAAATTGCAGGTTAAATATTTTATGAGTGGCTTGTAGAATATAAACTAAATAATATTAACTTTTGTTTATGTCTGCAAAATGCAAATTCCTAAGTCATTGATTGTAAAATTATTGTAAATTGAATCAAGGTAATTATTTCAGGAAAATTACAATTTCAATAAAGACTTATTAAGAACAGAGAAATAATAAAGCAATCTAATAAAATGATTGAAATAATAAAAATGAATAGTATTTAAATAATTTTTATTCATACCTGTTATCTAACGAAAATGGTGCAATACAGTGCATGCCATTCAGTAATGTTGAACATTTTTTCAATTTTTTGGCTTCAACATGGGCATTAATTTTTTCCAATAACTCACTTAAACTATAAACAAATAAACAGTAATTATAAATTACATAAATTTTACAGTTTTTACTATTTAAATAAATGGGTTCAGGAAGGATAATTGGGAACAGTGAGATGCACCGCTGAGGTTTTAGAGTGCTAGCTTTAGCTGGTGCCTTCATTAAAGTACTCAAAAGGAAGATTAACAAGATTTCTCCCCTTTCTTTCAGAATTATTTTCTAATGTTTATTTACTTTAATTGGAATCATGTTTTAAAAAAAAGTGAAACTAATACACACCTAAATGTCCTTATTTATGCATTACATTATTTACGAAGTCAGTTACAAAGTTATGTATTTCTTATATCTAAAGAATACAGCAGTTAAAAATATAATTTATTTTTCATAATTGGACTTTCTCCTAAAAAACAGAATAGTGTTCTCAATTACTCTTGGCAATGTTCTTCATGGGGTAAATAGAAGAGAGGCTTTTATTGTAATAAAAATTGATATTATTCTTGCATTTGGAATAATTTATTACCTGATTGAAAGCAGTATTAAATCTAGTAAAGAGGTAGCATTTGCCCTGTAAATAATGTTGATAATTTTATATCAAATTAACAATTGAAATTTTAAAAACAATTTACCATGTGATCTATATACATATTAACCTTTCATGAATAAAGGTAATTATTATTAACATTAACAATTTCATGATCTTTGATGACAAATACGGAAAAAAATACAAAAAAGTGATATAAAAAAAAGAAGAAAAATGTAATATTGAGGAAGAATTCTGATGATTTTAACCCTTAGTAAGAAGAGGAGGTTTTGAAGATAGAAGTAATTGACATTGAAGGACAATTTGCAATTTTTGTATCAGATAAAAGCTATTCTAATAGATCATATTAATACTTTCTAGGCAACATTAATATCAGAGAAAAATGAGTTGAATAAGAAACTGAATGCTCTTTTTGAAGTGAGAGCCTTCTGCTATTAAATTGAACTAGTACTCCTTACTCATTTTAAATTGTGTCCTAAGGTATTTATTTCTCGTCTCTCATAAAATTCATTCATGTATATTTTTATTAAGGCTTATTTCCAAATAAATAAATAAATAAGAACAGAATGATTACAAATTACTCCAAATTGAAGGAATTACCATAGTTTATATTCAATATTCTATAAACTAAAATGTAATTTGAAAAACAGTAAAAAGTCAGTATTTTGAGGTAGTTGGAAATGGATAGAAAAATAAATTTTCAGACAGTAAGGAGCAGTGTTTTATTTCAAATATATTCTCCACAAATTCACTTGTTACTGTTATCAGAAACCCAAAAAATTATCTCATAATTATCGAATAATCTCTGGGTAATAGGGAACATACCACATGAATTGTTAAAATTGTTGTACTTCAAACCGATTAATTAATAAATTTTTTGTTCAATGAATCTACAATAATTCATAATTTTTATTCATACAATTTATGAAGTTATTTTCCTTTTCACATAATAATTCCATAGTGAAGAAAATGACTAGGTCTGCAAAATCTATTACCAATTATCCTGCCGGACCCTAATGCATTGAGATTGCAATTTGAATATGAAATGAAACTAACCAATCCACAAATTTGACTCGCTGTACATAGATCTGATGTGGTGAAATAACACTAGAAACATAAACATCTTCATACACATTTAACTCCAAGAACGCATAAGAGACTTGAATTTTTAAATCCTCATGAATTATTTTTTCTTGTGAACTTGAACCTGAATATAAAATATAGTAGAAAAATGAATAACAAATACAAAGCAATTCTACATTACATATATATATTTAAATATATATTACCAATTACCAATTTCTACAATTCAACTCTAAAAACTAGATTACTATTAGGATATCATTCAATTTAAAGCTAGGTTTTAGTAATGTAGTAAATGTTGATTCAAAGACACTAAGAAGTAAAAAAATTACATTTGCTAGATTAAAGTCTAAAACTTACAAAATTCATATATTTTCATTTTGTTTATTATAAAGGCATTTTTAATATAAAACAAAATCAAATTTAACTATATATGGTATTTATGTTACCTGAAAAACAAAATCTGAAAAATACTGACATTCTTTGATGAATGCAATCATTCTAATCACTGCCATTCAACATTTACAGGATAATAATCACAACATTCATCAGAGAATGTTGACGCTCTCTGATTCGATTTTACACACTAACATATACATTTTCTTTAACAGATAAATTTAATTATATATATAAAAGTGATTTACTGTATAATCATATTTAACACATATACTAATTTTTAATTCATTAATATATATTCCTTTTCTGCATGATCAAATGAAATTAAGAATAGCATATTAAAAATTTTATCTTTTCCTTTTTACAGAATTTTTAGGAATAAAAATTGATGGTTAATTACTGAAAACTTGGAAATTTTATATGCATTCTAATATCGGGGGTGGGGTGGGGAATTTAACTTTGATGGCAGACAGAATGAAGTTAATAAAATAATTTTTTAAAAAGAAAATGCTAGCTAAGTAAAAATAAGTTCCAAATTATCAATATAGATTTCAATTAAGTGTAAACATTCAAGTTATTTGTCCACGGATAATTTGTATTAGGGAAAAGAATGCATATGATTCAAATTGATAAAAAAATTAATGAAACAAAAAATTATAATTACTTATTTGGCTAGGCAGTTGAATCTTATTCTGACATGCTTTAAACAGTAATGGCAAATGTTTTTCATTCTCCATGGCAAATTCTGCATCTCTTAAAGATTTATCCACAGTTAAAACATTTAGGTAGTCATTATTAAATGCCAACTTTTCTCTCAGAACCATTGGATGCAACCAGAGTGTTTCTCCGAGGCATAAAACAATCTGAAATTTGCAATCAAAGTGTCCAAAAATTTAAATAAAATATATATCATTTTCAAACATAATAATTTTTTAATAACATAATAATTAATTTGAAACCAATAATTTGTTGGGCCATTTTTTGTAAAATGATAAGATGATGTAGCTCTTAACAACATTACTAAATTATCCAATTAGGCCTGAATGTATATTAGAGTAGCAATATCTCCCATCCAAAATCCCATTTATAACTAATAGCCAAAAAATCAATCCTAAGTTTGAATCCTGTTTGTACCAACTATCATAATATCTCTTAGTTCCATCACTTAAAAATACATACATATATTGTTCATATGCAATATTTACAATTCTATTTGGAATTCCCAATTTGCATAATAACTTGTATACATGATTCCGTCCAATGGAGTAAAGCAGATTTTATATATCGAATGAAATCATACAAGTTACATATTCATTGATTTTTAAATAGCATAAAAATACCTGAATTCTACTTAGGATATCTGCAGTAACAAGTCTTTTTCTAAAATTGAACTAACAAGGTTTTAAAATATTGTTTTCTTTAAATATGTGGAGAAATGATTAATTAATCCAATATTTTGTCATATATACGGAGCAAACAAATTGGTCTTTCAAGAATAATTACTGGCCTTCGCAGTAGCTGCCCTAATGATATTGTATTGTATGAGAGCGATCTATCACCTCTTTCTCTGAGAAGTTACTGTCATTCAAAATATTACAAAAAGCTCTTTAGCTACAATGATCAGCACAGAACTTCTGCTTATCTTCATTCATGGCATAATAATAAGCGTTTAAAGAAGCACAGCCCTTTTTCCTTCGCAAAAGAGATGGGTCTTCCTTCTAGAGATGTGGAACCACATTCCTTAAAGCCTTATTGGCATTTTATGTTTGACCTTGATCGAATTCATTTCCATACTGATCTCTAGGCCAAGATTAGCAAAAAGTCAGAGTTACCTGAATTTATTAGACAAATGTCTCTGGAAACAATTCATAGGATTCCATCTTCGGCTCTGAAATGTACACTGATGGCAGTAAAGGAGATGGTGACGTTTCTGGTAGTGGCGTGCACACTGAGACTCCTGAAGGAACTACTGATATTTTTTTTAGTAATCCTGTCAACTGTTCTGTATTCAGGTCCGCACTTATTGCAATCTATAAGGGACTTCAATATATTGACACGTCCTCTGAAATTGTCTTCGGAGACATTTGGATTTTAACGGACAGTCGTGCCTCTATACAGCACCTTTCTCATTGGACAAGTCTCAGTGGAGGACAAGATTAGCATGAATATCTTAGACCTTATTGCCATGCTCTCCACTGATCACTCTATACACTTTCAATCGATCCCCTCACATGTTGGTTTAAATGACAATGAGATAACGGATAACTTAGCTAAGACTGCCTCAGCTGACATATTTCATGGTGATGCAACACTAACTGATTCTGAAACCTCCTCTATCAAAAAGATGGAGTCGAGCACTCTTTGAAGAGTCCCACCTGCTCACCTTTGTTAAGAGTCCTGGTTGGTGCCACCGCCTGAATAATATCTCTAGAAAACAGCAAACGGCTCTCACTCGTTTTTTGAGTGGACACACCAAATCCCACACCTTCCAACACGGTCGGAAGGTCTTTTCTGAATGTCCTTGGTGCAAGGCAGATCGAGCCTATCCCCAATCACATTCTTAAATGTTTAAATTTTACGATTTTTGAGATTTTAAGAGATTTGCTATTGTTTATGTATAGCGCAGCTATAACACCTGGAATTAGAAACAACAACAACAACAATTCTATTCGGTCTTGGGTTTAACCTTTTATTTACCCACTATACTTTAAAGTACCATTTAAATCCGGCTTATGTCTTCACAATATGACTATTTTTTCTAATAGTATTTGAAAAAACATGAAAAACTAATTTCCAATAGAAAATAGTACATATCGACTAAAAATAACATTAAAATATTTTATTATTAATTAAATTATTTAAATTAATTTTAAATTTTTTTTTCTTCTTTCTGTGTTTATTCTGTACCAAAATTTAACTAATGGTTCAAAAATAAATTAGGGAAAAAATGATAAAATAATTTGATTAATAAAGGATTAAGACAATTTTGGCCTGTTTCCATCAGTCGGGGAATATCCCATACTGTATACAGAGTTTAATAACTGTAGAAACAATACTTTATCTGCCTTAAGTATTTCAGAATATAGTGATCATACATCAATAATAGGAACTCTCTTCTTTTTCATTGTTTAAAAGTAATACTCAAACAATACATTATAAACATACTACACTAGTGCTGAAATTTCCTTTTAAATTTGAATGTCATTCAATTCCTACTATTAGTTCACACTCTCCCTATATATATATTATATATATATATATATATATATATATATATATATCTTATTTAAATTTTCAATCGTTAATAAAATACTTTTTATTCATCCACTCAAGTTCAAATACATTTTTTTTTAAACTTGTAGTGAATGACACTTGATGTTAATACAGTTTTTCAAATATTATTTCATTAATTATTAAATCTAATTAATATATAATACTTTAAACAGAATTTTAGCAGTTTATAATTAAAATTGAAATCAACAGGCAGTAGCTCAATCGGTAAAATGCAAGGATTTCAGTATTTTTCATGTGAAGGTGAAGAATGCGAGTTCAATTCTTGCGAAAGTAGGAATTGATTTAAAAAAGTATTTTTTATATATTACTTGTTTTTTAAATAGAATTGTGCATCAATTACTTTAGGAAAATATTGCTTCAAAATATAACCTTTATTTCCATTGAAATCTTTACTTTACTCCCTATTTTTTCCCCCTTTCTTTTTATGAAGCCTATTTTAATTTCAATCATCTTATATTATAACTTTTGATAGTTTCTATACACTTTTTTTACACTACACTTTCTAGAAAATTCCTAGAGGAATTCTTTTAGGCCTATTTTATCATAAGCATGTCTTATGAAAACCCCTTTGAAAAATAGCTCCCCCCTCTTTGCCAACTTTAATGCGCTTAAGTGTCCAACATAATTCTCTGGCTCAACACCTTTTAACCTGTCACAGTCAGAGAAGTCCATTATAGCTTGCAATTCAAAAATAAATTATATTTCTCAAAGAAAGTTTTTTTACCTTATAATTAAGTAATGCACAAAAGACAATCATAAGTGCAATTATTCACAAAATCTAACACATACACAGGTAAAATAAGTATTCATCTGGTGTTCTACAGAAACACAACACAACCAATTATGGTTGAATTTCTATCCATGCGATTAAATTGAAAGACTGCCTTTAAAGTAGCACTGAGATGAAAACTAAGGTTGTGCTCTAATGGTCAATGCTAGCATGATACAACACCTGACATAAGAGATCCTTTCTGTCATTAGAATAGAGGTAATTCAAGCCCACTTCATTACTCTGCCCAAAAAGTAAGTGAGAATCAACTATAGAACTGAAAATTCTTCATTCCCATACATTTGAAAGAAAAGCCCCCATCTCATCCAATGAGAGCTGAGCCAAGGAATGACTATCAAAAGCATAGCAGGCTCTGGCAACCACAGTAATTCTCCAATCACAAGACTAAGATTATCATTAAGTTATAATAACCTTACAAACTGACTTGATATGGAGGGTAATGGAATCAATTAACTATATTATTTTCTATTCTATCTTGAGATTAATTTCATAATTTTTGTCAAGTGATAAGGGTGATATAAGACAGAATTCTCGTTTCAAATTTCCTTTTTTCATTAATGTGAGAGGTCTGAAAGCAGAGCAAACTTTTCAAAAGAAATGGATCCCAAATTTGTAACCTTCAGATCCCCAAAACAAGACTTTGACATCAAACTACTATGATTTTGAGAAAGAAAAAAGTTCTTAAAAGTAAAATGAAAATATAGTAAATATTTCATACTTTTCCGTGAATTTCTTTATCCATTATCAACTTCTTAACAAAGTGGTTTGCTTGGGGATTCCAATCTAAGCAGGAATCAGGGGTGGTAACATTACATAAGTAAATCTCAACTGCATGAGGAGGAGGAAGCTCATCACAAGTGAGATCTTTATAAAGTTCACATGTATCACAAGTCTGAATAAAGCCATCATCCCTAAACATAAGAGTTATCTTCTGAGAATTCGTTTCAGGAGTTCTTGTGATGTTCATTACCTAAAATATAATATAATAATAAAACAATAAATTTTCCAGCAAAGGAAATATAACATCTTGCACCAATAGAAAAAAGAAATAAGTTTTTAAGAAGTGCTCAAATTAATTAATTAGTGGAACTGTTTTTTAAAGAAACAACATATGTTTATGTATCAGCATATTAAATTCTAAAAAATAAAAATGTCTCAAACATTGCACCATCATAATGTTTTAGGACTGATACATCTATCTTTATATTACTTTTAAAAGTTTAATCATTAACACTGCATCACAGTAAAGATATCATCACAATGATTATGAATATAAATATAGAGACAACAACAAAGAAAAATATTACTATGAAATATATTTAAAAATATTTTGAATCATTCATTAAAGTTATAGAAGTGCATGGAAATATAGTTGATATAACTAAAAAACATTTTTTAATGTAATAAAATTATTTTTGTAAAATAATATGCTCAAAACTTATTGAGAAAAGTATCTTCCAAATCAGCACCGAATAAAATTTTTTAAACACCCTTTCTCAGTGCATGGTAGTGTGGTGGTGCTTCAACGCACTGGGCAAAATCGACTCAGCCTTTCATCCCTTCAGTGGATCGATAAACTGAGGAACAAAACACTAGAGGTTCTGCATTAGGCTGACCACCTAACTGGGACATAGCCTTGAACCCCAGAGCCCTCAGTCAAGAAAGCAGATATGAGCACTGTAGGCTTTAGCCTATATGAGCTGCTGTGCCACTGAGTTTAGTTTTTCTCAGTGCACATCTACAATCAAAAAGAAAACTTGCTAAATTTGAAAGTTCCAAGTCTAACAATTTGCCTTATACTATGTTTTGCACTATTTTTAATCATGCATATTGCAAATTATATATAATATTCCAGCCTATAAAAATTAGATTAAAACAGTGAAAATTTATTGAGGTGTAAACATCATTAAATAACAACGTTAAAATGCCCATAAGACAATCAGACTTGATATCAGAATAAGTAGACAATATGCTATGGTAAATGCAATTAACTAGCAATTATGTATAACTACTTGTAATTATTCATAAACACAAATAAGTTAATTGGCAATTATGACCAATCACTGTATTAATCAACCTTTACTGCAGCAGATGTATCATATTGGATGAATGCTGTATCATTGTTGAAAGGAAATAGAACGTGTTTTCTTTTTTTTAAAGGGGTAGGGTTATCAACAGAAGAATTGTTTTCATTCAGCTGAATTTCATTCAAAGCCACGGGAGGGTGATACCTGAGGAAGCACTTCCTTCCATCGCAGTTCTAAAGTTAAATTCTACCAATAAACCCCCATAGTGAATTCAACTGAAATTTAATGAATTTTATTTATTCCCTTGTCAGAGAAAGATATTTAAAATTTTTAAGTTTAAATAATTTTTAAAAAAATATAATTTAGCAAATTACATCTGAAATTCATTTTGCAGGTATGCTTGTTTTCTCAAAAAAAAAAAATCACTTTCTGGATTATGTCAAAGAACACAAAGGTGTCATGGCTTGCAGACAACAAGGAACATCAGAAGAAGCATAAAGAAGTTTGAAACAAGCTTAAAATGTCCGAAACAAATTCTTTAATAAAAATTTCATAGCCAGCTAAAATCTAAAAACATTCAAAAATGGAAATACATTACTTGTCAAAACCAAAATTATAAATTTGTCATGTATCAGTTTTAAAATTAATCGCTGTAGTAGCGTGCAAAGTGTCTTCACAATAAGAAAAAATTTAGCAGAGAAGTGATTTCAAGTGTCAGGAAGAAGAAACTGATTTTACAGCAATCTTACTCTTCTATTTTCTTTTCTGACTCACAAAAACCTAGTTCAACCTGGTTCAATTGGACCATACTTTCATCTGAATTAAATATTATTGTCATAGAGATTACTTAATACAAATGAATCCAGTGAATGACCATTACAGCATATCATAATAATTCAATACTATGATTTAAAACTTTAATATACTTTTAAAAAATCCCTTCACATTCCTGTATTAATAACCATGCCTAAATTTTTATTGGTATATACAGATCAAAAGGTGATAACTTCATAACTTTATGAACACATGTTTATTTATTATGGCTAATAAATGCATAGTATACATCAGGGTGGTGAACTTTTATAAATCAACATACTATTTTTTCTAAAGAAATACTGAATGAGATATAGATGTGCCATCAAATAATTTTGACGTGATTATTGGGAAGATAATAAAGCTAAATACTAACAACACAAAACTACTACGAAAAAATACATTTTGCACTGTATAGTAGTAAATGTTTTAGTTATATGTGTAATTCAAATCAAAGTACCATTAGTGTGACTTCTGTTGTTGCAGATTAGATGACAAATAACTTATATTAGGTAAGATTGTAACATGCTAAGATGAATTATAAGATATTATTTTTAGCAGAATGCATGCTGAATCAGACTCATCTACCAAACGGTTTCTAAGTGAGTCTTTAATGTTATTCATCTCTGTAAATAATGACTTGCAGGCATAAGTAGATGAAAAATGGTTAAAATAGCATGAGCCAGCTTCTTCAAACAGCAAAATATGTTTGGAATCTAATTCCATGTGTCCAAAATTTCGTTACTGTCATTTTTACTTATATTGCTTGTTAATGTTTCTGTTACAATCAATTCCAACTTTTTCCTTGTTTCAATAAATTTTTGAATCCATATTGAGCTAGACTGGAAATCAATCAGTTGCATTTCAAATTCTTCAATTTCTAACTCATCGAATTGGGACAAGTTCAGTTTATCAAATGAAGTCACATCTGGATGCATAATAATCTTGAGCATTTCCGACAATTCTTTGAACTCAGAAAATCTAGCTGAAAATTCCTTGATTAAAGAATCAATTTTGGAAATAACTTTTCCTTCGTCTGGTTTCCCATGTACATCTGAATCTTTGATTTTTTTTTCCCCCATGTTTGGGAAGTACTTGTAGTTTCTTGTAATAATATTGTTCCTGAAAACATGCAGTTTAGTGTCAAAAGCATAAATGAGATTCATCATGATGATAATTGTTTTATTTGTGCCTTGAAGCTTTAAATTCAATTCACTGAAATGTTGGCATATATCTTTAAAAAACACCAATTTTGAAAGCCTTAACTTACCAGCAAATATATTTTTTTTTTCTGTAGGACATGATTTTCTATTGTTCCACTTAGTATTTGTTGAATTTCCGAATTATTTCACTCATTCGTTGATACCATCCATCGACTTTAAATTGCATCTAATGGAAACTATTTCATTGTTTTCAACAATTTCAGTTTTGAAATTAGGAGGGAAATTCTTGACTGTTATTCATACGAATATGCTCAGACAAATTCATTTAGTCAGTAAATAAAAGATTAAAAAGAGAGAGAGAGGGGGAGATAAAAATCACACAACAAAGCATAAAAGCAGATTTGTTCTTTGGAAATTACAATCCTAGCAATAAGAACTGAACCTACTTGGAAGTTTGCACATAATGACGTCACATTTTCTTTGCAGAGTGCGCGATGGTGCGAACCAATGATATCGACCAATTTTCTTCTATACATGAAATAGGGTAGAGAGAGCATATGCACTCCATGCATCATGACCAATCACTCGCGTTTGTTCATAATGCTTCATAGTGAACATTGTTATTTTAAACTAAAATGCAAACCATTTTGATTGGCGGCATGCCCAAGATATTGTGTTGTGTGCCATCAATAGCACGGATGTCACTGATTCGCCATCCCTTGTTTGTATACAATATTATGTAAGCAAAATAAGCACACATTCAATATTCTTAAATACTGTAAAAACTAAATGAATATAATAACATAGATAGGAATCTGGCCAATCAAACTGAAATTATGGCAAAGATATAATTTTATCCTGATATTTTATTTTATAGTATTTCTATTTTTTTCATTCATTTATTCATTATTATTTACAAATTTACATATTTGGCCAATAGGCTAATAACACCGTTTTTCCCCTTCTCTCCCCCCCCCCCAACTTCCTTGTGGCCACTTCTCATACATATGAACTAAAGCACCTATCTACTCTGTGTACTCGGAAATATGCCAATGCTAACCAGTTGCTCCATGGATGCTATTTTTAATAATAATTTTTTAAACATTTGTTATTCATTAACATTTTCCTATGCATTAAACCTAAAAAGGGAAAAAATTTAATTTAACTAAGTCTAAATAATTCAGAGATAATAATTAATGATTAATTTCCATTAAATCTGAAACTTTTCAACAATGAGTAAAAAGTAAATTATCATAAAATATTTCTCACCTTAACTCTATAGAAAAAACCATTTCCATACTGAATGATGTAATTTCCACCAATAACTGGACAATCCTCCACTTTCCGATTTGATTCTGTGGAATAAAATTTCTTCAACTTCAAACCCATCTCAGCATATTCACTGCTTAAACACACTGCTTGCTCACAACCAGGAGGGACATATTTGATAACTCGAGCACAAAAATGAGATGCATCAAACATGTGTGTTATTTTGGCATGGACATTCCCTTCTCTAAAAATAACTTTTGGTTGATCAACAACAGAGTTTATATGATGCCTCTTTTCACAATGAGGTAATTTACAAAAGCCAAATGCTTTAAAAAATCTACATAAAGGAGTATTAGGATTACCAACAACCTATAAAGAAAGATATAATTTGATAAATCTAAGCATTCTAATGCAAATTAGAGTTTATATAAAAATTAAAAGTTTTAATAAACATAAAAGCAGATTTTATATAACTTTGAAATGCAGAAATGGCGCCTTAAATATGCATATGATAAAATGAATAGATTATAAACTATCATCACATAAAAATAAGCAATAATTATATTTTTTTAAGTTTGTAAAATGTAAATTTCTGAAATTTCATTAATGCTTTTCACATTTCCACATACACTGAAAAATGTAATAATATTCTTTATAAATATTCTTTTGATGTACATACTAAAAGATAACTGTTAAAATGGATTTTGATAAGAAAGGTATAATCTAACTCTTTTAACAAATATTCATTGTCCTTAATGCAAATCAAATTCATCACAAATTTATAATCCAGAATTTGTTATTAGACTAATGTTAATTCAGTTTGGCAAATAATTATCCTCTAGCACATATTTAACACCAAAGTTAGTAAATATACATAAATCATTAATAAGTCTGATTGATTAGATCAATTTGACATATAAGGATAAAATATTTCTAGGATATTATATTCAAATCTGGAATAATAATAATAAAAACCTGTAGCCAACTTATAAGATGTTTCAGAATTCATTTTTCAAAATTCTTTGTTCAACAATCAAATAAGAGAATAACCAGAATTAACCCTATGAGCCCTGACTACCCGATATCGCTCCATTCGATATAGGCTTGATTGGGACAGTTAAATGAGTTTAAGAGGTGAAAGGTATTAAGAGGTGATGAGCATTCATGTAAACTCATTTAACTGCCCCAAACCGCCTGAGTCAGGCCCCGTTTGAACACGGCAATATTGGGTGGTCAGAGCTCATAGGATTAATAAATATCTGAATACAAAAGTTATATTTCTGAAAACATTCAAAAAATGCTTCTCAATGAGTTTAAGTGAAAGCTAAATGAAATACAAAAATTAAGGGACTGTAAAATAAAAAGAAAAATAAATTTTAAAAAAATTATTTTTTTTTAATTTGATAAATTACAATACTTAATATCAGACTTATGACTAAAAATTATTTTATGCAGAGTTTTACAAAAATTAGCAATAAATGTGGATTAGTTGCATTAAAACAAAACCTTAAAATAAAAAAGCTCACTCATTTTCATAAAAGGTTAAATACAGAACAGCATGGTGACTTACATATTGTGTATATAGAATTTAACATTAACACATATATCATAAGGAATATTCTACTGCATCTAAACTGATGTGAAAGCAAATCAATTTCCATTGAAAATACATATTAAATTAACATTATTAATTCATAATTATCAAAACAAACAAATATATTACCTTCTTTTGTTTATTAATAAAATCAATTAATTCTTTAGTAACATCGTTTCCAATTCTTTTAATAATTTTCATAATAGGAAGAGCTTGTACAGAGCACATTTCCGATATTAGAATATGACACCCACGGTCAACAATTTTCTAAAAGAAAAATAAAACAGGAAGTTTAATGATGAATAATATTGGCAAAATTATTATTTAGACTCTGACCATCAAGATAAGTAACACATGCTGCTTGAATTTTGTCTCGACAAGGAATGTTCAGATATTGCCATAAATCGAAATTCACATATCTAAATTTTACACATTCTACCAGAAAGTGTAGCAATGACTTGTATGAAATATTTTTCAACTTAAAAAATTCACATTAGGAATACTGATGAGCTAAATTAAAATTTAAAGCAAATAAATAAACAAACTTACATCAAAGGTAAAAATTAATATAAATTTAAAGCATTCAAATTAAAAGGAAAATGTAAAAATACATTTTCATCAATGCATTATTTTTTCGTAAAATTCTTAATTTTACGAATATTGAATTTTATTTTATATACATATACATAGAATGTTCAAACAAAGGGAAAAAATGAAGACGGTTCAACTTATGTTTTGTTGCAAATATGTACATTAATTTTATATATGTAATGAAAAAGAATATCGTAAAAAATTTCTGATTGGCAAAATGCCATGCTTGTATTAAAAAGAGGAATAATATGTAAATCAGCAAATGTTTGCTTGTAATGCAAGAAAATCAATTCATTCAGCAAATAAGCAGCTGTAGATTCCTCAATCAAGAGGGGGAAGTGCCAAGAAACTAGTGATTTTCAAATGACACAAGCTCCTTGAAATAATACCTCACAAAAAGCAAAGAAAACAAAATGTTTAAAATATTGAGTATATATCGTTATTATTTTTTTTATCATAGCTGGTAAACTGAGAATTTATCCCTTTATGACAATTATAAATTTATAGAAACTATTTTTGATATGGCTGTTTAACTAAAATTAAAAATTATCTTTCATATAGTAAATACAACATTCTAAAGTTATGTTATCCTTCATTTATATTTTAAATATTTCTACTTTTTCAAATTACATTTAAATGTTTGTTCAGGACAACATTTAAATATTTAAAGTCTAGTGATAAAATAAGACATTGTAAGTGAAATAAATCTTTCAAATCATTATTAATGCATACAGAATTCTGAAAATGTTCAGCAATGCAACCAAATCGATTTCCAAATTGCAGTCTGGAAATTTCTGGTACATCATAATGAATAATATAGTTAGCATCACACAGAGTCATGCCAGTCAATGCGGGATCTGTGACAATGAGGCAATATGGCAATCCTGAGTTCACACATTTCCAATCCCTAATAATACCTACAAAGAAAGACAAAACATGTTATTTTTTCCCCTTAAACAGCAAATGAATACATTTTGTATTTTCAATTATGACATCGCTATTCTTTTGTCAAAAGATTCAAATAAATGACGTTAATTTGAAATAAATCTAGCTATGTTCTTATATTTTTTTATAGGATTATAATTAAAATAAAAATGTAAAGAACTTGAAATGCAAATTCGTGTTAAAAATAAAACAATATTTCAAAAATTATAAATTAAAAATATGTTTTTCCCCCTTTCTTAAATATTTAATCAGCTATGTTTATTTAGGTGCTTATGTTATACAATACCACTGAAAAAATTTATTACGAACCCTACACTGCATAGTATACCATGTTTGCAAAATTTTCTTTTATTTTTTCAATTTACATTACATAATTTATGAATTCATTATAAAAATTATTTAGTACAATACACCTGAAGAAGGGAAGTTTTTTTGATAATGAGATTTTAATTAAATAATTTATAATTTCACAATCTAATTTAATATTAATTGTTTTTTCTGTTTTTCTTACACACATGCACACATACAGAGAGAAAAAAAAAACATTTATTTGAATATTAAATCAAACCATGATGAATAAATTTAAAGGATAAGCAGAGTAAATGATGTAAAGATGAGAAAGTAGTGGGGAAAGGGGATCAATTTTAATTACTTTTTTCACATTAAAGTGACAAATGAAAATTGCTTTATAAAGTGAAAAGTATTTGGTAGAATTATAAAGTAACTTAAAAGAACTTATTTATTAAATATTATAAGTATATTTTCAATTTTCCTTCATGTTTTTATTTTTGTAATTTATAATATATGCCTCCTTATTGCTCTGACTTATTAGTTAGTCCTCCATTAGTCCACTTTCTTATGCTAATCTTAAACCATATATAGTGAAATATTAATTATCCATAAATAAAAGTAGTTCATTTATAAGAATGAAAACCAAAATTGTGAAGAAAAAAATTACCATCAGAAATATAGTGCTCCATTTTTTCTGTGACTAAGAAAGATCTTATTTTTTCAGACTGTAAAAAACAATGTATCTCGAATGCTTTTTTAATATCCTGAGTGCATACAATGGTTCTTTTACTGCATTCTTTAACAATTTCTGAAATAAAAGAAAGGAGACAAAAAATTTTAGAACATGATTCTGATTAAAGATGATATAATTTTTCTACCTGCATTCCTGAATTTTTCATCAAATTTGTCGGCAAACATTATAAAGATGAAACAAGAAAAACAAAACAAATACAAAATTAAGTTTCGCCAAAAAGGTAAGACGATAAATGTAAATTATATATTCCCACAGGTAATGGTGTAGACTATTCACATTAATTTGTTACTCAAATAAATATAATAGTCCTTTTTGAATGTGAAAATTAATTTTAATGCAACATGTGAAATCTTGGAGCTTTCAGTAACTTCAGAACACTTAGCACTAACATGATTGATAATAAACTTATGGTTCACATACATATACATGCACATACAAAATGGTTAAATGTGAGCAATGTTCATATTGCCAAAATTAAATATTCTGAACATTAAAAGGCAGAATGGCATTAATGCTTAAAAACTAAAAAAATAATGGATTAAAATTTCTTATGAAGACATTACAATACAGACCAATAAAAAATTTGTAATAACATAAGTATAGTTAATCTGCCCCTTTCTATTGATAAGCCTTAGAAAACAGTGCTTTTATATCTGATTAAGAAATTTGATGATTAAAAGTGTTATTAGAAGAAATAACTACTTACAGATTGTACACAACAGATGACAATGTTATTTCAATAATAAATTATGTACCAACAATACACAATTTTATCTTAAATGTTGTGCAAATTTCAAGGATAGAATTTACATCTTTGAACTATAATAACTTCACTCATACACAAATAATTAAATTCATTATATAAGTAAATTATCAATTAAGTCACTTTATTACAATATACAATAATTTTATAAGCCTGTGCACTTAATGGCAAGATAAAAACTTTTAAAAAACAAATCACATTTATTAGCACTTACCAGCTAGTTTTTGATTTTTATCAGATTCACTACAAATGTGAGGAAATATTGGTATTTTTGCATAAATTGCTGCCTCAAGAAATGAGGTAAACAATAACAAAGGTTCATGTAAAAATTTGTCAACAAATGCTGCAATGGCTTTAGTCCACCTCTCAGAATTAATCAAAATCTGCAGACGAGCAGAAATCGCAGGTCGGAGTTTGACTGCGTCTCCAAACATTCCCATTATTCCTTTTATCTAGAAATTAAAAACAAGTTTAATAATATAAATATTAAAAAATAAAACAATGAATTAAATTAAACTAAAGTTTGCACATAATTTGTTTAATCTTAACCTATCAGAATTTAACAACAACAACAACAGAAAAGGTAATTCATTAGAAAAAAAACCACTGAGAAAATAAAGAAAGTAATATATTTAAAAAACAAATACATATACATTTATACAATACAATTACATAAAGTTTAATTTTGTCAAATCAATGTTTTGTTTTAAAACAACATTTAGGGCATTTTATGTAGGACCTCATAATTCAAACAATGACCAGATAATAAAGATGACATCTAAAACAACACATTTTCTCCAACTTCCACACCATACCAATGATCGATATTTAACCCCATGTTGATATTTTGCTGGGTTTGAAATGCATCAAGACTATAAACATAGTAAATTATCAATGGAATAAGGCCCAACACATACCTTTTCCATCAAAAAGTTGAGACTCAATAAAAAAAAAAAAAAAAAAACACTTAAAGCTTTTAGCTTTAAAAAAATGAATGATGGAAAAATAAAAACATTTAACAGAATATGAGATTAAGATTGTTCATAAAAAAATAATAAAATTCCAAGCACTTTAAAATTTTACAAAATTAAAAACTTTTACTTATGTTCATATTTAAAATACACCTAAAAAGTAAAATCTCATTCACTATTATTAATGCTGAAAGACAACAATTTTTTTTTTTTTTTTTAAAGTTACTACAAGGAAATTACTAATTGAAGGTTCATGCATTTAGGCAAGGGTTATACAAAATCATACAGTATTAAATGCCTTAAATCTTTTTTCACTGAAGAAGTATGGAGAATGGTACGCCACAACATAAGTTCTTTATTTTATTTTACCATGTTTCAAAAAAATATTACTAAATTAACTAAAGGAATTAGCAGGTTCTGAAGAATGTTTCAAAGTAGTAATAATGGTAGTAACATTATATATATATATATAAATTAAAACAACAGAAAAAAAATTGTTAAGCGCATGACATATAAATCAGATGGTAATGCTTAATTCAGAATGAGATGAAATAAATGTGTTTTAAACTGGATTATAATTTTGAAATTAAAAAAAAGTAAAGGGAATCTCTTTGAACATTTTAATAATTTAAAAATCAGAGGAACACATAAAAAGAATTCAATTAAAAAATACTTTATTATAATACTAACAAAAATAAAAATTATCTATACAATAAAAAAGTATAATAAAATTCATAAAATTTTTTTTATACTTCATTTATATGGCTGGAAAGTAAATTTGCTCCATCGTCCAAGATAAAATGACAGCATCTGTTCACACAGACAGAATTTTCATTGAAAAAACCCAGGAGGATAGAAGGAACAGATATTAAAATATCACAGCCATTCATTAAAGCTATTACCTAAAAAAAAAGTGATATGATTTAATAAAATTTAGATAAGTGAATTTAATTTAGATAAGTGAATTAATGAATTTATAAATTAATTCATTATTGTAAAAAATCATAAAATTCAAAAATAATATATTTTACTCTGTCAGCAAAGATATAGCCTTATATAATAAATATAATCATTCATAGATTTGTTTGAAATGAATATCATATTTTAGCTAATTCATTTCTTTTTATATCAGATTATATATTTTCAAAAAATTTCCTTTTATTTCATCATTTTATTAGATACATAATAGCACAATTTTCCTTTTAAAAAAATTTGGTTCTGATATGTAAATATTAAAAAAAAAAAATAATAATAAAATAAAGATTTTATATGCAAAAAACCATGCTTACTCTATTCCTTTTTCTTTTTCCATCAGCAAAATAAGTAAGTATTTTGAATTTGGAGTCGTCCAAAAAGAGGTGTAGTAAATCATATACATGTTGAACTTTCCTCCAAGATGAGCAGATAATAATTGCTATGGGCTGTAAAAAGATAAACTTGTCAATAAATGCATTTTTGAAAATCGATCTAATAAAATGCTATCAGTTAAATTAGCTTAGTCAATTAAAATAGAAAGTACTTTTTAAATAATTCTTTAATATTTAAACTTTATATTTTCTTTAATATTTTAATTTACTTTTATATTATTTCTGTAATATTTTTAAATATTCTTTAATATGAATGATTGTTTTATTATTTAAACACTGAAAAAAAATTAACATTTGCAAATGTTACATTATTGCAGAAAATAAATATCTTTTGTAAAAAAGCAACTGTGGGAAAACTGCCGAGTGTAAATAAATCAACACGGATTCACTGCAACATATCAATGTGATTGCATCTGGACAAAATCTCAATATACTGTTTTAAAATGATGATTTTTGCAGAAAAAAGTGTGTGTTTCCCCACCTTTTTTATGTCATAACATATTTTTTTATCATGTATTTCAGTTTTCTAAAGTATTATCTACTCTTATCATTCTTAAACAGTAATAAATTTAATATTGACACTTTGGTGATATAAAAGAACAGGGAAGGAAAACTATCAGAATTATTAGTTTCTTCTCAATTAGTTTTGTACAGAGAATGAAATCCTTATACAGGAGTTTCATCACTTTCATTTTTTAAACATTTAAGAATGGTAATAGTGAAATATCTAAACTCAAATCTTTCCATTTTGAGTCTAGATAAAAACGAGCATATTTTACTCCCTTAATAAAACCAGTCAAAAGATAAGACCTTATTTCAGATAACTCAAAGAATTTTCTAACATGTATAAACATGCTAAATAGAAAATGGGAAATAATAGTATTAGTATAAATGTCCAGATGTTTTTGGATATTTTTGGACCATTTTTGAGAGAAATAAATAATTATATCTTGACATCTGTCAATATAAAAATCCTGTTGACCTTTATCACCACCATAAGAAGAGTAGAATGATTTATGGGCTCATTAAGATGAGTGATTATGATTAAAGATAAGCACTACACAATGACCATTTTGTTTTGACAGATGACTCTCTCCAAATATAAATACAATAGAAAAATATAATAATATATTAGAATAACTGTAAAATGTCATTAAAAGTAAATTCTGAAAACCTTATGTTGGGTAGCTAAAGAAGTGTAGTAAATGCCAACATTTTGGGACTATCCCTCAACTAATGCACTAAAAGAACCTTTATTTCTAAAACACAGGACATTCCTTACTAAAAACTGAGCAATAGTATTTTTTTTTTAATCAGCTCATATTAAACCAAAAAGAGAGAGAGAAAATAAAATGAAAAAAACAGCTTAATTTCAATGTTCTCTCTCTCTCACATACACACACATACATACATGCATTAACACACCTACCCCTTTGCCTTTGTCTTCATATAATCCATGCAGAAGGTTTGAAGCAATAGGTAACAAGTAAGCAACTGTTTTCCCAGAATGTGGAGGAGCTATCGCAGCAAGACAACGGCTTCTAAGAGCAGCTGGCCAAACAATAGACTGTATACAAGATGGGCCTTCAAAATTCAGTTTTTCTAAAGTCTAGAAAAAACAATGCATAAAATGAATGAAACGAGGAAAATAACCCACCAATATACTGGTGACAGGCTATTAATATCCACTATTTGAAAATATTTGTATTTTTCTAGTTCAATATTAAAAAAAAAAAAAATCACTTTTCAAAATTTTGATCTCCTGATAATTAGGTAAAAAAATGAAGAAAGAAAAAATGCAATAAAAATACTCACATAATACTCTCTTGCAACAAATGTGCATAGCATATGATTACATTTAGAGGAAAGTGTAATATTTTCAATTATTTCTAAACAAATTGAAAGTAATAAATTCATTCACAAGTCAATATGACACATAAATGAAATTAACAATGCTCACTTTTATGAAAAATAAGATTTTTAAGATTTCATTAACTGGTGTCAGTGAAAATGATACAAAAATGGTATCTTAATAGGTTGACATGAGAAAAAAACTAACTCTACAGGTAAGAAAAACAGAAGTGTGAAATTTTATATTATATAATAGCTTCTAGAAAAAAAAATTTAACAATTTGGTTAAATTATATTCATAAAATATCTTTGGTATATAATTATTTGGGTAAATTATATGGATAAAAAACTTGGGTAAATTATATGCATTTTGTAAATATCTTTGAGTAATTTTTATTAAAAATCATAATTTTATGATACCTAAAAATATTGCAGTGGTAAGAATTTTTCTCCTCAGATTACATATAAAGAGATATGGTAAAAAGTTGGAAAAAATTGTTTAAAAAAAATTAATAATATATATATATTAATATATATAAACATTTTTTAATGGATTAGGTTTCCTCCTCAATCATGTAATGTATTAAAAACAGAAGTTTAAGAAAAATTAAAATTTATTAAGAAATTTCTTTTTGAAGGCCAGATATCAGTTCTTAAGTAACTGACAGAAATATTTATTGCCTTAATTAAAAAGGAAAGAAAAATTATAGATTTATGTACATCACATAAACAAGATGTTCATAATTAGCTACAGAAATTCAAGATATGGATTTCACAGCAGATGAAAGTATTGACAATAAGTTTCTTCAGTTAGTAAATAAGAGTTTTGCAAATTCTGGATGACAAAAACAACTTAGCATTCCGTTTTTACAGGTGTAGGTGTTTAATATGTAAAGTAAATATTTATCAGTATAACTTCTTTCAATTTTTTGAAAAGGCCCAATGATAAGTGAATTTAACTTTAAGAATTTGCTGAGCAAATAAAAAGAAGCAACACATTCATCTACATTTTTATATATTTTTTCAGAAATTGCATCATTGCTTCCATATTTGCATTTGGGTCTTGGTAAGACTGATGCTTATATTCTTTAATTTCCACTACAATATATTTAAAATTTACTTTAAAGAATATAATTAAAACATTTACAATGCCTGCTTGACACAACTAGAAAAATGTAAATAAAGTATATAACAGAATTTTGAATTGCTCTTGCAAAAAATCATAGCAGCGCAGCATTTTTTATGTATATTATAAGTAAATTCTATATTATATTATATATATATATATATATATATATATAATCATTTGATATAAGACCCACTATCATACAGTAACACTTGTAACAATATTTGGAATATGCATTTAAATAAGAATAGTAATAGTATTATTACACAATAAAAAGGAAAGCCTGATTATAGAATGTTTTTTAAATAGAGGCACATTTTCTATTTAAAGTAAAAATACAATTATTAAAAAGACACAGTGAGATTTGTGATTAAGTAAAAATCTAGAAGTAAATTATGTCTGTTATATGAAAATTTCATTACTTATGGCATCTCTTATGTTTGAAAATAATCATATGGCTAATTAAGTTAGCTAAGATTCATTTCTACACTTCTTTTAAATTCTTAATTAGAATAAGAGAAAACTACACAAAAATCAAAAGGAGGGTGCAACAATATAGCAAAGAAGATTCAACAAATGCAAAAATTAACACATAGGATGTCGACTTCAAAAATTATTCTAACAAGATGAGGTATTAATTGTACAGAAGAAGGAAAGCATTATTTAAGTGTATCAAGAACAATTTTTAATTCTAAAATATTACCTTTTTAATAGAAATATGAAATGCAATTTCATTTAAAGACAACACAGGAGTTGGAACACCTTCTCCAAGACATAATGCAGGAACTTTTTGTTTCTCAAAAAGTGACTTGCCACCAAAATCCTGAAATTCCCAAAATTAATTAGTAATTATTTATGAACAATAAAATTTAATCAAACTTCTTAAAATATTATTCACACTAAACCAAAAATGCAATTTTCAACAAATAAATAATGCAGACAGCAATGAATAATGATTTGTACTTTTTCCAGTTCTGTATAAAATAAGAAAAAAAAATCATGAATGATTAAAACAAAAACAAAAAATACGTTTTTATTCATATTTTAAGCATTTGATATCATTATACTTAAATGAATTAATATAACAAATTAATAATATTCATTCATAAGGAATTTATTTATATATATATAAATATATATAATCTACAATACATGTCTCCTTTCTTTGTAGTTCAAATCTACACCAAAAATCTTCAAAGATTTCAAACTGTTAAATAATATTGAAATAAAACACATTAGGACAAGGAAGTTTAAGAATTAGTGTTCATGAAGTTCTAAATTCATTTTGCATTTTTTTTTAAAGAAAAAAAGTTAGAATAGAGAGAAATTTTCCATTTTTCATAAAATTTTTACAACAAAACTTGGTTAACACATTATGGAACCCATTTAAAAAACTTGCAAAACCAACTGAATGACATAAGGTTTGAAATAAAATTTATATAATCTCCAAAAAATAAAGATAGCATTGAACTTACAACAGATTCTACAGGCTCCTGTTGAATCAAAGATAATGATTCTGTTTCAGATTCTGCATACCTTTCAGATTTTGGGCTGCAAAAGATATAGAATATATATAATTTACACTTTGTTCTTTAATAACAGATTTATCATTTCAAAAACAAATAATAATAAAGTTTCCTTCAAAATTTGCATGAAACAAATCGAACTGCAGTGATTTTCATCATTAATGAAAACTGAAAAAGCTAGAGATACTTCAAAATACAGAAGAATTTTAAATAAAATCATTTTCAGGATGGAGGAAAAGTGATAGAAAATGTCAAAATAGGATGGGAGACTGAGAAATTTGTTGCATTTAAATAAATTAATTCTTCAAAGCGACACACTTTTCAATATGTTTTGGTTAAAACATTTTACAAACAAATTCTATTGTTTGTATGCAACTTTATTACATATGAATTATATAAACATTATAAAATTCATAATTGTGTGTGTTTATGCATATGTTTTCTATGTATAATTTAAATTTGTATGCTTTTTTTCTTAAATAATTCTTACCAGTATTCAGTTTTCGGTACCTCATTGAATTTAAACATAATTTCATGAATTACAGTATAGCTTGTTTCATGTTTCACAATCTTTTTAATTAATTTTAAAGCTTTATCATATCATTCAATTTGCTGCATATTTCAAATAAATCTGTCCCTGTTTGATTGAAATATTTGAAGATTAAATGCGATTGTTTTTTAAAGCATTTCATAAAGGGAGGTAAATGGAAAATATAGACACAATTTCCCACTAAAACTATAATTTAAAAAACTGACAGTCATAAATAATATCATGAACACATGCTAATTAAATTAATTAACGGATAAAGAATATGAATGACCAGATATAATTATTGCATTTCAGGAAAAGGGCAAAGTACTCAAAAGTTATATATTCTATTCACTTTTTCTCAGGAAGATTTATTAATTGCCAATGAAGTACAGATTATTGAATTATAAGAAGTTCATAAAGTAAGCAGAATCTAAAATAAATACCTATCTGCCATATTGTAAAAATAACAGTGGGATTGTTAAAATTGCATATCATAATATGAAAATCTAAATAGCTTCTTCTTACTTCCTTGCATAAGGAATTCAGAGAAAGTATTCTAATCATCAAAAAATTCAACCTCAAGATTTTTAAATTTTGAAGATTTTCCAAGATTGCAAGACCGAATCTTTACATTTTACAGCTTTCCGAGTACAAAAAACACATTTTTGAAGAATGTCTATCTGGCTCCGACAATGATAACTAAAAAAACGCTTTGAACTAGATGAATGAAATTTTGAATATGGTTTTCTAATCAAATTTCTAGATTCTTATAAAATTTTGAGCATAATTTATCATCATGAGACAGTCTGTTTGTCCAGCTATTCAAATACAAGTTAACACAGTAACTACAAAATGAAGAGAACTAGATAAGTAAAATTCAATATACAGATTTAACATTATAGTATTGACACCTGTCAAATATTGAACCAAATTTAAACAAAGAGTTGACCATCTATCAATCTGTGCCTTCAAATGCATAAAAAGGAGATAATTCAAAAACATAACAACTTAATTAAATTTGGTATGTGATTTTGCAACTGCAAGTACAGTTTTGTGTCACATTTTTGTTTCAATTGGTTGAGAAAAAGATGTCTAAAACAAAATTCAAATTCAATTTTTGAATACTAATACACATGCCAGGGATTAATCACCAAATAACTCACCAAGGATCACATGATAGATTTAATAAAAATGTTAAAATCACAACTAAGGTGAATTTTTCATAACTATTGTACACCTAATGTTATGCGAGACATTCTCTGCCTTAACAAGATCCATAATTTTTTTTGTGTGGGATGAGAGATAACATATTCATTAGAGAATATAGGCGAAAGATTTGGGAAGACCATTGCCACTGGTTAGAAGTTGAACTGGTATATAGAAAACTATTTCATTTTTTTCAAACAGTCCTACATTTGTTGATTATAAATTGGAGTGGAATAATAAAACTGTCAATTTAGATAAAAATATATAGTACTTTTATATCCTATTTTATGTACAATTATATTTTATTACAATTTTTTTATATCTTGTCCATAATCTTAAGGCATAAGCACTTAATTTATGCTGTTTCCCAACAGACGGTTTTTATTTATTTTGCAACTCTAGATTATTTATATCCCTTTGCTTTCCATCATTATATTCTTATGTGCATCTTTTTTTTTTTTTTTTGCCCATCTATTATTGACTGATCCTCACTAGTATTCAAGAGATTTTAGAACTGTGAAAAACTCAGACTGAATAACTGATTATTCACAGAGATGTTTCAATATACACAATGGCATAAAAATTTACATGCAATATATTACATAAGGAATTATAATTAGGAAATATCTTATCCCTCACACAATTTTTCTACTCTAAATTGCATCAGAAATGTAATTCAAATAAAAATGGAATGATGATATTCTAGAAATAAAAATACATTTATTTTATCTTATGCTGTTTTATATTCATCGCATGTCTCAACTTATGACTGAGCTCAATCTTGACAGATTGCAATCAGATTTATATATTTCAGCAGCATTTCCATTGAAATGGTTTATAAAAATTATACATATGTTGCAAATATTCTATCTTTTTATTAATTACTATTCACAAAATGAAAAGTATGTATTTAATTATATAATATAACCGAAAATAATGTGTGTTTTTTTGTATTTATTTTCTTGGTTGCAAGACAAACAGTTATATTATTTTTTATACATTTTATTCCTCAGAAGTGCTGTAGAAACAAAAGACTTTTAAATACGAAATTTCATGAAATTGCTCATAGAAATTCCCACATGGCAGATTTGAATACCAAATTCAATTTAGCCTTTTGCTTCAACTTTGGAAAATATTCACTAATATGGACATATAAATAAAATATTCCAACTCTACATTTTAAAAAGTGAATTCAATATTCACCTATGAAAAATTCAGACATTTCAAGGAATTTCTAGTTTTATTTAAATATTCCAATGTTTTGGGATTGTCTCAATATGCTATATCAAGCAAAATTTTTATTTCAAATTTTAAACATAGTTAGAAAATTAAATATTTTGTTTAAATATATGTTAGCAAATTGATATGCATCAAAAATAAATATCAAACACATTTTAGTGGAAGAAAAAAAAATGATACAACTTAATAAATTTTGTTTTCTTTTGAATCCTTAACTAAAATATTACTACAGTAAAAAAAAAAAAAAAAAAAAAAAAGATAAACAGAATTTTGTACTGCTAGGTCATAATTGGCTTCTCAGTATTAGTAATACATATTTCTCTTTTATAATTTAACAGCTGCATTTGAATGAATTTATTTTTACATGCACTCAGTAAATATACATTAAGGATATCAATTACAAAAAGTAAAATATTTTATACGATTTAAACCATAAGTTGAAGTTACATGATTCAGTATTAGAAATAAATTTCTAATTTTAAATTGCATTCAGCCCCTATGCAAAAAAATGGCTAGTATTCTTTTCCAAACCCACACCAAACCAGCAGGAGAGGTCAACTCAAAATGTCCTCGCATATTCTCCAATAAAAGTGTTATCCAGACAACATCTTGCATGGCAATAATACAAAATATTAAACTTTAGCATGAATTTAGCATTTTTGCTGAATTTATCATGTGATTCCTGATGAATTTACTTGCAATTAATCCCTGGCATGTGGTTAAAAGCAACTGAAAAATTGAATTTTGGTTTTACATATATATTTCCCACCCAATCGAGACAAAAATTTGACACTAAACTACACTTGCAGTTACAAAAAAATCCTGCATCAAATTTGGTGCATTTAAACAACTGCATTTGCATGCTTCTGAAAGTACAGATAGTCATCCCTTTGTTGGATTGGTAGAAAATTTGATAGATGTCTATATAAATGCTAAATCTGTATGCCAAATTTTATCTAGCTCTCTATATTTGTAATTATTGTGCTTAAATTTAAACAACCAGGTAGACAGACTTCCCATAAACAGATAGTGTTTAAAATTTTGGAGAAATCTACAAATTTGGTGTAAAGATTATATACCAATTTCCACCCATTTAGCTCAAAGCATTTTTAAGTTATCTTTGTCACAGATAGATAGATGGACAGACATTTCCCAAAAATGTGTTTCAGAGAGGTCTAAAATGTGGTGGTTTGTCACAATTTGAAGTTTAGAATTTTTTTTGATGATTTCAATTTCTTCTATGCGAAATGAAGAAAATCAAAAGTAGTCATTAAACTTATATTTATAACTGGAATGGTGCCTCTATTTTATCAGATAAAAGTCTGAAACTTTGATATTCTGGAGCATTTAAGGAAAAATAACTTATGCTGAAACACATCTAACATTAAATCAAAATGGGTTTTGCTAATCGCAAACAAAACGATGTTTTTCCCGATTGAATTTTTTAGCAAATCATCTGAAAGTATAGAATCTGAGGAATCTTAAGTAAAAAAAAAGAGTGTAAGGAATTTTAACAACATAAGTGTTCTTTTAATCTTAAGATAAAGTGTAAAATATATTTTCAAAATATTGCAATTAAAAATGCTCAACTTATATAGCAAGTATTTTTTCTTTTGCAAAAATAATTACATTGTTGCCTAATAAATGAAAAATGATCCATTCTGTAAATGACAATTCAAACTTTATTGCTCACAGGCAATATAAAATAAAACTAAACAATAACACATTATACTGCTCAATTAAAAAAATATATAAAAACACTGAAACAATTGTTTCCAAACTGAAAAAAAAAAAAATCTTAATAATGTTTTAGCTTCAAGATTGCTTATTAGTAAATGAATTGAGATGATAATTTTATGAAATAAGCTTTAAGAAGAAAAAAACTAGTCTCTATTTTTAATTGATATATAGTAGAGCATCTATTCAGTTAGCTTCAGAATTTCAATACAAAATCTCAATAAAATTGAAAAAATTTGGAGAAAATATTCAGATAGGCTTGTGAAATATGCCAAAAGTTCAGACCAAATTTAATATTAAAAAACAAAAACTTTATTGAATATAGCAAATGTTATCTTAAGAATACTTTTAAATTGATTTCTAATATATCAATCGCAAGCTATTTGCTTGAATTTTAATTCAATTATCAGGTTTCTTTTATTAAACTCTTCCTGTCTCTCTTCTTCAGAATGTGCCACATTTAAAACGCAAATGCATTTTGCAAGCAACAACTACTGGAATAGAATTTGTTTCATTAATTCTCTATGTAGCAAACAGTATATTAAAATATTGTTTAGCATCAGCATATCAATATGCAGAAAATCTTTCTGCAATCCCAAATCAAACTCTTCAGGTCAGCATCTTCTTCATCACTACAAATTCCAGTTTTTCTTAAATTCAAAAAGTGAAGGGTAAAAATTTAACAACAAAAGCCAATTTTTCATTAATATCCCCCAAAATTTCCTGAACAGCAGAAATAAAACTGCTTCTCTAAAAATAAAAAGTACTACTGGAAATATTTTTAAAATATAACTTTATTTATAAAATAATCAAATCAGAAGATAACTGATTTCAGAACAATCTAGTCTTAAATAATCTTTTTTAACCAAAGAGAATTAAAAAAGAACACAGGCTTGATGACTTTAAACAAAGACAAATTTTTTAAAAAATGATGTCCTTATACACAAAATCTGGAAACATCATCAAAACTGCAGTATTTCTAGGGAATTTTTTTATCCAAAAGTATTTTTTTTTAGGCAGCAAAGAGATTCAAAGGCATAAGAAAAAAATTACCTAAGAAAGCAAAAAAAAATACAGCTCATTAATATCAAAATGGAAAATTTTAACACAAAATTAGATTGATAACACAATAAAAACTGTCGACTATAATTCACAAAGATTACGTATTTTTTTTATTTGACATTCTTTCTCAAAATTGAACATTGCAATAAACTTTATTCCTATATATGTATAATCTTATAAAAAGTTCAAATAGTGAAACTCTACAGCAAAAGCAAGCAGTTCTAGAAATATGGAAATTTTTAGCGAGAAATTGTGTTTGCAAATTACCGGTTCTAATAAACTATTCTGACTATAATGCAAAGTCAATATGGATGACTACATATTTACTACTGGATGCCACTGAAATAAGACGATAGAAAAATCACAATATAACCATCTTTTCAAAGATCTATATACAATTTAAAGGGCACTTAAATGCACAAGAAAAATAAATAAAATATGTATCTCCTAAATATGAATACAAAAAGTTAACTTTTCAATTTCTGCTGATGATTGATCATCAATATAAAATGCACTAGACAGTAAAGCAAAACTGGTTTTTCACGCAAGAATTGTATTTAAAGAAAATTCAAGACAACAGTAGGTTGTCAACAATGCTCAATTTGCTGCAATTCTCAATCCTTGCAGTAGGCAAAGGATTGAGAATTCTCTTTTAATAGTATCTATGGGTTCCCAAGTTCTTTTCAAAAATTTTTCCAATGAATGATCACTTTTAGTATTTTTCAACAGAAAAAAAGTGCATTCAAACAAACGTTTATCTGCAAAACAAAAAAATTAATTAACAATTAGTCATTTCCACCAGTTATAGAATAATATATTTTATTTATATGTTTTAGTGTTAATTAAATGGAACTTTGTCTGAAGCGGTAACATGGACAGAAACATCATTTTTGCAATTTTTGAAACCCAGTATAACTCAAAAAGTTACATGTAGAATTTAATGAAACTGATACACAGTGCATAATGCATAGTAAAGTATAACGTGAAAAAATACTAGACAATTATAGTATCGTTAAAATTAGCATATATATATAAAATGAACAAATCGGACATGTCAGTTGGATATAGAAAAAGTACATTCAATATTGAGTATGATTTCTCTCATCCCTAGAAATAATAAGCAATGTATGATGCTCTCAATTATTTGATATATCAGTTCCATAAGAAGTGAGAGCCATTGCTCCTGCAAAATAGTTGCAAGTATGGAAAAAGTTTGAGGAGGATGATTCAGAGATGCTATATACATTGCTAAAGCACCCTAAACATGCTTGGTAAGATTCAGGTCCAGCAATTGAACCAACCACTCTATGTGTTTATTTCCTGCTGGAGATCATTCACGATATGAGCTCTGTGCAGTCTTGCATTGCTATTCTGTAGTAGTTACTCATCACCCATTGCCCTGGCTTAAATGCAAACATAAGCATAAAGGATGTCATTTGTACTGACTTGAGAATTCACAGTTCCATGTGGAAAGGTGCATCCACCTAAAGAGATACCACCTTGAGCACAGACAGTACTAGCTACTCCATATGCAGCTCTTTGATGGATAATAACAGGTTTCAGGTTCTCTCCAAATCAAACAACGCCTACTATCACTTTAGAGGCTAATCCAAGATTCATCCAAAAAGAAAACTGCTCTCAATTGATTAACTGTCCAGTAGGCATGCTAATGTGTCCATCTTAAATGTTCCCTTCTATGAAGTAATGTTAGATGATCTCCTTGCATACAGACCACCTTCATAAAGCCATATACTCTGTTGATGTTGACATGAACCTTCCAGTTGTTGCAACAAGGGAGGATCCGAGTTGAGTCGGAGTTGTGGTTCTATTTCTTCATGTGTTTAATGACAAATATTGGTCATAGATGCAGCAGTTGATAGTCCTTGGTTGAATCTCCTGGATGCTAAATCTGTAATCAGAAAGTATTGTTGCTAAAGTCTATGAACCAGAGAAGGAATCAGCCATCTAGTTAATTCTGTATGATTTTATCCTGCCTCTAGTCTTCCAATAGTTCTCTATCACAGTTCTTTAGGAAAATGTTGCCTGGAGGCCATTGTTATGAATTTGCTATTCCAGATGTCTTATCTCAGTATTGCATCAGAATAATTTGCAGGCTTACTCCAAAACATACCATTTTATATCCGTCGCAGATGAAGTATTCAATTGCAGCTGCACTAATTTGCATACTACAATTTTACTTTGCAATTCTTACTTGACAATATATTCGAATTGGTTTATTTTTGTGTGAATTCTCTAACTGGGATTTTTCCTTACTTTTTTAAACTAGTCTGTTTGCTATTTACAAATGGCAGCTAATTTGTTCATATCTTTCTATATATGTATTGCCCGATTATTTGCTTCAATAAATTGTTTTTACATAAATATATTATTGCTGAACCAAAACAAAATCTAAATTTAAACTGAATTCCTATTCTATAACAAATTTTAACATAAGAACCAAGTTTATAAGAAAGAAAAAGAAAAAAAAAAAAAAAAGTGTGTGTGTGTGGGGGGGGGACCAACAGCATTTGTAAATACAAATACAAAGAAAGTTAATACAAAGAATTGTCTATGGAATATTTTCATTTTCACTTACCTATTACTATCAGATAATTCATTAGCTAATTCGAATATATTAGCATCTGAATTATTTCCCAACGATTCATCTATATTTTTAATTTCTGTAATAATTGGTGGTGATTTACTTTCAACCTCAGAAGGTCTACAAGCTACTGAGGATGGTGAAGTCATTTCTGATTGAAAACTTTCATTTTCTTGTTTAGATTTAGCTTGAGCTAAGAACAGTGCTCTAGCCTTCCGATTTTGTTCAAAAAATGCTTTAATTTTTCTTGGATCTACTTTTGGTTTATCCACCTAAAAAATAAGCAATTACACATTTAATTTCTTGAATTAATATTCATTAGAATGAAATTGAGCAAAATAATTATACTAATATGGTAATGTTAATATTGGCTGGATGCAAATCAACCAATCTTGCATCGGAGCAGTTGCGGAAATATTGATCAAATTAATGAAATTCTATTTCCTTAATACTTTAGTCTAAAACTTTAGATAAAAAAATTCCTTACTTCTGAAAGCAAAAGAGGAAAAAAGCACAAAATTATTATTTCACACATTTTTAATTTAATATGAAAAATCTAAAGTCAAACCATATGAAAAAGTTATGCCAATGCATGCTTTCTCTTTTGTCAGATTTTAAAGTTACATTTATTAGCTAGTTCTTTTAGTGATATTCTTTTCATTCTCGATTTTTTTTACTCTACAAACAAACTTCATTTTATAGAAAGCTTACAAAAAAGTAATGCCTTCAAAAATCAACAATGCACAGCAGACAATAAATTACAAAAAAGTTCACTCTACAATCAAAACTCCAAAGAAAATTTGCTCAACTGATCCACTTTAACCTTCTTTTGCATTTATACACAGCATAGTATTTTTTTAGAAGAATCACCAGATCTCAGGTCCTAATAGAAATATCACCATAATTTTTGTATTTTTTAGAAACTTCATTTTAGCAGTTAAATTCATTGTTTAAAAGTCGCCCTGTTTGTAGACAGGGCCTAGGTTCATTAACCTGGCATAAACTTGACATACATTACAAACATCTGTAAAATTATTTTCCTTGTTTTGAAAGTAACTATACATGAAAGCAGTGTTACATATTTGTAGCAATACAATTAAAGTTGGAATTCCTGGAAACAGATTAATACAACATAGTACATGAAAATTCTGAAGTTTATGCTCAGATATGGCAAATGTTCAAATGAAGAAGTAAAGGAAGCTTCAGGAGTAACAAAATTATCTTTAATAAATATTCCATTTTCATTTTATAAAAATTAAACAGTCTCAGTTTTCTAGAAGACTCATCATATGCTGTAAAATTTTTATCAGCAAAAATACATTTAGATAAATTGCAAAATTCTCATGTTTAGAGCATTAATATTATGTAAAAAAATAACTATAATTAAATTTATAAAACATTTAACTGATTTTTTTTCCATAAATATATTACATATATTTTTAAACAAAAATGCAAACATTAGCATCTCAAACGACAAATACTTAAATTGCCAGACAACTGAAACTATGCATCTGAGTGGCAAAATAATGTTGCATTATGCTTGCAATAATAATGTAGTTAAAAATGTTCTGAATAATTTTGATGCATTTTATTAAACACTACTCTATATAAATGATTTTTCTTTAAGGTTTTTACTAATATCGCATCTTAACCGGGCAGCACTGAAACATTTTTTTTTTTTTTTTTTTTTTTGTTAAAAAAGCATTTAACAATATTTGGAATTGTTTTAAAGATATTTGAAGCCTTATTTTCATAATTCTAAATTTCATTTATCCCCAAATTTAATAAATCATAAAACGTACTGTGACTTTTTTTTTAAACTTTCAAAAAAAAGATTCCATTTATTGCAAAATATCAAAAATGCCAATAGCTAAGAGTTCAAGGTTTAATCTTATGTTATTGAATCTATTGAATTGTCTCAGCAGCAGAATAAAGCCTGATTTTTTTTTGTTTTTTTTAAATTTTTGGTTCAAAATCTGTATTTGCATGCACATTGTTTTAAATGCCAGTGGACAAATATTATCAAGAATTCACAGATATAATTGAATACAAAAAAAAAAAAAAAAAAAAAAAATCATGCACTTTAATAATAGCAAATTTTTTTATCCTAAGAATTCATAAAATCAAAATAAGTGGTTACTCTAAAAAGCAAACAAGCCAAGTTGATACAATTATTAAACTGTGTATATTATATACATCAATGTAACATGACTCAAGACTTTCTACAGTCTATACAGGGTGTTGCCGAATTCAGAGGGGTGATAGTAGGCATCAAGAGGATAAAGAATCACCCTACAACGTGGGATCCCAAACGACGTTTAGGGGGTGAAAAGCGCAAAAATATAGAGTAGAACTGTTGGAAACTGTAAAAAATTAATAAAAAAAATAATAAATGGTGTTTCAAATATGAATTTTTTTTAAAAAAAAAATAAAACTTGAAAATATAAGGAATTTTATACTCTTTAATTTGATATAAGACTGTAGTGTGAAAACTGAGGAGGTTTTAAGATATTCAAGAAAAACTAAAACGTTTACCGGGAAACATCGCTGCAACATCGGCACCGATGTTTACAGAAGGTATTGCGCAAATTCTACCGAAAAATTCTGAGGAGTGATAGTAGGCAAAAAGGCGATAAGAATTTTCAAAGAAATAAGTATAATGTCGCAAACGATGGTGAAATTAATTTGGTGGAATACAGATACAGCATACATTTACAGCACAGACATTTTAATATAAGAAAGGAGACGATGGGAAACTTTTATAAAAATTACTCAATGTTTTGGCCGCGAAGATCATTACACGACCGACACCGACGTTTAAAGGACCGCCGGACGCACTCAAACATACCAAGTGTTCTTGCGATTTCTCCAGCAGCGACGACGATCCGTGCTACGAGATCTTCCACTGTATCCAAAGGTGTCTGATAAAAACAAGAGATTTCATGTGGCCCAGAAGAAATCCAAGGGATTGAGGTTCGGGGAACATGGTGGCCAATCAACAGGTCTGAGACAAAATCACAGAATTAAATTCTTGCAGAAAAGAATGCATCTTCCTGTGTGACACCAAGCATCCAGGGTGCCGAATACCTAATTCAGCTGCAATTGATCGCGTGCTTGTCGATGGGGTATCGGTAAAGCCTGCAAAACTCGGTTTTCTGTTTCGGGTGTGCGTTCTTACCCTGCATTTGGTCTCGTTATTTTGAAGGATCCTGTCTCCAGAAACCGTCGATCAATATTTGCAAAGGTGCTGTGGTGTGGATAACGCCTACTTGGATATTACCCTTGGTATATTCTTTGTGCTAGGCATCCATTACCATCCGCTCGGCCGAAAATTAAATGCATATCCGCATATTAGTCATTCGTGAAATCTGACATGTTGTTTACAAATGAAACTTATCGACTATCAATTCTGCACCGCTCTTTAATGAATACAAGCTGCTTTTATACTCGTCAAACCATCAATTCTGCAATGCTCGCTGCTTTTATATTCCTCGAACGCAAGGGAAATTTAAATACGAGAAAGCTTCTTCTGTACTACATTGTTCCAAATCCTCGCATTCATAGGTCCATTCTCTTCGATGTCTGTTTTTGCGAGTTTCACAGAATAGACGTCTCCTGCCACCCTATGTTTTATGATAATTTTTCATCTCCTTAATGCCTACTGTCACTTCTCTAAATTTACTTTTCGAATTTGGCAACACCCTCTGTAAACATCGGTGCCGATGTTGCAGCGATGTTTCCCGGCAAACATTTTAGTTTCTCTTGAATATCTAAAAACCTCCTCAGTTTTCACACTACAGACTTATATCAAATTAAAGAGCATAAAATTCTTTATATTTCCAAGCTTTTATTTTTCTTAAAGATTAAATATTTTTGATGATAAGGGTTTTAAACTACTTTTTCGTTTTTAATAAGTTACAACCCCCTGGTTATCAAATCGGCATGTTACTTACATGAAAAACAGCCTTTAAGAATGTGCTTTCACTTAAAAAAAAAAAAATTCATATTTGAAACACCATTTGCTATTTTTTTATTACTTTTTTACAGTTTCCAATAGTTTTCCGACTCCCTATATTTTTGCGATTTTTACCCCCTAAGCGTCGTTTGGGACCCCATGTTGTATGGTGATTCTTTATCCTTTTGATGCTTACTATCACCCCTCTGAGTTTGTCGGTCGAATTCGGCAACACCCTGTATATAACACTACAATACATTTACTTATAGAATTAAGGTTACAAATTTTGAAGTTTCTCGCAAAGGTTTTTTTTTTTTTAAATACTCTTAACAGAAGAAAATATTCAATAGACCACTAAGCATTCAATTTAATATTGATAATTAAACGACCTTTTGTAAAATAATTTTAATTATTTGGCTTTTCTTACCTCTTTTAGGGGGGATAATACTTCAGATTCCACACTGAAAATAATATAAAGTAAATAATTAGTATAATTATATCTTTATTTCAAGCATGAAGTAGCATAATAAATTCCATTTGCTATTACCGAAACAGCTTGCTAGTAAACAGAGTACTTAGCCAGTTAATTCAATAAGGAAGCAACGACATTACTATAGTTAAAAATACTATTATGAACAACAACTATACTCGAGATCTCACTTATTCCCTGAAGCACTTATAAAAAAAACTGTAAATCAATAAAATGGAGTTAACTACAAGGAAAACATGATTTCATAATAAAAATATAACCCAGATGATTAGCTTGGCATTTATTTTTAAGTAACAAAATGTTTTAAGTAACAAATTTATTTTTAAGTAAAGTAATGTTGTGAAATTAGAGAAGCTTTAGATAGCTAAAAGTAATTTAGTAGTCATAATAACTATTTTTAGGTAGTAGATCAGCAAGCATGTACTAAATAAGATTTTTGCACATTAAAAAGAAAAAAACAACTTTTATATTAGTTGTGCTTTAGAGAAAAACATGTCAAAAGTCTGTAAGCTTCTTTGAGATACTTTTATATTTTACAAAATAAATTGATGAAAACTGCAACTGCATACACTCAGTCATTGTCCCATGAGCATGAGAAAGAAGTCTCAGTGCCTTTCGAATTGTTAAAATTATATACACACTATCATGGATCAGAATAGGCTTCAAAGCTATATAATGTTTGGAGTTCAGAATTCAGTGAACCAATTTCATCAGGACCTACTATCTTTATGAATTTGTTAATTACATTTACTGAAAAAAAAAAATTGATACTTCAGGGTTATGTCTATCTTATAATATATTTATTAGGATTTCAAAATCCATTATTTTGTAATGTGAAATGCACCATTGGAATCTGGAAGTGGATGCAAAACAGCACAATTTATTTGTAAATATTTAAATTAAATGCATTTCTCTTTTTAAAATATAATGCATATACCTAAGGATTCTCGCATGTCAAAATCTTGCGATGAATGCAGCAAGAAAAATATTAAAATATTCTTTAGAAGTAGTTGAAATAACAATTATTACATACTTTTGCAAACGAATTCAAAGATTTATAATTTCAGATTCTACATCTACGTTATATTTGAGACTGAATTAATTTTTTTAAAAAAAAGTTCCAATTAAAGAAACAGAACTATGCGATTTAAGGCTTATTTATTAAATTGAGAATTATTTCTTTTGAAATGAGTAAAACCAGAGTAATAAGCTATGCAGAAAAAAAGGTTGGAATTCAGAAAATATTTATATTCTATTCATATAACTGTCAATCCAATTAGAATATCCAAAACTGCATTTAATTGCAATGCATAATAATTTAAAAAAAGGTTTAATGTAAATAAATATTCAAAGTAATGCAAAAAGAAAACTGATTCAGAAATAGCAAACCAAGGGGCTAAGCCCAAATTTAGCTGAGAACTAGATAAAACAAAGTGTCATTCAAAACTTGCATACAGAATAACAACATCATCATTTTCCACACAATTCAACTGTTAATCAAGTTTATCAAGGAAATAAAAAGATGATCCAAGTCGGTTTGTTCTAATCCAGGATATGCATTATCATTTCCAAGAAAGAAATTATGCCTAGAAGTGTGTAGGAGACAAACAATACCAACAATCGCAATTTAGTTGGAAATAAATGGACTTCTTTGATATTGTTTCTGTCAATGTATACAAAAAGCAGATATTTTCCGAGTAAAATAAAATTGTTGATTCAATGGATTTGGACCGAAGAACAATTCCACTCAGAAAAGTTTATATTAGCATTTGTTCCAACATTGTTAATATTAGGTATTAGCTAAATAACATTGGTATCTGTATTTTCAGGTGTACCAATAATGCAGAATATATTTATCTTTACCACATATATTTCCATAATATATTATGAAAATTCTTTACAAAGAATAAAGTTAGAGGACTTTTTTTAACCCTTTGAAGCGCACAAACAAATTTTCTGCATTTTTAAAAATTATGTAATTAATTTACATACTTAGGGTCTAAGGGAAGAGAAAATATCTTTAAAAAATTTGCAGTGTGACTGCGCCACGAGGATGGTGGTGGTTTCACTCGAGTACCACCTGGTTTCACTAGAGTATAATTATTCATTATTTATTTATGGAAATACTAAAACATACAATATTATCGATGAAAACTACTTATACAATCTTACAACATAAAAAAAATATATATATAAAAGAAAAATAAACAATTTTAATAACAAGTAATATTCAAATAAAGCTAACAATGGCAAGTTATTTACATGGTATTTAGACTTTAAATACAATCAATACTATATTGAAACTATGAAGAAACATAATATCTAAATTAACCATTTAAAAATTAAGGAAATTATACTATTAGAAAATATATTTAATATCCCCATAGTATGGTTGCTTGTCTAATACAAGAAGAACGCAACTAAAAAGTGTAAATTTCAACCATCCCATTCGTATAAACCTTACTCAAATGTAAATAAATTCCTCACCCACAAAACACATGGCAAAATCCCCATAAATAATCAGCAATAGACTAAGAGAGTCAGGGGAAGGATAATGGACCTGTTTCGCTAATGCATTTCATGTGTAAAGAATGTCATGCCATAAGTGTATGGTGGCAAGTCCCTGAAACCACCTAAAAAGATGTCAAGTATGAAGAACTTATCTTTCGCGATTTGATTTGAAAAAAAAAAATGGTGTATGTTGTAGACAGCTTTTATACAACAAATTTAAGAGTGCATTTTGAATTTGTTTTTTGCTTGCTAGAAAAAAAAAAAAGTTGAAAATACTGAGAAAAAGCATTGAAAATGATGCATATTTTTGTAAACAAGAGAAATATTAACTAGTGTGCTGACAGCTACAGGCAATTATTAAAGTTAGAACATTATTTTAGAGCTTTTGGTTTTGATCAGAAACCACTGCATTCTTAGAAATAATTATTAGAAAGTTGTAGTTTCACTGTGATGCCATCGCGGTTAAAGCAACAACTTTGGCATACAAATAAATAGGCTGTTTAGGTATCAAATGATTACAGAATAAATAAAAATAATTTAGCAAGCTGCCTTCAAGTTATATTTAAGCTTTATTATTTCATTTAAAATAATAGAAAACACAAAGTGTAAATTAGCATGAAAAAAATTACTCTGCATATTCAAATATAACATTTATGATTATTGGTTCAATACAAACTAAGGGTGGGGATTTATAAATTCTCCACGTTGCAAGTCATTACAAAGTGTGTAAGATGATATTTGAAACAACGATTCAAGGTAATTGTTAGAAAAATACAGTGTAATGAGTGGATAATATAAGTTTATAAGTAAATTTTTATTACTCACCTTTTATTGCTATCATATGTTGATTCATTGGATATATTTACTTTGTTAATATTAGAATCGTCTTCATATAACTTGCCCACAATATTTTTGGTAATAGTAGCAGCCAATTCTGTTTTATTTTTAGTAGAACTTGCAATTCCACACAATTCAGTAGCATTTTTAGTCTTAGTAGCAAGCAACTGTGTTCCAGCTTCAGAAGAGTTTGGAGATGGTGAAGGTGCAGTGATCAATTGTGAATTGGCATTATCTTGGTCCTGTTTTGATTTATTTTTAGCTAAAAATGCTGCTCTTGCTTTTCTTTGCCTTTCATAAAATGTCTTAATTTTCACTGAATCTACCTTTGTAGAAATCTATGAAGGAGGGGGAAAAAATAGAATATATTCACAAAATAAACATTCCCTTAAAATAAAGCATTTTTAGCTATTAATTTTTTTTTAATATATGAAAAAGGTGGGGACTATATATCAAATAGTTATCGAATAATAATAGAATTCAATTATAAGAAATTTTGAATTCAGGGAACTAAAATAATTTAACTTCATTAAAATTGCAATATCAAATTAATGGGAAAGAATTTCTATTTAGAAATAACTCTCTGATTTGAAGCAAACTTTTTATGATAATCATATTTATTATTATTTTCATTTAGCATGAGAATTGACATTTATTTTGAAATTTAAATAAGTGATTAAACTTTAGTTTGCATTACCTCTTTTTGCTCCAAAGGTGATGTCGGAGATTCTGCACTGAAATTGTAGAAAGTATAAAGATGAATTAGGATGGCAGATACAGTTAATAAAATATTAATCAGTTTTATTTTAGAGTTTTTTGCATTTACTTTAAAAGAAATCTTAACAGAAAACATTTAATAGATTTTTAATTCATGCATATAATCTAGTAATATAACAGTTATTAAAACTTACCATAATTAAAGCTATTTAAGTATGTTACTGTTAACTGATGTTAATTGTAAGTTGATGTTATTTACACCTAAATACTCAAGGAAAAAATATCAAACTGAAGAATATAAAAGAAAGGGAAAAAAATACAATAATAAAAATTCATAATGTAAATTTACTTTTTGTACAGATTATTTCTTTTAAGATCTAGAAATGATATAACTTTACAAAAACAAATTAAAAAGCTTTCTTGCAGTTTTTTTACATAAATAAATTAACAAATTCCAACTGACATGAAATAAAATATCCTAAAATGCAGCATTGCAAATGTCTTGCGAATTAGGTAGTTATCCATTTAAGATGAATAGACGTATGAAGATAAGGGCAAAATTTTTTATCATTTATGTCATTAGTCAGCATGGCATTTTTAAAATATATATATACAATCATTAAACTTTACACAGTTCATATTTGTTTTTATAATTCTTTTTTTTTTTGTATGAAGATGCATATTTATCTAATCACTATATAAAGTCAATTACAACTTTTTCTCTAACATCAGGTACCAGTTCAGTATTAACAATAGGACAAAAAAAAAAAATTCTGGAATTCTTTGCTTGCTTAATGCAATTCAAAGCAATAACTTGGAATAAAATTGCTATGTACTATAAGATTACAAATATCTGCTACAAAACTGAACTCTGTAGGTCTTAATGATAGATGGAGTGAGAGCATGTTAGTATATCCTATAATGCTTCAAATTTGATAAGAGGGCCAGGCAATAAAAAATAATTGTTTCCCCCCCATTTATGTTTATATGGCACCTATAGCCAAGAATGGAAAAGGAAGGAATAAAAAAGTTTTGAATTAAAAATTATTTTATTTATAGTTAAGGATATACTGTCAGTTACAAGTGGACTTCTTGATGCTTTTTGACTGCTAATGCATGCCTAGCATCTTCTATGATTCATAATGGAATTTCCATCGTAAAACAGACATGTTCCTTCACTCTTTAAACACATGTGCTCAAACATCTTGTATAATTCATGACAGCACTGACATAAATTTGCTGCTTTATAATCTTCTGAACTTCATACATGTTCTTTGCTCATATTAAGATAGAATAAGTAGTAATATAAAACATGGGATGTATACAAACAATATCCCCACTGTTCTGTTATCTGTTGGTATTCTTACAGAAAATTCCACAAAATCTCATAAAAGTACAATCAACAGGTTTACTTAGTAAACAATCTATAGTGAGTATATGGCAAAACAGTTCAATATCAGTAACAAAGAACGACATTTATTCAGCATGAAGACAATGCATTTATTCAACAACAACAGACTTACAGAAGAACAGTACTTACAGAAACAACAGCACACTAGTAGCTAGTCAGTAGTAAACAAAAGCACACAAAGTAGCCAAACATGTTCAACAAATAACTACTATTCTTCACTGTCTTCTAGTATTAGCTGCACTCATCTGGTGACTCGCTACTATACAAACAGCTACTCAGCACACAAAATACTGCTTCAATATTTGACTCCAAGACTCAGAGCATGGTTCAATTCTGAATTCACTAATCATTTGAGCTACACTCAACTGACACATTCAACAATGACTCCAGCTAGGTTTTCTGGCCTTTATAGTTTCCAAAGCAGGGTACAAAAATACATAAAGGGCACATAAGCAGGGTACATAATTCTCCTACTATTGATCCTATCACCAAAATTTCTGGATATTCCAGAATCTGTTTTGTCATCAAATGGTTACCCAACCTGGGAAGGAGAGGAGGGCATTGATCCAGTATATGATCAGAATCTATCAAAACTGCCTATAAAACTGTCTTTCTTATGACAAACTAACTGCATTGGCAAGCAACATTACGAATTCATAACAGTATGTCGCAAAACAAGTCTACAAACTCTCCTATACTTGCACATAAAGAATACATGATCATTTATTTTCAATTCCAATTCTTTCCAATGCCAGCTCTTTTACAGAGTGAACTTCTATTTATTCAAATGGTTAGTTATTTTAGCTTAAAGGGAAAAACTTACCTTTGTTTACTAGGAAATTTTGTAGAAGGATCATCAACTGCAATACCAACTTGCAAAATCGAAGGGCTCATAGGCTGATGCACCAATTTTTCAGTGTTCCCAATCTCATTATATGCTGTAGTAGATGGAAGAAAGTCGCTTATATTTTCATTCTGTGTAGCAGAAATATCAAGATCCTGAAGCAACTGCACGCTTCTTTCTAATTCTGAAGAACAGGCATTACCAGGTGGAGAATCTGTTGCCAATTCAGAATTCTTAGAAAAAAAATTATCAGCCAATGCTTGGGTTATATTTTGTTTGTGTGCAGCTCTTTTCCTAGCAACCATTTCCTTGAACCTTTTAAGAGAAGTTGTGTTAGGAGAGGCAGACTTAACCTGGTCATATTCATTCACACTGAAAATAAAAAATATGCATCAATTTTCATACATGTAATCAAATCTTGGTTAAATGCATAAAATATACCAATAAATTCAGAATATTAACAATCAGAATATATATATATTTCTTTTTCCTTACACATTTTTTCTTTTTGCATACTTTTTTTTTTCTTACACTTTTTTTTACAAATAAACTACATTTAAAATAATGAATATGATAAGCATTTAAAATACAACAAATTTTAAGAGTTCTTGGAATATTTCATACTCTTGACCTTTTAAAAGAATTATAACAAGGAAAAAATAGCACCTGTTACATTAGGCTTTGTAAAAATGTCAAATTTTAGAGCACTTTTCAACAACAATAGCAGATGTGAAATGCATGCAAGTATACTAAAGTATAATTTTATATAATGAAGATGAGATATGGCAACTTTTGTGAGATTACAATATTTCAGATAGAAATGAGTTGTTTCTGGGCTAAAGTAAAAACAATAAAAGATTTCAATAAGAAACATTTAATTTGCAAGCAAAAATAATAAAAACTTTAGTTCTTTTCCTTTATGTGATTTAGCAATTGAAAATTTTGCATATTTTAACAATTTGCATATAATTTTATTTATTTTAATGATATCTGTAGATCAACATTTTTCAAGGGCACTGAGCTATATAATCATGAGAATTTTAAAAAACTGCATTTGATTTTTAACGGTGAATGCAAACAATCTGAACAATGTAATGTTATGAATTCGGCGCTTTTCGATTTGTTAGTTGATGAAAAAATGCAATCAACAGCTCCCTGTACACCCCTGTAATGCACAACAACTTTGTTAGCACAAAGAAATAAATAAACAGCCGAACATACACAATGCACAGCAGCACACTACAACAAACAGTAGCCCCAAGTAGTAATAATAACCACAGCATACAAAGTGACCAGTGAGAATTCAGCAGGAAGAGAGAATCTACGTAGCGACTCTCTATGGTCTCTTCAAGCGCCTGCAATTCTCCACTGTTTCCTTGCTTTAGCTGTATCCAACTGCTGACTCACTACTATACGATTGGCTACTCCGTGCATGACTCAATGCGGTCTCAGAGGCGAGCAGAGAAGGTTCTGGGACAATCAGGCATATCTCTGTTCCTACTGGTTCTATCACCAAAATTCTGGAAGATTCCAATGTTACCATTTTTGTCACGAAACTCTGGGATCACCGATTCAGCACCTGATCAGCATCTAATACAGCTGATCATAAAATGGTCTTTCCAGTGATTGAATTAGCCGTGCTGGGAAGCAACATTACAGATTTGTAACAGTATGCTTTTACAAACATAAAAATTATATCTTACTCTAAATATTGTTTACGAAAATAGCTTTGAATGATGTGAATATTCAGCTGAGAAAACTATTCAATCTCGTAACAAAAAGTTCCAAATAAATAAAATTCATACAAAAAAGTTTCATTATGGCAATAAGTTATCTAAATAATAATAATGCTTTTTTTAGCTCAATAGCAACTTAAATCTATCTCAGCTATCATAAGTACCACAGATTTGGGGGGGAAAAAATTGCATCTAGCAAAAATAGAACTAATTGAAAAGTACCACATATATTACCATTTCTTATACAAATGATAAACTATATAATAATGTTCCCAAAAAGTTACTGATCCTGATATGAAATAAAACAAAATTCAACGCCAAGAATTCATAAAAACTTCATTAAAAAAATAATAAATGCAACAGAATTAGATACGCAATATTTTTTATGCTAGAGTCTTCATGTACATAGTTTTTTGGAAAACTTTATCTTGAAAAAAAAGGAAAGGAGGCTTTCATTTTATTTATTAGAAAAATACTTAGGCTTTAAATATCAAACGAACAGCAATACTGATTATTTTCCGATTACTTTGACATATAAGCAAATTCTCAATATCATTAGAAATGGAGAAAGATGGGAAATGGGAAATCTAAATTATTTATCAACCTGCAAGCTGAGATTAACATTGACTTTTCATTATTACCTTTTTAAGGACCTGATATTTATATATTACATATAAACAAGTGACTAATATATGCTTACTTTGTAGTTTTCAATACAATTTCATTAGAAGTTCTTTCAGGATCTTTATCAACAGTTTTTGGTTTGTTCGTATCTTGGCTGGTAGAAACCATTTGTTTTTCAGTTGAATTTTTTACTGCTTTATTGAGTGTCTATAAAAAAAGAAAATATTCATAAAATAAAAATTAAAATTGGGATTTTGAAGATATTTGCATAACTTGAAAAATGTGAAATAAATACAAATAACTAAAAATTAATCTAAATTGGAATATAAAATAAGAATCTTTTTTTAGTTCATTTTTTTTTCCCTTGAAAAGAAAAAGTTAATGCATAATTAAAGAAACAAAAGTTTCACCTCCTGAAGATTTTTAAAAATGGTTCATTTAAATCAAATTCTCAAAGCATTAAAAATAAATTTGTGTATTGAAACTTACATTAAAAGCATCTTTAATATCTTCAAACAGTTCAGCAGCTTTGATTGCTTTCAATTCATTTCTAAAAGTAAAAATATATATATATAATATACAACTAACTAAGCAAGAATATTATAATACAATGTTAATTCTATAAGAATGCAACAAGCGCAAATTTGAATTTCAAGAAGGAAGGATGGGGTGGGGGTGGGGGGGGGTCATTACAATATATTCCAAGTTTGTATTTTACAAAGTTTACCTGTTATGAGAGAGGAGGAGGTAGTTTAGTTTAGTTACATTAACGTCCCATTTTAAAGCAACTCTATTTTGTAACAGACCTCGTAATTTTCAACCGTGGTTAAATGATGAGGGCACCCTTCTCCTCAAAACTTTGCACAGCACCAGTAGGAGAACATTTGGCTCCAACAGATTTAACATGCACCGGACCCACTTATAAAGCAGTTCTTGGTGGAATCGGGTCTTGGACATGAAACCCTCCGGTTTCAAACCCTAGTCCTTGCCAACAGGCCACTGCAGTTCACAAGAGAGGGGGAAAAGGAGCATCAATACAAATAAACATACAGCAACAACAACAAATGCATACTTACTTTAGATCTTTTTGCTTTAAATACTTAGATTCAGAGTTGCTTTGAAACGGCAATTCTTCTTTGTACCCTGAAGAAGAACTTTTGTTCCGCTCTTGAGATTTTTCAGTAGTTAAATACTCAATACTTTTTGGCCCATATTTTAATGGCTGAAAAAATCAAAATTAAATAATTAAATCTGTGCATGCAAACCTTACATCAAGTGCATAAGATTAAGCAATTTTAAAAGTCATTAAAATAGCAGGAATCTTCCCCAAAATTGTACATTTCACCTTATTCGATTATCTCATTTTATTATAAGAATCAAATCTATACAATATTAGAATACTTAAAAATTTTATCAAAGCATTTAGTATAAATTAGAGTAAGTTATAAATGTTTTAACTTACCTCAGACTCTATGTTAGAAATAACAGATGACATTACTGAACTCAATTCACTAGCAGGTGAGGTCTATGCAAATAGAAATAGCCACATTAACAATATATTATGTATAATTTATGGGGGGAAAATTCAAAGCAATTGCAACAATAACTAAAATGCAATACATGTACAACAAACATTACCTTATAAATGATACAAGATGACTCAGGAAATTTTAGATTGGCTGATCCACCTTGAGATATATTTGGTTGAGATTGCAAGCTGTCTTCTGATAAAATTTCAGAAAGTCTGGTAACTACAAAGAAAATCATTTTATTTAAACAAATTACATGTATAGTTATCTTCTGCTTAAGTAGATTTATTCTTGAATAGCCACTTTTAATCCTTTGACTACCAACAGGACATATACATCCCACGAACCTTTAAAAATCAGCTTAAGTAGTTCTAAGTAAAAGTAATTTTTTTTTTGTAGTGGGAGGTGGGTGTATTTGGCCATCAAGCCCTAGCCTAGGGGGTTTAAAAACATTTGAAAATAAAATCGAATAGATTTATCCAATACAAAAGCTCTTATTTCCATTTTCTGTGCGATTGCAGAGAAAATTGTGATTGTGATTTTAAAAAATTGGTGGCAAATAGTTAATAGCAACCAGGTGATTTACCAAGAATTTTAGTAATATCTGCAGTATAAAGCTCGATTTGCATAAGTTTCCTCAATAAAGTATTTTTAATATCTGCTTTATAATAACTGTTCCAAAAATTCAAGCTAATAAAAGTACTTTGCATTGGAATTAAAAACCACCTTTCATGAATTATAAAAATATACAATTTCCTCAATAAGAAAAAAAAAATAAAGCGTCATACTGAATCAAAATGATTCTTCAGTTAGGATATTTAAAGAGAGGAATCATCAAAAAAGCAAGTAATAATTACATATTGATGACACTGAAGTGAATTGTTACAATGTTTTATGAAACAAATGATTCATTTTAAAACTATACAAGGAATATAAGTAGTAAGAAAATTTTAAACTTCGACAAAAGTGATTACACTTTATTCTCCGAAACAAAACACAAAATTCTTTAAATGAAAACATGATCAGAAAAATATTTATGCATGTCTTTGTATATAATATATTTCTAATAGCATGTCAATAAATCTACATTATTCTAGCTTACCAAACCAAGACTTTCATTAAATATTCATAAACAAAGTTCTAAAAGTAAGATTTGTCTTCTAACAAAATCTTAGTTAACAATCTTTTATGGAGAGCAGATATCAAGAATTACCATTAGTCACCATTACCATTACCCAAAATTACCATTAATTCACACTCAACAAGTTCCTCAAACTTCTTATTTTCAATATTATTTTAGTTTAGTTAGATTAGCATTGCATTTTTAAAATTGCGTGTAGCTTTTGGACAGACCTTATAATCATGAAATAATTGACAAGAACAACTCGGGAAGAAATTCTTATTTACATTTATAAAATACCAATTGGAGGATATTTAATCAACAAATTAAATGAGCAACAGACCCAACTTAGAAAACACAAAGCTAGAAATAAGATTTTGAATCAACAATCCTCCGATTTTTAAGTTCAACGCTACTACAACTCAGACTTCTTACAAATGTACCATTTTCTCTAAAAGTAGGCAAACAAGATGCCAAATATAAAATCTTTTACGAATTCATGTTAACAGAATGTCTTGAAATTAACTTAATGTTAAAACAAATAAGAAAATTTTTTAGCAAAAAAAGGGGGAGGGGATTCAGTACATTGGTCTTTTTTGCTCACAATACCCCCCCCTTCCCCTCTCCCTAAGAATAACAGAAGAAAAGGGAACACTTTTCACATTATCACTCGCGAAATAATATGTATCATGTATGCTCATTAACTGGATAAAGATTTCATTTATTAAAAAGTTAACTAAATACTTTCAGTTTCTTATGAACCAAGCAAGAATAATCATAAGAAAATGGATGTTGAAAAAGACATCATTTAACAAAAATGCACAAATTATTTTGTACAGTTCAAATTTTTACAAAATAAATAGAAAATTCAAATTGAACAGGATTAAAATTGAATAATTTTTTTTAATAAAAATCAAATTTAATATATTATTTAGAAACATCGTTTTAAACTCAACATCTTCAACATTAAGAGATGAAGCATAAATATGGTAAGTAAAAACATATTGAAGAACTTAATTCTTCAATTTCTTTTATTTAGAAGCAGAAATAACAAGAAATATCATTAATTCAAAATAAGAAAAAATTTTAAATAAAAAGAAGACTATTCTTTAATTATTAATCCTTCTCAGTAAAATCGTAGTTTAACGTACCCTTATTTCAGCAAGGAGGAATAGCTCAAATTCGCCAATCAAGATGGCTGACCATATAAACAATACTGAGGAACAATTACAGTTACCTACCATTTTTATTATGAGATTTATTGATCATTATGAGATTTATTGATCATGATTGTTTTATCTAAGAGTCCTTCTTTTTAGTTAATTTGTCTGGAGTTCAGAAATAATGAATGTTTGCAAACTGGCTGCGCCAGTCAATAGACAATGAAATTCAAACACATTATGCCTTTGCTATCTGGAGAATTCTTTAAATTAAAAAAAAAACAAAACATCCTACATCTTTGCTAGCAGCAGGAGCAGGAACCCATTACCTTCTCTAGCACATCGAACGTAAGGATTTTTCCCCCCTGTTTTTCAAATAACTCAAAAGAAATGGAATAAGTTTGGCATGCATCGTGCCTCTTTCGAATCTGAAGGAGGCACCAAGCAGAATTTCTTTTACCTTAAGAAATAACCTACGGCTTCACTAGAAGAGAGAGCAGGGACCTAGTAGCTTTGCTAGCTCATTAAACTTATAGATTCTGAGAATAACAATAGCAGCAGAAGGAAAAACAAAAGCATCAATTCCTAATAACTTCACTACTATAGACCGATGCCTTTCTTAAAAAGAAATATGAAAGAAAAAATACACTTACTTGGTTGAAATAATTTGTCATTTAAGCAGAGAAAAATTTCCATTACGAAAACAGAACTTTTCAGTAACACAAATATTGTTCTGTTGGCACCATATATATTTCAAAATGTACACACCGAATTTACAAAATAAAATATCCCTCATAATATTTCTGATTTTCTCAATTATAAGACATCAGATTATTGAATACTTAGACTAATCGAATAATTATGATTTTAATTAGACTAACATAATTCAGTCAGAATTGTAAAAGGATAAATGTTTTCTGTTCAGAGTTCACTTTAAAAATAAGGCTGAATGTTTTATTAGAATAATACTTTCAATTACAAAGCACAATTTAATTAAATTCTTTAATGGATGTTTATTTGTCAATTATTTTTAATTTTCATTTCTGACAAAAATGCTGTAGTAGATGTACAACTCAGCAAGCGAAAAAAACTGTAAACAAATCAGTATTAGGGTTAAGGAAAATCATTCCTATTGCTTTTTTGGGTTACCAAATGGGCGACAAACTCGGGGGAACACTAAAATAGGATTAAATATCATTCTCTTTATATATTTACTATTTTTTTAGAAATCAGAGATGAGATGGAAGTCAGTTTTTTTTCTTTAAAGAAATTTTCAAATTGAAAAAAATTTAGGAAACTGTATATTAAAGCTGATTACTAAAGTTTATTACTATTTTCTTGCAATTATTGTTTACTGTCCTTGTTCTATAATTAGCAAAGAAAAAAAATTATTATGAATGATTATAGAAAAACTGATTAAGAAAAATGGAATATTAAAATATTTCAGAATTTATGATAATGCTCCAGTTTAAAAATCTCACATAATTCATAAAACTTTTGAAAATGGGCACTTACTGTTATTCCAGCATTCAGGATTCTGAGAAGCAAATTTTTTGAAAACAAGCTCATCATTGATACACTGCTCCTCCCCATCAAGCGAAGTTACATGGAGAGTGCCGAAAATGCAATTTTTTTCTGCTCCTTCAACCTTTATAAATACACTATGTAATGCTATAAACAAAAATAAATATTAGTACTAAGAATAGGAAAAGGAATGGAAATTATAAATAACTAAATAACAATGAATAAAAACTTTAACATGAAAACTAACAAACCTTTGCGGATATTTTCAATAAACTCATAGGCAGAAGTATCCCAATCAGTAGAAGCTCTGCAAAAATCAATGCATTTGATATTTTTGTATTATTTTAATTAATCATTAAAATAAAATTATTTAACATTTATGCAGAAAAAAATAACTTTAAACACAAAACAAAATAATTCCCATGGGAAAAATGGTTAACAATTTTCTGATTATGCAGATTTAAAATGATGCAAATGTAAAAATTTTGGCCAAATATTGCATTAAGCATTCTTAGTCTGTAAAAGTTTTCATTTTTCTAGATGTGGGTTTAATTTTTTTCTAAAGTAGTATAAAAAAAAAATTTAAGCACATCAAAAACCCCTTGATCTTTGTGGGCAAAGATAGTAACAATGATCTTGAATAAAGAATTTTATATAACAGTTTAATTCGATTTTCTTTTATTTAACCATAATTATTGTTTTATTTGCTTTCTCAACTAAAGATCTCTACTCTTTTAAAGGTCATTATAAAATTTCCTGATAAAAATAAGGTTTTAAAAAGTTCTTTCAATATAGATCCTAAAAGTAAAATTCACAAATGAAGCTTTAGATAAGAACATTCATCATACCATATAGGACAATGTATATGATATTTGTTAATTAGTTTCATCCTAAACAATGCACCATGTATCCCCTTTTATCACTAATGCTAAGTATTTCTTAAATTTCAAATCTAAAAAGGCAAAATAAATGCTTTACTAGATATAAAAATCAGAACATTTTCAAAGGCTAATCAAGTCACCAGAAAAATACAATAAAAATTACATCGGATAGAAAAATAGTTTTATAAAAGAAATCTGCTACATTGAAAAATCATATACACACACACACACACACACTAGAGGTATAAATATGCATTTTGTGACTTTTTAAGTTAAAAAAAAAAAACACTTGTTTGTAATAAAAATTAAAATTGATTTATTCAAAATATTTCTCATTAGAAACTACAATATTTGTCCATCTTTTGGACAACAAATGAATTCTGTGAAGGAAAAAGTTTGGTTGTTTAGAAACTATCAAACCAATTATTGATATCTATGGGAGAATCGAACCTCTCTCCTGAAAGGGCACTTAATATAATGCAAAACAAACAACAGTCTGAAGTCTAATCCCAGCAAAACAATTCTTAAATTTGTTTCAATAGTATGGAAACATGTAGGTAAGCATTGTCATATTAGAAATGAAATGCTTGTCTTGATATGCCTTGCCGTAGTCTGGACATTTATCCTCCAATGCTTCACTCAAGTTGATCAATCATTGCTTATATTATTCAACATTGAGAGTTTGATCAGGTTGCAACAATTTATGCCATGTCATGTCTCAGAATCTTCTATCTGTCATGTGCATTGAAATAATTTTTCAATCATTTAAAACCCCTTTTTGTAAGTTGCAATCAAAGGTCATATTCACTATCAATGTTTAATAGTAATTGATGTATTTCTGCTGCAGCTTATATATTTATTTGATGATGATGCAATGATAAAATGTAATATAACTTCCAATAAATACAACCTCTTTGGTAAACTAAATGTTTTCCCAAAGGTCATAATTTAATACAACTTCCCAATTTATTTACAAGCAACCAATATTACTACAGGCATTTATTGGAAAAGGGTGGAGTTTAATGATACATCCAATAATATTACAGTCTACATTCAACAGAAACTCACCCATAATTAATAGTTAAATCATAAGGATTCATAACCAAGCTCACAGGTTCCAAACCAGGAAGCTTGAAGTCAATAGCTTGGAAAGGAATCGACATGAAATCTGGATGCATTTCAAACAGACTAAAAGGAAATAAAAAATTATTTTAGTTACTCATAAGTCTGCGTTAATTTAATTATAAAAAATGAATTAGGTTATTATATTAATAAATAAAACCATAATTCAAAAAAAGTGTCAAAAAATCTTTTTTTTTTAAAGTGAGGAATAAAACATTCTTGTAAATATAAAAAAATGAAAAAACAAAAAACTTTAAGATATATATTTTTTGTGCATATTTATTATTATTATTATCAGATAGTATTATTATATCTTCATAACTTAATTATATAACCTCTTTGTTTCCTACATAAAGTTTTTTTTAATCCTAAAATTTTTTTAAATCCTAATCCTTTCCAATTTAACCACAAGCTATTAAGTATAAAATAACAAGTAATTGAGAACATTTAATAAACTAACAAAACATTCAATTCACACTTGATCAATAACAAGCAACATTTTTTAAATACAGAAGTTTAATTTGATAATTATCAGATGTTAATGTAAATTTTTCTTAAGCAATGGCATAATATGTTTACAATTGTCAAGCAATAGAAAGTTATAAATACTCACTACTTAAGATCATTTTTTAAAATTATTTTGCAGTTTTTAAAATAAATTATTAGTATCTCTGTATAAAGAGAGATGGTAATATTGAAGTTATAACATAGAAATCAATAAAAACTCATTTCCAGCACTTTAAAAAATTCTAGTTACGTACATTTATGTTTGTTTTAAAACTATCATTACTCAATCATTTCAAAAACAAAACATTAATGAATTTATTTAATGGCACATTAAAAAGGTACAATTTTTTCAAATAATATCTTCAATACTAAAAATTCAACATATGTTTATACAGTTTAGTACATACCTGGTTTTGGAAACACTACATTCCTTCCCATAATCCAATAAATAAACTCTGAAATATATTATAGAATTAATATAAAGCAAAAAAATTACTAGATATATATTGCAAAAGCAGGTTTTTTTTTTAAAAGTACATTAGATTTTAAAACAAAATGTGCTATAGACAAATTTGTGAAGTTGTATAAAATTATCAATTAATAAGCAACACAGTCTATTTTAAATTTTACCAGAAGAAGACAAAGTTGAAATTTTTTTGCAATCACTAATAAAAAGGAGTAATTTATGAGAGGGAGGATCAGTACATATATTATTGGTTGCAAAAAAATTCTTTAATATATTTAATAATTTTCTAAAGTGTGGAAAATTAAGAAAGTGAATTTTAATCCATTTCTTAGTAAGCAGCATCACCCAACAATAAAAATTCTATAAAAATTTGTTATGTATAGCTGTACTGGCTGATTAATCTATAACAGCGAAAGGTTAAAATATTTTAAAAATTTTTATATGTAGATTTATTATGCAAAATGTAAAAGAAAATGTATCATTCATTATAAAAATTTCAAATTTTGACAAAATGTAATAAACATTATTTAGTAAGTGATTTGTCCTATATTGCCAGTAAAATTGCTATATTATTTACAAGCAAAAATTATATAAACAATTAATACCATATTTAAAAGACCAACTGAATTACTTGAAATGTTTTTTTTAATTCAAAATTTTAATGAAATAAAATTTGTGAAAAGTTTTTTTTTCCCTTGTTAGTAAAAGAGCAGTTTAAAATAATTTAGCTTCATTTTAAAATAAAATTTACAATACAAGAAAAGTTTGTTTGATATCTAATTTATATATATATATATATATATATATATATATTGTAGCAAAATTTTATTTATGCACTAAATGGAAGATCGAAAACAAAAAATTAATAATAGCAAAAGTGACTTCTTATTAAAATAAACAAACTATTATATCATGATTCAAAACAAAGGAATACTAAAAAAAAAAAAAAAAAAAAAAGAAAAGAAAGAAAGAAAAAATCTGCTGTAACTGCAGAAATAAATGTGAAAAAGAAATTCTTAGTATGGAGAATCTGATCAAAATAATAATATTGAAAAATTTGGCAAGATTATTTTCAAAATATGTAAAGCAAGTTTTAAAAAATTTCATACGAAAAGAGATTAGTTGAATTTGCTACACCATTATACAACTCAAAAGGTGTATCTAATTTGAGAATGTATACATGGTTTACACCTATGATCCGGATCATCAATCTAATTAAATAAGTCCTTCTTTGTCATTTCTTAACTATAATAAGAAAGTGCAGCGGGTGTGAATCACAGCCAAGTCATGCAGTATTTTAACATTAGAAATTAACCGAATTTATTCATAGTGCAAAATTATAACCTTAATGCTGAAATTTTTACCTCTATCTTTCACAGTTCAAATTAAAAAAAAAAAAAAACATTTATCTTCAATGGGAAAAAATTTCTATTGTAAACAATCAACTACATAATGCATTCTTTTCTTTTTAACTCTGCAATATACCAAGCTTTAACTGACGAGTGAATAACAACAAATCCATGCATATTCTTTATGTTCAGACTTATATAATCAAAAAGTTCTTCAAATAAAGAGGTCAATATTATTTCATAAATAGAAGAGGAAAGAATCTTCCTGACCATTTTAATTGTAAACTTTAGGCTGTTCATACATGGATGTTAATAAAGATTTTGTGAAAACTGTGCCTTTGTAAAAAAAATCCTTTTCATAAGTGCATGTATGAACATTCATATCTTAGCATCATAATCAGAAGGGTTTTTTTTTTTTTTCTTTTTCTTTTCAGAAATTTTCTTTCAAAAATTTGATTTCTGAATGTTTTTGTGAATTGTTAATGAAAGAGATATTAGTTTGAAAGGTAAATATGAAAATCGTAAACAGTAACATTTTTAAAAGCTTGTTACATCTGAAAGAAGAATTAAATAAAATGAAATATATCAGGTTTGCACATTAATATCAAATGAAATTTGATTTACAAATTTTATTACTTGTTAAATACAACAAATCAAGTTATATTTAATTTTTTTAAAAAAGAATAAAACTTTAAACAATCAGGCATAGTAAATCTACACATGTACTCACTTAATCAAGAAACTTCGAGGCAAATTCAAAACACTACACACTTTAGCTCTGTAGTATTTCTGTTCATGTTCAACTACTAGTATCTGGAAATGTAGAAAATTTCAATGAAATTAAAATATGTAAACACAAAATCCAATATACAAAGTAATATTCACAAAAATTAAAATCTTGAACAACACAAGTACAACTAAGATTAACATTTCAAAAGACCAGAAAACTGTCATATGCTGCATTTCAATTGCAAGTATTTAAGAAATTAAACTAAAATCCATATTATCTTATTATATTTCACTTCAGATACTTTGCTTCTCTAATATCCAACAATTTCTCCAATTTATTATTATTATTTTAAATTTCTTTCCCTTTCTTAGATTTTGGGGCAAATCTTTTAACGCTCAAATGTTGAAGTGTTCCACACATATAAGCTTTTCTTTAGATCAATGTAAAAGTCCAACCTAGCAAATTGTAAAAACTGTCGATTATAAGACAATATATTTTGCAAGAGAAATCAAATGAATCAACTGATATCACAAGTTGACTCCTCCAATCTGCTTTGACACATGGATAAATTTCAATGACCAGATGGCTTAACAGCACTGGCCAAAGCCGAATTGAGTTCTAATGGCCATCATCAGTCATGGTGCAATCCTTAACATAGGAGGTATGTCTCATTGGTAAGAGTAGCCAACTATAACTAAATTTTTGTACCCACCCAGGTAGCAAGAACCAATATTGATCTGGAAACTTCTCATATCTGAAGTGCCTCCCCTCTTCCCATTGGGAGAATTCCAACTGATATAGGATGATTATGGAATAAATTATCAAAACTTCTATTACACGGCATATGTCATTTCAGGCATACCAACTATTTCATTCTTAAAGCAACCCTTTATACCAAATAGTGTTCTCTTCAAAGGAACGTACAGCATCTATCCAAGTTTTCCATCACATTATAAAAGAGTAAACTTTTGCCTATTGTTATATCTCTTTCAAGTATAATCAAACCCCAAAATTTTTGAAGAAATGTCACAGAATTAGACACATCTTATTTAGCTTTGGACAAAGTTGTGTACTTTCATATCTATAATTGTTATTGTTACGGAATTTCACTGGGTTCGCTTTGTAGTGGGTGTATGGTGTGAAAATATAATGAGCAGGCCTCAGTAGAAAACAATGACGACGTTTACTTACACGAAGAACACGAGCATGCAGATGACAAATATTTACAGCCAAGACAAACACAGGACAACACATAGCAGCACTCTACTACTTGTGGGCTACTGTCTGCTGTAAGCAACTACAGCAGACAAAGCGGTCAGACAGAATCCAGCAGGAGGAGGGATCCTCGGAGCTTCACTGTACAGTCACTCAGACGGCTGAACTTCTCACTGCCTCCTCACTTTAGCTGCCGACTCATTACTTCTTACAACTGGCTACTACACACAACATGGCACTGCTTCTACAGCAAACAGCAGGACTCGGCACACAGCAATTCAACACTCGTTCCACACAATGCTGGTACTCCACAGTTGCTTTGCTATCCTCTCGAAGACTTGCTACTTATCTACGACTCCAACTATGTTTCAATTCACCACACATTTACAGCTTGAGACTGCCGTCCTTTTATAGTTTCTGGAAGGCAAGCCGAGAACCTTTTGGACCAATCAGGAGTATCTGGGCATATCTTAGTTCCAATTAGATGGATCATGAAAATTCTCGAAGTTTCCAACATTATCCATTTTGTTCCAAATCCGTCACTAACGCGGCACCCGATCAGCACCCACAGGGCTGATCCTACAACAGTCTTTCTTACGATGACACTGTTTGTGCTGAGAAGCAAAATTACAGGCTTGTAACATTATTGAGGGACAAGTTTTGCTTTATATGATAAAAAAAATTTCCCTAATAAAAATGTTTTTGAAAAAAAATGGCAAAATCCTCAACCAATTTTTAACCAATAATCTTGTATATCCAATTTCTTTACTCCTAGAAAATAGTTATTCTCAAAATGATACAATTTTTTTTTTTGAAAAGTAGAACATCACGATTTTGAAAGCAATCTATGAGCAGGATCTGCTGTGTTCCGATTAATTTTGGTTGTAATAATGTCAGTCAATTGATCATTAAAACATTTATTTTTAAAAAAATTTAAAATATTATTGACATTATCAATTTTGAAATTCATTATTTGTTTTAGCAGAAAAAGCAAAATGAGCAGGTGCAAATGATAACTTCATATTTTGTATTTCACACCATCATTCAAATGCCATGAAATCACCTGAATCAATGGAATTGTCTTCTTCTACAAGGCTACTTACAGAAGAAAAATCACTACCACTATATTCAAAGTCTACCTTTTAATAATCATTATTTGAAAAATCATATGCATCACTTTTGCATGCAAATACTACTTATTGGGGTGCCATACATGCAATTGGACAAAACATGTGTCAATTCCACATGTTTTGTCACAAGCCGAAGCTCTCCATCAAAAATTAAGAAACTAAGCAAAGAAGAATATTCTCTTTTTCAAATCAAATAAAATCATGATAAAAACAACTCGTACTGAAAAATGCTGCTATGACAGTTCTCTTAGAATAATAATTGCAACAGACACAAACTCTGAGATAACTAGTGCAGCGGCCAAACAGGCGATAAATGACTGTTTGTTTTGCCAACTGGCGATAAGCATCAGTCATACCTATGGAGATGAACTTTGCTCTCCAACGAATACGAGCGACTCACTTCCTGCCTTCGCCGGCTTGCTCCGAACTTCTGCCTCGTGCTGGCCAATGGAATTACGGCCAATGTATCATGTTCTATATTTGTTAATTTAATTTGTAATTAAAATTTATTTTTGTTATCTACATGGCTGGCAGTTTTCATTAAGTAAAAATGTTTAATACTTTAATTTAAAGTAAATTTGGCAATGCGTGTTAAACCACGCACCAAACTAGGAATAATCAGGAAAATTGCTAAACTCTAAAAGATCAATGGTATAGAATCAGTTTTAAAGTCATTTAAAATAATTATCTCACTTCTATTTATATAAAAAAAGTTTTTAATAATAAAAGGAAAGAAACATGTATAGTAAATTTCTATAGAGAAACTTATAACTATTACTAGGGGTCATCAATTTCAAAGCCCCCAAAATCAAAGTAGTCAATTTTTTAAAAAAACAAAACAAAATATAAAATTAAATAAATTACTTAAAAGATACTCACTGTATCTTTCTCTGGTAGCTGGAAAAAAGTTTGCTCAAGAGATCTGTAATAGTTTTGCATAGACTCTTCTAATTCTAAGAACTTTGAAGCTAACAATGAAGCAGTATCTATACTAGGAGATTCTTTTATAACATAATGAACAGGTGTTTTGACCTATATACCAAAAAAAAATTTAAAATATTTTTTTTAAATATTTAAACAAACTTTTACAAATAGTTCATATGAATATTATAAGATATAATGGAATCAAATGTATACTTTAATATTCAATTTCAATTTAAAAATCAATAAATATTGGTTATTAATTTTTTTTCTTCCCCCCCATACTAGAAAAAACAGAAAAGAGATTTTTTTTTTATGATTTTTATTTTGAGATGTGGGCAGATTTGAGAAATTTACCAATACCCATTTATTAAATTGTAGATACGGTGTCTACATAGTGAAAAAACAAACAAAAAAAACCCATGGGTTTTAGTGTCGATTCCTGAAAACGTATTTCACACAATAATTTTTACAGAAAAATGTATACATAGATTTATAATAAAGCTGCGATTATCCTCATAATATATAAACCCCAAATTTTGCAGTATGTTTACACAGTACAAAAAGTTAAAAGTATTTTATAAGAAATATAAATAACAGCTATCATGCTGAAATGGACACATTTTACACATAAATAAAAATTCACTAAATAATAAAGAATGTTTGTCAAAATGAAACTATTGGCAAAAGTCACAGTAATCAGGATTTTAATTAAAATTTATCCAATAAATTCCCCAATTCTAATTTTAGAGGTATAACATTACAAATAACAGCATGTTTAAGAAAGGGAAAAAATCATTCTTTGATTTACTCTGAATAAAATTTAATATCTTTTTGAAATATTTTTTTTAAAAAAAGAACAAGAAAGTTGCTTTCCCTTTTTTTAATTGAATTGCATTCATTTTAAAGTTACAAGAATGTCCATTTGAAGTAAACTTTTAAAAATTAAACAGCAGTTGATCAGATGACAAAGTTAGACTTCCACAGCATATCAGGAGATGGAAATTGAATACAAGCCAATTTAATGTACAACAGGTGATCCATGCAAATGATACTACTTTACACTAAAGTCAAAATGAAAATAATGAAAGCATAAGAAAAGAAACAAAAAAAAAAAATTATGAAAATTACTATAAATCATATTCAATTCATAAAAAACAGTTATTTATGATTTTGCTTAATTTGAAAATTATGTTTTTCAAAAATCTTAAAATCCAATTTGACAAAAAAAAAAAAAAAAAAAAAAAAATCCAGGAAAAACAAATTATGATCTTTATAGTTTACAACTAATTTACATAAATGTTATATACACATATAATAAATAGCAAATTTTATATTTAAAATACAAAAATAATAAATACAAAATTAACCATTTTAGCATTACAAATGCATACTTCAAGTTCTCTAAGTAACAAAATAATATCCAGATCTATTTATGAATACATATTATTAAACATAACACTACAAGAGTTTGGTTAACAATATTTCTCAATAATAATATATGAATGAATTCTGAATGTTTTCAACATTAAATACTTATGTCTCAATATGAAATATCTTTAAAAAAATTGAAAGAATCATGCCTCAATGATTGTCACATAAATATTTTCTTCCCGCAAATATTGTGGCGAGACTTGGATTTTCATTATTATTTCCTAAATGAAAAATAAAAAGAAATGCATTAGACTATTCTTTTTAATGTATTCAAGACTTTCTTAAATGTATTCAAGATTTAAATATAAATAAAAAAGTACAAATCATAACAAGGAATTCAGATATATTTCAACTCGCATTTACCCATACCAAGTGCTATATAATAAAAAATAATATAAAGCCGATGCTTAACTTTAATACATTTTATTCTAACAGCAAAATTTATAGCTTCAAGTCATCTAAATTATGTGGAAAAAGCCTTCTCCTTATATTATAGAAATAATGCAAAATCTCTTATTTTATATAAAATCAATTCTGACAACTTAGAAAATGAGTATTAAACAATATCTAATTTTGCAAGAGCTATATAAAAATTTTATTATTTAAAAAGGTTATAATTTTTCTAGAGAGAATTAAATTCCAATGTTTACGATTATATTTTGATTTCTTTATATAATGAAACAACTATTAAGAGTTAAGCTATAAAGTTTCCAAAGAATTTCATTCAATAAACACATTTACCTAACAGAGTAATCAAGAGAGAAAAAAAATGTCTTCATTATATAGAAATTTCTGTAATAAATTATCTTCAACAGAAAAATCAAACATTTTATTACTTAAAATTCACGTCATAACATTGCTAAATTTAACATTAGTCTAAATTTAAAGATATATTCTGACGGAAAAAAAAAAGATGATTTTTTTTTTTTTCATAGTATAAGAAATTTTAAGCAAAGTATTACAATTAAAAGAACTTCACATTTATAAAATATTTCAACATTAAAATAATTAATATAGTAATTCAATAAAAAAAAAAATAATAACACGGGAAATCTTAGTCATTTTTGCAAGACTTTAAATCGCACCGTTATTAGATTAGTCGGCATGCTTTCAACATCCAATTTCATCTAATCCCAAGTTTTAAAAGTCACTTTGAATTAAAATTATATACATATAGAAATGGAAAGGCTATAAATGAAAAAATATATATATAAATAAAGTAATACTGAATAAGAATAAAAATGTAATTTTATATATATTTTAAAATACAATTCAACCTTCAATTCGCGAGATAATTAAGAAAAATAATTATTGTGTAATTTAATTAATTACAAATAGAAGGTAAGGAGATGTTCCATTTCGAAGAGCTAGAAAATAAATTTTTATTCAATTTACAGTGGAAAAAAAGTACTAATAGCTATTGTGTTTAGATCTCAAACAATCATCTGATGTACAAGTCAAGAAAAATAAAGAAGGAAAAAAATAAACACGGTCCTATTGGAATAGTTTTAATATATCGCTTTTATGGCTACATATAACTGATGCAATTTGAAAAATCTTACAAAGCAAATTAAAAATCACTGGCGAGAGTAATGAAAAATAAGAAAAATCACAAACCCCATTATCATAGAGAGAGAAAAAAGGAAATTTTTGAAAGATAAAATATTATTTAAAAGCAAAATCAAAATATGAATATTCTCTAACTATATATAAAAAAAATCACTTACGAACTTTATTTTACAACAATACGGTATATTTCAAATTGAGCTCCCTTTTGTTTATCTAATGCCTGTGTCGCAGTGTTGATAAATTTGCTTAGAAAAACATTCAATGATGCTGCCCAAATATTTCAGTGGCTTATCTAGTAGCAAAGATTGTACATAATTAATCAATGGAACAAAATTGCAATTTCAAGCTTAAGTAATATAAAATATTTCTTATATATAAATAATTCCAATCTTTATTTTTGATATTTAATACTTTAAAAGAAAAAGAAAAATAAATAATTCCCAAATTACCTTGTCACCACGTTTGTATTGTTATTACTTCTGATATTATAATTTTTGAATGAACATTCGTTTTCCTACTTTTTTTAAATACTGATTTATACTACTATCTCATAATTCACATAGAAAAGGCAATTGACGCATATTGTATTTAGAAATTCTACTTGAGAGTAGCCTTAGCGTCAAGGGACGCCTTATGCTGTTAAAATCAAACTTCGGTTATAATTAAACAGTAAACTACAGAGAAAAAAATTATTTTTTCTCTTTTTCTATGCTGCAAGCACACTTAATGAAATCTTAAAATTTAACTTTCTATCTTGAAAACAGAGACATTCTTTCTTTTACTCACTCCCTTTATTAGCATCTGTACATCAAGTATTAAGTAATCATCAGCGCGACCTATGACGAAAGACTGTAAAGAGAATGTTGATTTTCTACACTAAATATGATCTCGGAAACTCGAGCAGAAGTGAATCGGATTTGCTTGTCAAATCCAGGCAGATGATTTGAAACTCAACTCTTCTCTTGTAAACATGTGTGCTTCTTGTTTTGATCTTGATTATCGTCTGCTGCGTGTGTAGAATCATTTGTTTGTTTATTCAGCAAATGCAAGTTTTTCCAAGAAATTCCGCATGAAATAAGATATTATATGAATAAATTGTTTAGCTTTTGCAAAAATAAATTGTCAGCATATTAAAAAATAATTCGCCATCATTTTTTCGAGCTCCTTAAATCAAATGCTGTTATTAAAATCGTAACATTGAATGCTCGCGACTTGACGAATGAATACGAACTGATGCATACGTACGAATTGTGCAGATCTCCAAAAATTAAGTCTGTGATAAATGTGTGCGAGCCGGATTTAAGACAATCTAAATTATTGAATGAACAGTCTTTGACATGGATATCCCGGCTCCAATTGTCGAACCATTACTTGCAACGGTACCTGCATCTACGGTGACAACTCTACAGAATTCTTTTGAAATTGAGGATTCTTTGCAAAAAAATGGATCCCATCGTACGAGTTCTAATGCAATTATTCGAACTCGCCGACGAGCTAAGTGCCTTGCATCAAAGTTTATGTCTCCAAAATTTGTGTTTTCTTGTATACCAGCATGTGCAGTATTAATTGTTCTAACTTATATATTGATTATAGGAAGAGATTATGTTAAATATGGACTCCTTTGGCTGGACAATCAAGAAGAATGGGTTGTTTGCTTCGTATTTCTTATACTGTATACAGCAGTATCTTTCCCTCTGACATGGGGATATGTACTGCTAAACTTAGCTTGTGGTTACCACTATGGTCTTATTGCTGGTACAATAGTGACAGCTTTTGCTGCTAGTGCTGGTATAGTGTTCGCTCATCTTCTTATGAAGCACTACTTTATTGGTACAATCACTGCTAAATTATTGGGACCAGATGTGCTAAAAGCAACTGTAAATGCACTACAAAGTGCTCATGCTTTCAAACTAATTGCTATATCTCGGCTTACTCCTATACCCTTTGGTCTTCAGAATGCTTTATTTGCTGTAAGTATGTTTTTAATCAATTAATCTTTATTAAATCATGAACTTTTATTTTGAATATTTAGTAAATTATTTTTTAAGCTTTCATTTTAGGTATGATATAGTGTCATTGAAACTGTGGTAATAAAGTTTTGATTTGTAAAATTGATAGTAGCATCACTACTTTTTGGTATCCATTTGCAATTTAAAATTAGGAAATGGCATCTGAGTAGTTTATAGTGATGTAGTTATAATCTGAAACAAAGAAAAAAGAAATTAACTTGAAATTATAATATACTTAATTAAGTAAAATAAAATATTGATATCTAAAGAATGAAAATTTCATGTTGTCTTAATTATATGAAAGAGTTTTTTTATAATATTGTTTGTTCCTATGTATTTACCATGATAATCAGCTCTGTTATTGAAGATCAAAAGATATGTAGATATGTGAAAATCAAGAAAAAATGTATATATGGCTTAGTGAAATGATGCAGAAGAACTGCCATTATTTTACTTTTTTTTTTCAGTACAGAAATATATAATATTTTCTTAACATGGCATTAAGAAAAGTCTAATTTTTTAATTAAGTTTTTTAATTTAAGTAACTAAAATAATTATTTATTATTATTTATTAAACAAAATGTTATTTATTTTTGTTATAAATAAATTGTATGAACTCGTGAACAATCAAAATCCTAGTTTGCTGAACCATGAATATCAAACGTGAAATGTACCGAAAATCTGATGTCTTATTTTGAATATTATTAAATACTACTGTTGATGCTGTATTATTTAAAATGTTAAAAATGCCGAGGATATATTGTTAATTGTTTAAATGTAGGGAATCAAAAAGGAAATTGACGTGATTTCTAGCATTTGTTTTATTGCATTTTTAATTTTAAATTTAATAATATTCCTATAGGAATACACTTATTTTTAAATATTCATTAAAGATATGCTCAATACTTTTATTATATGAGATTTTTCAATTATTATTATATTTTCATAATAATTTCTTAAACATTTATTTGTATTTACCTATTTTTTGTTCTCCATAAACATGCTTTGTGAAACTTTATGTATTTAAGGTGTGATCAGAAGATCCCTGATTACTTTATATAGAGAGATCTCAAATTTGAGACATCATGTTTTTAGCTATTATCATTCCAATAATTTCTTTGAAATACATTACGCTGCTATTAAATAAGTTGGTAGAATATCTAGTTTCCCTCTTTTATTAACACAAAAATTGGCCAACTGCTCTTAAGAGCACTTTGAAAGGTAGATTCTCTTGTATCTTAACATCATGCATAACTTCTCTGTTAGATGATTCTAATTGGAAATTATTTGTATATAATAAAATAAGAGAATGTGTTCATTTATAATATCCTCCTTTGTTTGACAGTTGTAGATTTTATTTATTTTACTCTCATAATTTGATTCTAGATTATATCTATATATTGTTGAATAACTTAATAATACTGGGAAGAATTAAAATTATTCAATCAGTAAAGATAATTGAGTATTGTTTATAGTGAGTCATTTCTTTGAATTTCATTCTAAGATTTTATTGATTTAAACTTTGAGCATTCATGATGAAAGAAAATAAAAACAAATCTTGATTTCATGTGAAAAAAAATGAAGAAAGGATTGAAAATTTAAAATTTACCCATTTGATTATTCAAAATTTCAGGGCTTCATTTCTGATCATTGAGGAAAATCAAAACCAAATTTTAAAACTAATTCCAATGTCATTTTCAATTCATGTAAATTCTGATGTAGAAAGAGATCGTTAAAGTAAGCATTTGTTCAAGTTCTGAAAAATATTAGAAATTAAAAGTAAGGGGTGTGGAAAAACTAAATGAAATCTTTGTTTGAATTAAAATTGCAAAAATCTGTTAGCAGCCTTGGCTTGAAAATTAGAGAACTGTTCATGTAAATTTTAATTACACCAAAAGTCTTCCATATATGGATCTTAAATTCAACATCATAGATCAAGTATTCTGATCTTGCTATAGTATGGAAGTTTGGAGAGTGGATTACTACTTCAGTTGTCTTATTTGTGATTTGACCATGATCATGTTTCACAATTACTGTACCAATAATAATGGTCATTACCATGATTAAAAATGAACAGTATTTAATTTTTAATATTTAATTACATTGCACTAATCATATTCTATATTTTCAAACATATGGAAAAGAAGTCTTACCTCATATAAGTTCATAGCTGTTTTATATAATATTGAAATTCAACCATTTGCTGTGCCAAAATATAAAATTTTTATTCTGTCTTAATGAAAGATTCGTGTTACGCCGTTTAAGGCTTCGCATTTCTTAATTATTCAAGATAAATGTTAAAAATCATTATGTTTCACTATATAAATGACACACATCCCATAATCGAAAAAGAAACTTGAGTTTGTTAACAATTAATATCGGTTTCTTGTATTTAATTGTAGCAATCATGGCAGAGCAGGATTTTTACTATCTCGTATATGAAGCATAGACAGAATAAGCACTGTAATAACCAAAATTCAATTGTGGCGCATTTCCGCTTTACAGATCTGCCTGGATTTGAAGAACACTTTTTTTTTTTTAATTTTGTCTTATCTGTCGATAAATACAATGACTGAAAAATGCTTAGAGTTAGATTTGTGAAATTTGGTATGTGTTCTTTATACCAAATTTGTTTTCTATCAAATTTTGAAAGAAATCCTTTCACAGATAGTCTGTTGCTGTGGCTGTCCGAGTACAGGTGAATATATTAAATATAAACGTAATGAAGTGGATAAAACTTCGGGTGAACCGGAGTTTAACCCCCTTCTTCGCCAAGTTGCGACCGTTGCCACCGTTTTCTCTAGACTGGGAAACCTATTATCTTTCGCCTTGTGGTGAATCGCATATAAGCCAGTAACAACTCTTCTACCCGATGGACATCTGCTCCCTCGTTTTTGAACATTTTGCAAAACATGGCGCAAGACCGTTGTTGGCTATTTTTGAAAATTGCTCCAAGCAGGGGTTAAACTCCGGTCGTACCAAAACTTCGCTGATATAATACTTAAATCATAAGTCCATATCAAATTTTCGACCCAATCCGATTTGTTTTGTAATTGCTATAAATTCAAGTCGTTATGTGTTTATATGAGTTTGATAAATTTACAGCTAAGTTTACGGTTAAAGTGTAGATTAAGTGGTGCTAAAGTGTAGATCTCCTTATCAAGTTTTGAGCATATCGGTTGACCATCTATCGGTGTGTAATTTCACATGAATGTAAACACGAAAACTAAAAAAACTCTACGTGTTAGGTAACCATAGGATAAGTATGTAAATCTAATCAGAAAACTGTAGTTCTCTATCAAATTTTGGTTTTAGTCACTTAAAAAGAAGGTAGGGGGCCCTTCCAAAATGCATATTCATAGGTGTGTGTGTTTTCCTATGTAATGAAACACATAATTCTCGCGATGTATTCTCCTATGTAATGAAACACATAATTCTCGCGATGTATTCTCCTATGTAATGAAACACATAATTCTCGCGATGTATTCTAGGAATAAAAACCTGAGCGCTCGCAAAACACTTCAGTCAGAGGCTGTCTACCGATTGGTTCCTATTCAACTGTCGCCAATTTAGAAATTCTATGGCTATTAGAGATACAATCGCAATTACATTGTTTGTAACAGCTTTAAAAAATTTTGAAAAAAAAAATATTTTTTAGTCTTTATTATGTTTTATAATAAATTGATTCAGCATCCCCCCTCTTAAAAATTGTTTGCATATTTCGGATATAAATTAATTTATGAGTCAAAGATCTATGAGTTTCATTTTAAAAAGCTAATTTAAACAGAGAAATAAGTACAGATAAAAATAGATTTTATTCATAAGCTTTAAACATATGTAAGCTGAGTTTTGAACTTAAATCAGTTCAGGGGCATTAATAATAATAATAATAATAAAACGATAATAGTCTCCACGAAATGTTGTCTCATGATCGTAAATTTGTTGTCCCCATCTCTTAAAAACTGTAGAATTTGAATAAGTTCGCGAGCGTTTCATACTTCGTAGTGTAGTGAAAAAAGCCGAGTATGCATTTTGGCTCTTTTTTTTTAATTTAAATTTCAGCATACAACTAAAATTTTGGTTGCACTATCATATATCAAATTCATTCATTCATTCTTTGAATTGTCGTATTTACATGAACGCAAAGTACAAAGGAATAGACAGTGAACTCTGACGGATTTAGTTCAAAATTTGATACGGATCTCCACTTTAGATGTTAAAAACTGTGTACCAAAATTTATCTATCTAGCTCTTTTCATTTCTTAGTTACGGGTTCATTTGTAGTCGGACAACTTAAAACCCCATTTCCATTGCCCGTGCGCGCCTTGAGTCCGGCACATTTCGCCCTCTTTACCTTCATTTGTTGTTTTCCGGGGCTCTAATACCTGTTCATTTTACCGACAGTTTGCGGGAAACTCCCGACTGACGTCCACAGGCGAGAGTGGTCCTACAATGGGTCAGATGGCAAATTTACGACTTTATCCATTAAGGTAACGGGGTTAAGATTACGGGGTATCCATTAAGGTAACACACAGTCAATGATAGTTCTAAAACTTACAAAGCCAGTAAAAATAAAATTTGGTAAGCAAATTAGGTATCTAACGTATAAATGTCCTTATCAAGTCAAATCAGTCAAGGACAGACTATCTGTCGAAAAATCCGGTTCATTCACAGATTCGAAAGTTATCTGCGCTTTTGCGTTGGGATGCGTTTGATTAGTCAAAATAGGGGTGAGTGGAAGTCAAGTCTACCAACTGACTCCGACCCACCACGAAGGCACACGGATTTAAACCATAAAACTGAATGACCAGACTGCAGCAATAGCAACACTGGCGGGAACTGTATTTGAGTCCTAATGGCCATCACCGGCCACGGTACAACCCTCCCCGAAGGAAGTACGTCCCGTCATCGATGGGTGGAGTCAGATGCCCCACCTATTTGTAGCGAGATCCAACCACCATGCCAGAAGCATCTCATCCTCATTTCGAGGTGCCCCCTCCCCCCTGGGGTCTGGGCTTAACACACAGACTGTCTGTGAATGGATCACGTTTAAAATATGCCAGAAATCTACAAATCTGGTGCAAAAATCATATACCAAATTTCATTTATCTAGCAATAAGCATTTTTGAGTTATCATGATTACCCTCATATAGATGTAATCGCAAAGATATGTTTTAACAGATTCATTAAAATCTCAAATTCGAATTTTCCGACAACTGCAACACTTTCTCTTTGTAAACCGGAAACTAAAAAGATACAACTTTTAAAAGTAATTTATTTGTTAGAATCAGAAGAATAAAATTCATTTACATAATACGAGAGGAATGAACGGAGTTTGCGAAGTTGTCAACTAAATGTGTCTCAATTTCAATGAAAACTTTTTTCACTTAGAGAGTGTGTGCCCAGCTTGCAGTTCTTCGCTTCATGTAGATGTTACAGAATGTGTTCATTTGTGTTGAACATCGGTGTTAGAATCTTTCAAATGTTGACATATTAATTTATTTCACAGTTATGTACTGCATTTTATGTTACAATAAAATCTGAAATGAGAATGAAAAAGAAATTTTCGCAGTTACAACGGGCGGTTTCTGCTAGTATAGATCTAATCTGAAAAATTCGCGGGAAAAACAATTCGATGTACAGAAATATATATATTGCATTATTTTCTTACACAAAGCCATTACGCATAGTTAACTTTTTAGGGTTAACGAAGGTTTTAAGAAATTAAACTACCTGAGAAATTTAATCTAAAATAATCTACAAAATGTTTGTAATTTGCAAGCTTCTTCGCAGTCTATATAACAAATATTTGTTTGTATATGAAGGAAGAAGGGGGGGGGGAGGACGAAACTAAGTATTTATTTATTTATTTTTGAACAAAACTCTCTCTAATGTCTTTTTAAATATAATATTTTAATGGACCTGTCTCAAAAGAATGGGGAAAAGGTGGCCTGGTGGTAAGGTCTCGGCTTGTGAGCCGTAGGGTTGCAGGTTTGAGACCCGATTCCACCGAAAAACCGTCGTGTAAGGGGGTATGTTTCACTTTAAATCCGTCATGCCAAACGTCCTCCCGCTGGTGTGGTGTGGTGTGGAGAGGGGGGTGCCAGCTCAGGTGTCGTCCTCGTCATCTGACCGCGTTTCAAAAGGACGAGATCCGTCCCAAAGTAGCCCTAGTGTTGCTTTACAACGGGACGTTAATATAACTAAACTAAACTAAACTCGGACCCAGAACTGGAGAGTTTCAGGTTCGAGACCCGATTCCACCGAAGAACCGTCGTATAAGTGGGTCCAGTGCACGTTAAATCGTCGAACACAAAATTCTTCCCGCTGCTGTGGGGTGAAAGTTTGGAGAGAGGGTGCCGGCTCAAGTGTCATCCTCGTTATTTGACCGCGGCTCAGAATTGCGAGGTCCGTTCCAAAATAGCCCTAGTGTTTCTTTAAAATGGTGCGTTAATATAATTAAACTAAACTCAAAAGATTGTTCACTTTTATTCAGAAAGGTAAAAATTTCTGTGCTACCAGCTGCACAGTTTTTATATTTCTTTTTATGAAGGAAATCATCTGCACTTTTTTGACTGTATTGATATTCGTAGTTCTTTTTGCTCAGTATGTATTTAGCTATTTTTCTTATGAAAATCCTACATTCCTGAAAAAGCACAAGGAGAGTGATGTCCCCAAAACTTTCTCACAAAATCTGTAATAAAGTTGAGAACCCCCTGCATAGTACTGCCTTATAGTTGTTACGAAATATTAACATTTGGCGGAAATTTAGCATTTTTTTTCCCCTGAATCTATCGTGTTATCCTTGGCGAGTTATTTGGCGATTAATTCCTGGCATGCGATTAATAGTATCCAAAAATCGAATTTGTGCTTTAGACACGTTTTTCTCAACCGACTGAGCCCGCTGGTGTGGCGTGGTGTGGGGAGGGGGGTGCCAGCTCAGGTGTCGTCCTCGTTATCTGACCGCGGTTCAAAATGACGAGGTCCGTCCCAAAATAGCCCTATTGTTGCTTTAAAACGGGACGTTAATATAACTAAACTAAACTCAACCGACTGAAACAAAAATTTGACACAAAACTGAACTTGTAGTCACAAAATCACACACCGAACTTATGTATTTAAGTCTTTGCGTCTTTGAGGTACCGCATTGACATGTTTTTAAAAATACAATAGATAGATGGTCAATACCTTGTTGGATTTGGCTGAAAATTCGATTTTGTATATCGAATTTTATCTGTCTAGCTTTCTCGTTTTGCATTTATCGTGCTAAATTATATTCGGACAACCGGAGAAACAGACTTCCTCTGGACTGATTTTGCTGGAAATCGGATAGAAATCTTCAAATTTTGTAGCAAATTTCATCCGTCTAGATCAAAGCGTTTTTAAGTTAATTTTGTCACAGACAGACGTACGGACAGTTTCCAAAAATATGTTTTTCGAACTCAGGAAGGTCTAAAACATGGAGATGTGTCAAAACCTCGCTTTCGAATTTTTTGACGATGACTGTATTTACTCTATACTATGTATATAGAAGAAAAAAAATCGGTTTATAGAGGGTTTTTTTATGTAATGAAATTCGACTGTCTTCATTTATTCTTTTTCTCGTAACATTTCCTGATTGAAATTTCTGTGGTCGTGTGAATGAAAAATAAAGTTGTTTTTTTCTTCTTCGTTGTTATCGTGTCTATGCATACAGTGCTAGTGCAAAAGATTAGAGTCCTTCAAAAGCCTTGGTGACAAGATCTGCAAGTTCTGGAGCCCGATGGCTATGGAGGATTTCGATTGGACGTGCTCCAAGTTGAAAGTGGGAACCGATAATGGCCTTGCCTTCTTCGTCGTTAATAATCGTAATCTGAGCTTGAAAGAATATTGCTGTTTTGCGAATGATCAGTTAATCCGAGAAAAAAAAATCTCTATCTGAGAATTAACTGGCTGCAACTCAGAATTGCTTTAGAAAAGCCGATAATACTCATTTTAAGAATGTATAAATAGAGAAAAACGGTTTTCTTTACAATCATTACAATAGACTTTTAGAATCCGATGTTTTGTGTTTCACCTCTCCTAAACTGCTTCTTAATTCTATTTTTGAAATATGTCGGTTTTATATTTTCATGAATTTGTATTTCTCTTGTTACGAGTAAATTATTCAAATGAAAATAATTGTTCCCTAGGAAGAAAATTAAACATAATTTGGAAATGCACTTTTTTTTTTTAAGTCAACGCTCCTGCATTAACTGGGAACGGAGCTGCGTAAACTGTCATTGAAACTTCTCGTTGGTACAGTAATTGTAAAACTTTGTTACTCAGTTACCTTATTTTTTTTATTTATTTATTATTATTTTTTATTTCTGTTTCGAATACGATCAGTGATGAATTAGACATGTTTCGATCCTAAACAGTGCATATTATGATGACCCTCTTTTAGTAAACTTGTCAGCTTAGTTTTGCATTTCAGCGTTTCTTTAATTTAACCCTTTCTAGGGCCGTGGAAAGTATGCTTCGCTCCAAATTTATCAATCTTTGTATGAAATTATGTAGGTTGGTATAAGTTCTGACAAATTTGTTTAGTAAAACAGAAACTTAGATGCTTCAGTTCTTTATTTCACACAAAATGATGTGTCTTGATTTGTTACTTAATTATTAATTAACCAAATGAATAAATCAAATTTATCTAATAAATTAAATGAATCCCTTTTCTTGTTCTAATTTCAAGCCTAAAAATATTTTAACATAATATAACTAGAAAAAAATGGCCCTTTAAAGGGTTAACCAGCATGTTGTTGATTTAGTTTAGATTATTTTTTATTTTGTTTGCTTTGTGAAAGTGCTCCTCCTCCCCCCTTTATATATGACGGCTCAAAAGTGCCTAATATCCTAATTTCCATTACATATATTTATATATATCAAATATAATAACTCTTCATTCCATATTACTTTATTCTAAAATTCTCTTATTCCCTGATCCAGTTCCGACCTTTTTATTTAATTATTTCAAATACGCTTTCTAAAAGATTATTAAATCCGGAAATCTTACGTCTCGAGCAAAGAAATAAAAATCCCTAACGCCTATGGTATTTTTTCAAAGATATTTAAGATTCCATTTTCTAAGTCAACACGTGTGAAAGAAACCCCTATATCAAAATGTGAATTCATTAATTAACAAATTTTAATTGAAATTCACAAGTTTTCCATCATTATGTAAAGTAAGGTCACGCTTTCTCCAAATATGCCTCTGGTCGTTTAATTTCGGAATATTATTATACCTTTAAGTTACATAAAACTGTTGTTATTGTTTTTTATAATGACACTTGCCATGGACAAGCTCGCTGACGATGTCAGCGATTTTAAGCCAAGGAAGCGTCTCTTGTTTTAGTAGTGCCAACTAGGGCCACGAGTACGTCTTAGCTACTCACGCATCACATTTGCTTGCACAACACTCTTTTACAGGAGGGCACATTCACACATCTCACAGATAGAACAACGGAAGAACAACCATGCCCGAACCGGGACTCGAACGCAGGACGCCCAGATCACGGGGAAGACGCGCTACCCCTATGCTAGGACGTTGGCACATAAAACTGTAAAAACTAATGTTGATTTAAAAGATTTGTGCCAACAGTATTTTTTTAAACAAATAATAATAATATCGCTTGCAGTTTTACTAGTTGATAACTCGGCTTTGGATTTTGAATAAATTGTAATTGTTCCAACTGCAGAAAAAACTATAACTTAACTACTGATGCAAAAGATGATTGAAGGCATACTATCATTGCAAACATAAAATCTTACCGTGCAAAAAATGAAAGCTCAAATAAAGGATAACAAATTAATTTAAATGTCATATAAGTTATTATTTATTTAGGTATTTGATATAAGTTAATGTATTAAACATTAACGAAATAAAAGATGAATGTTTAATACATTAACTTATATCGAATATACTTATACGAAGTATACAAAGAGAGAATATTATTATCATGAAAAAAATTCCAAACGGATTTTTATTTTATTTTTTCCACATCTAAAAAAGAGTCGGAACAAAGCTCTTCTGGTATTATATCCGTCTGTTCGTAAACATGATAACTTAAAAACGTTTTAAGCTAGCTAGAAAATAGATGAAATTTGGTATGTGGGCTTCAAATCAAATTTATGGATTTCTATCAAGTTTTAGTCATCGCATTAAGTCTGTGTGGTTATTCGAGCACAAATGAACATGATAAATACAAAATACAAAGAAAATTTGGAACACATATTTAACATTATTAAAGAGTAGATCATATGAAATTATGGCCGACCGTCTGTCCTTTTGTAAATGCAATAACTCAGAACCGCTGTGATTTAAATAAATTAAATTTTGTTTCTGATCTTGCTATTAAAATGATAGCATTGTTTCAAATTTTGGTTTCAATCGGTGGGAGGAAAAGATATTCAAAATGCATCTTTGGTTTCCTCCGATATAGTACAAAACACAATACTATCACATGCAGGACTCGGGAAATAAAAATCTGAGTACTAATGTTGTTCACGACCTTGTCTAAGGTCAGCAATCTTACGTAGGGATAAGAGAGGTAACACTTTTATGAGAGAGTGTGTGAGAAAGTTTCGGGGAGACCATTTCAGTGGGCTAATCTATCATTTATTTTAAAAGTGTGTGCATTTCTGTGTTTTAAAGCTATAAAACATATTAAAAATAAAAGCAAGAAAGATAAAATCGTTTTTGTTAAGTAAAATAGCTTTCAAAACTATTTGTAAAAATCTCCACTTTGAACCGTTACCTTCAGCGGGCTAATCTATCATTTATTTTAAAAGTGTGTGCATTTCTGTGTTTTAAAGCTATAAAACATATTAAAAATAAAAGCAAGAAAGATAAAATCGTTTTTGTTAAGTAAAATAGCTTTCAAAACTATTTGTAAAAATCTCCACTTTGAACCGTTACCTTCAGCCGGCTAATCTATCATTTATTTTAAAAGTGTGTGCATTTCTGTGTTTTAAAGCTATAAAACATATTAAAAATAAAAGCAAGAAAGATAAAATCGTTTTTGTTAAGTAAAATAGCTTTCAAAACTATTTGTAAAAATCTCCACTTTGAACCGTTACCTTCAGCGGGCTAATCTATCATTTATTTTAAAAGTGTGTGCATTTCTGTGTTTTAAAGCTATAAAACATATTAAAAATAAAAGCAAGAAAGATAAAATCGTTTTTGTTAAGTAAAATAGCTTTCAAAACTATTTGTAAAAATCTCCACTTTGAACCGTTACCTTCAGCCGGCTAATCTATCATTTATTTTAAAAGTGTGTGCATTTCTGTGTTTTAAAGCTATAAAACATATTAAAAATAAAAGCAAGAAAGATAAAATCGTTTTTGTTAAGTAAAATAGCTTTCAAAACTATTTGTAAAAATCTCCACTTTGAACCGTTACCTTCAGCCGGCTAATCTATCATTTATTTTAAAAGTGTGTGCATTTCTGTGTTTTAAAGCTATAAAACATATTAAAAATAAAAGCAAGAAAGATAAAATCGTTTTTGTTAAGTAAAATAGCTTTCAAAACTATTTGTAAAAATCTCCACTTTGAACCGTTACCTTCAGCGGGCTAATCTATCATTTATTTTAAAAGTGTGTGCATTTCTGTGTTTTAAAGCTATAAAACATATTAAAAATAAAAGCAAGAAAGATAAAATCGTTTTTGTTAAGTAAAATAGCTTTCAAAACTATTTGTAAAAATCTCCACTTTGAACCGTTACCTTCAGCCGGCTAATCTATCATTTATTTTAAAAGTGTGTGCATTTCTGTGTTTTAAAGCTATAAAACATATTAAAAATAAAAGCAAGAAAGATAAAATCGTTTTTGTTAAGTAAAATAGCTTTCAAAACTATTTGTAAAAATCTCCACTTTGAACCGTTACCTTCAGCGGGCTAATCTATCATTTATTTTAAAAGTGTGTGCATTTCTGTGTTTTAAAGCTATAAAACATATTAAAAATAAAAGCAAGAAAGATAAAATCGTTTTTGTTAAGTAAAATAGCTTTCAAAACTATTTGTAAAAATCTCCACTTTGAACCGTTACCTTCAGCCGGCTAATCTATCATTTATTTTAAAAGTGTGTGCATTTCTGTGTTTTAAAGCTATAAAACATATTAAAAATAAAAGCAAGAAAGATAAAATCGTTTTTGTTAAGTAAAATAGCTTTCAAAACTATTTGTAAAAATCTCCACTTTGAACCGTTACCTTCAGCGGGCTAATCTATCATTTATTTTAAAAGTGTGTGCATTTCTGTGTTTTAAAGCTATAAAACATATTAAAAATAAAAGCAAGAAAGATAAAATCGTTTTTGTTAAGTAAAATAGCTTTCAAAACTATTTGTAAAAATCTCCACTTTGAACCGTTACCTTCAGCCGGCTAATCTATCATTTATTTTAAAAGTGTGTGCATTTCTGTGTTTTAAAGCTATAAAACATATTAAAAATAAAAGCAAGAAAGATAAAATCGTTTTTGTTAAGTAAAATAGCTTTCAAAACTATTTGTAAAAATCTCCACTTTGAACCGTTACCTTCAGCGGGCTAATCTATCATTTATTTTAAAAGTGTGTGCATTTCTGTGTTTTAAAGCTATAAAACATATTAAAAATAAAAGCAAGAAAGATAAAATCGTTTTTGTTAAGTAAAATAGCTTTCAAAACTATTTGTAAAAATCTCCACTTTGAACCGTTACCTTCAGCCGGCTAATCTATCATTTATTTTAAAAGTGTGTGCATTTCTGTGTTTTAAAGCTATAAAACATATTAAAAATAAAAGCAAGAAAGATAAAATCGTTTTTGTTAAGTAAAATAGCTTTCAAAACTATTTGTAAAAATCTCCACTTTGAACCGTTACCTTCAGCCGGCTAATCTATCATTTATTTTAAAAGTGTGTGCATTTCTGTGTTTTAAAGCTATAAAACATATTAAAAATAAAAGCAAGAAAGATAAAATCGTTTTTGTTAAGTAAAATAGCTTTCAAAACTATTTGTAAAAATCTCCACTTTGAACCGTTACCTTCAGCGGGCTAATCTATCATTTATTTTAAAAGTGTGTGCATTTCTGTGTTTTAAAGCTATAAAACATATTAAAAATAAAAGCAAGAAAGATAAAATCGTTTTTGTTAAGTAAAATAGCTTTCAAAACTATTTGTAAAAATCTCCACTTTGAACCGTTACCTTCAGCCGGCTAATCTATCATTTATTTTAAAAGTGTGTGCATTTCTGTGTTTTAAAGCTATAAAACATATTAAAAATAAAAGCAAGAAAGATAAAATCGTTTTTGTTAAGTAAAATAGCTTTCAAAACTATTTGTAAAAATCTCCACTTTGAACCGTTACCTTCAGCGGGCTAATCTATCATTTATTTTAAAAGTGTGTGCATTTCTGTGTTTTAAAGCTATAAAACATATTAAAAATAAAAGCAAGAAAGATAAAATCGTTTTTGTTAAGTAAAATAGCTTTCAAAACTATTTGTAAAAATCTCCACTTTGAACCGTTACCTTCAGCCGGCTAATCTATCATTTATTTTAAAAGTGTGTGCATTTCTGTGTTTTAAAGCTATAAAACATATTAAAAATAAAAGCAAGAAAGATAAAATCGTTTTTGTTAAGTAAAATAGCTTTCAAAACTATTTGTAAAAATCTCCACTTTGAACCGTTACCTTCAGCCGGCTAATCTATCATTTATTTTAAAAGTGTGTGCATTTCTGTGTTTTAAAGCTATAAAACATATTAAAAATAAAAGCAAGAAAGATAAAATCGTTTTTGTTAAGTAAAATAGCTTTCAAAACTATTTGTAAAAATCTCCACTTTGAACCGTTACCTTCAGCGGGCTAATCTATCATTTATTTTAAAAGTGTGTGCATTTCTGTGTTTTAAAGCTATAAAACATATTAAAAATAAAAGCAAGAAAGATAAAATCGTTTTTGTTAAGTAAAATAGCTTTCAAAACTATTTGTAAAAATCTCCACTTTGAACCGTTACCTTCAGCGGGCTAATCTATCATTTATTTTAAAAGTGTGTGCATTTCTGTGTTTTAAAGCTATAAAACATATTAAAAATAAAAGCAAGAAAGATAAAATCGTTTTTGTTAAGTAAAATAGCTTTCAAAACTATTTGTAAAAATCTCCACTTTGAACCGTTACCTTCAGCGGGCTAATCTATCATTTATTTTAAAAGTGTGTGCATTTCTGTGTTTTAAAGCTATAAAACATATTAAAAATAAAAGCAAGAAAGATAAAATCGTTTTTGTTAAGTAAAATAGCTTTCAAAACTATTTGTAAAAATCTCCACTTTGAACCGTTACCTTCAGCGGGCTAATCTATCATTTATTTTAAAAGTGTGTGCATTTCTGTGTTTTAAAGCTATAAAACATATTAAAAATAAAAGCAAGAAAGATAAAATCGTTTTTGTTAAGTAAAATAGCTTTCAAAACTATTTGTAAAAATCTCCACTTTGAACCGTTACCTTCAGCCGGCTAATCTATCATTTATTTTAAAAGTGTGTGCATTTCTGTGTTTTAAAGCTATAAAACATATTAAAAATAAAAGCAAGAAAGATAAAATCGTTTTTGTTAAGTAAAATAGCTTTCAAAACTATTTGTAAAAATCTCCACTTTGAACCGTTACCTTCAGCGGGCTAATCTATCATTTATTTTAAAAGTGTGTGCATTTCTGTGTTTTAAAGCTATAAAACATATTAAAAATAAAAGCAAGAAAGATAAAATCGTTTTTGTTAAGTAAAATAGCTTTCAAAACTATTTGTAAAAATCTCCACTTTGAACCGTTACCTTCAGCCGGCTAATCTATCATTTATTTTAAAAGTGTGTGCATTTCTGTGTTTTAAAGCTATAAAACATATTAAAAATAAAAGCAAGAAAGATAAAATCGTTTTTGTTAAGTAAAATAGCTTTCAAAACTATTTGTAAAAATCTCCACTTTGAACCGTTACCTTCAGCGGGCTAATCTATCATTTATTTTAAAAGTGTGTGCATTTCTGTGTTTTAAAGCTATAAAACATATTAAAAATAAAAGCAAGAAAGATAAAATCGTTTTTGTTAAGTAAAATAGCTTTCAAAACTATTTGTAAAAATCTCCACTTTGAACCGTTACCTTCAGCGGGCTAATCTATCATTTATTTTAAAAGTGTGTGCATTTCTGTGTTTTAAAGCTATAAAACATATTAAAAATAAAAGCAAGAAAGATAAAATCGTTTTTGTTAAGTAAAATAGCTTTCAAAACTATTTGTAAAAATCTCCACTTTGAACCGTTACCTTCAGCGGGCTAATCTATCATTTATTTTAAAAGTGTGTGCATTTCTGTGTTTTAAAGCTATAAAACATATTAAAAATAAAAGCAAGAAAGATAAAATCGTTTTTGTTAAGTAAAATAGCTTTCAAAACTATTTGTAAAAATCTCCACTTTGAACCGTTACCTTCAGCCGGCTAATCTATCATTTATTTTAAAAGTGTGTGCATTTCTGTGTTTTAAAGCTATAAAACATATTAAAAATAAAAGCAAGAAAGATAAAATCGTTTTTGTTAAGTAAAATAGCTTTCAAAACTATTTGTAAAAATCTCCACTTTGAACCGTTACCTTCAGCGGGCTAATCTATCATTTATTTTAAAAGTGTGTGCATTTCTGTGTTTTAAAGCTATAAAACATATTAAAAATAAAAGCAAGAAAGATAAAATCGTTTTTGTTAAGTAAAATAGCTTTCAAAACTATTTGTAAAAATCTCCACTTTGAACCGTTACCTTCAGCCGGCTAATCTATCATTTATTTTAAAAGTGTGTGCATTTCTGTGTTTTAAAGCTATAAAACATATTAAAAATAAAAGCAAGAAAGATAAAATCGTTTTTGTTAAGTAAAATAGCTTTCAAAACTATTTGTAAAAATCTCCACTTTGAACCGTTACCTTCAGCGGGCTAATCTATCATTTATTTTAAAAGTGTGTGCATTTCTGTGTTTTAAAGCTATAAAACATATTAAAAATAAAAGCAAGAAAGATAAAATCGTTTTTGTTAAGTAAAATAGCTTTCAAAACTATTTGTAAAAATCTCCACTTTGAACCGTTACCTTCAGCCGGCTAATCTATCATTTATTTTAAAAGTGTGTGCATTTCTGTGTTTTAAAGCTATAAAACATATTAAAAATAAAAGCAAGAAAGATAAAATCGTTTTTGTTAAGTAAAATAGCTTTCAAAACTATTTGTAAAAATCTCCACTTTGAACCGTTACCTTCAGCGGGCTAATCTATCATTTATTTTAAAAGTGTGTGCATTTCTGTGTTTTAAAGCTATAAAACATATTAAAAATAAAAGCAAGAAAGATAAAATCGTTTTTGTTAAGTAAAATAGCTTTCAAAACTATTTGTAAAAATCTCCACTTTGAACCGTTACCTTCAGCCGGCTAATCTATCATTTATTTTAAAAGTGTGTGCATTTCTGTGTTTTAAAGCTATAAAACATATTAAAAATAAAAGCAAGAAAGATAAAATCGTTTTTGTTAAGTAAAATAGCTTTCAAAACTATTTGTAAAAATCTCCACTTTGAACCGTTACCTTCAGCGGGCTAATCTATCATTTATTTTAAAAGTGTGTGCATTTCTGTGTTTTAAAGCTATAAAACATATTAAAAATAAAAGCAAGAAAGATAAAATCGTTTTTGTTAAGTAAAATAGCTTTCAAAACTATTTGTAAAAATCTCCACTTTGAACCGTTACCTTCAGCGGGCTAATCTATCATTTATTTTAAAAGTGTGTGCATTTCTGTGTTTTAAAGCTATAAAACATATTAAAAATAAAAGCAAGAAAGATAAAATCGTTTTTGTTAAGTAAAATAGCTTTCAAAACTATTTGTAAAAATCTCCACTTTGAACCGTTACCTTCAGCGGGCTAATCTATCATTTATTTTAAAAGTGTGTGCATTTCTGTGTTTTAAAGCTATAAAACATATTAAAAATAAAAGCAAGAAAGATAAAATCGTTTTTGTTAAGTAAAATAGCTTTCAAAACTATTTGTAAAAATCTCCACTTTGAACCGTTACCTTCAGCGGGCTAATCTATCATTTATTTTAAAAGTGTGTGCATTTCTGTGTTTTAAAGCTATAAAACATATTAAAAATAAAAGCAAGAAAGATAAAATCGTTTTTGTTAAGTAAAATAGCTTTCAAAACTATTTGTAAAAATCTCCACTTTGAACCGTTACCTTCAGCGGGCTAATCTATCATTTATTTTAAAAGTGTGTGCATTTCTGTGTTTTAAAGCTATAAAACATATTAAAAATAAAAGCAAGAAAGATAAAATCGTTTTTGTTAAGTAAAATAGCTTTCAAAACTATTTGTAAAAATCTCCACTTTGAACCGTTACCTTCAGCGGGCTAATCTATCATTTATTTTAAAAGTGTGTGCATTTCTGTGTTTTAAAGCTATAAAACATATTAAAAATAAAAGCAAGAAAGATAAAATCGTTTTTGTTAAGTAAAATAGCTTTCAAAACTATTTGTAAAAATCTCCACTTTGAACCGTTACCTTCAGCGGGCTAATCTATCATTTATTTTAAAAGTGTGTGCATTTCTGTGTTTTAAAGCTATAAAACATATTAAAAATAAAAGCAAGAAAGATAAAATCGTTTTTGTTAAGTAAAATAGCTTTCAAAACTATTTGTAAAAATCTCCACTTTGAACCGTTACCTTCAGCGGGCTAATCTATCATTTATTTTAAAAGTGTGTGCATTTCTGTGTTTTAAAGCTATAAAACATATTAAAAATAAAAGCAAGAAAGATAAAATCGTTTTTGTTAAGTAAAATAGCTTTCAAAACTATTTGTAAAAATCTCCACTTTGAACCGTTACCTTCAGCGGGCTAATCTATCATTTATTTTAAAAGTGTGTGCATTTCTGTGTTTTAAAGCTATAAAACATATTAAAAATAAAAGCAAGAAAGATAAAATCGTTTTTGTTAAGTAAAATAGCTTTCAAAACTATTTGTAAAAATCTCCACTTTGAACCGTTACCTTCAGCGGGCTAATCTATCATTTATTTTAAAAGTGTGTGCATTTCTGTGTTTTAAAGCTATAAAACATATTAAAAATAAAAGCAAGAAAGATAAAATCGTTTTTGTTAAGTAAAATAGCTTTCAAAACTATTTGTAAAAATCTCCACTTTGAACCGTTACCTTCAGCGGGCTAATCTATCATTTATTTTAAAAGTGTGTGCATTTCTGTGTTTTAAAGCTATAAAACATATTAAAAATAAAAGCAAGAAAGATAAAATCGTTTTTGTTAAGTAAAATAGCTTTCAAAACTATTTGTAAAAATCTCCACTTTGAACCGTTACCTTCAGCGGGCTAATCTATCATTTATTTTAAAAGTGTGTGCATTTCTGTGTTTTAAAGCTATAAAACATATTAAAAATAAAAGCAAGAAAGATAAAATCGTTTTTGTTAAGTAAAATAGCTTTCAAAACTATTTGTAAAAATCTCCACTTTGAACCGTTACCTTCAGCGGCTAATCTATCATTTATTTTAAAAGTGTGTGCATTTCTGTGTTTTAAAGCTATAAAACATATTAAAAATAAAAGCAAGAAAGATAAAATCGTTTTTGTTAAGTAAAATAGCTTTCAAAACTATTTGTAAAAATCTCCACTTTGAACCGTTACCTTCAGCGGGCTAATCTATCATTTATTTTAAAAGTGTGTGCATTTCTGTGTTTTAAAGCTATAAAACATATTAAAAATAAAAGCAAGAAAGATAAAATCGTTTTTGTTAAGTAAAATAGCTTTCAAAACTATTTGTAAAAATCTCCACTTTGAACCGTTACCTTCAGCGGGCTAATCTATCATTTATTTTAAAAGTGTGTGCATTTCTGTGTTTTAAAGCTATAAAACATATTAAAAATAAAAGCAAGAAAGATAAAATCGTTTTTGTTAAGTAAAATAGCTTTCAAAACTATTTGTAAAAATCTCCACTTTGAACCGTTACCTTCAGCGGGCTAATCTATCATTTATTTTAAAAGTGTGTGCATTTCTGTGTTTTAAAGCTATAAAACATATTAAAAATAAAAGCAAGAAAGATAAAATCGTTTTTGTTAAGTAAAATAGCTTTCAAAACTATTTGTAAAAATCTCCACTTTGAACCGTTACCTTCAGCGGGCTAATCTATCATTTATTTTAAAAGTGTGTGCATTTCTGTGTTTTAAAGCTATAAAACATATTAAAAATAAAAGCAAGAAAGATAAAATCGTTTTTGTTAAGTAAAATAGCTTTCAAAACTATTTGTAAAAATCTCCACTTTGAACCGTTACCTTCAGCGGGCTAATCTATCATTTATTTTAAAAGTGTGTGCATTTCTGTGTTTTAAAGCTATAAAACATATTAAAAATAAAAGCAAGAAAGATAAAATCGTTTTTGTTAAGTAAAATAGCTTTCAAAACTATTTGTAAAAATCTCCACTTTGAACCGTTACCTTCAGCGGGCTAATCTATCATTTATTTTAAAAGTGTGTGCATTTCTGTGTTTTAAAGCTATAAAACATATTAAAAATAAAAGCAAGAAAGATAAAATCGTTTTTGTTAAGTAAAATAGCTTTCAAAACTATTTGTAAAAATCTCCACTTTGAACCGTTACCTTCAGCGGGCTAATCTATCATTTATTTTAAAAGTGTGTGCATTTCTGTGTTTTAAAGCTATAAAACATATTAAAAATAAAAGCAAGAAAGATAAAATCGTTTTTGTTAAGTAAAATAGCTTTCAAAACTATTTGTAAAAATCTCCACTTTGAACCGTTACCTTCAGCGGGCTAATCTATCATTTATTTTAAAAGTGTGTGCATTTCTGTGTTTTAAAGCTATAAAACATATTAAAAATAAAAGCAAGAAAGATAAAATCGTTTTTGTTAAGTAAAATAGCTTTCAAAACTATTTGTAAAAATCTCCACTTTGAACCGTTACCTTCAGCCGGCTAATCTATCATTTATTTTAAAAGTGTGTGCATTTCTGTGTTTTAAAGCTATAAAACATATTAAAAATAAAAGCAAGAAAGATAAAATCGTTTTTGTTAAGTAAAATAGCTTTCAAAACTATTTGTAAAAATCTCCACTTTGAACCGTTACCTTCAGCGGGCTAATCTATCATTTATTTTAAAAGTGTGTGCATTTCTGTGTTTTAAAGCTATAAAACATATTAAAAATAAAAGCAAGAAAGATAAAATCGTTTTTGTTAAGTAAAATAGCTTTCAAAACTATTTGTAAAAATCTCCACTTTGAACCGTTACCTTCAGCGGGCTAATCTATCATTTATTTTAAAAGTGTGTGCATTTCTGTGTTTTAAAGCTATAAAACATATTAAAAATAAAAGCAAGAAAGATAAAATCGTTTTTGTTAAGTAAAATAGCTTTCAAAACTATTTGTAAAAATCTCCACTTTGAACCGTTACCTTCAGCGGGCTAATCTATCATTTATTTTAAAAGTGTGTGCATTTCTGTGTTTTAAAGCTATAAAACATATTAAAAATAAAAGCAAGAAAGATAAAATCGTTTTTGTTAAGTAAAATAGCTTTCAAAACTATTTGTAAAAATCTCCACTTTGAACCGTTACCTTCAGCCGGCTAATCTATCATTTATTTTAAAAGTGTGTGCATTTCTGTGTTTTAAAGCTATAAAACATATTAAAAATAAAAGCAAGAAAGATAAAATCGTTTTTGTTAAGTAAAATAGCTTTCAAAACTATTTGTAAAAATCTCCACTTTGAACCGTTACCTTCAGCGGGCTAATCTATCATTTATTTTAAAAGTGTGTGCATTTCTGTGTTTTAAAGCTATAAAACATATTAAAAATAAAAGCAAGAAAGATAAAATCGTTTTTGTTAAGTAAAATAGCTTTCAAAACTATTTGTAAAAATCTCCACTTTGAACCGTTACCTTCAGCGGGCTAATCTATCATTTATTTTAAAAGTGTGTGCATTTCTGTGTTTTAAAGCTATAAAACATATTAAAAATAAAAGCAAGAAAGATAAAATCGTTTTTGTTAAGTAAAATAGCTTTCAAAACTATTTGTAAAAATCTCCACTTTGAACCGTTACCTTCAGCGGGCTAATCTATCATTTATTTTAAAAGTGTGTGCATTTCTGTGTTTTAAAGCTATAAAACATATTAAAAATAAAAGCAAGAAAGATAAAATCGTTTTTGTTAAGTAAAATAGCTTTCAAAACTATTTGTAAAAATCTCCACTTTGAACCGTTACCTTCAGCGGGCTAATCTATCATTTATTTTAAAAGTGTGTGCATTTCTGTGTTTTAAAGCTATAAAACATATTAAAAATAAAAGCAAGAAAGATAAAATCGTTTTTGTTAAGTAAAATAGCTTTCAAAACTATTTGTAAAAATCTCCACTTTGAACCGTTACCTTCAGCGGGCTAATCTATCATTTATTTTAAAAGTGTGTGCATTTCTGTGTTTTAAAGCTATAAAACATATTAAAAATAAAAGCAAGAAAGATAAAATCGTTTTTGTTAAGTAAAATAGCTTTCAAAACTATTTGTAAAAATCTCCACTTTGAACCGTTACCTTCAGCCGGCTAATCTATCATTTATTTTAAAAGTGTGTGCATTTCTGTGTTTTAAAGCTATAAAACATATTAAAAATAAAAGCAAGAAAGATAAAATCGTTTTTGTTAAGTAAAATAGCTTTCAAAACTATTTGTAAAAATCTCCACTTTGAACCGTTACCTTCAGCGGGCTAATCTATCATTTATTTTAAAAGTGTGTGCATTTCTGTGTTTTAAAGCTATAAAACATATTAAAAATAAAAGCAAGAAAGATAAAATCGTTTTTGTTAAGTAAAATAGCTTTCAAAACTATTTGTAAAAATCTCCACTTTGAACCGTTACCTTCAGCGGGCTAATCTATCATTTATTTTAAAAGTGTGTGCATTTCTGTGTTTTAAAGCTATAAAACATATTAAAAATAAAAGCAAGAAAGATAAAATCGTTTTTGTTAAGTAAAATAGCTTTCAAAACTATTTGTAAAAATCTCCACTTTGAACCGTTACCTTCAGCCGGCTAATCTATCATTTATTTTAAAAGTGTGTGCATTTCTGTGTTTTAAAGCTATAAAACATATTAAAAATAAAAGCAAGAAAGATAAAATCGTTTTTGTTAAGTAAAATAGCTTTCAAAACTATTTGTAAAAATCTCCACTTTGAACCGTTACCTTCAGCGGGCTAATCTATCATTTATTTTAAAAGTGTGTGCATTTCTGTGTTTTAAAGCTATAAAACATATTAAAAATAAAAGCAAGAAAGATAAAATCGTTTTTGTTAAGTAAAATAGCTTTCAAAACTATTTGTAAAAATCTCCACTTTGAACCGTTACCTTCAGCGGGCTAATCTATCATTTATTTTAAAAGTGTGTGCATTTCTGTGTTTTAAAGCTATAAAACATATTAAAAATAAAAGCAAGAAAGATAAAATCGTTTTTGTTAAGTAAAATAGCTTTCAAAACTATTTGTAAAAATCTCCACTTTGAACCGTTACCTTCAGCGGGCTAATCTATCATTTATTTTAAAAGTGTGTGCATTTCTGTGTTTTAAAGCTATAAAACATATTAAAAATAAAAGCAAGAAAGATAAAATCGTTTTTGTTAAGTAAAATAGCTTTCAAAACTATTTGTAAAAATCTCCACTTTGAACCGTTACCTTCAGCGGGCTAATCTATCATTTATTTTAAAAGTGTGTGCATTTCTGTGTTTTAAAGCTATAAAACATATTAAAAATAAAAGCAAGAAAGATAAAATCGTTTTTGTTAAGTAAAATAGCTTTCAAAACTATTTGTAAAAATCTCCACTTTGAACCGTTACCTTCAGCGGGCTAATCTATCATTTATTTTAAAAGTGTGTGCATTTCTGTGTTTTAAAGCTATAAAACATATTAAAAATAAAAGCAAGAAAGATAAAATCGTTTTTGTTAAGTAAAATAGCTTTCAAAACTATTTGTAAAAATCTCCACTTTGAACCGTTACCTTCTTGAAGTTAATTTGCCGTGAAATGAAATCCGATTGTCTAAAAATCACAAAAAACAAAAACAAAAAATATATTTCATTCGCATTGTTGTTTCTTTTGAAAGATCTACGAAAACTGCAGGGTTATCTGAAATGGAATTTTTTGCATGAATGAATCGGGCTCATAGAATCCCAACTTTTCATTATGCCGTCGCATTTAATTATCGAATTAGAAAATCGGCAACCGTTGATTATTTACATCATATGAAATAACTGGAAATTTAATTCATAAATTGATTGTCAACACATAGCTGTTTCGGAATCGTCCGGTTTTAATAACATTATACAGGGTGTTTATAAAGTCCCGGACTCATTTTGATGTTTAATAACTCATAAAATAATAAAGATAGATTTAAATTAATAACATAAATGGTTAAATAGACTCAAAAAGTTTCATGACCCTTGTCAATGAACTTCCACGTGTGCCCCCTTCGTCGCACGGAGAATATCAAGTCGATAGTCAATTTCACGCCAGGTAGCGACAAGCATGTCGGCATCCACAGAGCCATTTGCGCACTTTATGGCGATTAACAATGCCAGAAACATGAAAGGATGCTTCATCGGAGAACATTATGCTCTTCAGAAAATCAGCAGCATCTTCTATCCTCCTTAGCATATCTGTTGCAAAGGCTATCCTCCTAGGTCTATCGTTCGGTTCCAAAACTTGACCAATTTGAACTTTGTATGCATGCAGTCTTAATTTTTTCTTAATAACCTTGTACATCGTCGAAATTGGCATATCCAATTCTGTTGCCGCTGATCTCACAGATATTCTAGGATTGTGTAAAAATGTCTCTCTGACACGCTCAACATCAAAATCACTTGTGCAAGGACGTCTGGAACGTTTCTTATCTTCGATACTTCCAATTTCTAGAAAATTCTTTTTCCACCGCAAGATGCTGTTTTTGGATGGAGGATCTTTTTGGTAAATTCTTCTGAAATTTCTCTGTGCTTGCACTATCGATTTCATTTCTATGAACCACATAAAATCTGTGCTTTCTCTTCTGGTGTATGCATTCTCCTTAATATTCGCTCGAATAAAACATCACATACAAAAGTACTACATAGAACAAACACATCAAAAGTAAACATAACATTGCAATAGTTGCCAAAAACAAAAGAGAGAAAAATGCAATTAATAAGCAGACGATATTTAGAAAAGTACAGATATTTAGACTGCAAAATGAAATTATCTGAAATTAACCACACGCGCAGACGATATTTACAAAAGTAAAAATATTCAAACCTGAAAAGGAAAATATATGAGTTATTCCATCAATAAATGCCATAAGTGTGTTTATATCTTTATTATTTTATGAGTTATTAAACATCAAAATGGGTCCGGGACTTTATAAACACCCTGTATATCATGGGATTCAACTCCATTAGGAAGGTTCATATCTTCAATAAACATAGCAGGTGTAAAGCTACTTAGATAACATGATTTTTGATGATAATAAATTGATGTTTAAAATATTTTGTATGGGAAATTGTGGACATCTCATACCGTATAAGAGATTTAATTATAATTAAGCGCAACCAATACTTCCGGCGAGCCAGCTAGTTGCCAAAAACGGCTAGTTTAATTATAAAGGTATTTCATGTAATTAAATTATCATTAATTCTATGCTCTTCATTGTCATCATAAACACAGCAAAATTAGCTCAAACCGCTATTTTCATCGGCATTCCGCGCCCACATTTCTTATCTAAATATTGGCCTCTGTTGTTTCTAGGAAAAAGATTACAATAATTTTTTTTTTTTTTGCAATATTTAGATTTATATTTTCATCAACAAATTTTCTTCTATAGATCTGCCATATATTTGTTCATAGTTTGTTGGTATTATGTATTTAACAGGTCGCTTTATAAATCCATATTGCGTTATGTTAATGCTATACAGTAATCACAATCACAATCGACTACACTGACACGCCGTGAGGCATGCGGGAAAAGAAAAAAAACAAAAAACTGAATGACCAAAATGCCGCGATAGTATACCTAGAGATTGTTGTGGAATCATAAAGGACATCACCGGCCACGGTACAACTCCTTCCGTAAGAGGAGCGTCATGTCGTCGGTAGGGGATAGCCAACTCCACACCATTTCTGTACCCACCAAGACGATGAGAAATAACCACCATTCCGGAAGCTTCTCATCCACAAATCAGAGGTCCTCTCCCCCCCCCCTCCCGGCCTAAGGGAATACTATCCGTTAATAGCAGAAATGTTTGCATGGATTTTGATTTAAGAATCATTTTTATTTAATATGCCCTAACCATTTGAGCTGGTCTGCCGGGAATATTAGCAATGTTTAATTTTAATTGAATGTCTTCAGCTTCTCTTATCCGTGGTTCCATCAACAAATTATTTTTAAGCCTCTTATTATGACTATACTAGCGTAGACTCTAGACCCGTGTTATTTAAATAGCCTTATACTTGCTCTGTTTAGAAGTTCCGTAATAAAACCGAGCCCCTTGATATCAAAATATCATTAATAATGAAACTGCCCAGGTAATTAATTTTTTTATTACATATTTTCTTTCTTAATACTCAAAGTTCACTTCTTATTTTGTAGCAAATTACGCAAAAGATGGATAAAATCTTTCTTCTTTAGCTTTCAAACAAGAGAAGAAAATCCTGAAATCAAATATTTTTTATATATATATATTTGAATTTCATTGAAACAATGAAAAGCTACTGTTAAAAATTATGCTAAAAAACAATTTCAATTTTTTTTTGAAATTTCAAGATAATATTTCATGATAGTTGAAGTGTTATCATCAAACAGATAATTTTTTTAAATTTCAAAACGGTATATATATATAATATTGCAATAACATTTTCAGAAGTTTTTGCACAAAAATTCCAATTTATAATTTGTTAAAATTTTTATATATGTATTTCCTAGGTGAACATTCTCACCATTCATAGTATATGTGTGCCAGTTATTATTCAAACGGTCTGTTCTGTAGAGCAGTCATACCCTTCCCCCCCCCAAAAAAAAATATACGTATTTTCTTTCATTATTATTTGAGATTTAAAAAGTAGTGATATTATACGTTATACAAATTCAGCTATATAATTGCAAATTTCTTATTTTAGCTTTGCATTGAATTTCTAGTGTACCCTTTACCCTTGTTGTACCCTTTATAAATAAAATTTCATTTACAATGATGTCAAATGTTAAGTATTCTTACTTTAAATCTAAAAGGGTTTTGTAAGCTGCTTGAATCTTCTTTAATATGTTTTGAATTTTTGTTAATTTATATATTTCAATAATTGACAAAACCAAAGAATCAACCCCCACTCTATTTCACCACTGAACTGATTTCGCCAGTTTTTATTTTATTTTATTAGTTTCATTTGGCATGTGATCTTTTGAATAAACTTATAGTTCCATATCAAATTTTAATTTCAATCGATTAAAAAAGTGTCCAAAATGCATATTCGCTTTTGTTTCTACATACCGAAGCACAAAATATTTTCGTGCGGGGCTTTGAAAATAAAAATCTGAGTACTTGTGGCGTTCATGTCCTTTAGTAAGGACGTGAATACTTTACCCCCTTACCTCCCCTCCAATTTTAAATGGAAGGAGGGGAGGCTAAAATAATGCCTTTATCAGAGAATATCCCAGAAAGTTTCGAGGAGATTAGACTTTCTTTTCTCTTTTATATATATATAAAAAAAAAGTCAAAATCGAGCATTCTCAATTTAATTAAGGATATTATTGATGTGGTTATATCCATGGGGAGTCGATCATAAAAACGTGTTCCATATTTCTTTTAAAAGAAAAGCAAGCGATTGAAACATTCTGGCAGGTCGTAAAAAAGCAGGAAATGATATTCGCGGAAGTAAAATGCTGAATGGTATCTTGCGATCTAATTTATTCTCATTGGGAATGAAGTGCAAAACCATTTAAGTAATGAATTATGTAAAGGTTTTATAGCCTGCTCATTGACAAAGAGAAACTTCTTTCGCCAAATTACTTTATGAATTACACTTAATTACTGATATCATAATTTATTTATTAATTAACATAATTGCAAGTGCTCATAAAACATTCATTTGCAGTTTTGCCGTCATATCTTTTTCATTTCCGTTCTTTTTGTTTTTATCTCGATCTTTTGGCTTTCTGGAATTTGAAGAATGCAAAGGAAAAATAATGGGGGGGGGGATGAACTTGACATTTTGAAGAATCCCCATGTTTCAGACCTTCCTGAGTTCGCAAAACACATTTTTGGCATTATGTTTGCCTATACGTGACGCAATAATTCAAAAGCGCTTTGAGTTAAACAGATAAAATTTGACCACAAAAGTAGGTTTCTATCAAATTTTGTACGAAATCTATTTACTGCAAAATTATCTGTCTGGTTGAAAGTGATAACTGTAAAATGTAATGAACTAGATAGAAGCAATTTAACATCTAAAATGTAAATCCATCTCAGAAAGTTAAACAAGACCATTCAAATGCAACTACTTGTAAATAAAATCTGGTTTGAGATCTTGTCGCTAAAATTGTTCTTCTGTGTCGAAATTTTGTTCATATCTGTAAAAAATAAGGTGTCAAAAATGCATATATTCATGTGCGAAATTGAAAATAAAATTAATTTTAAAAATCTTGAGCATTTGTTGCGTTTGTAGCTTTGCTCAAGATTCACAATTTTTATGTTTTGAGGGAAAGGTATTAATGAAAATACACAGTTTCGTTTCCAAAATCATATACTAAATCCCATCAATATTTTTTTAAATTGACCGGCAGGCCAACGGGTCTTCTATTTTTTAAAAGACTGTATTCAAAATTCGACATGGTCCTACCATCTCGGTACAAAGATCGTATTCTAAATTTCACTGATCTAGCTTATTAAGTATCTAAATTAACGCACTCACATATACACTTATTAGACAGATCGAAAAAATATGAATCTTTTGATGGATTTAATCCAAAATGTGTCACAGATCTTAAAAATAGAACCATATTCTAAATTTCACCTATCTAGCTTTTAAGTTGTTGAATAAGTAAAGGGCAAAAAAAAGAAAAAAAATCTCCCAAAATCTTATAGAAATCAGAACAAGATGTTCCTGAATTTATGAACCAAACTTGAAGTGTTATCAAAATACGTCTAAAGAAACATTTTTATATAGCGATGTGGAGTCGGCCATGAAAAATTTAGGCGGGAAACACTAATATGTTGAGAGAATTAAGAGAATGTTTACATGTATAATATTATAGTAAATGCACAAATATGCCACCAGCAAAATCCATGCAGGCATGGTAGCTTCAAGCAAGTGATGTGATTTGCGTGCAAGGCAAGTGATTTGCGTACTCTTTCGAAGATGTCTGGTGTTTCAAGAACAGTTGCAGCAACTGCTGAATATTTTGCAATCAAGTCATCATTAAAGACAATTAGGGTCTCATAGATACTGCATTTTTTTTGGATTGCTTGTATTCATTTATACTTACTTGTTCCATTTAAACTCTTCATTTCTGATCTCATATTGCTACACGCACGCACGCGCGCGCGCACACACACACACAATTTGTATTTTATCTATCCTTAAAGTTTGGCTCATGAGTTCAGAGATATCCTGTATAATTTTTATGTATGATAATCTTGCTTCCAATATATTGTATATCGTATCTTGTATTCTTTGGCTTGTTTCTTTTATTATATTTATATACTTTCTCGTGTACGAAGTACAGAGAAAGTATTGTAATCATCTAAAAATTCGAATTCACGTTTTTGACGAATCTCCTACAATATTTGAGTCTTTTTCCGACTTTTGGAAAATGTTCCTGATTAAAACATTTTCCTGAAATGTGTGGGACAACCTTGAGATATTTGACATCTTTCCAAAGTGATTATTTATCTTAAAGAATTTTTTTCCTATTCGTGTCAGTTTAAAAATAATCACCGGAACTGTCTTGAAATCTCAAAATTAGAATTGAGGTTTCTTGATTTAAACATTGAATCTTTTTACCCGGTGTCACTGTACTTCATATTTGAGAAAAAAAGAAAAAAAAAAGGAGCTGAGCTGGATGAATAAAATTTATTCTATTAGGCCTTAATTACATTTGTATATCTAATTGTGATCTACATTCGCAAATGAAGTTCGCTACTTTTCTTTTCTTTTACTTCTTTTATTAATATTTTTCAAAATTCTCCTATGTTATTTAAAACGTCATGTATTTCATGTAGTATACAAGAAAATGAAGGATAACCCATTCCCATTCAATACCGGTTTTTATTTTAAATCAATATCTCCATCTATTCTTACGTTTCATTCATTTTTGAAGGACCAAATACAATGGCAACAATGCGCACAATCTTGTTTTGTGAACAAGATTAATTGGTCTCCCCAGTCGTATTGGTATGTCGTCGAGTCGAGTAATAATGCGACTTAAAGATTATTACGTAACGTATTCTACAAAGAGATTGCGATAAATGTTTCTTTCACGCTGCATTAAGTTTGATTACTTGTCATTGTCTTACATGTCCTGTTTACAATGAATTGCTCTGTTCAGTAAATTTGGCGCCATTTCGCCGTTCTTTTTCATATGTCGACGGCATTTTTTAGTCTCTTTATACAAAATATATTGCCGCATTGAAAAGAGGCTGGCGACTCTCCATGGTCAAATGGTCATAGCACTGCTCTCATAATCAAGAGATCACAAGTTCGAATCCCGCTAGAGACAATGCGATTAATAGTATATGTAAATACTTAATTGTTTGATTTTATGTTTTCCTTTATTTCATGTTCCAGAAGATTCTGGACCTTTCTTTAATTTGCCAGACAAGTGTTCTGGACTTTTCTGACTGTCTCCAGAAAAGTATTCTGGAACTTTCCCTGCTAGTATAAAAGCAGAAGATGTGTCAGTCACTGTGTTCTCAGTTCAGAGTTGAGTTAATAAATTGGTTTAGCTCTACTTTTTGTCTGTGTCATTGAGTTCCACACTAGAGTACCTACGTGCCAATATAAAGAGAGAGCGTTATAGGTATTTGGGGGGAAAAAAACCTTCCAACTAGAGATTTGGCCACTCACTATGTTTTAGTTATTTTTGGATTTATATCTGTCTGTGAGCGCGATGACTGAAACCTAATCAAATTTCGAACGAAATCCATTACCAGAAAGTCTGTCTGCATAGTTTTCCCAGTGTACATGAACACGATAGCTATAAAAAATAAAGATCTAGATGAATGAAATTTAGTAATAATGTGCAGTATCTAGATTGCAAATCCATTTTGAATCAAATCTTTCATTGAGTTGATTATCTGTTTGTTTGTACTCGCGCATGCGTATAAATACTATTATCCAAAAATGCAACACTTAGATAATAGGAATTTGGTACAGAGTTTAATGATCTGTATACCTAATCGATAGATCTTTACCGAATTTTGATCAAATTCGTGGCTGTCTGACGATCTGTACATTTGTATGCATATAAATGCGATAACTCAATCATTTTACATTAAATAAGTGAACATTTACTGAAATGAAACGTGCTGTAGAGCCATTATTAGGATTGAAATTTTGCGTCCAATTTTGGTTTCAATCGGCCGTCAAAAAAGGTGGCATTTTTTATGCAAGTAAAGGGGGAATTAGAAAATATGTAAGAAAATTTTAAAAAGAATGCTCCCACTATTTCTTCAGTTATTTGTTGATAAACAAATCATGTAATGGAAGATTATCAGTGGCACAACAGGCTTTATTAGTAAAAAGATTCTAAGTTGATATAATTAGCGTAATATGTACATTTCACTGTATGAGAAAGATTTTTATAGAAAGAAAAAAAAAAATTATGTTATCTGATAGTAGAAAAATATCGCTTTTGTTCTTTTGGCCCATTCTTTCCCCTGCTTTGTTCACTTTTTTTTCTTCCATAGATTTGGCCATTACGGCTTAAAATCGATAATGTCCTTACTTTCATTTTGTTGTAAAATAAATTTTAATGTTTTCTGGTTTGCAAAATCCACTTTATTGATCCACTGTATACAATCTTTCATTCTTCCATATAATTCTTTTTAGGAAATGAGGGGAGAAGAGTCCTTTTCATGGAACTAAATATTAAAAAATGAATGTATCCTGTGTAAGATTTATTTTGAACTTTTCATCACCATCTTATTTTTTTTTTTTCGCCTATCATTTAAAGGCAATATTTGGCCTTTTGTGTTGTTAAGAGCCATGTTAGTAAGACATCAAATAATCAAAATGCAAAATGAATAAAATGAGACATGATCTCTTTTCATGTTTAACGATTCAAATATCAAAATTCATTAAGCCTGTATAGTACATCGCTTAAGAACACCTGCAAACAACGTACAATCGACAATGACGTTTCTTCAAAACTTGGCTTAACATCGGTAATATCATTGTTGTTGTTTCTTATTGCACTTGCCATGGACAAGCCCGCTGTTCGAAGACAGCCGATTTTAGCCTGAGGGGGAGCGCCTCTTGTTTCTATAGTAGCGCCAACTAGGGCCAAGAGAACGACTTAGCTACACCCACGTCACAACCCTTTTTACGGGGCGGACTTCATTCACCCAACCACAGATCTAAATTATATTCTGCTTTTAGAAAACTTTGTTTCTGGAGAATATTAGAAACAAATTCTAATATTCTCTAAGTAGAATTATAGAACCTACTTAATAATAGAATATTCTAATATTCTCTAAGTAAAATATTAGAATCACCGTCACTTTTTTTTTAATTTGAAAAAGCGATCCTAATTGATTATTCCTTTTAAAAATACTTTATTTAAATAGCAAGAAAATTAATGTTGAAGAATACATTTTGTGAAATCAAAAAAGAAGAAAAATAACAGCGGGAGTGCTGTCCCAATAGTTTCAAATAAAGCTGATATCTTCTCTTCGCCGCATAAAATAGTGGACTCTGGCAAAGTCCGCGAACATCATGAGTGCTCAGATTTTCATTTTCAATATCCTGCTGTCGATAGTTTTGTTCTTCATACTATCTTAATACAGAAAACACTTATGTGGAAGCAAAATCAGGCTGAATTAGTTAATAGTCATTTGACAACAGCTTGCACGTTCGGATTGTTTACATGCTTACCTCTGCGGAAAATCTAAAGCAATGCTTTTTTTTGGGGGGGGTGGTGAAAATTATAACAAATGAGTGTAAATTTGATTGAAAATTGAAATCGTCGAAAGCGACAAATTAGGGCAAATGAAAGTATTGAAGAATTATTAGAACAAAATCTAGTCAGAATGAATTAAATGGAAGTGTATGTATTTTAATTTATAGAATAAAGTTTCCGAACTACAGGAGCTTACTACAAATTGTAAATACAACGTATCGGATTGTAAATACAGTATTTACAAATAGTAAATACAACATATATAAAGTATCAGATTTCATATGCCCTAGCTGAATACATTTCTGAGTTATATTGATAGACAAGCTGGTAAACATAATTTCAAACATAAATCCCCCCCCCCAAATCTTTCTGGCATACTCTCTAATAAAGGTGTTATTCCAGCAAATGCCTTCCATGGATTTGGCGTATAATGGTTACGAAACATTAACCTTTGGCGTGAATTTTTAGCATTATCACTGATTCTGTCGTGAGATCCCTTGGCGAGTTTTTTGGCGATTCATCCGTGGCATGCAGTTAATAGTATTCGAACACCGAATTTGTGGTTTAGTCACGTTTTTCCTCACCAGTTGAAAAAAAAAAATTGATACAAAACTATACTTGTAATCACAAAATCCCATACCAGATTTGATACGTTCAAATCCTTGCGTTTTTATTAAGTCATCGCGTTTACATACTTCTGAAACTACAGACCGACAAATGGTTAACCTCTAGTTGGATTTGGTTTAAAATTTGACAAGTGTCTATACTTTAGATGTTAATTATGTGTAACTAATTTCATTCATCCAGCTCTCTTCGTTTTGTAATTGTCGCGTTAACTTGTACTTGAACAGTCGGACAGATAGACTTCCACTGATAGGATTTTTCTCAAAATTTGATAGAAATCTATAAATTTTATGCAAAGACCGTGTACTGAATTTCATCCGTCTAGCTCAAAGCGTTTTTGAGTTATCTTTGTAACAGACAGACAGACGGATATTTTTCAAAAATGTGTTTTTCGAACTCAGGGGAGTCTGAAATGTGGAGATTCGTCAAAATCTCAAATTTGAATTTTTTTTGACGATTACAATACTTTCACTGTATTACGTATGAGAGAAAATAAAAGTGCATTTTTCGTACTCAAGCATGCCTGAAACGCAGAGATGCAAACAATTGTTATAACCATACACTTCCTTTGCACATCTTCGTATATACTAAAGTAAATGTTTGCTTTATTAAATAATGTTAGCTATTAATACATTTACCTTGGATATTGTTCTGTTTATGCCGAAGATTGCCAAAGGCTTTGGCATGGCAACTTGAATTATTTATTCGTGCCAATAAATCACAAATTATTAAATAATGTCAAACGGGTATCGAGGTCGAACTGATATTTAGCGTGCGTGCTCGATAAATATGGAACCACCTTTAGCTTGTTAATCGATGAGACTATAGCCAACTTTGTTTAATGGTACAGAATCCAATTTGATCTTTATACTGTACTGTTTGCAGGTTTCTGTCAGATTTGCATTATGATGGGTAAGTATTGATTTATTATTCTTTTAGAGATGGGAAAGTAATGGTACTGATCGGCAAAAATTTAGGAGAAAAAGATGGTAAAAAAAAAGAAGAAATTAAGCGAGAAAAGGGTCTTTTATGTCAAAGAAAGGACTGTTTAATCTTTTGACCAATAAGGTGATGGACTAATATTGATTTTGTTCATCTCGGATTTTACTTTTGTTTTCTTACTCTTTGTTTCTCTGTTTTACTTTCTCATATAGCAAGCATACTCATATTAATTATTAGAACTTCGAAAAATAAAGATATGTGTTATTATACATTTATGAGTATGATTCCTTTCTGTGCCAATATCAGAAATGATTGTAGCGTTTGTTAGAATTCCTAAAAATTAATATGAAAGTTTTTGCTATTATACGGCTTTTTTACTTTCTGGTGTTTGTAGTATAGAGAAAGTATAGTAAAATACAATTTCCGAAAGTGTCCGTCTGTCTATCTGTCCGTTTGGGACAAAGATAACTCAAAAAAGTTTCCAGCTAGACTTTTGAAATTTGGTATACGGTCTTCATATATCAAATTTGCAGATATTTATCAAATTTTGAGTAAAATCCAGTCAGAGGAAGTGTTTCAGTCCGACTGTTCGAATATAAGTTAACACGATAACTACAAAACGAAGAGATCTAGATGGATAAGATTCGAAACAGAGATTAAACATTTATAGTATAGACACCTATCAAATTTTGAGCTAAATCCAACTACGGGTGGACTATCTGCCTGTCTGTACTTTCAGAAACATATTAACGTGATAATTCAAAAATGCAATGATTTAAATATATCAGATTCTATATGATATTTTTCTGACTACAAGTGCAGTTTTGTATTAAATTTCTGTTTTAGTCAGTTAAGAAAAACGTTCCTAAGCTCAAATTCGATTTTCAGATACAATTAACCTTATGCCTATGGATTTATCGCCAAAAATATCGCCAAGGCTCACACAGTAGATTCAGTTAAAAAAAAAAAAATTCACGCCAAAAATTAATATTTCGTTACTATTCTGCGCCAAGGCCATACAAGACGTTTTCTGGCATGACAAGTTTATTAGAGAGTATATGATAAAGATTTGGTGGACACTACTCCCGTTGGTTAATAAGCATTATCCACCAAGAATGTGAGAACGTTGCAGTTAGCACTATAGCAGTCAGACTGAACATAGGAGTGCAATCAATCAATTTGACGCCAAAAGTTAATATTTCGTTACTATTGTGCGCCAAAGCCATACAAGACGTTTTCTGGCATGACACGTTTATTACAGAGTATGTGATGAAGTTATTGGGGACACTACTCCCGCTGGCTAAAAAGCATTATCCACCAAGGATGTGAGAACGTTGCATTTGGAATTATAGCAGTCAGACTGAACATAGGAGTGCAATCAGTCAAGGGTATTTTCTCATGTACGTATGTACTGAGGGAGATCACTGTTGTTGCTAAAAAATTCGATATTAAGATTTTGATGACTCTTCTAGTTTTTCAAATTGCTAAAACGTTGTTATGACGATTTGGTTGTTTACGTTTATCATCAAACAGACGACTGCGGTTGCTGAGTGGTGGAAAGTATAAAACGATGAGCTGGTGACTGGGAAATAATAGGGTTGAAATAAATAAAATTATGTTGTACTTGGCACATTTTTTCCTTTTTTTCATCATTGATATAATCGCAATATCACGAAGGAACGAGACGTAGCCAGGTCTGGTAAATTTTGATGCTCGCCTATCTTGAACTTAACAAAATAGTTTGTAATGACGAAATTCTTACCGATTCACCAAATCGACTGAGCCAAGTTACATTAATGTCCGTTCATGGCCGATGATATCTCAAAAATAGAAGGCGAGAATAGTGAAATTTGGTGTATAGCCTTTTCATTCGAACTTTAGTTCTGTGTCTAGTTTTGAGCTAAATTCTTTAAAGGGTATCTGTCTCTCCGTCTGTATGCACGTGATTCCAATAATTTATAAACGCGAAGAGTTAGATGGATGACATTTATCATAAGACTTTATCGCCAGAATTTATGTTCTATATCAAAGTTTGAATCAAATACATCGCCATGTTGGCTATTCATCAGCCTTTGTTAACCGAATTATCTGTCTTATGACATAATTGAATTTTTGGATGTGATTCAATTATCGTTGTCATTTGTCAAATTTTGCACACTGTCCGTCAAAGGTAAAAATTTCTGTTACGAAATGTGCGCTCTTTTTCTATAAATTATATGATAGATTTAAATTCAAAAACAGGCCGGGATAGCCTGGTTGGTAGAGCGTCGGATTCGCGTCCCTTAGGTTGCGAGTTCGAACCCCGCCGGCCGAAGATTCCCCGCGTGCTTGGTGGCTGACGCGCGTTAAATCTGTCGTGGTCACAAAATCCTCCATGTCGAGAGTAATACCACTGGGGGTACTGGATCAGGGGTGATCGTTCTCTGATTCAGGTCTAAATTACGATATGTGAGTAAATGATATGTGTGAATGAAGTCCGCCCCGTAAAACGGGTTGTGTCGTGTATGTAGCTAAGTCGTTCTCTTGGCCCTTGATGGCGCTACTATAGAAACAAGAGGCGCTCCCCCTTAGGCTAAAATCGGCTGTCTTCGAACAGCGGGCTTGTCCATGGCAAGTGCCATAAGAAACAACAACAACAAATTCAAAAACTCTACATATAATGTGCATCAGACGTATTTACTGTGGTTCTGCGAAATTACCCAAAATTGAATATATCCCTGAACATGTAATTTACGTTTTCAATCAATGTGCTAAATTTTAATTAAAGGAAATTGTGGTTTTAATAATGATATGCGGGCGTTTCGCCTTCCAACATGTGCAGAAAAAATGATGTAACAAAATTTTATCTTATATAAAAAAAATGCATCACTTATACAAATAAGAATGTCACATAAATGAATATACAATTTTATTAATTTTGTTACAATAAGGAAATTAATATTTAATGGCAAAACATTTGCCTGAACCACACTTTTTAATTTGTCACAGTGTTTTTTTTTAGTTGCTTCAACTGAAATTTTGGACAACTCTAGACTCTTAAGATCTTCCCCTAGACATTTTCTTGAGATTTTCTTTACTTGGCACATCATGTTCATGGATGTATTTCTCCAACTTTCTATTACATTTAAATCTGGAAATTTGGGTAGCGTGTGTGGCTGTTGCTAGTAATGGTACAGCAAGTATACCTTGACAATCATTAATTATGCTTCGAATCGTCTTGTTGCAGGTTGAAGTTTTATCCTTGTCCAAATTTATAGGCACTTTTTTTTTTTTGTAAATTATTCTTTAGAATGTCAATATTTACCAATCTATCCGAAATGCATGCCATCAATGAAAACAAGCTCTCCCACTCCATTTGTTGTCATACAACTCCAAACGAGAACTGTTCTACTCATACTTAACGTCTTTATTGTGTTCTCAGGATCCAGTTCTTTTCCAACTTCCCTCCACACTTTATATCGTCCAATACTCCCATATAGATTAAATTTGCTTTCATCAGGCAAAAGAACACAGCTCCAGAATGATTCCGACTTTGAAATCTGTTCTTTTGCGAAAAAAAAAAAAAAAAGAGCATCTCTATTCTACAGGCGCAACTAATGAGCAGCTTCCGTATTGGAGCACGAAGTCCTGCATTATAAAGAACACCTTTAACAGATTCAACTGAAAATTTTTCTCAGTTGTTGAAAACATCGATGATGCAAGTTTTCAGGCGCTTAACTTTGGACTTTTTTTTGAACTCAATGTATAATTTTTCACTTTGTTGTAATACTTAAAATTTCTTTACGTCCATTTATTGGCCGCACATCCAGGCATCTATATTTCTGTAGGATTTGTTGGACACAATCATGACTTTTCCCAATCAATAAAGCAATTTTCCTAAGAGATTTCACATCTTTCGACCACTTAATGACTAAACAACATAAATTCTCAAAAGTTTCCCTCCTAGAATTCATTACTAGAATTTCTATGGCGATAAAAAAAAATAATTGCATTTGTAAAAAATTAATATTACGTTTATAAGCTCTGAAAACAACTGTAAAATGCTTTAAAAATTTTTTTCAAAAAGTAAAAATAAAAAGATGATTATCTTACAAATTCTTGTGTATCCTCAATTTTGTGACTTAAAATTTTGTGTTTATTTTGTAATATTCAATTTTATGACTTAAAATTTTGCATTTATCACATGAAATTTATATAATTAAAATAATTTAAAGACTTCATATTTGTTTTTTAGCCTAATATACTTCTTTATGTATACTTGAACTTTTCTGAAAATGCTAAGCTTAAATAATAAGATTGTGTTACATTTCCACACCTTTAAAGAAAAGAGTGATTGGCGTAGACTGGATTTTAAAACCCATTGTACTATATCTCTAACCCACAATCTGCTGAAACCGAAATCATGCGTCTTTGTTAAGAAACAAAATTTCAATCTACGCTTCGACTTCGCCTGAGCTAGAAATATCTTCCAAGTTCATTAGCCTGGCTTGTTGCCTGATCACTTTCTGAAAGCAATGAAGCTTAAAGGAAATTTAAACGCTCTGGAAAGGTTAAAATTAGCATTGCTAAAAAGCTTTTCAACTCAAAGGAAAAGTGATGATTCGCGTACTTGTCAGTGAAAGTCAGTGAATAAGTTTGGAAAAAAATAATACCTAAACTTTCAGTTTAAATTACGTAAATACTTCCATTTTTGTCAAAATTTATTATTACTTTTTATCTTATCTGACAGATTACATAACAGGCAGATTTTTTATTATACTTTTTTACTTCTTCGTACACGTAGTATAGAGTAAGTATAGTAATCGTCATAAAATTCGAACTCAAGATTTGCCTCGTTTTAGACTTCCGTTCGAGAAACACATTTTTGGAAAATGTCCGTCTGTCTGTCTGTGATAAATATAACTCAAAAACACTTTGATCTAGACGGGTGAAATTTGTTATACAGTCTTTATACCAAATTTGCAGATTTCTATCAAATTCTGAGAAAACTTCACTCATTGGAAGTCTGTCTGTCCTTCTGTTCGAATATAATTTAACCTGATAACTGCAAAACGAAAACAGCTAGATAGTTGAAATGCGATATACAGTATTGGCATCTATAAAATTGGCATCTAAATTTTGAGCAAAATTCAATGCAGGATTGACCATATATTTGTCTGTACTTTCAGAAACACCTAAACGTGATAACTCAAAGACACACTGATTAAATCTATCAAATTTTGTATGGGATTTCGTAAGTACAAATGTAGTTCTGTATCATATTTTTGTTTCAATAAGTTGGGTAAAGCGTATCTAGAACATGAATTCGATTTTCAGGTACTACTAACCGCATGTCAGTAATTAGTCGCCAAAAATGAAACGATAGATTCAGTAAAAATGTTCACTTCACGTCAAAAAAATAATATTTCGTATGCCAATGCCATGCAAGGAGTTCTCTGGGGCAACACCTTTATTAGAGGGTGTACGAGAAAGTTTTGGGGGATCACTTCCTTTGGCTTAGATTTATTTCTTCTTTTCAGTAATTTTTACTAAAGTCACAAATTTGGTAAAATTAATCTGCCTTAATTGTAATTATTATCACTCTATGTTGAATAAAAATCGAAATAAAAGTCATTATTAGATGACGCATTTAGCATTAATTTTTTTCAATTCCTCCTATTAGTTCACATTCTCCCTATATATTATATATTTATACATCTTGTTCAAATTTTCAATCGTTAATAAAATACTTTTTATTCATACACTCAAGTTCAAATACATTTTTTAAACTTGTAGTGGATGACGCTTGATGTTAATACAATTTTTTAAAATATTAATTAATTAATTAAATTTGTCCAGTAATTTCTATTTCGTCCGCAATGTCGCCAAATGGTCGCCAAGCTCTGGGATTACTGATGAGACACCCGATCATAAATAATATAAGATATATATAAATAATATAAGAAAATAAGTAGGAATTGACTTAATTTTTTTTTATATATATATTACTTGTTTTAATGCAAAATATATCTTACATTTATTCCATACAGATACGGAAGCGAACCATTCCAAATAATTTTGATAATTCATAAATTAGTAGTTAATATTTTAAATTATCACTAATTTTGTCAGTATAAAGTAGCACATTTTTTACTTTATATTTAAATAAAGGACTGAAGTAGATCAAATAAATTTTTTTTTAAAAATAAATTTCAATCTACTTGAATGCCGAAATAAATAAAATTCTAGGAAAACCAAGTTTTGTGCGATTTTTTTTTAATAAACAAGGATATTTTATTACAAAATAATATTTACAGAGAAGGCAAGGGATTTTAAGTGACTTTTAAATTATTTTTATCTGATCTCAATTATACAAACAATTCCTGATTTATGAAATAATTCTCTTTAAAAGAATTAAAATAATTAATGCTTTTATATCCTTTTTGAAAGTGTTTCAAAGAACGAATAAATTAATCATTAAAAGAGAATACGAATTATTCTCAAACTTTTAAATATAATTATGTTGTTTTCTGGTAAACCATTTAGATGTATTGTTGTGATTTTTACCGCTTTTTCATTGATATTATTACATTATTTATTGTTTTTTGTTAATAAAAGTTATATTTTTCTATGTATAAAGTTCGCTATTCTATGTTCGCTATAAGTAATTATCTTTTGTATTTAATTACCTATATAATAACTTATAGCACCACCTGATGGAAAACAGTGGCAATAGCTTTATTAGCTCTAAAACAGTGAGAGATTAGAAAAAAAGTGAATTTAAAAGATACAGAGCATCATCGATTTAATACAAAAAGACAACTTATGATCATAAATAAACGCTTAAAATGCTCATTTGTTTGTGGCTTCCGAGACTGTGACGTCAAGGAAGTTGACAAAAAGTAAAATAAATTATTAATTGGACAAAAAGATGGGCCCTCAACTTGATATCCCTCGTAATTTATGATCAAGAAGACTGTCGGTTTCATCCTTGCACTAGTTGTTCTTGCACGCAGACACTATACAGATTCTGCAAAATCGTTTCCAAAACACATCAGCTCAACGCAACTTGAACTCGTTACGCAAAATTTATGTATTATACAAATAATATGAAATATTGCACTTGTTCAACTGAAAGGAGATATCTTCTCATAATTGTATCTTGAAACTCTTGACCATGAAGCAATTTTCAAAAAAAAAATTTATATTGTCAGAGGGTTCTTTTTCATTGTGAGTGGCAACGCGGTTGTATCAGCAACGTTTTACTGCAGACCAGCATTCTTTACACATAACTATTCTGGAGGTTGTTAGACGTTTAAGAAAGACAAACTGTGTGATTAATAGACCTCCATCCATTCGACCGTTGAAAATAGGGCGGCAAGTACGGCCGGAAAATGTATTTATTATCTTTCACCTTCACAACCAGTAGCACAAGAGAGATAAATGAAAGCTCTCGAAAAGTCACGTTTAGAAAATCCTGGCTTATTCTTACAGGCCAACACCTCATCAGGCATCTGAACACGTACATGGAGAATCGTACACTTGGTGCACCATTATCATGTCGGATAAAGGTCCAACCAACATTTTTGACAGATATAATGTGGACGGACGAAGCACACTTTTCGAGGAAAGAAATGTTTAATAGACAAATCACCCGTTGCTGGGTACTGGAGAATCCAACATGTTCTGACGAAATTCGACATCAAATGTGAGGATATGGAATTTATACTAACAGGATGATCGGCCCAGTATTTTATCATGGAATATTAATTGCCACTCAACATTTAGTGCTTTTGCTGGACGTAAAACCAGATTTTTTTTAGAACTTCTATTCCCTCGATTCTTGAGTATATGATTTCACACAATGGTGCGCCTGCTTTCAAAATTTTATCAGTAAATGAATAATCATGTATGATAGCTTCCAAGAGTGGCCTCCACATTCGCCTAATCTGGCACCTATGCAATTTTTCCTGTGGAAATAAAATACCTCAAGCAGCAAGTGTATGCGACCCTCCGCCAACATTGCAGGACCATCAACTTCGCATGCTTTTGCCAGTGTGTCATTCTTATGCAACATGGAGCTCAAGGTAGGGTCCATATGGACATTGTAGCTGACAGAGAAAACTTTGAACATCGAAAATAAAAGTATCTGCTGATAGCTAATTGTTGCTATTTACTTTCTAGGAAATCGCAAACAAACAAATACGTATTTTAAGCTTTCCGTTCTAAGCATATACATCCATAAGGTGCCTTCTTGTACTAAATCGATAATGTTTTGCTACTTCATATTTCACTTTTTTCTTCTATTTAGTACCGTTTCCGAAATTATAAATTATATGACATGACTTTCTAGTAAAATGATAATTTAATTAAAAGTTCTTACGTTATTCGACAATATTCGATTGCTGTCAGAAGTACGTCACGGAACAAATGAGATAAATCCGATATTTTAGGAAAGCGGCAATTTCATTAATGATGTTGAAATTGTAACAAGAAATTGGTACAACAATAGTATATAAGGAATAAGAAGTTTTGAGTTTATTTCATGAAAATGAGTTTTATAAAATAAGTTTCAAATTGTACGCAGATATGATTTCATATCTGGAGCTGAGTGATTCACGTTGCGATATTTGTTATTTATTTTCTTTCTTTTTTTTTTCTTCAAAAAACGTGTTCGTTCATTCTAAGAAATAATTATAAAAGCTACTTAATATTTTATTGCTTTAACATTAAATTCTTGGTATATTTATTTCATTACAATCCAGCAGGCTTTCGAACTTACTGAACTATCACGTCTGTCTCTAAATTAGGGAAACAAATTGCTATAATTATTTTTATATCTTTGATCTTTTGTATTTTATATTTCCGACACCACTGCTATTTTTAATTTAAATTTCAGTACTCGTAATACTACTTGTATGATTAAAAAAAAATCATTCAAAAGCTCCACAAGATAAAATTTTCGAGGTTGGATTACCAAATTCGGCAAATAGTTACTTTCTGAGTAATAAGTGTTTACAGAGAAAAAGTTTTTTCAAGAGTTAATTAGATTTTTTAAGTTTTTTTCAGATTAATTTTTTATTATGTAAATATGTAAGAAATTTTATGCTTATCTTTTATTTTAATTATGGTTTATAATTGCGCTGCAACAACGTTTCAACCTTATGTTATGTATCTGGATGTCAGATGCTTATAACCTGATCAGTTATATTTGACAACAGTATTTTTATATGTTTTATAATTAATAGAATTAGTATTTTTGTAAATTTATTTATCAATTTAAGTAATTACAGTTTTTTAAATCGAATTATTTGTGACTTCCTTCCCCATCATTCAAACAATCCTAGGAGGGGTCACGGTGGTCTGTTGGTAAGGTTTCGGCTTCAGAACTGGACGATTTCAGGCTCGTAACCTGATTCCACCGAAGAACCGTCATGTAAGTTGGTCTGTGCATGTTAAATCCGTCGGGGCCAAACGTCCTCCCACTGGTGAGTGTGGATGTTTGGAGAAAGAATGCCAGCTCAGGTGTCATCGTCATCTGACCGCAGTTCAAAATTACCAGGTCCATCCGAAATAGTTCTAGTGTTGCTTTAAAGCGGGACTCATAATTATATAAAACGGATTTAATATTTTAAACGGACTTAATGTAACTAAACTAAACAAGCAACCCTAGTAGTTGCCTAGTCTGCCTATTCGGAAATCCGCTATCCTATAAAATTGTAAACTATGTTGCCAGTTAATTCCGGTTTCTTGATATAAAATAAAATTGGTTTTATTTCCTTTATTTTTTTTTATGAAAACAGCGTCTTATTATTTTTATTTATTTGGGAATAGTTTATTTTTAAAAGTGCTCCAAATATGCATTTTAGTACTAGTATATATATATATATATATATATATATATATATATATATATATATATATATATATATATATATATATATTTCTAAATTATATATATGTATATTTATGAAAGTTTGATAAACTGAAATATGGCTATTTAACTGAATGTTAAAAATAATACGTTTTAAAATAAATCAAAAATAAGGTAGAAGCTGAGTTTGTTATTTTCATTTAACATGAAAATAACAGTTCATGTTATTTTCATTTCATTCTTTGGCAATATTTTTAATATGATCATTTTTCTGAATAAAAATCATTTTGTAGCATGACTTTAATTTTTTTTTTCTTGAAAATAAATGCTATTTCATTATTATTTATTATGTGTTTTAAAATGCTTCCATAAGTTTAAATGTTCCATAGTTTAAAAACGGAAAACTAATAGTCATTTTTGAAATATAATTCAATTTACAATGACGTCGCTTATATAGTGATTCGACAGTTTATTTTTATTTTCATTCGGTATGATTTTATCGGCGCGTTAGTTAGAAATTAATAGTCAGAACGTTAAGTAATAATTTGCATAAAATATTGCAACAAAGCTACATTAAAAATGTTCATATCACTTTTAAATCATAAAGCATAAGATGAAAGAAAGCGATTTTCTTTTTGAAAACTCATGGTACGTTTTCCATTAGAAATTTTTATGTGTAAAAGTCAACATATGTATCGATATGTATATATTTATTCTAATATCACATTATAAAATATCATTTAGGTGATATTTTTGAAATTTTATCCAACAGTTTTTCATGGACTAACCAAAAATACTGTTCAGGGGTGTTTTTATTGAAATTTAATCCAAAAGTTTCCTATGGGCTGACGAAAACTACTGTTCAGGTAAATCAGCCTCTACTCCAAAATAAAGTCATTTAAATTCTTATAACAAATGGATCATTTGACTTGAAATTTAATACAAAATTGCAGTTTTATTTCTTTTCAACTTGATCACCTTCTTGTTATAGGTTATATAAAAATATTGTAAGAGTAAATGAATCTTAAATCCCTCTGTGTAAGTTGAGGGTGAATGATAAATTAAAATAAAACATTCAATCTATTTACTAAAATGAAATTTGGGTGGTCATTTTCAAACTGCCAGATTAAGAATACATCGAGTTAAATTTTCTAAATGTCCTATAAGCAATCCTCTATTAAGCTAATTACATCTAAAGCATATCGAAAAATACAATATACTCAGGAGTATCTGATTCGTGATTATCCGCCCTAGTTTACTTTTATCATAATTAAATGAGGAAGGCAAGGCGTCTATTAAATCATCTTTTAAAGACATTTTCAAAACCAAAAAATTAAGTTTTGACTCTTATTTTAGGGTTATATGTATACATTTTTGTGTATGTGTAATGTACACATTTTTCATATGTATATATCATGAATGATATGTACATATGTTTCATATGTATATATCATTTTTCATATGTGGTTATATGTACACATTTTTCATATATGTGTAATCATTTATTAGCGAAAAATAAAATCAGTTTGAGCCAATTTTCATAAGAATTTTAGTTCGGCATTACAGAATTTATGTTAAAATCTGAATAGTTTGTATCTTTTAACTTACTTTTTCTCTAATAAATTCTTGAAACTTGCAGTGTTGCATATAAACTACCAGTTCAAAGTCTTCTATTTTAAGTCGACACGCTACCGGCAACTGCTTCTATGATTCACCGGGCTCGCGGTTGCGTTCACGTTGAGATAAATAGTGGGCTAAGTACTCGATAAGAAGTGAGGCAGCGAGTTTTGGTAAAAAAACTTTGTCTTCTGATATTGGTGGACAAAGAAATGAATCCATACAACTCCGGTCAATCTGTTTTTGTTATTCGCCCAGTTCTTCCGCTACATTAGGTCAGATACTCAGGAGTGTACTGTATACTCAAAATGATTTAATCAATTCTAGCGTTTCTGGTTTCTTTTCTACTTGAACATTGTTTACCTTACAAATCCTGCAGTAATAAATGGGCTTCTTCTCTTTTAAGCGGGCGAGTTTTCAGTTAATAAAAGAACCAATTAGGGATGATAAAAGGACAAAAATTATACTAAAACATGTATCATTTTAATAGAATTTAAGCATATTTCTGCAATAAAATGATTAAAATAAACACTGTTATTGATATAATATGGTTTCTTTTCTTGTCACTAATGAGGTTAAAACCAGATAAATAAGATTTTGTGAGAAACTAAAATATTAATAGATGTGTAAAAATGTTTTTTTTTTATAAATACGGGAAATTTATAAACGAAAATATAAATTTTTAAATCTTTTCACTGTAAATTTATTAGTTGATTGAGAATCTTGAATTTTGTCCTTAAGCGGTTCGTCTTACTGAGATTGAAGAACCAAAGAGAGTGGCCACTTTGAAACTTTCTCACACATACTGTAATAAAAATGTTAGCCCGCTTCCCTATGGCCCTCTGGAGATAGCCATGCCTCCCTCCGCATAAAATTTTGGATCTTAGACAAGGCCGTAACGCCATGAGTGCTCAGAATTTTATTATTTGTGTTCCACATAAGAGCTTTTTTCCCTCGTAGTATAGTAAAGAAAATTTATATGTATTTGGATGCGGATTTTTTTTTCACCTATTGGAACAAAACCTTGTAATAAAAAGATTATAAACTTAAATTCGCTACGTTTTTTTTTTTTTTTTTTTTTTTTTTTTAATTTTTGCTTTCAAATGCGTACAAAAGTGCGGATTGGCGGGCAGCTCTTTGATTCAAAATGTGATAAGAATCTACTTTTAAATGCTGAAATTGTAAATTAAACTTAATTTAATGAAGTCGTTACATTTTTGAATAATTGAATTAATTAGTGAATGAATATATTCAAAAATTCGACGGAAATCTGCAAATGGACCTACAAACCACATTTCATTATTCTAGTTTAAAGCGTCTTTGAGTGTCTTATAATTAATGTTTACCCACAATCAGACGTAATTTCAACCCCAGTGTTTGAGTTCCCCGACACTTTCTCGCATACTATCCGATAAAAATCTTAACTTCCGCCACATAAAATCCTCCTTCCACCGCATAAAATTCTGGACCTAGGCCTCGAATTCTTTTCATGGCATTGATGAAAAATAATTTCGAAATATAGATCCAAAAATTAGCATTTTTACTGAATCTTTCACTAGAAAATTTAATTTTGGTATTAACTGACCCTCTTTTTGCCGGCCTATTAACACCTAAGTTTGACACAAATCTTTAGTTATATTCATGAGATAACATAACGAATTTCATTGATTTTTATCTTTGCGTTTTATGAATTACCTTATTTACATGCATGCGGAAGTGCAGACAGACAGACAGTCAACCCTTTGACAAATTTGGTTCAAAATTTGACGATAATCTATATTCTAGATGCTAACCCTACATACCGAATTTTATCTACTTAACTATTTGTGTTTTACAGTTATGGAGTTCACTTGTTAATTTTTCCCCGCCTGCCGAAGACTCTCCGTGTGTGTGGTGACTGACCCACATATAAATCTGTCGTGGTCACAATGTCCTCCATATAGAGAGTAATACCTATGGGAGTACTGGATCAGGGGTGATCGTTCTCTGATTCAGGTCTAAATTACGATCTGTGGATGAGTGAATGAAATGCATGAATGAAGTCCACCCCGTAAAAAGGGTTTTGACGTGTGCGTAGCTAAATCGTGCTCTTGACCCTAGATGGCGCTACGGAAAAAACAAGAGACACACCCTTGGCTTAAAATCACTGACTTCTAAAGTTAGTGGGCTTTCTATGACAAGTGCCATTAGAAACAACAACAACTTTTTAATTCTTATCTTCTATTTCTATCAAATCTCGCCCAAAATTTGATAGAAATCTACAAATTCCGTTGGAATTCCACATATCAAATTTTACCTGCCTACTTCAAAGCATTTTATTGTTATCGTATTCATGAATAGACATACAGACATAATGCCAAGAACATATTTTTCAGACCAATAACAAAAAGTTCTGAACCATGGAGATTCGTCAAAACTTTGAGTTTTTCTTTTCTTTTCTTTTCTTTCTTTAACATTATTTTTGTTTACTTTTTTATTCGTGAAAGTAAAAAATATATAAGTTTTGACTTCTTTCTTTTATGATTTGCCTTTTGTGTGTTTAATAATGTAATCGATATTCAGCTCATAATGTTATACAACAGTTGCCATCGTAAAGTCATTAAATACAATAGTCATATTACTGGCGTGGAGACCTATTTGTGGAATAAGCGGCATTTCAGTTCATTTATTTAAAGAACTATTTACTTTCCTGTATTGATTACCAACCGTTTGAGTTATTTTAAGCTAAACTTCGCTTTTGACTTTTTCGCTCATTATTCTTTAAACCTCATTAACCTGATTCAAACTGAATGGGGCTCTCGTTAGCGCTCAAAGCCAGTATCTGAAACGAATTTATAACAGTTCATATGATAGTTATATGTTTTCTTTAAGATAATTAGCTTTCATGGCTTTAAAAATATTAATTTCGTTATTTAGAGATAGTCAGTCATTAACTGAAAGAGAAAAAGAGACGATCTTTTTAATTTAGTTCTCTAATTATTTACTTGAAATATATTGCATCCTGTTGAAATGACAACAAGAAATGACAGGAGGTGTTCGGAGTCCTGTAGCGTGTTATGTACTGGACGAAATATAACAAAATTTGGCCACCATGCACATTAAAATATGCGGTTTCGATTTACCGAGGAAAAACAATTAGTACCAAAAAACGCCGATAGGAGAAATCCTGGCGCTGCAAGAGCATAATATGTGGCAGCACTGCTGATAACCTGCTTATCAGCTATCGCCTGATCCATAACGGCAGTTGCAATTTCTTCAACTTGTTCCTGCTTGATAACTTTACGTCCTTGGCCTGGTTGCACACCAAGAATTCTTGTTGTTTTAAATTTTTTGCAAATATTCTTCGTAAATTAGTTATGGTCATCGGTCCTGTACTTAACTGTTTTAACCGCCGGTATTCACGAAGAGCAGCACTGGCATTTTCATCTCGCTGATAAAACAGCTTGACTAATAAGGCGCGTTCAAGTAGTGACAACGCAATCGGCAGGCGAATTCTTGCAGAATGACATAAATTCCGCAACCCTTCGTTTTCTCTTCGATGTCACGTCACAAAGCACCCGTATGAGCAAATTACATAATAAAGTATTCGATCGCAGCGCCGGGATTTCCCTTATCGGCGTTTTTGGTACTAATTTTTTTTCTTGATAAATCGAAACCGCATACTTTAATGTGTATGGTGGCCAAATTTTGTTATACTTCGTCCAGTAAATGACACGCTACAGGGCTCTGAACACCTCTTGTTATTTCTTGATCACCCTGTATTTGGAATTATGTCTGTCTATGATCACTAAAAAGTTCTGAGCGTAGACAAATGAAATTTGGTATATGGTCTTTATATCAAATTTATAGATTTCTATGAAATTTTGAGCAGCACCATTCAGAGTAATTCACATTCACGGATCCCATTCAATCATTCATCCATTCACAGTTGTTTGTCCTAGGCTGTCCTAATACCGGTGAACATGATAAGTTCAAAACAAAAAAGCTAGCTGAATAAAATTTGGTGCACATATTTGCTCTCAAATGTAGAAAAATTTTGTATAAAATTTTGAACCAAATTCGGCAAGGAATTGACGTTTATTTATGTAGATGTCCAAATACAAGTGAATACGATCATTACAAAATGCTGAGGACTTTATAGATGAAATTTATCTCATAATTTTAACATCAAAAGTATGTATCTGTTTCAGATTTTAAACCAGATTCGTATGAGACATGACTGTCAATCTGTCTACATACTCGTGTATATGTAAATGCAATATATGAAAAAATTCAAGAACTTAGGCAAGTTACATAGAAATGGAAAAACAAAGCTGAATCGCATTGGAAAAAAGGTCTAGAAAGCCCCATGAATCAAGTTGAGGATAAATGATGATACAGAAATGACAAGCTATTTTTTAAATAGTAGTTGCTACCGGCTTTATTTAACGATACTTTATACTAGGATATTAAGAAAATCATCTTCGTTCGCAATCAGGGTTTAACATGTTGACTGCCGCATTTCTCACCTGTGATTCACATCTTTTATCTAAATATATCAAACCGTCCATTTAATTAATTAAAAGGTTCCTTATCTAAGAGTCATCTAATTAGAAAAATGGTTCGAATATCAGATGTGTTTCGTGGCATTGAACGTCATTTCAACTGCAGGATTGGCGAGCAGTCCCCCTTTTTTTTTTCAGCAGATAACAGTGCCTTAAAGTGTGCATAATTTTAGAGCACATGTTGTGGACTTAAAAATTTTGGGCACATGTTGTGAACTTAAAAACTTTGAGCACAAATTGTGAACTTTGATGTGTATACGCACTCTTCTGGTGTGATATATCACTAAATAAAGAGTTTTATCACCTATTATTGGTTTATCATTTCTGAATCTTCATTTATCATCCAGATAATCAGGGTGGACTTTGCGGTCACACATTTATTACTATATGATTCTGTTTTGTGTTTCCACATTCTACTTTCCCTTTAAGTTTGCTTGTTGGATTTTGAATCATTCTGTAGAAGTGACATTCTTGCACAGTTCATGCGCTCATCCAGCTCAGCGATGAGTCTTTACTCTATTTTTATAGACGTCACATATAGGGATCGCGCCCAGAATCGCTGAAACGCTACTTATGTGATGATGGTCATATGAATGACCATCAGTCACTCGCTTCCATTTTCATTAAACATGTTTGGAACATTCTAGAATTGCGTTTATATTTATTCCCTGACTATCCTCTGAATCCAGCATTGATTCTCCGAACCACCACTGATGATCTTATCCTTGGCATGATACAACATTGCCTGGTATTGCCAAAGGAGGTAATCGTTTTCCACACTGACAAATTTCCAACAAGTCTTACTCATGTGTTACTTTGTATTATTTATTTACTTAATATTTTACCTGAATACATCTCGACTAATCTCTTTAATTACGCCCCCCTCTTATGATGTGTGAAAATCGTTATTTGGAATAAATTGCTTTCTGTTTCTCTTTGTTGCTTAATTTTTGGGCGCCAGCGTATAAGAACATTGGATACCACGTGATTGGTTACCCCTGTGATTAAAACCCACTTTCTAATTAGGTGAACCTTCTATTCAAAAGTTAAGAGATATTAAAAAAGCGGGTAATCTTATTAGCTGGTTCGAATCACAGATATAAATTATGATTTCGAACGTGTTAAGGAATTCACAAAAACTCATTTACATGAATGAAATATCGTATGCTTTTGCTCAATAGAACCTTTTTGTACCAGTGCGCTTTTTATTAATTTATTTTACTTTCTATTTTCAGATAAGCCCTGTGTGCCTATGGAGGTATGTCGGTGCCTCAGCTTTAGGTTTGTTTCCGACGCAGCTTATTAGTGTGTATCTAGGGACAACAGTGCGTTCCATGGAGGAAGTGTTGGTGGACGAGAACACAGCAACTGTAGGATACGGTGTCTTAATTTTGCAGGTAATTGATTTTCACTTTCACTACTTTATTGCATTTAAAAAGACGATGACGCTAATTGAATGTTATTATACAACCGGGTATGTTATTATACATTCGATAGGTTTTTGATTCATTTTTTTAAACAGTCATTCGCGTTCATTTCAAGCCATAGCAGTGATGTGATGTTACCATTTCATTTCACTTGTTAACCCGGTTATTTAGACCGAGTTCTCTATTCTCCACAGTTTCTGTCTTACCTATTAGATGATTGCCTGCTATGTATCATAATTCCTTTTTACTTACCCACTCAGCCTCCTATCGGCACAATGGAAATGAGCTGACAGAAGTTTGAACGGGTGGTAATCAATTTCCACTCTATTCCATGTCAATCCTTTGGCGTGGTAGTAAATGATAATGAATGTCCGAGTTAACAAATTCTACTTAAATATGTATGGTTCTTCCTGCAAAATTGAATCAATTCAGTCCGGTGCACAATAGATTCTTATACGATAATAGTTTTGGAATGCTACCTTAGAGTTTTTTGTAATGTTTCTCGATAACATATATTTTAACACTTGTCACCCCGAAAAGTAATGAGATGCATTAATTTGCGTATGTGTACATAAGTACTTCTTTTAGTGCCAAGAAGTACCAGAATGTCCGAGTTAACAAATTCTACTTAAATATGTATGGTTCTTCCTGCAAAATTGAATCAATTCAGTCCGGTGCACAATAGTTTCTTATACGATAATAGTTTTGGAATGCTACCTTAGAGTTTTTTCTAATGTTTCTCGATAACATATATTTTAACACTTGTCACCCCGAAAAGTAATGAGATGCATTAATTTGCGTATGTGTACATAAGTACTTCTTTTAGTGCCAAGAAGTACCAGAATGTCCGAGTTAACAAATTCTACTTAAATATGTATGGTTCTTCCTGCAAAATTGAATCAATTCAGTCCGGTGCACAATAGATTCTTATACGATAATAGTTTTGGAATGCTACCTTAGAGTTTTTTGTAATGTTTCTCGATAACATATATTTTAACACTTGTCACCCCGAAAAGTAATGAGATGTATTATTTTGCGTATGTGCGCATAAGTACTTCTTTTAGTGCCAAGAAGTACCAGAAATAGTTGTATCTTAGGAATAATTCTTAAAAATTAGTATGTAAGTTTTTCTATTGTAAAACTTTCATTATAATGATGACAGTCAGACTGGACATAAGTAGGGTTTATACAAAAACCGACTTTTTGGAAAACCGGTTTTCAAATTCCATATTTCCAAAAAACCGGTTCTTACCGGTTTTAGCCGGGTTTTGAATTTTTGTCAAAAAAATAGAATAGGTAAAAATATTTTATTTCATTTATATAAAATAACAAAAAACGAAATCAATATCAAAGCCAAAGTCAAAATATAACAAAATTAAGGATTACATATACATATTACTTACACAAAATAATGAAAACTCAAACAAAAATTTCAAATAATATTTATATTATTTTCACTAAATTTAATTTCTTCTAAGAAAATGAGATTTTTAAAAACATAAAATATCCACTGAACGATGGCTAAGTCTTGTTCTTATTGTGGACATAATATTGCCTGAAATTAAAAATACTCGTTCTCTAGCTACTGAACTTGGTTTTTTCAGTTTTCATGGCATCAAATAGCAAATCTGTTTTATTCTTTCATTCGTTGTCTCAAATAATAAAATTTCAGTTTTCAGTGTCTTTCTATTTGTAAGTTTTTCTTCAGGGTCTACAAGAAACTTATGAATTTATTTTTCCATAGCTTCTTTTAAAAAGCATTACTCTAATGAGTTGTTTCTTCGATTTGCTCTTCATCAGAATCGGTTTCCATATAAAAAATTGGAAATATTCTAGGGAATATCTTTCCAGATAACTTTTACAAAAAATTAACAAAATTTAATTTCTAGGCAATATCTTTCCAGATAACTTTTACAAAAAATTAACAAAATTTAATTTCTAGGCAATATCTTTCCAGATAACTTTAACCAAAAATTAAAAAAATTTAATTTTTACATAATAATATGAATTTATTAAACCAGTTTTCTTAATTTAAAAACCGGTTTTCAAATGTGACAAATTTACTTTAAAAAAACGGTTTTTTAAAACCGGGTTTGCAAAACCGTGAAACCCTAGACATAAGAGAGATAGGATATATATTAATATCTATTACAAAAGTGTATCCGATTTTTCTTTTAACACATTACCTACCGCTTTGTTAAAATTTTGATTTGATACATATTTATATTTGTTAATTTGTAGGCTGTTAATCTTTTATGTGTATTAGTCGGTTCGATTGTAATGATCTTTACTGAAACTGAACTTCAGAAGTAATTTAATAATTATTTAATAAATGACAATTTTTTTAAAACACTCTGAATATTTTTGTCTACCATTGGTATAGTGAATTATAATATGGCATGTCTCGGGAATATGAGCCGAAGAAAGAAAGTGTGAGTTCTATCCACTGGCTGTATCTTTAATCAATATTATTAAAAACAAACTCGCAAACGCTCAAGAGCGAAGCTTCGTTATGGATGATGGGGAAGATTTGTGAAGTCTCGAGAGATATTTGTGAGGAAATTCAGAAGAAGCTAGGATGATGGATCTGTGCCCTGGGTCTTGTTTTAATTGATGCCTTAGTTATGAAATTATTTTGGCGCAGCTTCTAGTTGTTGTTTCTTAAGCAGTATTATAGTTGTTAAAAAAATCTGTACGTTTCCGCTCATGTTCTTGATTCACTTTTCTAGTGGTGCTCTTTTTATGTCTCTGTCATTCTAGATCTGCTTTGTATTTTCACATCGTATTTATGCCATTCACTTATGAGTCACTTTGCGTAATGGTTTCACTTGGTGTTTGTTTGATATTGATGTACAGTATACTATATCCTCCATCCTTTGGACATTGTGATTGATATTACTTTTATGTTTATGTGTTATTGCGTTCTCTATGTAATTTTCAATTTAGTCTCTTGACTCTAGAATTGGTTTACTATTTGATTTAAATATTTTATTTAGTCAAATGAACTATAATATATAATCGTAATTACCGCCCTATTCTGACGATGGCTGTAAGTTTTTCAATAAATAAAAAATGGTTCTCTCCCCGGCGACCTTCAAGGTCTTACACCCTTTCGAGTAGGGGGCCGTCATACACAAACTAAAACAAAACTTGGCAACAGATTGCTGCTGTGGTTGGATTGGCAGTTGAATATTTTCTTGGTTTTTCCATCCAGTGGGTTACAAATATGGATCAATTTCCCTGAAAGAGGACAAAAAGATCAATCGAAGAAACCTTACTTCCATACATTGGAGCTTATGTCTATCATGATTATTTTGTTTCGTAGGGGAAAAAAAACAAATATCATTAATTTTCGATTCGTCAACTTAACTGAGTATGATAGATAGAATTGGATTAAAACTCATCACTCCATTTTCTTGTTATTTCTGTGTTTATATAAAACACTTATACCATCATTTTGCACAATTTCTAATCGATGTTTTTATAATATGAGCTTATTGTCTTCTTTTACCAAATTAAATTTCTAAGATTTCGCATAACATTTCGTATCAATACGGGTTCGCAATGTTTAAATACAATTAGAATCTTTTCGTTTTACTACATGTCAGAAATTATATCGCCTGCTACTGAAATCAAGAATTTTTTATTTTCAATTAAAAAATTATACTAATTTGAATTTTTGTATTTTTCATCTTGCAGATACCGCTAAATTTAATTAAAAGTTTTATTTATCTTAAATGATTAATTAAATTTCTGCATTCATCGCTAAGAACTTTCATTCGATTCTCGAGGCCGCGGTGGGCTGGTGATAAGGTCTCGGCTCGTGAGCCGTACGGTTTCGGGTTCGAGACCCGATTCCACCGGAGAACCGTCTGTAAGGGTGTCTGTTGCACGTTAAATCCGTCAGGGCCAAACATCTTCCCGCTGGTGTGATGTGGTGTGGAGAGGGGGGTAGGGGGGCCAGCTCAGGTGTTCTTCTTCGTCATCTGACCGCGGTTCAAAATTACGAGATCCGTCCCAAAATAGCCAATTATTGCTTTACAACGGGACGTTAATATAACTAAACTAAACTTCATCCGATTCTCCTATAAAGAAGACCTAGTTAAATATGCATTGTTTTCTGCACAGATTGGAATGAAAAAAATTGTCTGCCCTTTTTCTGTTATTGCGGATGTATGTGCTACTTTCTTTTGAAATAGCATCTGAAAGAGTGTTCATTGTTTTCACAAGTTGGTTATTATGTCCTTATTGTTACTGAAAATTAATAAAAAGAGTTACACCTTTAGGGAGTCTGTCATAAATACTTTGAAAGTAGAACAATCGTGACTTGAAGGTGTTTGGGTGTTTAGAAAAGTACTTGGCGCCAACTAACTGAAAATGAATTAAATGCACTCTAAAGAAAAAGATGAAATTCCTGAAATTCCTTTTTTAAAATCTTTCCTGTTAAAGTAGTAATGCGTTTTTTGCTTAATATTTGCACATATGAGAGATATGTTTGACGGTTGTTGAATTACGGATTATTGAATTTTTAGCTTTAAATCTGTAATTAAGTGAAAATATTAAATGCAAAAATCACTTAGAAACGTTTCAATATCTCAAATATCCCTTCTATTATTAAGGGAATTAAAATAGCAATAAATGTCCCAAATAGGATGTGTCATTTAACGTGAAAATTGTATAAATTCGTAAGTTAAGGAATTTAATCCCATAATTTCATTTTAAAGTCTGTCAACATAACTTTGACACAGTTTAATTTCTAATCATAAATGGAGTTTGCAATATTACACACAATCAAATAAATTACTTTAATGTCATGTATTTAATCACTTATTCCATAATTTCACTATAACCTCTTAACCTACAGATTTTTTTTTTTTTGTATAAGTGCCGTTTTATTTATAATTTTGGTGCATTATCATCCAAATTGTGGTTTTTTCGCACATTTAACCAAAAATAAATTAAATCTATCTTATCTTGTAATCTACACGTATGTAAATTACAAGATCGTATGTATAATATAAATTAATATTATAATGCATAAAAGTTATTACTTTATGATAAAATTATTATTTTTATTTTAAATTCAGGAGTTTTTAAATTAAAACAGATGTTCATATTGAATTATTTCGGAGTTGTTATAGTTAAATTTTCTATTATTTTTATTTAATTTTTTTTCAAAGCTTCTGAAAAATATATAGTAGATTTACATCTCTAGTCCGAACCACCGTAACATTATAATATTTAGACTCGATTCGTAATTCTTTTTTTTTTTTTTTTTTGTCAATCTTTATTTTAATTTTAAAATGTACTCTTAATTATATAACAATGATAATGTACACATGATATACATATATAATATCGTGCCAACGCTTGCCGATATAAATCTGAAAACTAAAACTAAAAAATGAAAAGTATATGTTGTGAAATATATTTAAAAATAATTTTTAATAATTCATTAAAATTAAAGCGAAAAAGTTGAAGAGAAATAAAATAAATATCACTGTAAAGTTTATTTTTAATGTCAATGTGATGCAAAAATAATTTTGTATAATAATAATGTAGTTATTAAGAAATACATTTATTTTTTTAATTAAAAATCTAAATTTTGAAAACTCTTAATGCCTACGCCCATGAAGTATTTATCTGCCAAATTTCATCGCTTTAGGTCCAACGACTTGCCTTGTAAGGTGTTTTGAGCGATTTTTATTTTCTTGTTTACGAAGTATAGATGAAGCACTGCAAGCATCTAAAAATTCAAACTCGAGATCCGAAAAAGTATTTTTGGAATCTTGTCTGTCGTCCGTCTCTCGACTCACGATAACTCAACAACGCTCTGAATTAGAAGACTTAAATTTGGTATAAGCTCTCATTTGTAGATTTCTATGAAATTTTGATCGAAATGGTCCATCTCTCTGAGAATTCAATAGGAAAAGAAAAAAAAAAACTCTGTGCGATAGAAGGCTTAAATTTGACGCAAAATCATATTTATAGATCTTCATCAAATTTTAAACCAAATCCATTCACAGAAAATATGACTGTTCGATTACGTATTTCCGCTATGCATGTAAACACAATAACTTAAACAAGCAATCACTTAAATCAATGAAATTCGATTAAGTCATAAATCAGTGAAATTCGATTAAGTCATAAATCAATGAAATTCGATTAAGTCATAAATCAATGACAATGAAATTCGATTAAGTCATAAATCAATGAAATTCGATTAAGTCATAAATCAATGAAATTCGATTAAGTCATAAATCAATGAAATTCGATTAAGTCATAAATCAATGAAATTCGATTAAGTCATAAATCAATGAAATACGATTAAGTCATAAATCAATGAAATACGATTAAGTCATAAATCAATGAAATACGATTAAGTCATAAATCAATGAAATTCGATTAAGTCATAAATCAATGACAATGAAATTCGATTAAGTCATAAATCAATGAAATTCGATTAAGTCATAAATCAATGAAATTCGATTAAGTCATAAATCAATGAAATTCGATTAAGTCATAAATCAATGACAATGAAATTCGATTAAGTCATAAATCAATGACAATGAAATTCGATTAAGTCATAAATCAATGAAATTCGATTAAGTCATAAATCAATGAAAATGAAATTCGATGTGTTAACTTGTAACTACAACGGTCGTTTTATGCTAAATTTTGGTACCAGTTGGCCAACAACAACAAAACAAAAAAAATACATATTCTCGCAATTGATTCAGTAAAAATTCATGTCATATACAGATAGAATACAAAGATACGCGCCAAATATCTGTACTTCGTTACTAATGTACACCAGTGCCATGCAAGGTAATTGTGACTTTACCCAAGATCCTTAATTTTATGCGGAACCTTTATTGGAGAGTATGCGAGAAATTTTCGAGGAGACCATTCCGGTTGGTTGTATTTTGAATGCCACTTGATGCAATTTATAAATAATATACCAACCATAAATATTATTATGATAAGAACTCAATGATTACTTTCCCTATAAGTTCGTTTGCTCTTATGTCTAATAGAAACTTCTACAGTAGAATAATTTTTTAAAAAAAAATCCATAATATTACAATTAATGAATATATAATTAATAGTCTTTTAACCCTTTCTAGGGCCATGGGAAGTATGCTTCCCACCAAATGTATCAATCTTTGTATGAAATTATGTAGGTTGGCATTAAGTTCTGACAAACTTTTTTAGTAAGTCAGAAACATAGATGCTTCAGTTCTATATCTCAGACAAAATGATGTGTCTTGATTTGTTACTTAATTATTAATGAACCAAATTAATTAATTAATCAAATTAAATTTATGTAATAAGCTAAATGAATCCCTTTTCTTATTCTAATTACAAGCCTAAAAATATTTTAACATAATATGACTAGAAAAAAATGGCCCTTTAAAGGGTTAAAATATATAATTTTCTGCTAGTGCCTTGTACAATCGTACTTATTTGATAACATTAAAAGTCGAAAAAAGATGAATTGGTTTTAACAAATATCTGATAACCTTTTATTTTTAAAGATATGTCGCTGTGATTTTTATCTTAGTTTGATATCATTGGATTCTTTTATTTATTTTGTGATAATAACTCTTTTTTTTGTGTGTGTATATGTGCGTGTGAGCTGGCCCAAAGGAAATGTCAAAATGCGTGAAGCACTTCGGAAATTATTTGTACAATCCATAGTCGTTTCCGACCATTTTTCCTCTTCAAATAATCTACTGCGTCGCAATGAGTTTGATTTTTTGGAATGGTTTGATAATCCTGAAAGTATTTGCAGTTTATAGATCGTTGGATAAATGGATAACAACCGTAAAATGCAGCTAAGATTTATTACTTTAAAAAAAAAAATGTGCGCTATATTTTGAATTCTGACTCATTCATGTTGTGTCATATCAAAAAGAAATCATGCTTCGCTTTATATGGATACCATTAAATATTATTACATTTCACATTAATAGAAATGTGCATTGCGTTGTCGCTTTGCTGACACTTCTTTACATACTTTTTCTTGTATAACGCCAATTTTTCTTTCAGTAAATAAAAAAAAAATCTAGCTAGTCATGGTGAATAACGAGACTTAAAAAAAGGATGGATAAAAAGAAAATAACTGGTGTGACGTGTTGCATCTTCATAAAAGCAAATTCATTTTCTTTAACACTTAGCTAAAATAAATTGATTGGTAACTATGGTGCATATATATATATATATATATATATATATATATATATATATATATATATAAGCATAAATGAAACATACGAGCATTGAGAAGGACAGTTTTAAAAAGAAAGTTTTTAATTAGCACTTTTACTGCCGTGCGGGTCACCGGTGACCGACGAATTCATATAAATTGCTTTGCAATAAATTCAGCGCGGTAGTCGATGTTTTAACTAAAAATTTTAAAATATCTCTATTTCACACGACTGAAATATTGATTCGAATAGCATTTGCTCCTGCATTAAAATTTTTTTTTTAAATTATATATTTTGTTTACACTCCCGCATATTCAGTGGCAATTCTATCATTGTAATCGTGGCGATGTTGTATGCAAGATCCTAAACTATCCCAAGCAGGAATTACAGCGGGAAAAGATGGTTTAATTAGTTATATTAACGTCCCGTTGTAAATCAACACTAGGGCTATTTTGGGAAAGACCGCGTCATTTTGAACCGCTGTCAGATGGCGAGGACGACACCTGAGCCGGCGCCCTCTCTTCAAACTTCCACACCACACCAGTGGCGGGAAAAAATGGACCAACGTAAAACAACTGGCCCTATAAGATAGCACTAACAAAACGCCTACCAAGGACAAAACCAAGGAATGGCTCATTTATACTAAGACCACCAAAAGGACAAGTAATAAAATAAGACCAATATATCTAATTAAATCCATTCAATTTCCAAAGAGTCCTCAACCCCACATGCAGTTAAATTAAATACCTATCTGCAATAAAAAGAACAAAATTTAGGTAAAACTCAAATAATGAAGAAACGTTTAAAAATGAAATTGCGCGTAACATCTAAATAAATAATAATAAAAAATTAAATAAAAAAAAAGAAGAGAACATGCAAAATATAAAATGATGCCCATAGATAATGTTGATTAAGCACTATCTAGTTCTTGAGTCAGTAGTTTCCCGACTGTTTATATGGCTGAGTTCTGAAGTTGGAGTTTTGTTTTAAGATTTCGATTCCATTTCCTGCATATGAAGCAGTATTCATGTTCATTATTGCAAATTTTGTAACCTTTGATCGTGTTCATTGCTATCCCACTGGAACACTTATTATCTTTGCTAAAAATAATTGGCCTCATGAGCTTTAAAAGCAACATAAACAGTGAGGAAATAAAAAAAAAAGTTTAGAATTTTTTTGATTTTTTTTTTTTTTTTTCAAAATGTTGCAACTCATTACGTTTCGTCAAAGTTCAAATTTTGGTCTTTTTGATTATAAATAATTTAATTATTGGTCAATAAAAATAATAACTAGATTTTTTTATTTATTGTAGGAATATTTTAAAAGAAGTTACGCAATTTTTTTAATATTAAATAAAACTTCAAAATCATTTTTTGTTTCTAGTATTCTTCTATCACGTCTATAAAGATTTTTTAAATTGCTGAAGAACTATAAAAAATGGTGATATATTAAAATTAAAATAAATACACATTTAGTGACGTCAATCGACAATTTTTAGAAGTTTTATATCCAAAGAGGGACATGCTGTTTTCCTTTAGTTGAATTTTAATATATATGCATTAAAAAAAAAATTGAACATTTATGTATTGAAAAAAAAATTTAGGATGCGTTGCAATTTCTTAGTGCCTACACAAGAATCATCTTGTTAGTATACTTATATTTTATGTAATGGCCTAAAATTTTTTTAAAAAACTACTTAGAATTTTGCCATTATTTATTGTACACTCACCTACATTTAATAAAAAACATTCTAAAAATTTTTGAGATTCAAAATATTTTTAAGTTTCTTCTTAAATATTCTTAGGTATTTTCTTGTCTCGATTGTATTAAAACTACATTGAAATTTATACACGTGTGGTTTGCTCAAATTATGCTTGTGCAGTCGTATTTCATCTCCATGTATCTTTTCATTTACTATGAGTTTTGCATGCTTTCTAGAAAACTACCTGTTTTCTTAAGCTTCAAACTATAGCTTGAAGAGCATCTTAAATTCTTAAAAGTAAACTAACACTCTAAGCAATTTAGAATTCCATCGGCTTGTTTATTCTTTCAACATAACAAACAAGCATTGCCAGATTCCAGAAGGTTTACAATTGATCATCAGCTATTAAACAAAAAATAAACGAATTAATATTAATAAAATATGTTTATCAAAGTAAAAATCGTTTGCTTTTACTTTTTAATAATATTTTAACAAAATAAAAATAGTAGCAATTATAAGATGTCTGTAAAGGAGTCGTGTGCTAAATGTCTATTAACAGATTTATATTATGATATTTGCCGAACAATGAGTATATGCAAATAAAATTCCGAGTCTCATTTATTATAAGATATAGAGATTGAATTTTTCTGTTTCATTGTGACACACATACATAACTCAAGTTTCATACCATTTCCTTCCGTGAAAATAAAATTTAAAAAAATTCTGGATCATTTCCATGATGAAGAATTGGAATGCACTTGAAAAGCATCATGCCTGTGTCGTTGGGAGGGGGGGGGGAAGAGATGCCGGTTTGGCACCGTTTCAAAAAGAGAAAAGAAACAAAGAAAGGAATGGAATACTTCCGTTAATAAATAATCTTCAATGGCTAAAATCGGAAGGGTGTGTGTTAGATGGATGTCAAAAATTGATCAGATTTATCAGCAACTGACGCTGTTGATGAATGGCAATTCCCAGTTAAGAGCACTTCGAAACCTGTTTTGTATTATTCTTTAAATAATCCAAAATATAATCCTGATGTTTATTTGAAAAAGGGTGGGGGGGAATTGGAACCTTAACTCTTAACCATTGTAGCTTGATAATGTTAGAAGCTTTATTCTTCTATTTTTGTTTTATTTTTAACACTGAAAAAAGACCAATAGTTTTATTAAATAATTAAATGACGAATTTGTTACTTCTATGTGCAATCCGTCAAAAAAGTATCCGAAAACTGTCCTCTTTGTCAAATCTAATTTTCGCATAATAAAAGTATAAATCCTTGTCCCTGTAGAAATATACTTTCTATAAAATTATGAAATGTTTTTCCTGACAGATGAGGTATTCATAAGTATATTTATAAAAGCACTTTTTTTTTTCTTTTGTGAAATAGCAAAGCCCAATTTCTAATACATTCAAAATTCATCAGACCAAAACGGCTCGAATATATGTGATTTTTGTTAATTTTCTATAATCGATTCATGAGTTGTAATTGAAATTCCCAAATCTAATGTTAAACGGAAGTTCTTGTTTTCTTATTATATGTGATATATAATGAATTTTTCATAATAATTCTTATTCTATATTTAAAGTATTTAATAAAAAAAAGGCAAACAAGATGCATTTTTAAAAGCCTGTTTTATATTTAACAATTTCTAAATTTACGTTAAACATTTTTAAATAGAAACAAACAGATTTTGGGGCCAATGGAAGCCAGACCTAAAACATCATTGTTCCAAATGCCATCCTTCTCCGTCAAACGGTTTTTAAAATATGTAATAAAAACCAAAAAAAAAAGGGTCAATTAAAGTGAAATGTTGGCCTTTGAATTGTTATAAAGTCTTCGGTCTTTTCTAGGGTTTATACAAAAACCGGTTTTTAAATTCAGTATTTCCAAAAAACCGGTTTTAGCCGGTTTTTGAATTTTTGTCCAAAAAAAATAGAATAGGTAAAAACATTTTATTTAATTTATATAAAATAACAAAAAACGAAATCAATATCAAAGTTAAAATATAACAAAATTAAGGATTACGTATACATTTTACTTACACAAAATAATGAAAACTCAAACAAAAATTTCAAATAATATTTATATTATTTTCACTAAATTTAATTTCTTCTAAGAAAATGGGATTTTAAAAAACATAAAATATCCACTGAACGGTGGCTAAGTCTTGTTCTTATTGTAAACACAATATTGCCTGAAATTGAAAATATTCGTTCAGTAGCTGCTGAACTTGGTTTTTCAGTTTTCATGGCATCAAATAACAAATCTGTTTTATTCTTTCATTCGTTGCCTCAAATAATAAAAATTCAATTTTCAGTGTCTTTGGATTCGTAAGTTTTTCTTCAGGGTCTACAAGAAACTTATGAATTGATTTTTCCATAGCTTCTTTTAAAAAGCATTACTCTAATGAGTAGTTTCTTCGATAAATATTCTAGGCAATATCTTTCCAGATAACTTTTAACAAAAAATTAACAAAATTTAATTTTTACATAATAATACGAATTTTTTTAAACCAGTTTTCTTAATTTAAAAAAGGGTTTTCAAATGTGACAAATTTACTTTAAAAAACCGGTTTTTTAAAACCGGGTTTGCAGAGTCGTGAAACTCTAGTCTTTTCCACAATATGCAATTGTCTTCCTTTAATTTATTTATTTATTGAACAAATTATGTTTAAAATGGTTTAATTATTGTAATATGTGGTTAATTTATTTCAGTTTTAATATTTCAGAACGGCATAGTTTTCGAATTCTTTCTGGGACATTCCACTTAGTAAAGAGTGGTTATATATATATATATAGAGAGAGAGAGAGAGATAATACGTAGAGTTTTGTTTTGAACAAAACTTCGCTTTGTCCCCCCCTTTTTTGCATAACAAAAAAATTTACTTTTTTACAACTATTAATTCATATACTACAAACTGAGTACGTATTTTTAATCTACTATAATCCGAACAATCTTTGTAATTGTATGTAACGTTATCAAAGAACATAAGTTTTTCGTTTAAAAAGCATTCATTTTATATTCAAAAAATTTCAAAATTACGTACTGTAATCAGATACAAAATAGGAATGAATGTGCATGGCTTAGCTGAAAAAAAATCTTTTGTCGAAATGTATTTCCCATCTTTATTTCTGTTTACTGGGATTGTGTTGTATCATCTTAAAAATGACTTCTTTTTTTTTTTTTTTCCCAGTATCAATTTTTTTATCTTTTAAGCTTTGACAAATATTAGAATATTTTTGGCACTTCCACTCCACATATGTGTTTATTGTTAATATGAATACTTTATATCTAAGAACTAATTTATTTTGAGATTCTTTAAGAACTTTGGAATCGAAGTATCGTATCTCTAGGTGTGTTAATTCTGAAAATACACAAATTCTTAGAGAAATTTAATTGTAAGAATCACCAAAGTTTGAGAATTTTACTACCACTTGGATTTTTTCATTTATTATTCCTGTCTTGTTTGAAATGGCATTTTATTTTTTGTTTCAAAGTTGACTAGGAAAACTATTTTAATGTATTGTTTTGCCCTCTTTAATGAAATATTTTTATTCTTCTAGGTTATTGTGAGTGTTGCCTTGCTGGCTTACATCCTAAAACGCGCTAGACAAGAACTCCGAAAATCAGTGAAAGGCGACCTGGAAGAAATCATTGTCGGTAACAAAAATCCACTCTTGGAAACTGCATCTGACTTCAATTTCAACTACATCTCTAAAAAGTTGCCTTATACCTGTTCGGGAAACAGATCTTCACGCCTCTGCCTTTTGCACAGGATCTGATCGAAAAGCAATGTTTCTGGTGCCATGTGGAATTTAGCAGTCCTTGTCAAATCCAAACATATATATATATATATATATATATATATATATATATATATATATATATATATATATATATATATATATACTCAATTTGTAGTTTTATATTCAAGGGTTATTAATCGTGATATGTCGTATGTTTCGATTGAGAATTTTTTGGGATTGTGTGATACATTTGTGCTGTTACCATGTGCCGAAGTGATATTTTGTGAAAAAATGCAAATTCATTGAAATTTATTGGAATATAATTATTAAAGATGAGTGAGGTGGATATATAGTTCGTTTTTGTGCAATGCAACACAGTTCATAATGTGTTCTCTAACTTAATTTATTATATTTCTTTGTTAGCACAAAATATTGGACGATATTTCCACGGTGTTGTTTGATATACCGAACAATATCTGGAATTATCGTAACAATGTTGTTGGGCATTTTGTGCGAATAGAGTCAATTAAAGTGAAATGTTGGCCTTTGAATTGTTATAAAGTCTTCTGTCTTTTCCACAATGTGGAATTATCTTCCTTTAATGTATTTATGTTTTGAACAAATTATGTTTACAATGGCTCAGTTATTATAATATGTGATTAATTTATTTCAACTTTTAATATTTGGTTCCTTTGTATAATTTTTTACAAAAACAAATAAATATGTTCGTGTTGGAAACGGTTATTCTTCCAAATTCTTTAAGAATGGAATTCAGCTAATAATTTTAGCTAATTATTCAGCTAATAATTTTAAAAAAATATTCTTACCCCTTTTTTTATTTTCATATTAATTGTTTTTCAAATTTAATTATTTCTTCTGTATGCATAAAAATTTTATATATTTTAAAATTTGGCTTTCAGCGGTTAATAAAATATATCCAAGTTATTTTAGAAATGAGGCAGATATTGGAACCATATAATTTAAGAAAATACTTGATAGGACCCCAAAAAAAAGATTATTTAAAAAATATATTATTACAATGAATAAAATTATGAATGCATTTCTGAAAGTTCTTCATAATATGATTTGAACTAAGGACTATCTTGTAATCTACAAAAGGCTAGAAAGTGGCGGATTTAGACGTTTTCGACCTAAAGCATTACGATTATATAAAGCTTTTGTTTTCATAAGCTGATAAATTTAGTTTCACATTTTAACGCATTTGTAAATCAATATCCATTGTTTATTTTAGTGTAATTTTTTTTAGTTTTGTTTTTGAAAAATATTTTTTAAATTATTTATTTATAATCATTTATGATGGAGTGGTGTCAGTTTATGTTCAATATATCATTTAAGCAAATACATGATGTTTAGGAATATTATACTAAAAAACAAGAACTTCACCAGTTATATTTTTCAAAATGTTAATATTATCCTAGCATTTTATTTTTGTTAAATTTATATTTTTTATAAATTTATTTGGCAACCAAACAAATAAAACTTTTTTAAATCGACCTAACCAGCAGCCCAGTCATAAGTCCGCCATTGAATCGGAATGCACTTCTAAACGGATGGTATCAAATCTACTCGTGGACTGTTATTTGCCTGTCGCTGATTTAGATTGCGAATTGTTGAAATCAGCATCAGTCATTCAGCATCAACTTAAGACATTTCAAATCTTATTTGTGTTAAATATTTTACTCATCCAATCAGAATTACACTGCATTTCTTCTCTCTTCTTCTTATTATTATATTCTTCACTTAAATTTGTAAAAAATCGTTCGTTTCAAGCGATTATTATGTGGAGGGGGGAAAAAACTGGTCTTTCAACTTCTTTCAGTTTATTTATAAGGCTTTCAAAATTAACTTACTAAATTTTAACCAATGCAATAAACACTTTTTTGGATTATACAATGCCTCCCGCAGTTGAACTAGAAAAATCTGTAGTACCCCAGTTGAGTTTATGGCAAGATTATTAAAACGCCGACCGAATATTAAAACGCTGTATGTTTCACACGGGAATCGCATGAAGTTCAGTTCGAATTTAATTCCTTCAGTTTCAATAAATTAATGATTTTTTAAAACATTTTACTATTATAACTTTTATTGTGATAAGGGTTTTTTGTGTCTATTTTTATTCTGCATAGGTTAAAATTTGCTTGGAAAGAATTCTAGAGAAAAAAATTAAGAATAGAAAAGTTCTATAATTTCCTAATTATTTACGTGGTAACCTAATTTAGCCTACAGTCTGGTTTACCTTAAAAAAAAATTAATCATTCGTTGTTAATTTTTTCAGATGTAGACATTAAAACTTTTTATAATTATTTTTTTAGTTTATCAAGTGCTTGTTCTCGAGAATTGATTTACTTCCTTCTTCCATAAGCAATCGTATATTTTTTCACCTACCTTCTTATCATAAACATTTTCAACAACCTCTTAAAACCCCATTCAGTTTGCTTTTACGAGCAAAATAATATGATTAGCATCTGCAAGCGATTTTATCGATTTTTAAATGTTATATAACTGATGTAGTAGAAATATTCTGTGTAAAAGAGCAACTGCATAAATTGTATGACTGAATGCCAAAATATTTTTAAAAATTTTATATAAAATTATTGTTTTTCCCCGATGTAATCTTAATAAATAATCTGAAAACAAAACATCTGGATATTTTTATCGAAAGCAGTTGTTCAGTTGAATGTTTGTAGAAGCTGATTATTTTAATAATAACATTTTATTTTTATTTTGTTATTTTAGAAGCTGTTTCTGCTAAATTCGGTAAATTTATTTTATTTTTATTTATTCATTTTATTTTCTACCATTCAGTTATTTTTTAATGTACCATTTTAACGATTGTTACTGGAAGATTCGAATCTATCTAGTATTCATATATTATTCATCAAAATGAAAAAATGAAGGGCAATATTGTTACTCTAATTTAATTATCTGCATAGATGTCAGTTGAAAATGGTATTGAATTATGGTCAGTTGAAAATGGTATTTCGCCAAATGGTATTGAAACATGTCACCATTCTCCGTGGCTTAATGCATAGAGAAATATCTCGAAGCAATGATGTGATTAAATGATGATTAAAGAGGTTTTTTTTTTAAATAAATAAAAAAAACATTTCTTTCTAAAACATGTATCGTAAAACCATATTTATCGCATTTATCTAGACAATCATACTTAATCGTATTAATTTTTTTTAATTATTTTCTCTTATAAAATTTAGAAATTCAGATCAAAAACTTTTTCATATGATGATGAGTATTAAACTTAAATAATGTTTTATCATGTTTTCATCTTGAAATTAAATACTAGATAATGTGACAAGAGAGCAATATTATTTCCTTGCCGTCCTTCTTATTCAAGTCTACTTGATTCCGAAAAGTGAAATTATAAGCATTAATATTTTATCATCACACAAATTTGTTGAATGTATTCAGTCATTTAATAATTTTCCGTTATTATTATTAATTACTTGTCACAATTAAGTTACAGCATGCCTATCTTTATATAGTGAGTATACTATTATTTTGTTAAAAAATATTAAAAAAGATGGTAAATTTTAGTTTTTTTAAAAAAACATCATTGATTACATAAATTGCATGGAAAACCTCAGTACTTGTTACTGAATTATCGTAGAGTGTGTTTTATCGTTTCCATTAAAATCATTCCAGACTCCATGGAGAGCCACTGAAACAATTTCGAGAAACGGAAATTAATTATTTGATAACGCTAACGAGTTACTATTGAGGGGAAGTAATGTACCGTTTCTGCGACTGATTATCATAAAAGAGCATTTATTCTGATGTGAAAAACGGGTTGTTCCTATTGGCAACAAATGAATAAGAATAAAGACTTGCAAAGAGTTCATTGTCCTGTATTGCAAAGATGATATCATAATCATTGAAGCTTTTCATGTTATATTATTTTTGGTATTAAACTATGTGTATGTAACATAGTAATTTCTGTAAAAAAGTACTCTTCATTTCATATTTTTTTTCCCTAATCTTTAACTTTTATTGTTTTTTACTTTCGATTTATTAATGAAAAATTTGATTGCATGTCTATGCATTTTTTTTATTCGTCCTGAAATCATTAAATTTTTAAATAAAATTACCATACGATAATTCCCGCCAAATATAACTTTAAAAGAAGAAGTCGTTCTAAACAGTTTCATTAAATGCAGAAATGCATAATTTGAAATATCAGCTTATTGACGAACAATTTTGATTACATTTCTGTAAAAGTTTTTTTTATTCGTCCTAAAAATCATAAAAAGGGGGGGGGGGTATTAAATTGCCAAACGATAATTCTGCCAAATATAAGGAAAAGAAAAGGAAGTCTTTCTAAACAGTTTAATTAAATGCAGAAATGTACGATTTGAAATTATGGAGAAAGCTACAGCTGGTAAATGTCACATTGTAACTGAAAATTCATTTATTTCAAAGAACAATGCTATTAGTTTTCCAAATATATACCCCAAATTTGTATTCGTTATTGTTCGGATGCCAAACGAAATAGATACAAAACCGAATTAAAACCGATGTCCCTTTGTTTTTATTCGAGAAATAAGCATTATAAGCTATTCAATAAGCTCTGAAAATAATCTACGAAGTCAATTCTATAGAAAGAGATCAGCGAACAATAAATAACGTCTGTAAATAAGCTTCATTTTTCTTTCTTAATTTATGGTTCTGTATATATGAATAAAGCAGCTGCGAGGACAAAATTTACTCTCATACTTTTTCTTTGTTTTCTCTATATTGAATGTAATAATTTGTTATCACGTGTATTCTGTTTATTCTATTACCTCAATCCTCTATGCAGCTGTACTTTCATAGACGAATAGCAGTTATTATTTGTAAATATCCTATAAAAATTTGAAAAAACAAACAAATGCATGTTTAGAATATTTTAAATAACGTTTGTATTAAAATTTCCGAGTTAAGAATTGTAAATCCATTTCCCTCACGCTTTTTCTTTAAAGTTTTTATTTATTTTTTAAAAACTATCAAATGTGAATGCATCTTCTTTTAAAGATTGAACTACTACTGTTTTAAAGAAAAAAAACTAGAATAAATTAAATCTTGTATTTTTTTCATCAATTTTTTTTTTTTAATTTACTGAATTCTTATGTTATGCTTACTTTTAAAGAATAAACCAGGAATTAACATAAGATTCTCTAAATATTTTGTTGTAATGACTATGAAATAATCGTTACAACAAGATATAACTTTCTCACAATTTCAATGACGATTAATTTTATTTTTATCGGAAACTTGCACAATAAGAGAGCTTGAACCACGAAGCAGTACGAGGTCAAAATTATACTTATTTATTATATCGTTAGCTCGAAATATAACTGCTGCAATTTATCTAGGACTCTAAATTTGTTATTCCGACAAAAGTAATTTTAGTATTTTATCTTAATACAAGCATTCGTAATGCAACTTAAAGTATAACTATATGATTGAATATTCTATGTTGATTTGCTATGTCCAAAATATTAATTTATATAAATAAATAAATACGAATAAAAAATACTAATTACTAAATTCTAGTAATAATACTAATAACGAATACCAATTTGTATAAATGTATATTTATTTTGTAAAATTTGCGTTTTTTTTTTTTTTTTTCTTGTTTTATTTTTATTGAAAACTAGCGCATCAGAAATTGCGAATTAAAGACGAAACTTAGTATACAATTTAAAATCAGATAATGAATATATGTTCTGGAAGAATTATATTCATTATCTGACTAGACCAAAATTATGATAAAAATTTTTAAATATGCAAACGGATGAAAATTGAATTCAATCTTGTCAAGAATTTTTTTTTATTTGTTCTATGCCTTTAAAAACTTACTCTTCTCTTTTTGAATTTCTTGCTTTTAATTTTTTTAAAAAAAATAATAAAAAATTTCAAGGAGAAAAAAAATGGAGAATTTTTATGTTAGAGTATCGTGCAATAATAATAATAATAATAAATCTACTTTTTGTTATATTCAACATTGCTGCTTGAATGGCATACAAAGGAAACTATCCCTTTACCTGAAACGAAATCTCATTTCTATTCTTCGTAATGCAATAGTAGATGAGAAAATATTCTGAACACCCAGCTGAACTTCCGGAACTTTTCTCTAGACGAATTTCTAATTCAGACTCGCCCTTATTCTTACCTGAATGAGAAGTTTCCGAAATGCAACCTGCGTAACAAGCGCGGTTAAGAGGTGAAGGTCATTGAAAGGGCAGAAACGCCATTTATCCGAACAGACTATTTCACCTATATTTAGTCTATATAAAGACAAGCGAAAAAAAAAAGTATTTATGTCCTTCAAAGATAGTTTTCAGGGTAATCATTTTTCAAAGTCGAATTATTACTAGCTATCAAGAGCAATAACGTCCGTGAATTCAGATATTTTAACAAAATTGGGCCGTCTTTTTTTCTTTAATTTTTATTAATAACCTCATTCGATTATTTCCATTAGGTAACAAACTGTATTTTGAAATGATTTCCTCTATATTACATGTATTAAGTACAAAATAAAAATAAAATATCGTAACTAAACAAGAAAAAAAGTGCCTACAAATTTCAAATATGCTTTCAATCATATTATTTTAATTTTTTTTAATAAGTTCCTATAACAATTTTAGTTTTTCTCCCTTCCAATTTTATATAAACATTTTACAAAACTCAATTTTTTTAAAATTTTAATTCCTTAGATTTATATTTATTCTTAGCTTCAGAATTAATTTGATATTGTGATTAGAATAAAAACAAATTTGATTGCAAAATCATAAACTTGAATACATGGATTACAAACTTTATATAAAGAGCAAAATTTTTATATTAAAATCTGAATTTTTTTTTCTTGTCGAAACAACTATTTATAGAACGTTTACATTTTTATCTACTAAAATTATTTGCTTAGCAGTAGAAACAGATAAAGAAAACATTACTTACTAATTGCCCTTTAAACTTCATGATTAAATCTTATTTTTATCAGATTCGCATACTCGATACTCTAGTAAACGGTTTCAACCGGTATCTACTGAATCTAATAGCAAAAAACTATCGTTTGCAACGATCAATTTTTATTAGATCGAAATATTTCTGTATTCAAAACACTCAAAAACAAGTCGGAAAAATATAAAAATATCGTTTGCGATAATATTTTATTCCAAACATTTATATGCATTCTTTCTTTTCTCTCTCTTTCTCCCTATTTAATATTTATAAAAATTTGATCATTTCGAGAATTACAGTTGCTAAGAGAAGTACTTCATAGATATTTTTATTTTAAATTAATTTACCAGTGTACTTAATATTTTGTGGGTCGTTGGCACTTAAAGCAGTTATGAATTCCTTTAACGTTCCACTAAATATGCTTTAGAATGAAAGCGGTAGATATTTATGCATTCGGATCACGCAAAGAAATTAGTTTCGTTTTCGAATTTCCTTTTTACTTAATAGATTTTCTGAAAAAGGTTTTTAGTTTCAAAACTACAATACGAAATGCATAAAAAATAGTTTTGATGAATATAAAATTATGAAAACTAATTTTAGCTATTTAAAAGAAATTATTGAGAAACAGAAACTTTTTATTCTTAAATAATTGTTCTTTTTTTCCTGGAAAATGTTGTTTCTGCTTAATGCACTATAAATTCGCTGTTTATAAAACTTCTTTAATTATTGTAAATTGAAAACATTTGTATGAAAATATTTATATATGTCATTATATTCTTATAAATAATATATTCGATAGAGAATGCTATCTATGTGATTACTGAAAATACTTCTTTCTGTTCTTGTTCTTTTATTAATTACAGTAGATTCTTTTGCCAGAATTTTTCCGTTAATTTTGACATTTTCCATAAAATCCTAAACTTCCTAATTAAAAAAAAAATTTTTTTGTCTAGAGTTGATGCTGAAAGAAATTAAATCATTTCGATATCCATTCACCAAAGCATTTTGTTGTTTTCCTTTTCTTTATAAGCCTTTTTTTTTTCTTCTCCTTAATTCAAGTATCGCGGATTATTGTATACATTCTGTTTTTGTTTTTTTAATAAACTGTAAACTGCATCAAACTTCATATAAAGATTATTGTCAACATGCTATTTAAACTATGTCTAGAAAACTGAACTTCATGGTGTTGGTAAAAAAAAGTGAATACTCTGACATTTTATGTAACTTTTTATGTAAACTTTTTCTCTCTTCTATTTTTCCTTCTATTTATATTTATGTCAGCCTTAAATGTTTTATCTTCTAAGGAATCGTGTTAAAAAGTACGTTTTATATATTTCTGGATAAATAAATGGTTTTGAAATGAACTGTTTACATTTTTATGGATGATTTGCTTACTGCAAATAAATCTTATTCTTGAATTTGATTTATGGACTAAACAAGATTCATAATTTAATTCAGTTGCATGTGATTTCAATTGTATGGTCATTTCATTTATATAATAATGTATATTTATATATAGCATGTTATATATTTAATTTTATTTATTTTCATGATGTTTCAAAATTATATCTTAAATTTTTCTTTGATATGAAGAGAAATTTGTTCCAAAGGCCGTATTTCGAATTTGTATAAAATTTGTGCAATAAGTTCCTATTATTATTTATTTATTTCGGGTTGTTTGTATATAATGCATTAGCAAAGTATAGCTACAGATTTAATATGACATTCCTGTTTGTTTTTCTATTTAATATGTATAAGAAAAGTCTCAAAGTTGGTTGTTAACTTGAGATATATTTTGATGTTGAAAAAAAAAATTAATGTTTTGAATCCCAAAAGAGTTTTATAAATAAAGTATATATTTACTTTTCTTATTTTGCATTTTTTTTTTTCATTTCATATAGAATTCTTGCTGATGAAAACTATAAAACTTATAAATGATGCCATATTTAGAAATACAAGATTCAATTTAGGTAAGAGCATTCACAATTTTTTACTTCCCTGTGTCGGGTTTACACTCGGCCAGTTATTAGACGGCCAGTTGGCAGCACATGCTTAGAAAGGCTGAAAAATGCTGTTGGGTCGATGGCAAGTAATTGTCCCGACAGAACAACAATATGCTGTTGTATTGTACTTTTTTTCTTACTGCGTATGCGTTTGTAGAATTTAGAGATTTTTTTGGCTTGAACAAATTAATCACTTATCATAGATTAATTCCCACATTTTTTTGTTCTTCTTTGATGCGAGGTTACATTTTTTTTTTTTTTCATTTTATTTGCCATTTCTTTTTTATAGTTTTCCAAATTTAGGTATGTTGACTTTTTGTTTGACATTTGTTGGCATTTTACCATGTTTCTTTGTGTAAATATCCATCATTTTAATACGATATGCAGTGGAGAAAAAAAATTCAGGGGCGCCAAAACGACAAATCATAGCCAAGCATGGAATGCATGAATCTATCTTGCTGCCTACTAGCTGTCTTAAACGCGGCATTACTCCTGATTTCTGTTTATTGAGAAGTCCAGCTTGAATGACCTAATAATTTTAAAGAAGTTAGTCATAGCATAATGTGACAAGATCTTGATATAAAAGATGGGGCGTTTCTATGGCGCCCAAACATTTGCTCCGGTACGGTGACCTGTATTATTCAATTGTAGTCTACAAGAAAACCGTAGTAGGTGTTTTAAAAGAATGAAAAACAAGAGACGAGTACTCCGGCACAAAATTATTATTTTTATAAGCCCTTCTCAGACTCAGTGTATCAGGTATGTGTCTTTCACCATTTTTCACCCTCACCACATGGAAATGAGATTTCAAAAATCACAACAAGAATAAAGTTATTTCACTCTGTAATGGCAGCGTTGCAATTAAAATAAGTTTTTGGATTTGATAAATTTTATCGGAAGGAATTTCTTAAAAAAGAATAAAAATAATTCATCATTTACTAATAATGCTTTTTTATTGATTTTTTAATGTCGAATAAGCTTTGAGGTAAAAACTGCATTTAAGGTGTTTTTCAAAACTTGTTTTGCTTTCTTGTATGCGAAGTAAAAAAAAACGTATGGTAATCATTGAACTCGAAATTTTGATTAATATCTACGTTTCAGACCTTACTGAGTCCAAAAAACACGTTTTTGCCATTATGTCGGTCTGTCCATCTGTTTGTGAATGCGATTACTCAAACATTTTGAGCTAGATGGCTGCAATTTGGTATATGGAAGTATGACCCAAATTATATCAAATTTTGAACGAAATTCATTCACAGGAAGCGTGTCTGTTTGGCTGTTTGAGTTCAAATGAACTCGAGAAGTACAAAACACAAAGAATTAGATAGATCAAATTTGGTGAACAGGTGTAGCATATATAACTTAACCAATTTTAAACCAAATTCGTTGACTGTTTATCGGTCTATACTTTCGCATGCATATAAACATAATAACGTAATCATGCAATAACTTAAATCAGTGAAATTCGATATGTTAGCTCATAAGTTTAGGATCTGAACTATAGAAATGAATCAAATTTTGAACTCAATACGTCAAACTGTTGACCGTCTGTCTGTCTGTAGTTTTGCATGCATGTAAACACAATAATGACTAATAAATGCAATGACTTAAATCAATGAAATTTGGCATGATATCTTGCGACTACAGCTATAGTTTTATGTTTAATTTTGGTGTCAATCGGCTGACAGAAAGGCGTCCAAAATATATATTTTCGCGTTAGATTCAGTAAAAATGCTGGATTCAAGGCAAAGATGTATATTTTGCAAGTATAGTTCACCAATTTCATGCAAGGGATTTCTGGCCTTACCTAAAATCTACAATTTTATATGAAAGAAAGGGGATAAGATTTTTATTGAAGGGTATGCGAGAAAGTTCCCGAAAGACAACTCCCGCAGTTTTTTTTTTTTTTTTTTTTTAATGGTGAAATATTTAAACTCTTATACACAAACTTAAATACATAAGAAATAAAAAAAAAATTTAACCAACTTCTAGAAACATTTACTAAAATAAGAAATTTTTTAATCTTAATAATAAGTCAACTGTATAAACTTCAAAGAATGAAATAAATCTATAATGCAATGATTTAACTCAATACTGCGAAAAAGCCATAAGTAAAACACTTTGCACGTATCCCACGTAACATAATCGACACAAAAAGTGTCTGTATTTGAAAACGTGATATGAACCATCTTCGATCTACAGAATTTAAAAATAATGCGAGATCTTTCGTATATTATAAAATATTTTATTTTGTAAGGTAGCTTTTTTATTTATTTGATTGTAATAGTTTCAACTTTTAAATGCATTTTTGCCCTTCGGTCTTTGAGCAGCAATGATCTTGTGGTAAGATTTACCTTTGGGACAACAAAATTGTGGTTTAAAGACTCGATGCCACCAAAGTGTTACATAAAAATAGGCATGGTGCTTGTTCAATCTGTATTGCTGTATCAAATCTTTTGTGTACTTTGGAAATTTGGAATGTGAGTTGTCAATTTTTTTTTTTTTTGGGGGGGTGGTGGTCCCGCTTCGTTTCACTAGTGGGCTTAATACTTTTAAGGCCATACCAAAAAAAAAAATCGTGTAGTAGCAAATAGAACTGGCCACCCCCCCCCCCCCCCACCGAATACCAACCTTCGGATAATTATTACCAAAAAAAAATCGTGTAGTAGCAAATAGAATTGGCCATCCCCCCCCCCCCCGAATACCAGTCTTCGGATAATTATAACATTGATTTTGCTTTGCATGAAAATTAATTATGAGTTCTTAATTTAAACTAATAGGGGTTTTCTCCTTTCGACTTTCTCATACTTTTACACTATGATCAGTGGTAGATTGTGGAAATATTGGGTAAAATGACGTAAAATGACTTTGATTCTCCTCTCTTAACTCAGAGACATTACAATCATTATTGGGTCAGTATTATGCTATACGTTGAGCCGATTTCAGGTACCCAGTATCTCCAAACAAAAGTCGAGCGTCTGTGCGAAAACCTCGACTGATTAAGAAACATTATGTGTTTAGTTTCAGTTCAGTGAAGAAAATAGAGTATGCGTTTTTACTTCTTCTCTTTGAACCAATTAAGCACAAAATTTAATTCTTGCCTTCAATTTTGGTGTCAAAGCTACATGCTAAATTTTATTTATCATATTTGTTCATTCATGTTAATGCACGCATTGATATATAAACAATCAGACATTCAGAAAATGGATGTAGTCCAAAATTAGACACACAAGTACAAACTTGGTATCAAGGTGTGGTCTACAATTTTACATCTCTCGTCAACACACTCTTTACATTCACCCTACCACTGACAATAATTCTTTGTTAATATTTCTCAATAAAGATCCATGTACCTGCCTAGTTTGTTTCTGAGTGTATTCCAAATATGTGCCTAGAACGAAATATATCTCCACAATCAATGATAATCACAAAAGACTATTCCTCTTTTCATCGAAAGTATTCTGAGGAATATTAGAACTCCACAATAGCAGTAGCGGGAATTATGATTGAATCTTAAGGGCCATCACCAACCGTGGTACAACCCCTCCTAGAGAAGGCATGTCCCATCATTGACAGGGAATAGCCGACCACACACCATTTTTGTACCCACTGAAATGAGGAGAACCCACCGCCATATCGGAAGCTTTTCAATACCAATTTTGATGTGTCGCCTGAGGAGATTAATAAATGGTAAATAGAAAATATAATGACAATGTATTACGCATTTATGGTATAATAATGATGAAGCCACATATCGTTTCAAATACCAACCAAAAACGGCGATGGTTTTCTATAAAAATGGTGAAATATCACTCTTCTTTCGGGGCAAAAAAATCTAACAATTCGAATCGTATTTAAATAACTATATCCTCATTGGTTCTTTTAGTAATCGAATGCAAATTTTACCAAAAAAATATATAAATAAATAAATTAGTTATTTTAATTTTTTTTTCGGCGAAATTAACTTTTTTTATTTCCAAAGAAGAAAAAACTTCTATGATGATGAAAGAAAAAGAAAAATAAAATATCGTTTGGTTTTTTGCCAAGTATGACAGAAAACCAAATGAGTAATACTTGATTTACAAATACACAGAAATTAAGCGAAATGAAATGTATTTTTTGGCGAAAGTACAAAACTCGGATTTTAGCCTTGCTTGACACGTTTAAGCTTAAATGAGGTTTGCTGGAAAATAGGATTAACGTTCACCTTTTTCAGACTTCCACGGAATCATATTTCATGGCTATTTAGCTTGACGAGTTACATGGCCATACTAAATCATTTCAGCGTATCTTAGAATTATTATTAAAAATTATTCTAATTTCAAGGATTTTTATTCTAAATTTTAGCCAAAGAATATATTTAGAGTAAACAATTTCTTCAAATTATTTAATCAATAAATCTTACTTCTGAGTTCAATGTTTAAAAATCATTTTAGAGATTATTTGTCTCTGAGAGCATTAATTCAAATTGTATCTAAAATCTAAATATTTTGAAATAATAAGGAAAATTAATAAACCAGTTGTACAGCCCTAACCACAGTTCATTTTCGATAATTTTGGTTTCAAATGAAAATTCTTATCCTCTAGATATACAGGGTGTTTATTTAGTCCCGGACCCATTTTGATGCTTAATAACTCATAAAATAATAAAGATAGATTAAAATTAATAACATAAATGGTTAAATAGACTCAAAAAGTTTCATGACCCTTGTCAATGAACTTCCACGTGTGCCCCCTTCGTCGCACGGAGAATATCAAGTCGATAGTCAATTTCACGCCAGGTAGCGGCAAGCATGTCGGCATCCACAGAGCCTATTGCGGTTGTAATTCTGGCTTTTAGGTCATCAATGTTCGACACTCTCCTCCTGAAAACGTTGGAGGATCTTTTTGGTAAATTCTGAAATTTCTCTGTGCTTGCACTATCGATTTCGTTTCTATGAACCACCATAAAATCTGTGCTTTCTCTTGTGGTGTATGCATTCTCATTAATATCCGCTCGAATAAAACATCACATACAAAAGTACTACATAGAACAAACACATCAAAAGTAAACATAACATAGCAATAGTTGCCAAAAACAAAAGAGAGAAAAATGCAATTAATAAGCAGACGATATTTAGAAAAGTACAGATATTTAGACTGGAAAATGAAATTATCTGAAATTAACCACACGCGCAGACGATATTTACAAAAGTAAAAATATTCAAACCTGAAAAGGAAAATATATGAGTTATTCCATCGATAAATGAGATAAGTTTGTTTATATCTTCATTATTTTATGAGTTATTAAACATCAAAATGGGTCCGAGACTTTATAAACACCCTGTATTATCAACGGTCCTCTGTCTCTTCCTACGTCAATTTTTGAGACAAATTGAAAACATATAGTTCTACAATACATTCTCTATGGAGAAATTCTGTGACAAGTGTTCATTGGCCAAAATCATTGAACCGATTTCCATAATTTTGATTTCATAAGAAAAATCACGATCCCGAGATACGTAAAAATTGGCTAAATCGATACATTTGGTGTTTCATTGGTGATTTTGATAAGCGAACTGGGTCAGGGGGTTTTCCTCACAGAGAATATGCCATGAAGTAAGTACTGAAATATCTCTTTGAAATGAACGATGGTTAATGAGGGGTACCACTAATTTGTTATAAAAAATTTATTTGATCTTCATGTGACTCTTGATGTCATTAATTTCATATGAAATAAAAATTAGTGAATTCGGTAGATTGCTGGATCAGGATAGTTCTTTGCTTTTGCCAAATTATTTTAGATATGCTATAGAAAAAGGCCGAATAGCTGATTGAACATGGCGGCTTGTATTTCTTAAAAGTGAATCCTGCTACAAGAAACGATAAATTATTATTATACATAAAAATTGAATTTAACTTTTCAAATAAATAGCACTGGAAAATGCATGAAACGTCATATAAATTATTTTTGAGCATATTTAGGCACTGCAAAATCATATTCTTAAACAACTTTTTTTAAATTCATGCAAATGAGCGTGAAAGGAAAATAATTTCAAAAATGATGTTTAAAATTGATATTTAAACAACATTTATTTATTAAAATTTTGATTACAGTATGTTATAAATATTATAAGTTTCGTTATTATTTTACTAGGCACTTTCTACTTTATAAAAATTTGTTTAAAAAATAAATTATTTAATAAATTAGCCAACATATTCCTAGTACATTTATGAAGATAAAGAAATATAAGAGATTTAAGTTTACGTCATAGGGACCCTGTAATAATACGGAATATGTTTTCTTTTCTAAATTAAATCTTTTCTTATTCGTGTATGTTTTAATGCGTCAATTCAGAAGGTAGGAAAAAATATTTTACTTATAATTGAAAATACATAAATGAAATACATAAAATAAAAGCTCACTAAGTAAAATAAAATCTTTTTTCGTGCGCAAAATGATATGATAATAGATCGTAACCATGAACTTTATATCTCAGTATCAATCAAAGAAACGTTCCGACAATAAAAACCGAACGTTTGCATTCCAATGTCATGTTATGACGCAGAAGAAAAATGAAAACACTGGTATTATTTGCCGATTCCACCTCGGATCATACGTCAAAGATACCCTAGGAACGCCAAGAAACATTCCAAATACAATAACTCACAAAACTGTGACTACAATGAATTCTCCACCCACCAAAACAGAACCATTCATCATACACGACGCAGACGATATTTAACAATATTACAATAGTTCTGCTTTTATCGGCATTGCTTCTAGATATTCGACGAACAGTTATCTTTTCGTTCGTGCCGTCACGCTTCAATTCAGTTCGCATTTCAAGCTAGAAGTAAAAAGAAGATTCCTTAGAACAACGGAGTTCTGAATCTCGTCTTAAAGCTTTCATCTGTAACGGAATAAAGTTCGATGACCTCTAAAGACCCGATCGTCTGAACAAGTTTGCAGGGTTTTTTTTCTTGAATCATCATCATCTGAAGTGGGTGAATTTTGGGGACAGCATACATACCCGGAAGCGTGGCCTTCAAGGATGAAGTGGCGGTCACCGTTACGGGGATGATATTTAAATATTCTCTCGTACATCTATCTCATCGATGAATCACTGAAGTGTAAAAAGTAAACTTGACTGACATTGTGGTGTTTCCATTTGCGTATTATAATGTTTACCTTTCGTTGTTCATTAGAATATGTTGTTTACGCACTAAAGTTTTATTTTAAGTCAGTTTCTTTTAAGAAAACCATACACGATTTTAAAACTATCATTATGATTTTGAATAATTATTTATATATATGTAAAGATATTTTAAAATTTAATTTAAACTTAATTAATTTCCTAATTTTTAGCTTAATTTAGCCCAAATTAACTTCATTCTAAAATATTCTCTTTTTTCTGATCCCATTCCACTTTTTCTATTTAATTAATACAACATGAGTTCTAAAATTGCTGAATCGGCTAAAATCCGCCACGTTCCCACTCTCCGAGTGAAGGGATGTAAAATTGACCTAAACATTCTTCTAAAAGATCCCTATGATTCCCTTGCTTGTGATTGACATGTGTTAGAAATCTCTATTAAAATCTCACAGTATATATTCACAGGGATAAAATTTTCATGAGCCTTCTTTCATTTCGCTCTGTGTTGCTCTTCGTGCTCGTCGCTTCTGCTTGTATATAATGCGTGCCTCCCCGGGATGAAATAAAATGACATCAAAAAATTGATAAGTCTCTTCACTGTCTTCGAAACTACCTTCTGCTTCAAAAATTATATATATATATATATATATATATATATATATATATATATATATATATATATATATATATATATATATATATATATATATATATATATATATATATATATATATATATATATATAACATTATTTTGGTTGCAGCAGAAGACAGGTTTGAAGGCATAGACGAGACTTTGTATTTTTAATTTCGTTTTGTTCTCTCTGGGGTGACAGGTATGATTATTTACAAGAAAGCGCAGCGCGGCACAAAAGCAGAAGTAAGAAAGAAGAAGAAGGCAAAATGGAAAAAAAGGGGCTAACAAATGATCACTAATCTTATATAATATGGGATTTCCGACCACGTGCCGATGAAATAAATGTGTTGACATTTAACAAGGGTAACGGAAGTGTCACTTTCATTTTATACGTAGTACTGATGGCACATTATTTTTACAAAGGAATTAATTAAACAGGAAAAGAAAAAGTGGAATTGTATCAGCAAATAAGAGAATGAAATTACTATGGGCTAATTTAAGATAAAGTTTTGGAAATTAATTAGGATTAAATTAAGAAATTTATTTATATATATATATATATATATATATATATATATATATATATTCTTAACTATGTTGCTTTAATGGATTCTTATTTGAATTACATGATAATCAGTGCCAATATTTTGTCTTATCAAATAAAATGCTTATCAATTTGAAAGATAAAAATGTTCAAATCTATGTATCAAAAAAAACACATATTATTCATTTTATGAGAAAAATTGTAATTTTATGAGATATAAGTATAAATATTCTCCTTTGGCGACCAGCTTGTTAACCTAGATAATTGTCTTTTTAAGCTGTAAATGATTAATATGGAAAATATTTTTATTTTTTAAATTTCTCCTTGTTTTTTTAATAAGACTGAAAAACATGAAATTCAATTGAATCAATTTACTGCAATTTAAAAAGTGTATATATTATGAAATATAGGAGGAAGATAAAATCCTAAAATGAAGTTAATGAATGGCAAAAGAACGAGATTGAATATTTTGATGGTGAAGTTTGAATTCCAATATAACAATTAAAAACATTGTGTATAAAATTAAATTAAACAATATTATTAAAATTAATAGAAAAAAATTACATGGAAGTGAAAGTGACATCCTTAAATAGGTAATTTTTTTAATCTTAAAATGATGCAAAGACAATTTTTGTAAGATAATTGTTTTGAAAGATACAAACATCAATTACCATATGCACGGTTAGCTATAATCCATTTGATGAACGGTTAAGCCTATTTTTGCGCTCGATTAAACTTTCTGCTAGAAGCTATTTCTCGGCTTCTTTCCCCTGACTAAAGGGCCTTTTTCAAGACGCGGTGAATCCTTTCCAAAACATTTAATAATATTTTTCAGCTCCATCGATTAAGTAAGCGAGACATTCACTTCAATTCAGCTGTAAAAACATTCTATGAAGCAACCTGAAATTCAAACGATGGTTTGTTTACATTTGGTTGTTGCCGTTCTGGGTCACGTGCGTTAGCGTTCTATATATACAGATATTTTTGCTTTCAATCAATGCAACATCTTTGCAATATCTTGCAATATCATTGCAATGCAATATCCTTCTGCATAAACTGCAACTTTCAAATTTATTTTGCCATTTAAAAAAAATTTCAGAATTTTGAAAATATCCTTTCAAAGCAATTATGGCAGGAATCTTAAAACTAAGCATAAAGTTTCGTCTTTAAATTGGTCACATTTTTTTATACAATACTTGTTAATTTCACTGCAAAAAAAAATTAAGCCAATTCGAATTTTGGTCAAAAACATCCTTATGATAATGTTTTAAAGAGAATTTCGTTGCTTATTTTGAAAAGTCACTTTTCATTATACAGCAGTTTCAACATGCACACCAAAATAAGTATTGTATTTAATAAGAAAAATGCATTTAATAAAAACAATGAGAAGTATTGTTGAAAAGTACTGAATCTAGAGAAAAAAATTATGCGGACATAAAATTTGTATCATTGTAAAACTAAATTTCGATTGATTTCAGTCAAAAAAGTTTTAATATAAACTTTTACAGAAAATGTTCAGCACATTTTTTTTTTTAATTTTTCGTTTAAGTAATTTTATTTATTCACTTCCTTGATAATTTTTATTTCAGAATTTGAACTAAATCACTTTCTCAAAACCATTGAAGCTTTTTTTGTCTAATCGATAAACATCAGTTCAATTCTGGATAAAGAATTATTACTATTGAAAATGCAATTCTTATTTTACCTAATTTCACTGAAAAAAATTCAAAATATATTTCATTTTGTGTTTTATTTTGCTTTAACACCTTTCAAAAACAAATATGATAGAGAGATATCAATTTAATTTAATCCCACTTTCTAAATAAAAATAATCAAGAAATTTGGTGGCAGGAATAACAATCATTATTTAATAGAAAAAGAATAATTTTACATCAACCAAACTTAATTCACTTTAGATAAGCGTCTGTATATTTTAATGGAAAAAAATGGGGAAAAGTTGTAATTGAACTAAGAACTGATTAAAAGTTTACATAGAATAAAGAAAAACTTAGAGGTAATCTGTTAAAAATGTGTTTTCAAAACATTTGTGTTGAATAGATCCATTTCCAATTAGCGAAATATTTTTGAGCTGCCCAAAGTTTTGTGAGTGAATATTCCGACCTTATTTGCTTCGTTCAAAATTTTTTATTATTTCATCATGTGTTTGATTATTTGCCTAAATATATTCAATGTATCTTAAAATGTAAATAATGTATATCTATACTTATATAAAGCTCAATGCGTGTGTCTGTGTGTGTGTTGGCGCTCTACAGGCCAGACCGTTTGACCTACAGCCAAAAAATTCGGTATATATATATATAACTTGGAGGTCGGGAATGTGCACCTGGGGTCCCTTTTTTTGAATTTTAAATTAGAATTTTAATTATTAAATAAAAACTTACTTTCCCGCAAAAAATCTTTTCATTTTCCCCACCGCCAAATGAGTAAGGCTTCCGTTTTTTCCCCACGCTAATGAGTCTAGGCTTAACATTTTTCAGCCGATTATTTCAAACGATTCTGTTTATTTTCTTAATGTTTGAAGCATTTAAAATTAAACATTATTAATTAATCGATGTTTCAAATTCATTCTGAAGTACTTTTGAATTAAAATAAAACAGAATAAAGGAAATTAAAAATTTTTAATCTGCATAGCGTTACCCCAACTGGCATAGAAAAAATTCAAGCATTTGCGTTACCGTAACTGGCGTTGAAAATTCACGCATGCTCATTGTGTTCTGATTGTTGACATCTATTTTCAACGGATTAAATTAATTTAGATTAATTGTATGCTTTTGTAATTAAATTGCATTTATGTTAATTATGTATTTTTGTATATGCTTATAATTAATTATGTATTTTTGTATATGCTTTTGTATATGCTTTAAGTACATCGTTTTTTAAGTAGTGTTTTTTAACCTGTTTTCGATCGATTATTTTAAACGATTCGCTTTATTTTCTTAATGTTTGATGCATTTAAAATTAGAATTGTTAATTCATCGATATGCTCATGATGAATCTGAGAAAAATTTGTTGACAAATTCTTGAGATATTACATAAGAAAGATATTCTTTAGTGCCCATAAAGTTTAAACGCTCAGTGACTCTGTTTTCAGTAATCATATTATAAAAAAATGTTTTGTTTCAATAAAAAATATTATTGTATTAATTGCAAATTTATCCTTTCCACTTTAATTTAAAGTATAAATTCTACGGGAGCTAACAGAAAATTAGAGAGATACAGATTACGTTATGACTGAAGGCCTTTATAATATTATGAGTGAATTGAAATTTGAAGTTTTAAAATATTTTAATGAAGAAGCTATTAAAGTAGGAATTGCATAACATATTTAATTATAAAAATTTTAACGAACATTAAGATTGGCGAACCGGCTGGTCTCCAAAGGCGGCTAGTCATAAATACAAATAGATCTTGCTATTAAAAAAAACAATACTTTATGTTTTTAAAAAAAATTTTTTTTATTTAGAACCAGAATGAGGGGAAAGAATGGAAATGAAAACAATTTTGGCTGTTACAATAATCAGCAGCCATTTTTTTTTCTTTTTGAAATTGAAAACAAACATTTCTTTTCCTTCACTCTTTTTTCGTTCTTCACGAATAACAATTTTGATTAAAAATTAAAATTGAACGGAAAAACTGAACAGTAAGCTCTGCGCGGTACCAGCTGCCAGAGAATAAATGCTAATTCGAATTCAAGTATTCAGTTCGGAAGAAGATTGTTGTTGCCAATCACCATTTCCGAATTCTCACTATTTCATAAACAAGCTGTACGATGGTACGGAAACATGGTTATGGGCCACTGCTTTCCTATCACTGCAGTTATACTTGCATATTATAAACGTTTCAGAGGAATAAATTTATGGAACTCGAACATGTTTTTACTAATTGCGTGCGATCGAACCAATTGCGGAATAATGGAATGAATTAGAAATTCGAATAACGAACTAGTTTCGTGACTGAAAGGGGTCGGCGATTCAATCGCATTTAACGGTGCTTTTCTCTCATGAATAGCGAAGAAGAAAGTTCCGCTTCTAATAAGTAAGCTGCCGTACTGCTGAAAGAGGACGAATCGTTATAATAATTTAATTAACAAATGAAAAATGCATTTATATTTTTTTTAATGAGATCTATATTCGCAGAGCAAGAAATTACTTTTTAAATTAACACGCAAGAAATCAGTAAGTACACTGACAAGGTTAAAAAACACCAATAAATGTTCCTAGTTTTACCATAATTATTTGCCGTCTTCGTCAAATACCTGTTTGCTCTTCATATAAACTTACTTTCAACTTGTAAGTCTTGAGAATCGATAATTTGCTGTCCATGTGACTTATAGGCACGACAATTAGAGTTAAGAAAAGAAAAAATATATTTCTGAAAAATGTTTATAAAATATTCTGAAAAAATTATTAAATTAGACAAAAATTGAACAGAAATAAAATTAATATCACTGACGCGCTTTTGAGTTTCAAAATAGTTAGGAATAAAAAATATCTTTTCTGGTATTATAAATTCAGAATTATTGAAATGCCGTGGTGGCTAAGTGATAAACGCTCGGCTTCGAAGAGCTCTAGATTCAAAACCGTATTTCATTGAAAATCTTTCATGTATTTGGGCCTGGTGTATTTTAAATCTAACATAGCATACAGGTCAAACATTCTCTCATTCATGTGGTGCGGAGGCTTGAAAGAAGTGTGCCAACTTAGAGGCCTTCCTCGTTCTTATGTCATTGGTTCAAAAGCATGAGATCTGTTCCAAAATAGTCTCTATATTTCAAACAGGATGTTAATATAAAAAGCCAAACCAAAACTATTAAGGAAAGCTCTAAAAATTCGATGCATTTTTGAGTAAAAATCTAATTAAAACTTTGAAAAAGACTCTCTAGTTCGCTCCTACAACTCAAGAAATAATCACCTGTCAAATTTGTGAAATTTAGGCCCATTGATCTGCCATTCAGAGGACTTAGCCCGATTTTTAATAATGCATTTAACAATTTACAAATAAATAGTGGCCACAATAATCCTAAAAAGGGAAATTCTACCGTTCGTTTTTCCGATCCTGTGGGGAATTCTGCCAATTTAAAATTAACACCGATCGAGTGTCAAGTCTATAAATTGTTGGTAATAATAATTTAAAATTAATCTCGAAATATTTCCTTATTATTGATGCTTTAATATGTTAAATCCGTATTGTCTAGTGTTCGTAAAATATATGCGATGTAAAAATAATAATTAAAAGGATGATTATTTGGAAAACGCTACAACAGAAATGTATATTTGACGCACAACATGCCATTAACATTACCATGTTAAAATCTTCTTTTTTAATGAAAAGTTTTCATAATAAAAATGTTGTTGGTTGTTACTGAATTCTGTATCATGCATGTAGTGATTATCATGAAGAATTTAAAGGATCTCCAAAATATTTTATGTAATAACCGATTCCCAATCAACACATTACATAAAAAAAACTTCTGTATGTACAATATGAGTAACTGAATTAAATAACTTATAAGATTTGATAAGGTCAACCTATAATTTAAAGTAGGCATAAAGAAATAATTGATATTTTCGAATTTCTTAAAAAATGGACTCTAACAATCTATGTTCTACAATTCTATTAAATGAAGCAATTCTAATTAGAAACTTGCATAATTATTATCACCATAATATATAATAATGTTTCCACTAACATTAAAAACTAGCAAATGAACGTATTTTCTACATAATTAATTAAAAATTTAATTTCCAAATTAAAATTAACTATTAAACATGACAGAAAGTGCGAAGATGCATAAGAGTTCTGAACGAAAATGCACCTGGAAAAATAATACAAAGTAAGATTTACATTTCTGAAAGAACACAAAAAATTGTTAAAAGTTACGATTATCATTGCAGACGATTTTTTTAGAATCCGAATTTAGAAATTAATATAAAAAAAAAATAATAGAACGTGAAAAATAGTGGAATTAAACTTTCATCCATTATCTTTCGCTGTGTTTTTATTCTTAACTTTTAGGTTCTTTAGTTTTTGATATCCTCGTTTAATCGAATATTATGTGATGGACTATCGCTTTCTTTCGGAAAATTCTTACTTCATTAACAGGGCAATTGCACTTTTTTTTCCTTTGCATCAAAATGTGAATTACTTTCATTATCTACTTTATCATTAAATCTGATTCCAATTCATTATGATCTTATCTATCGAGTCTGCTTTATCTTAACTCCCTCGCTTCTATTGTGTTACTTCTCTATTACCCTCAAAGCAAAACGCTGTGCACAATCAAAACTTCTAGTTGAAGATAATGGCGGCGCAATCAGTTGTTGAGCATTTTGAAAGGCCTTTTTTTGATCAAAGATCACATCAGATTTATCTGCACACCAAACAGAATTTCGGGCCGTAATGCAAGCGATTGAAATTCGATCGGAAATTATTACTTTAGGTAAGCTAGAAAATCTTTTTTCTTTTAATAATGTCTAGACCGTATTTGTAGTTTTAGAGGTTAAATACTGACCTGCTGAACATTTCTTATCTCGGAGACTATTAGTTTAAACAGCAAAATTTGACACTTTTATTGATAAGCTAACGCTTTGTATGTGTTAAAAATTGTTACTGCAAAGTGTTTCTGTTAGTAAACAAAATGGATATATCGTTTGGATTCTTTGAAAATATTACGTTGTATACAATATTTTAGCTTGTGTTTTTGTGCTTGATAATTTAGATTAACTTATACAAAATTCGCAGTGTTTTTAAATTGCAACAAATTAAGGATCAGGCTTAAAAATGTTTATAGTTTAACTGAGGAATTACATAATAACTCTCTAAACTAAATTATAAAAAAATGAGATTTAAATAATTAACCAATGTGCATGGTCTCCTTAAAACTTTCTCGCATACTCTGTAATAAACTTGTGATGACAGAGAATGCTTCGCATGGCATTGGTGTACAATAATTAGGAAATATTAACTTTCGGTTGTAAATTAGGATTTTTACTGAATCTGTCGTGTCATCTCTGCCGAGTTTTTTTTTTTTTTTTTTTTTTTTTTTTTTTTTGACATTTAATTCCTGGCATGTGGTTAATAGAATCAAAAATTCGAATTTGTACTTTATACATGTTTTTGTCAATCGATTGAAACAAATATTTGATACAAAATTGCACTTTTGAAAACAAAATCCCATATCTAATTTCATATGTTTAAGTCATTAAGTTTATGAATTATCTCTTTCATACGTCTCTGAAAGTAGAACCCTTTGTTAGTTTTGTCTCAAGCTCTGACTGGTGTTTACACTATAGGTGTTAAATCTATATGGCGAATCTTATCCAAGTCTCTTCATTTTGTAGTTATAGTGTTAACTTATATCCGAACAGCCGGACAGACTGACTTCCTCTGAACGGATTTTACTCAAATTTTGATAGAAATTTACAAATTTGGGGTAAAGACCATATATAGCTTTCAACCATTTAGCTGAAAGAGTTCTTGAGTTATCTTTGTTACATAGAGACAGACGGACATTTTCCAAAAATGTGTTTTTCGAACTCAGTGAGGTCTAGAACGTGGTGATCCATCAAAACCGCGAGATTGAATTTTTTGATGATTAGTATACTTTCTCTGTGTTATACGTATAAGAGAAAGAAAAATGCAGTAAGAGAAGCTAAGAAATTTCATTATAGATAACTAGCCGCCTTTGGCGACCAGCCGGTTCGCCAATCTTAATGCTCGTTAAAATTTTAATAATTAAATATTTTATGTAATTCCTACTTTAATAGCTTCTTTATTAAAATATTTTCAAATATCAAATTTCAATTCACTCCTAATATTATAAAGGCCTTCAGTCATAATGTAATCTGTATCTCTCTCATTTTCTGTTAGCTCCCGTAGAATTTATACTTTAAATTAAAGTGGAAAGGATTAATCTGCAATTAATATAATAATTTTTTTTTACTGAAACAAAGTATTTTTTTTTTTTTTTTTTTTGTAATATGATTACTGAAAACAGCCACTGAGCGTTTAAACTTTATGGGCACTAAAGAATATCTTTCTTAATTTATGCAATATCTCAAGAATTTGTCAACAAAATTTTCTCAGATTCATCATGAACAGATCGATTCATTAACAATGTTTAATTTTAAATGCATCAAACACTAAGAAAATAAAACGAATCGTTTAAAATAATCGATAGAAAACAGGTTAAAAACACTACTTAAAAACGATGTACTTAAAACTATAAACATATACAAAAAATATATAACTAGCATAAATGCAATTGAATTACAAAAGCATGCAACTAACCTAAAAGTAATTAAAATCTAGTCCTCATCCGTTGATAATAATTGTGAACAATCAGAACACAATGCGCATGCGTGAATTTTCAACGCCAGTTACGGTAAAGCAAATGCGTGAATTTTTCTACGCCAGTTGGGGTAACGCTATGCGGATTAGAAATTTTTAATTTCCTTTATTCTGTTTTATTTTAATTCAAAAGTACTTCAGAATGAATCTGAAAGATCGATTCATTAACAATGTTTCATTTTAAATGCATCAAACATTAAGAAAGTAAACAGAATCGTTTGAAATAATCCGCCGAAAAATGTTAAGCCTAGCCTCATTACTGTTGGGAAAAAAAAAAACGGAAGCCTTATTCATTTGGCGGTGGGGAAAATTAAAAGATTTTTTTGGCGGGAAAGTTAGTTTTTAATTAATAATTAAAATTCTAATTAAAAATTCAAAAAAAAACCAGGTACACATTCCCGACCTCCAAGGTATACATGCGCCAAATTTGATAGCTGGAGGTCAAACGGTCTGACCTGTAGAGCGCCAACACACACACACACACATTGAGCTTTATATAAGTATAGATAGATTACAGCCCCAATTCAAATTCGAAAAGTATCTATTGATATACATTTATAAAAATAAATGTTTAAAACTTCTCACAAAAGAAGCTTACTTCAATAAAATTCGTTTTCGTCTGTTGTCATAGAAACCAACATTAAGACATTTCCTGCTATTCTTCTTCCTTCTATTTTTTTATCTTCTCGTGACGAAAGGTACATAGAGAAAGTATTGCAACTATCAAAAAATTCGATTTTGCAATTTGTACGGATAGCAACATTTAAGGTATTTTTGTGTAAAAAAAGAAAACAAAACACTTGAATTTTATTTTCTCTTCCGTTTGTCCGCTTTAGTTTGAACAAAGGTCATATGGATTAAACTAATACAATTTATATAGAATTTAAAATGGAGTTCCAACACAGAAATGATAAAACTTTGAAACTAAGTTATCAATAAAGGAGTTACTTTTTTCTAACATTTTCTCGATTTTTCCTTTCTTTTTTTTTAAGAGCTACAAAACAGGTTCATGATTTGTGAAAAATAATAGCATTTTCATTTTAACATACAATTATAATAAAAATGGCTTAATCTATTGACACTTAAAATCCAATAGATATTCGGGCAAAAGACTACGGATTCATGAAAATGCCGGATTAGTGGAAATTTGTTTACAAAGGCACATTTGAACAGCGAAACTTATATTAATTGATTAAAATTTTAAAATAAGCGAAGTTCTTCAGAAGTCATCTTATCATTATTAATAATAAAGATGAATATGTGCATGTTGGCATTCTGCCATCCAAACATTTGATTTATAGCAGCCAAATTTAGCATTATTATATGTATATATTGCATGGAAAGTATAAATTAGCTCATCAAAATGATTTTTATTTGAAATGTTGATTAGAATTTTAATTAATCTATATACTTATAATAAAGCTCAATGTGTGTGTGTGTGTGTGTTGGCGCTTTACAGACCAGGTCATTTGACATATACCTATCAAATTTGGTACATGTATACCTTAGAGGTCGGGAATGTGCACCTGGGGTCCCTTTTTTTGAAATTTTAATTATTAATTAAAAACTAACTTTCCCGTCAAAAAAATCTTCCATTTTCCCCACCGCCAAATGAGTAAGGCTTCCGTTTTTTTCTTCTCCCAACAGTAATGAGGCTAGGGTTAACATTTTTCGGCGAATTTTTTCAAACGATTCTGTTTATTTTCTTAATGTTTGATGCATTTAAAATTAAACATTGTTAATTAATCCATGTTTCAGATTCATTCTGAAGTACTTTTGAATTAAAATAACACAGAATAAAGGAAATTAAAAATGTATAATCTGCATAGCGTTACCCCAACTGGCGTAGAAAAATTCACGCATTTGCGTTAACGTAACTGGCAAAGAAAATTCACGCATGCGCATTATGTTCTGATTGTTGACATGGCAACCAACGGATGATTTAAATTATTTTTAGGTTAGTTGCATGCTTTTGTAATTAAATTGTATTTATGTTAGTTATATATATTTTTTGTATATGCTTATAGTTTTAAGTACATCGTTTTTTAAGTAGTTTTTTTAAACCTGTTTTCGACCGATTATTTTAAACGATTCATTTTATTTTCTTAGTGTTTGACGCATTTAAAATTAAACATTGTTAATGAATCGATCTGTTCATGATGGATCTGAGAAAATTTTGTTGACAAATTCTTAAGATATTACATAAATTAAGAAAGATATTCTTTAGTGCCCATAAAGTTTAAACGCTCAGTGACTCTATTATCAGTAATCATATTATTAAAAAAAATGCTTTGTTTCAGTAAAAAATATTATTATATTAATTGCAGATTAATCATTTCCACTTTAATTTAAAGCATAAATTCTACGAGGGGTAATAGAAAATTAGAGAGATACATATCACGTTATGACTGAAGGCCTTTATAATATTATGAGTGAATTATATGACTATCAGAATTTGAAGTTTTAAAATATTTTGCTGAAGAATCTATTAAAGTTGGAATTGCGTAAAATATTTAATGGTACGACCGGAGTTTAACCCCCTGCTTGCGCAATTTTTAAAAATCGCCAACAACGGCCTTGTGAAATGTTCAAAAGCAAAGGTGCAGATGTTCAATTATAGTGCATAATAAAGAAAACCAGCTTTAGCGCGTTATCGCAACTTGGTGAAGAAGGGGGTTAAACTCCGGTTCAACCTATTTAATTATTAAAATTTAAACGAACATTAAGATTGGCGAACCGGCTGGTTGCCAAAGGCGGCTAGTCAAAAATAAAACTACATTTTCGGAGTTTTCTGCAATAAATTCATAAAATATATTTTAAAAAAGCTTTTACATTGTTTCAATATTTCGAACTTTGTTCAACTTTATAATTGTGTAAATTATTTCTGAATTTCACCACTTAACAAATTCTTTTCCTAATTTTCAGTATTGGATTGTATTGTTACGTTGTAATACAGACTGTATTTATCATTTCGTCAATAATTTAACCGCATGACTTGCTTCCATAGTTAAAAGCCAAGGAAGAAATATTCTATTTTACATCTGTGTATTTACAAGACAAATAAAAAAAAAGTGGAATTGCCATACTACAAAAGTTAAAAAGACAGATGAACCCGGAATTTCCGTTTTCAATTGTGCTATGATGTCATGGGACTATTTTCCGCTAGAGAGTTCCATGTAAACAATAAGTAGAACATATGAAAAATTATAAAAATAACATGCCATTAATGTTTGACAATTTGTTGCTGAAGAATAATTTATTGATGGAATGATAGACATGAAGTTATTTATTTATTTAATGTAAGCACACTATAGAGAAGAGCCCATTTATATAGCGCATGAGCAAAAGCATACACGGAACACAAGTCAAAAAGCAATTTAAAACATACATGAAAAAAAAAGGAACAGCAAAGAATATAGAATTTATAAAGTATTAAACCAGTGTCAAATAACATGCAAATAGCTAACAAGGGTCAAAAAGTTTTAAAAAAAATCACGATCATAGTATCAACACAGAATCATGAATAAACATAGACATCTTAATATGAATTAGAGAAAAATAATTTGCACTCAGGCATTAAAGAACAATATAGTTAAATCAATAAAAAAGTAAGGTCAAGTAGATATGAGCTGAGAACAAGTCGTTTTAAAAACATTGGTAGTCATATGATGAATATCATATTTCCCAGAGAACCTCTTAAAAGTCTTATATAATTTATACAAAAGTGAACTTTTCAAAATTAAATTTAGAATAAACATTTGTAAAAGATCTCTGGTTCCTTAAAAATGTTGAAGACATATCGAAGTTTATAGAGCTCAGAATATCAGGGCAATCAATCGATCTATTGATAGTCTTATAAAAGAAAAGAACACAAGAAATTTCTCGTCTGCTACAGAAAGTAGGCAAATGAAACACATTACGTACACAAAAAGATATATCTTGAGAGTAAAACCATTTTTATTTTCTCATATACGAAGTATAGTGAAAGTATAGCATTCGTCAAAAAATTCGAACTCGAGATTTGACGAATATCCAAGTTTTAGATCTCCGAAAAACACATTTTTGGAAAACGTCCATCTGTCTGAGACAAAGATAACTAAAGAATGCTTTGAGCTATACGGTTGTAATTTGGTATACAGTCTTAACACAGGATTAGCAGATTTCTATCAAATTTTGAGCAAACTTCTTTCTCATGAAGTCTGTCTGGCTGGCTGTTCGAATTCAACTGAATATGATAACTGCAAGAGTGCTATATAGATGAAATTCTGGGTGCAGATTTAACATCTGTAATCTAAACTCTGCCGACGTTTGAGCCAAATCCAACAAGGGATTGACAGTCTGTCGGTCTGTATTTTCAGAAGCATGTTAACGCGATAATTCAAAAACGCAATGACTTTAATATATAAAATTTGATATGTGATTTTGTAACTACAAGAGCCATTTTGTTTCAATTTTTTGTTTAAATTAGTTGAAAAAACTTGAGAAACACAAATTGGATTTTTGGATTCTATTAACCCATGCCAGGGATTAATCACCAAATAACTCGCCAAGGATGAGACAATACATTCAGTAAAAATGCTAGATTTACGCCAAAAGTTAGTATTTCGTAATTATTTTACGCCAATGCCATGCTAGGCCTTTTCTTTTATAACACCTTTATTAGAGAGCATACCAGAAAATGTTAGGGAGAAGACATCAGATGGATCTTGTAAAGCGTATACCGCAAGTATTTTGTTTGAATACGCTCAATGATTTGAATTTTGGTAAGACAAAAATGCTACAATATTCCAGACAAAGGCATAATATAAAACCTTCAAAAGGATTTTACACGAAAATTCCTTAAATTTATGTTTAAAACTTTCAAGCCTATGATAGGCCTTGGAATTCATTAAATCAATAAATAGGAAAAAATCAAGTTTAGTGTTCAAGAGGACACCCAAATCTGTAACTGAATATGAGCTTGATAATACATGATTGTTCACGCGAATGTCGCTTAACGCCAAACTTGGCAATCTTAAAATTATGGCAACTCCTTTCCCCGCCTTTCCGGTCGAGTCTTTCAGGGGTTCTTTGGAACGTTGACCCGCATCGGCTCCCCAGCCCCCGCAGAAGCTGTAAACAACTTCACTTTGTAAGGCTTAACAAAACCAACCGCAATGCAATACCGCAATCAGCCATGAATTATATGATCTACTCACCGCAAAAGGAGTGTATATAGTGTAAATAAAGAAGTTTAAGCAAAAGTACAGTTCACTGTTTACTTCGAATCACCAATGATTATTACTTTTATAAATATGATTTAAAAGATGATGTTTTTTTTGTATAACTAATAATATTACATTTATCGCTGTATAGGTGTGACTTGTTATTTATGCTTCAAAAAGAGAATCACATCTCTTTGAAGAAGGACAGCATCAATATCAAGCAGGATTCACATCAGGGCAACTATTACGTACAATCGAAGGTCACACCTACTTCAAAAAGATCACGTCATCGCAATCGGACAATGGCAAATAGTTGTCCCGATGAGACAGGCATTTCTCATTGCCCCGTTGAGGTCTCGGTAATTATAACGGGGATATAAATCGGTATAGTAATTTCTGTGAGCCGTAGATATGTATCATAATCTGTTTGGATATTTTTGGATTATACTTGACAGATGATCGTAAAGATTTAAATTCGCCAAATGAATCAGGATTAACATCTTTTAAAGCTAATTTAAGGATCGTGGTCTTCTGGTTTTCTAGTGAATACCAGAAGGGAAAATTCACAGTAACAGTTTTTCTAAAATGAATAGTTCTGCTAAAAATATCCTTTATAAAAACTAAAAACCGTATCGTATATGGCATTAAAACCAAGAAGAAGATTTAATCAGTCTCACGGAACAAATATCGCATAGTTAAAAAAATCTGCTCTTTTAAAATCAAGTACCAAAATATTCTCTTTCTTCTTATTGAGGTAGAAAGATAGGGAACCAATAGACACTGACAGAGAAGAATGATATTTATCCTCAGGTACGAAAAGGTTATTGCTGTGACAGACAGAAATTTCATTTGAATCCACATCAGACAAAATCATATCAAGATATTTTTTGATACAATTATGAGTATCGAAATGATGCATAAAATTGGACAGTTCATAAACAATTGGGTTGTTTAGTTTCCAAATGCCAATACAACATAGGTAAAGTAAAATCACCCAAAATTAATATTTTAACACAAGAACGAAAAATTTTAATACAATAAAAAAAAAATCAGACATACGTATCCACATGGGAAGAAAGTGCAAAATAAGTAACAAATAAAAGCAACTTTTTTCTGTGATTTAACCTGACTGAACTCAGATAGCTTCAAGATCCAAATCAGGAATGTCCAGTTTATAGGAAGAAATATCTTTTTTTGATAGCCACAAGAACACCATAATCCCATCTGCAAAAATTAACAGAGGAACCACGATCTTTTCGAAAAACAAGATAACGATCATCGAATAGGTGCAAAGAATCTATAATGCCATGTCACTGTAATTCAAATAACATCATACTTCATAGAAGCCACATATCTAAAAAAACTCTAAAGTTTGGGTGCGTAAACTACGAGTATTTTTATTTAAAAAAAAAAAGACAGTAATTTCGAATTTGTTTTTGTTGACAAATCTATGGCTGTCGATTCCAGAAATGTTTTCTTGGAATATCTGGCCACTTTTTAGCTTATCATAAAACTCGGCGATTAAGTAACCCTCAGGACAAAGCGATTCATCCAATAGCTGTTGAGGATCTTTTTCATATATCTCGACGTGGGAAGATGCATAGGTTTGATATTTTAAGATTATGGCCCTGGAGAAAAAAAATTCAGATTCAGTTGAATCAAAAGGGTGACAATACCGTTCATTCACCGTTGTTTTAGGTCCTTATCGGGATAAAAATATTTCCTTTTGCTTTGGCGTTTTTCCAACTGCCTTTAGACCAGATGTTTTCCCAGCGCCATTAATTGCACTTAATGGCTCTGGAAGTCTTAAGAGACTTTACCTACTATTTAATGATTTCTTTTATATCTTAAACCACATGTCCATTATCATTTAATATGTCTTCGATTGAGGGAGTTGTGGCTGCTAATACTGCATTCGTAGAAGTATTTAGAAGCCGGTACAGGATTTTAATCAGCTTCAATAATTTATTGTTGTAAATGTCGATGAGGTTCTTCGATCGATGATATAGATAGTCGGAGAAATTAGATTAGAAAAACCATCTATTTTACTGTACATATCTTTCCGGAAATAGCAAATTCCTTCTTTAATTCGATAAAGAAATCCATAACATAAATGATCAGATTCCAAATTGCATTCTGGTACAATGGAAGAAACTTTCAGCATATAACATTAGAATGTCAGCTTTGAAATTCGTAAATTCATCCTTATCTTAACCGTTAGTAGACTTTTTCTCCGATATTCTCTTAAAAATATTATTGTTTTCCTTTTAAAAACTTCGCTTTGTTTTCATGAAGAGATGACTATCTATAGCGCTCAATGCCTTGTTGGTATTAATAGTTGGTAGTGTCAAAGCGATTTCATTGATGTTAAATACAATTAATATCTCCAGCGAACCAACTGGTCATCAAAAGCGGCTAATTAATAATGAAGGGGAACGTGTGTGTGTTGGTGCTCTACAAACTAGACAATCTAACTAAGACTTACCAAACTTTATAAAGGGTGTTTCAAAATTAACGCAAGATTTGAAATTGCCACCATTTGTGCAGTAAAGTGCTGCCAACACTATTAAAAAACCATTTGACAGCTGATAGTTTAGAGTTAGTAAAAATGGAGCGTTATTCGATAGAATAATGTATTTTCATTGTTGAACGATATTTCAAAAATAATGAAAATCTAGCGGTCACAGTTCGAAAATTTGAAAATTGGCTCCCAACATCTTATGATTTAATACCATTAGATATTTTTTTATGATCCTATATGAAGTCAAAGGTCTATGCCAACAAGCCCACAAGTAAGCGTACATTGAAGGAGGAAATTCAACGCTGCATCAATGAAATTCAGCTACATTTATGTAAAATGGTCATGAAAAATTTCGACATTAGAGTACTAACGTGCCAGCAAAGTCGTGGAGGCCATTTGCCCTATGTGTAATTGCCTAATTCCATGCATAACCCTATCTTATGTACTTTATGATTCAATAAAAAGTTTAGTTTAGTTTAGTTATATTAACGTCCCGTTTTAAAGCAACAGGCTGTTTTGGACGGACCTCGTAAGTTTGAACGACATCTGAGCTGGCACCCCCCTCTCCACACCACGCCACACAGCGGGAGGACATTTGGCCCGGGCTGTTTTAATGTGCACCAGACCCGCTTTCATGACGGTTCTTCGATGGAATCGGGTCACGAACGTGAATCCCTTCGGTTCCGAACTGAGACCTTACCACCAGGCCACTCGGGACCTTCAATACAAATATAATAATTTAAAGAAAAAAAACTGTATTTTTTATTTAATTCAAATTTTGCATTAAGACATTGTTCTACCGTGTAATGCTCCCTTTTTACTAGTGCTAAACTATGAGTTGTCAATTATATTTTTAACAGAGTTACCATCACTTTACTTCACGAACGGTGGTAAATTCAAATCTTGCGCTAATTTTAGGACACCCTCTACATATATATTTTGGGAAATGGAAATGTGCACCTCAAAATGTATTTTTTAAATTATAATTAATTGAAAGTTAAGGGAATGATGGGCGCTTTTTCTATAAATAACTTCCAAAAATATTCCTGCATAAAAATAAGTTCTACATTGTTGAAGAAAATTTTTTTAAATCAAACCAATTTGCTTATCACTCATGTTTTTCCAGAAGTTTGTCAATTTTTAATTGCATTTTTGACCTAATTTTTAATAATAGATTTCATTGTTGAAATGAAATTCAAGTCGTTTCCATTGTAGCAAAAAATATTTAATCGCGTGATTTTCTTCCATTTTTGTAAGCGAAGTAAAAGAATATATGTTTTTTTTTTTTGTTGTTTTTTTTTTGTTTTGTTATCTACGTATTTTTGAGAAATCGAAAAGTGATGTTCTAATCCCACAAAAGACATTTTTCTTATTTGCAATTAGGAGATGGGTTATCCAAGCGTATATGTCTTTAAAGATAATAATAATATGATTAATATCATGACTAATTAGAGAAATCATGAACAATAAGTTATACACAAAAATTTAATTGGAATTTAGCTCAGCCAAAAATTCTCTGCCACTCAGCTAATCGCCAAAGGTGGTTAGTAAGACGTATTACAAAATGTAAATTCAAAATCCTATTGCTTATGTCGCTCTAGTGTCACTAAAATCCGCAAGTTGTGATTTGTTTCAATTCAACGTTCCGTTACCTACTTTTTTTAGTTTTTATTTTTATTTATTTACTAGCCGCCTTTGGCGACCAGCCGGTTCGCCAATCTTAATGTTCGTTAAAATTTTAATAATTAAATATTTTATGCAATTCCAACTTTAATAGATTCTTCAGCAAAATATTTTAAAACTTCAAATTTTGATAGTCATATAATTCACTCATAATATTATAAACGCCTCCAGTCATAACGTAATATGTATCTCTCTAATTTTCTGTTAGCACCTGAAGAATTTATGCTTTAAATTAAAGTGGAAAGAATTAATCTTCATTTAATATAATAATATTTTTTACTGAAACAAAGCATTTTTTTAATAATCTGATTACTGAAAATAGAGTCACTCAGCGTTTAAACTTTATGGGCACTAAAGAATATCTTTCTTAAGTTATGTAATATCTCAAGAATTTGTCAACAAAATTTTCTCAGATTCATCATGAACAGATCGATTCATTGACAATGTTTCATTTTAAATGCATCAAACTTTAAGAAAATAAAATGAATCGTTTAAAATAATCGGTCGAAAACAGGTTTAAAAAACTACTTAAAAAACGATGTACTTAAAACTATAGCATATACAAAAAATATATATAACTAACATAAATACAATTTAATTACAAAAGCATGCAACTAACCTAAAAATAATTTGAATTATTGAAAACAGGTTAAAAAAACTACTTAAAAAACGATGTACTTAAAACTATAAGCATATACAAAAAATATATAACTAACATAAATACAATTTACTTACAAAAGCATGCAACTAACCTAAAAATAATTTAAATCGTCCGTTGATAACGGTTGTCATGGCAACAATCAGAATGCGCATGCGTGAATTTTCTTCGCCAGCTCCGGTAACGCAAACACGTGAATTTTTCTACGCCAGTTGGGGTAACGCTATGCAGATTAGACATTTTTAATTTCCTTTATTCTGTGTTATTTTAATTCAAAAGTACTTCAGAATGAATCTGAAACATGGATTAATTAACAATGTTTCATTTTAAATGCATAAAACATTAAGAAAATAAACAGAATCGTTTGAAATAATCCGCCGAAAAATATTAACCCTAGCCTCATTACTGTTGGGAGAAAAAAAAATTGAAGCCTTACTCATTTGGCGGTGGGGAAAATGGAAGATTTTTTTGGCGGAAAGTTAGTTTTTAATTAATAATTAAAATTCTAATTAAATTTTTAAAAAAAAGGGACCCCAGGTGCAGATTCCCGACCTCTAAGGTATACATGTACCAAATTTGATAGCTGTATGTCAAATGACCTGGCCTGTAGAGCGCCAACACACACACACACATACACACACACACACACACACACACACACACACACACACACACACACACACACACACACACACACACACACACATTGAGCTTTATTATAAGTACTAGCCGCCTTTGGCGACCAGCCGGTTCGCCAATCTTAATGTTCGTTAAAATTTTAATAATTAAATATTTTATGCAATTTCTACTTTAATAGCTTCTTTATCAAAATATTTTAAAACTTCAAATTTTGATTATCATATAATTCATTCATAATATTATAAAGGCCTTCAGTCATAACGTAATATGTATCTCTCTCATTTTCTGTTAGCACCCGTAGAATTTATGCTTTAAATTAAAGTGGAAAGAATTTATCTTCAATTAATATAATAATATTTTTTACTGAAACAAAGCATTTTTTTTATAATCTGATTACTGAAAATAGAGTCACTCAGCGTTTAAACTTTATGGGCACTAAAGAATATCTTTTTAAATTTATGTAATATCTCAAGAGTTGGTCAACAAAATTTTCTCAGATTCATCATGAACGGATCGATTCATTAACAATGTTTCATTTTAAATGCATCAAACGCTAAGAAAATAAAACGAATCGTTTAAAATAATCTGTCGAAAACAGGTTTGAAAAAACTACTTAGAAAACGATGTACTTAAAACTATAAGCATAAATAAAAAAAAAATATATAACTAACATAAATACAATTTACTTACAAAAGCATGAAACTAACCCAAAAATAATTTAAATCATCCATTGATAACGTTGTCATGGCAACAATCAGAACAGAATGCGCATGCGTGAATTTTCTTCGCCGGTTACGTAACTCAAATACGTGATTTTTTCTACGCCAGTTGGGGTAACGCTATGCGGATTAGACATTTTTAATTTCCTTTATTCTGTTTTATTTTAATTCAAAAGTACTTCAGAATGAATCTGAAAGATTGATTCATTAACAATGTTTAATTTTAAATGCATCAAACATTAAGAAAATAAACAGAACCGATTGAAATAATCCGCCGAAAAATTTTAACCCTAGCCTCATTAGTGTTGGGAGAAAAAAAAAACTGAAGCCTTTCTCGTTTGGCGCTGGGGATAATGGAAGATTTTTTTGGCGGGAAAGTTAGTTTTTAATTAATAATTAAAATTCTAATTAAAAATTCGAAAAAAGAAACCCCAGGTGCACATTCCCAACCTCCAAGGTGTACATGTACCAAATTTGGTAGCTGTATGTCAAACGGTCTGGCCTGTAGAGCGCCAACACACACACACACACACACACACACATTGAGCTTTATTATAAGTATAGATAGATAGATATAGATTTATTTACAAATATGAGCTTTTATTAAAGAATCAAATCGTATCGAATCAAATTGCTATTTTAAAGCCAACTGTCCGATTCAACTATTAATTTTCGTCGTAGTATCATTTCTCTCTCTCTCTCTTTTTTTTTTTTTTTTTTTTTTACTCATTTGAGCTACTCAAATATTGAACAAAATATTTCTGATTTTACTATGCTTTATTTGTAATAAAATGGCTATTTGTAAAAAACTTATTAAACGTAAAAAATTAATTTGTAAAAAATGTTATTAAATTTTTAAGGCCTCTTTTCAAGTAACCAGCTTTAAAAAAAACTCAATTTTTATTGCTTTTAATTAAAACCAAGAAGTACTAAATAAAAAAAAGAAAAAGAAAATTTGCAGAATTTTCAGCAAAACTTTATTTTATAAAATGTTAATATCATCTAGTAAATAATTTAAATCAACATTCTCAAACAAACGATCTCAAAATATTGAAAAAAAATTGTGAGTAATGTTTGCTGATGATGTGAGTGAAATTCACTTTTCCCCTAATTTTTTTCCCCCTAACTACTAATTTTTTTTTTATTTTTTTTTACCTGTAAACAAATTTCGCTTTTCAAAAACGGACACTCAAAATCTAAAATAACCCTGCTATTAAGGCAGCTTTTAAGGCTAATGAAACAGCAATTACTGTTGCCATTTAGTCCACATAAAGGGTAGAATTTTGAAATTCTAGAGCTGCTGTCCACTACGTTGTTCCGAAATAGGCCAGGGCCGAAATGATGTAATTACTAGATCATATCTAACCATTCCGTGTCTGCCACTGACCACTGGTGAAGCCATATTTCCTACTTTTGAAAAGAGGGGAAGATTATTAAAGTTCAAATTGAAACGTTGATTTATTGATTCAGTAGCTGTTGTTTTCTGTTATGCTTCGCTGATTCCGTTGCAAAGAGAGGAACGTAATCTATCTTTTGTGGATACAGAAAAACAAGAAAAAAACAATTTCGCAGCCTTGTGAATGTTTTGGTTTTGAAAGAATCAAAATTATTTCGAAGATTTAATAAATTATTAAATCCCCGGGATTATTTTGACACTTGTTTACTTTAGAAAAAAATGGATGCTTGTCTGCAACTTTCAGGGGAACTCATTTCTGATATACACAATGGCTCAAACAATTGAGAGTACACTTTACTTGATAAATCCAACTTTCAATATAAATAACACATTATCAAGAAATGCAAAATGTTTTTTTACACATAACCGATGGTTTAATTTGATGTAAAATTAATAGAAAATATTTAATGGTAGTTAAACATATTTTTCATAAGTTTGCCTATTTTTTTAGACGATTTTATTTGCAGTTAGAAAAAAATCGTCTGCATGGAAAATTTCATTATCGCAACAGTTATATTTTTGAAAGTTGTATTTATCGTCTGATATTTAGAATTTTTATTTACGTGCAAAAAGGCGCTTTTAAAAAGGCAATGGTTAGAAGGGTATATTTCTGCTCTTTCCGAAGAGGGTTATTATTATTCAGTAATTCAGAAACGCTCTAAAAGTCATGGTGGAATATCATATCATAGAAATTTCGATGTGGAACGATAGTTTAGAACAAGGGCTATCAAACTAAGCATTTAAAACCCAATCTAATAATGTAATTATTTCTGTACAATCCATCAAAATTGTCTAAAAAATGTGCGAATACCCTTTGCATTCTCAATTTTTTGAGGCAAAAATTTGCATATGTTTATTTAAAATGCTTCTGAAACTTTTCAATTAAGAAGTCTTTTTGTTGATTGTTTTTTGTTTTTACTACAAATTGAACCGTTTGTTATGTGTAAAAATAAAAAAGCATGTTTGCACTTCTCAGTAATATTCTATTTATATTGAAAATTGAATTTATGAAGTAAAAGTAAGGTGTACTCTCAATTGTTTGAGCCACTGTATATATTATACTTTTTATTTTATTCAGTAATTAAAAAAATGATTTGAAATCATAAAATAAGTCAATGTATTTTACTCAGAATATATACTCTATAGATGGCGCTGTGTGTTATACAGAGAACATTCTAAATGCAGTGATTTTTTTGTAGAATAATTTATATTCAATTTGTATTATTCTTATTTCGTATCCGTATTCATATCGATTCGTATATTTTTTAGAATGATATGACATTAATTATTATTGTCGTTATTATATTATTTATTTGTATGTTTATTATTATATTATTATATGTTATTATATTTATTATAGTATCTATTTGTATATATATTATTTGTAACTTGCGAGATGTGAAAATGAAATGTCCAGAATGAAACATTTCTTTGCGGTTAGGTCTACTATATTTTTATTACTATATTTTATTGATAATTTATTATTATTATTATATTTTATTATTATTTTTTTATTATTATATTATTTATTTGCATATTTGCGTATATTATTTGTAAATTCCATGACATGAAAAATGTTTGAATCCAGAATGAAACATTCCTTTACGGTTAGATATATTAAGGTTTTATTATCATATTTTATTACTAATTTATTATTATTGTATTTTATTATTAATTTTTTAATATTATATTTTTTATTTGTATATTTATGCACATTATTTGTAAATTTCGAGATGTGAAAAATCTTTTAAGTACAAAATGAAATTTTTCTTCCCATTTAGATTTACTAAATTTTATATATAGCTAATTATTTTTGTGTAATATATGCTTCCTAAAAAAGTGTTCTTGAAAATTGTAATTAGATTTTTAATCGGTTGAAAATCTTTTGAATTTTTAACACCCCTCCTAAATAACATTGACATTTATTATCGAATAAAAACCATTTTTACGCCATTTTAAAATTCAAACATGATTTTTTTAATGATACCGAATTTTATTTACTTAGGTTTATCTATAATTTATAATTATTTTTTGTATTGTTATGATGAGATTCAAATCAAATTTGTTCTTTCATGAAATCATTCACATGAATAAAAGCGATATTTCCATTTTAGCATGAATGTCTGGAAGACCGATCGTAGCTCGGCAGGTGTTTTTTTTTTTTTTTTTTTTTGCTGTAAAATCGGATGTTTTTAAGGAAATATTTAGATACGAATCACATACCGATTACATATGAATAGTTTTCAGTCTTGCCAACATATGAACCGCAAATTTAAATAAAAAAATCATGAATGCACTTACTTTAATATGTCATTCTAAATAATTTGCTATATCACTGTATTCATTTTGCAATTTATTTGTCATCACTTATACTTTTGAACTTACACTCAGTTTTACCGTGGTGAAATCGGGCCCGAGATGGCCCTATATCACACTGTCAGTATGAGAGCAGATAGAAAAAGGCTCTAATAGTTAGTTATATTTTTTTTGTGTGTGTAAAATAGCGTTTTTTCTGGGGAAACACCTATATCAATAGACTTAAAAAGCAAAAAAATATTAAATATGAATACATAAGTAAAGCAAACGGGGCGACTCGAACCAAGGACCCGCAACATACGCATCATACATATTGTTCTGACCACTATGCAGTATTGCCCACATTTCGAAGTGGAACTTGAATATCCTTATTCTAATAATTAGTTATAAAAAAAAAGTTTATTATATGTAAAAGCATGTTTTGTTTTTTTCAGGAAAGACACCTGTACAGATAAATTGAAAAATCAAAACTTTTATCTAAATATAAAATTTGATCCAAAGCGTTAGAGCCGTTTCCGAGAAACACGAAATAAATTTAGATATATACAGGAATTGATCGTTTAAAGTTATAAAAAACTGCTTTTAGAACGGCATTCTTTCTGTTAATTGTGTAATACAAAAATTATTAATTCTCAATGTAACGAATAATGCATTCAAATAAATGATTAAATATCTGAATCAAACTAAAAAAATTATTATTCTACAATATTTCTCATTAAAACGTCGAAATTTAAGAATATATATATATATATAAAGAGAGAGAGAGAGAGAGAGAATATATTGCTATCTTCAAAAATATTAAACAAAAATTTAAGCTCCTGATTTTAATAAATCTTCACTTTTCGGAACTACCCGAGTCTCGCAAAACATACGTGAATTCATATATAACTTTGTATACACAGTAACTTGAATTGGAACAAAATTGACTAAAAAAAGGGGAAGAAATTACAACAAATTTAGAAGAAAGAAACGAATTCAATATTTAATCTCGTCTAATTGAAAATATATAACGCATAAAAAATTAATATAAAATTAAAATGCGATTAATATTATTTTCTTTCTGCTGATTTCTGCAAATTTATCTATTATTTTATGTGAATTTATTTTCAACTGCCCGCCTTGACGAACCTCTTGAATGGATAGCTTACAAACACAGGATTATCATTTTAATTTTTATTATTTTAATTTCATTCCTTAATGAAGCTTTTACAGAGAATTATTGGAAATAATTCTAAAATTATGTTGAAAGAATATCATCGCCCTTGATGGGTTTTTTTTCTGTCTGAAAGAAACATATGTATATATTATGAAAACTTTCTATTTTACTTAATAATTAAAAAAAATGATTTGAAATAATAAAATAAATCAATGATTTTTTACTCCGATATATAATAGATGGCGCTGTGTGCTACACAGAGAAGATTTTAAATGTAGTGATTTTTTAGTAGAATAATTTATATTAAATTCGTATTATTAATATTTCGCATTCGTATTCATATTTATTCGTATATTCTTTGATTCGATGCTAATTATTATTGTTATTATTTTAAATCTGAAGAAATGAAAAAATCGTAATAATTAATAGAAATATCTATTTAAAAGTATATTTATATCGTACATTTTTTTCTATTGTTAGAACATTTGAATATTAATTTAAAAATTCTCTGAGGTTTAGAACAGGTGTTAATTTTCTATTTTGAAGAAACATTACTTTATATTTCTACTGTAATAATTTCACTTTCCCTATTTCAATAAATAATTACTACTATAGAAAGAATTTTAAAAAGTTTTAAATCTATTTTTCATACGTAAGATGAAAAAAATCCTCAAAAGCATTTTATTTGGAATCAATTTTTGAAATATTGTTGTTCTGTTCTGTTTGACCGTATGCTTTCCTTATTATCTCTACTTTTATTATAATAAAATAATTTTTGAAGTAAGAAACGGATGCTTCTTTTGCTTTATAGTTCGAAAACGAATACAAAAAATTTAACATGGAACAATTTAATACCAAACGATATTATTAATGTATAGGCTAAAATTAATACACCGCAGTCTTTAAATGGATGTTTGTTACTAGTAGCTGAATAAAGAAAGGGATATTATCCTTGTTCTTAGAGAATGAAATGGCTTCCCTTGCAATCTTCTTGTCACGAGAAACAGCAGTAAAACATTCTAAGTCTGGAATGGAATGTAGAGAGTGCTTGCAATCTGGCTTTTACAGGCTTAATATCGAATGTTTTGCAATAAGAACAGTTGGTTGGCTTTTCATTTGATGTATTTTTTATGTTATAAGTACTTTTTTGTCATTAAAAGAGCTGCCTTTAACATAAAGAAAGTTTCGAATGTCATTATAGTCAGTGGTAAATTGGTTTGGCAGAACAAGAAAAAGATCCAATATGTTCATTGTAAATCACGATTCTCATTAGAATATATTAACTGTTAATAATTCATAGAGAAATATTATTCCAGGACATGAACTTATTGTGCTTTGTTTAAATGGAATATTTTATTGAACAAACACATTAGGGAATTATTTTTAAATAAGTCCTCTTTAAACGAAGCATAACATTTAAATATTGAACAAAAGTAATCATGGACATCATTAAAAATATCCTTTCTGTGTTGTTCTTCCATTTTAAAAATACAAATGTTTATGATAAACAGTTTTAATCTAATGCAGTTTATGCAAGAAAAGTTATTAATTTTGAAACCTGCAAACTAAAATATTCTTTTTAATCCTCAAACTTTTAAAAATATTGCAAAAAATATAAAAAAAATTATACGAGTAAAAATATTAATTCTTTTATTTTGAAAATGTATTTAAGACATTCTATATAATAATTTGAAAGTATTCTATTATTAGTATTTTTAAAGAGATAGTCAAAATTTGATTTTCTTTAATCAATCGTTGCAGTAAAGTCTGTTTATCTTGACGCACATTTTATACTACTTGTAGAAGGGTAATGAAGAGATTCATCATAAGTGTAATATTTTTCAAGGTTAAAACTGAATTGCTAAAGTTAAAATTCTTAATTTAATATCAATAATCTTAAAATGGAAATTAACTCAATACAAAAAGGTTTTTTTAAAAAAGATTTTTATAATGTACAAAAAAAAATAATTAAATGGGGTCAGATCAATGACCTCCGATCGTGGTAATGAGTTAGGCTGTTTTGGTAATAAAAAAAGTTGTTTTTTTAATCTAAGAATTATGGCTCTATCTGTATTAGGAATTGAGATCTGAAGATCCTTCTTGAGAATTCCATGTGATCTCGAGGCATATTGAGAAATTATACAAAACGTGGTAGTCACATAAATATAGAAATTTCTTTCAAGAGTTGTCTTCACTCTCTAACTCTGCGCTCTGAACGTTATTACGGTTTTCTTAATTAACGATATGCTGTATGTTTGTGTCTTGAATTTTTACTGCTATTCTTTAAGTACACCTTGGATACACTTTTGCTACCTGCGTTTCGTGTTTTCTTATGGAATAAAGGGCCATTTTTTATTATATACTTTATATCTTTCAACATGCACTCACCCAGACGTTACCGTAACGATGCCAAATAAAATACAAAGAAATAAATAAATATTTATTTCAACCAGGAAAATAATTTACTTCAATCATTACTTATATTACTATTACTATTCAAAATTAAAGCTATTACATTACACCAAAGACACTATATATTTCAATTATTATTAAGATAAAAATACATGATGTGCAGTACATTCAAAAATTGATTTGGCTAGAATCATTTTAAGTTTATCATTGTAATCATAAATTGACCTTATAACATTCGATTATTTTAAAATTCTGAAGACTTATTATTTATATATCTATGTAAATATGTCTTTTTTTCCTTCTTCTATCACAGAACAGATGAATGAATGTCGGGTCTGGAACTGATTGCGAGAGACAGTAAGTCTGAAATAGAAAGGAATGCCGAAGCGGCGACGGTTTATTTTTCACAACACTACAATAAGGACGACGACGAGAGAAACTGGTCCTTTTCTTATCTCAGGGTAAGACGTGTCCTTCCAGTCCAGCTTTAATAAACATTGTTTCATTTCATGTTTCTTTTAGATGCTGCATTTATTAACCATCAGCATTACGGTTTCAACTTCCTTTAATCTCTCTGTTGTTTTGGGCTAGCCGCCTTTGGTGATCAGCTGGTTCCCAGGAAACATTGGTTGAATTTAATTTTGTATAATTTGATGATTCGTTCAGAATTTGATTTGTAAGCAATTAACATATTGTAGACGTTAAATATGTGTCGTTTTCCTAGTCTTGAATTTGTTCTGTTTTGTGTACATGACTTATTCTAATGGAAACGAGTCCCTTATCATTATAATGCCATTAACTATCTATGCATAACTGTCTAGACATTATAATGCCATTTCAATCTAGGCGTACTTATAATGCCATTAATAATCTTACCAATCTAGGTAACTGATAATCTTATAATGCCATTAACAATCTGGGCATACCTACTCGCTATTTATTCAAATCACAAGTAGTCTTTTTCTGATTCCTCATATAAACTACTCAGATAATTAGCAGGATATTTCTTAATCAACTTTCGACAATGGAAGAAAATCATGCCGTTAAATATACTTTTAAGCATTAAGCATATTTTAAAACGTTCTAATGGACATTAAAGCCGTACTATTTTAATAACTTAGTCCAAATCAATGCTATTTTAATAACCAACTTAACACTTGTTCTGTTTATTTTATACATGAATCATCCTTATGGAGTCTAGTCACATGACATCTTAGTGCTACTAAAGTGGTTGGGTTATTTATTTCAAATCGTATATTGACTTTTTATGATATATCCTGTACAGGGCCGGCCTTCTTTATAAAGGGGCCTAGTTGCAAGAAACTGTTTGGGGCCCAAAATCTTTTGCAAAGTTAAAAAAGTACAAACACGAACATATTTATTATTGCAAGTTTATTCTTACTATTAATTATTTCGGAAAAATTAATTTTTAAAGATTACAATTCTTTTTTTTAATAATTTCCTTTTCGATGCTTAATATAGCAAGTGCATTTAAGGCTTCTGTACACAATGCTTGACCGAAGACAATTCTTTGTTAATTTTTAATTTTCTGAAAGAGTGCTCCGCTCTCTCTCGAATGACTGAAATAATTAATTTAGAAAAATATGAATTAATTTTAAATACTCTTAAATTTATCTTTTATTTGCGCAACAACGGCATCAATCATACTGTTAAAAATTAGCCTCTAAATTCCTCTATCGTGTTTTCTAACTTTAACTTGCTATTTCGAAATATAATCTTTTTCTTTTTTTTAAAAAAAATATTCTGAAATATTCAAATTACATACTATCACTTTCGCTTGGTCTAAAAATATATTAAATTTTGGTTTTCAGTTTTAATTTTATTAACTAAAATTAAATCAATTAAGAACAATAGCATTTGATCGAAATAATTTATTGATATTGATAAATCTGCGCAATATTGAAAGCCATACTATTAAACATAAAATGAACGGCACTTCTGGCATTGAATCCCATAGATTTTTAGCTTCGGGAGCTGTATTTGCATCAATAAATTCTTTTAAGACATTACAAATTTGTTCGAACTGTGTACACTGTTTTTACCAAATCTGTTTTGGCTTCCCAACGAGTGTCACATAATGGTTTAAGAGTAATGTTTTTGTTGACTTTTGTAGTTGCAGAAAATTGGTAATATAAACGTTACAATATGCATTACTAGAAGTGGCATCACAAATTAATGAATTAAAAGAATGTAATTCGGGTGGCATATAAATTGCATTAGGATTCAGAGCAATTATTCTAGATTGTACACTTTATATTTTCCTTTCATGTTGTTACCGTTGTCATAGACCTGGTCACTACAATTCATAATATCTAAATCAAGCTTACTTAATCTTTCCAATAGAATTTTATCTAGTCCTTCTCCAGTCACATCAGTTATTTCTATAAACCCTGTAAATGGTTCATTTATAGTTAATATTTTCCTTCAAAATTTGTATACTTAATTTATTCCTTATGGGAAATACCAAGAGTACATTTAGATACTATAGTACGTGGATGCTTTTATACCGTCTCTTATTTTGTTAAAGATTTTATTTCCTAACGCAGAAATAATTTGTTCTTGTGATCTATGTGTTAAATGATGCACAATTCTATTTTTTGAATTTTTTATTCTGTTTATATAATCCTTATATTAAAATTGTATTTACTTACAGAATCGTATTTACTTAATAATTTGATTGAAACATTGCCATTATTAAGAAAAAAAAATTGCCATTATTAAGGGATCCTATTATTTCTTGGGTTCCTCGAAGCGGAAGATTATTACATGCTCAAATTAGAATAAATCACATTTTTGGAAATAGTTAAGTAGTCACGTTTCTTTATTTATAGTAACTTGATTTGTTTTATCAATAGTTGAACATAAATTTAGTCTTTTTAGTAATTCTTTCCAAACAATAAACGAAATAAAGTCGCCAACAGAACTCTCATGATCCTGAATTCCATTTGACAGTTATTATAATCCCTTATAAATCATGTAAATTGCTCATTTCCACTTCTTTTTGAAAATAGTATACAATAAAAACAAAATATCGAGTCTTATGTCTTTGAATACATTAACCAGATGAGAGCTGGATTTCACCATTTGGCATTGTTTTTATTTTTAGAAATAATACATAGTGGTAAATGATCTATCTTTAGGATTCTTTTCAAAACATTCTTTGCGTAATACAGGTCCGATTTTAACACAACATTCTAACACTTATTCGCTATAATAGTACTTGGTCATAAATATGGATCATTTGTATTCACTTGATATCGTCCTTTTAATCGTTATTTTCTGACTTCATCATATTCATATATAGTTCTTCGACTAATTCTACAATTTCTGCATTTCCTTTACACGATTGTGTAGTTGTGCTGATCTTTCTTCTCCAGTTGAAACTCGAATTGTAACTTCTGAGGTCTAAGTATTTTCATTGCCAGAATTACTTCGTAAACAAGAAAACATATCTTCTTGTTATTTCTTCTTTTTCTTTTTTTCTTTTCTGCTAATTTTCTTTTTTTGACATCCAGAGAGATATGTTCTTGCCATGAACTTAAGATCTAACATTAAATATTTTATAGTATGAATTTTTGCACACTATTTGCAATCTTACGTAATAGGTGAGGTAAATGATGGTAAATTATTGCCTTAGGTTTGTAATATGTTGCATACTTGCATTAGATAATAATATATTCGTATATTTCCAAATCCGGTGATTTGGAAAGTTAAATTTCTTTTTAACTTCTTTTTCAGAATAATATTTTAGTTCTTGATCATTTTGAGGCCCCTCAATCCCAGGGTTCGGTGCGTAGCATCCGCCTCACCCCCCCCCTCCCCTAGAAGGCCGGTCCTACTCTTGTAATGCAAGCTGATAACTAGCAAAATCAATCTTTCTTCTTGAGCTTAGTTTACTTATTTTTCAATGTAATTAGCAGAATCTTTCTTCCTTAGCTTAGTTCTCTTAATTTCCAATTTAATTAGAATCTTTCTTCCTCGGCTTAGTTGACTGATTTTCCAATTTAATAAGCAGAATATTTCTTCCTTAATTTGATTCATCTATTTTCCAATTAATAGAATCTTTCTTTCTTAGCTTAGTTAATCTTTTTCAAGTTTGATTAAAAAAATCCTTTTTCCTTAGCTTAGTTCAGCTATTTTTAAACTTTTGAAGTACTAAAACTTCTCTTTCATATTTCACATATAAACTATTCAAATATTGAGCAGAATCTTTTATTTTTTAGCACTCGGCAGTAGAATAAAGTCATTCGATTAAATATTTGTGAAACAAGGAAAACGGTTTGAATCTCATTGCATTAATGAAATCTATTATTAAAAATGATGATTTTTTTTTAGAAATTGTCAAATTAAAGATTGAAGAAAGAAGAAAAAATTGCACAGAAGTTAAATAGATAAAGGCATTTTTTTAATTATTAAAATGGAATGAAATTCAATTGTGTGCGGTTAGATTTCTGACAGTCCCAGTGGGAAACAAGAAAAACTCGCCTCATTTTTACTTAATTAAAATTTTTAAGAAATTGCTCCACTTTGCAAATTTCTACTTTCCATTGTATATTTGTGCTACCTTTGATCGCTCTAGATTTAACTTTGTCCCACTGAGTCCCAACAAGCATACATAATCTTTTTTTTATTAGTAGTAGAGATTGAAACAATTATACTTCGCAAATCTGTTGTATCGTCCCATTATTCATCCCCATTTTAAACATCAAAAAGAAAAGGAAAAGGAAGTAATACCTTCATCAAAAGAATAAGAATAAATATTAGAAGTATTAGCCTTACATATGGAAAATTTTCAGAGCAGAATTTGGGATTTCGTTCCCTTTTAATATAATAGTTAGATTACGTTTAGATGAAATTTCGAAATTTTTTAAAATTCTTCCAAGAATCATTTCTTAAAAACTGGACTTATTTGCATGCATTTAGATATCCCATCTGCCTTGAAAGGATTAAATCATGGCTTTCAAACCTTTAGAAGTATGGGCTTAGCTTTAAAAGCAAATGTTCTGACAGTACATAAAAGTGTTTTTCGCTTTTTGAAATAGGCCATTCAATCACAATAGGATTACTAGTGGTCAAGTTTTTAGGTTTTAGTTATATTAACGTCCCGTTTTAAGCAACACTAGGGCTATTTTGGGACGGACCTCGCAATTTTGAACCGCGGTCAGATGACGAGGACGACACCTAAGCTGGCACCCCCTCTCTACACCACGCCAGGCCAGCGGGAGGACGTGTGGCCCTGCCCTGATGGATTTAACGGGCAATGGACCCCCTTACACGGCGGTTCTTCGGTGGAATCGGGTCTCGAACCTGAAATCCTACGGTTCATGAGCCGAAACCTTACCACCAGGCCACCGGGGCCCATTACTGGTGGTCAAACTAGACCATCAAAGAATTGGATAAATGGTGATTACTTTTGTCTTCCATTATTTTTACAACTAATAGGGGGATCTGTGTATGTTGTCTGTTAGTTCATAGCAACGGACATTATATCTTTAGCTATCAAATTTGATTCTATTCATAAGATGGGAAATCATATTGTCGCCTCTAGCGACTGTTTAGCAATAAACTTTACCATCAGATATGAACTGAGACAATATTATAAAACTACCACCTTATTAATTGGCTTAAATAAATATAAATTAATTCTGCAATACGATTAAGATGCTGGTGTTTAATGGTAAATTTGGAGCGAATCGTGAACTTAAAAGTAAAGAACTTAAAAAGAAAAGTAAAACATTAATTTTCAGTTGTATATTTTTTTAAGTTCATATTTTTTTCAAACAGATTGTCGCTACATTTCTAGGTATGTTACATTTTAAAAATTTTATAACTGATTTAACTATAACTATAAAAATAAACTATAAACATTTTATAGTTACAACTATATAATTATATAGTTATAGTGGTTAAACCATATTTAATATTTTGTATTCAGTAATACAATAAATATTTAGGCTATACTCTGCTGGACAAATCTCAAGAAATTTTCACTTTGTTTTAATTAAAATTTAGTTTCACCAAATTCTGCTTCAATAAAATAAAGATGAGTAAATAGAAAATATTTTTAAATATGATATGATTCAAAAATAAAATTAAAAAATTAATGTTACTGAGAAAATTAGCAAATTTTCTATTCAAGCGTTACGTGATATCTGGACAAAATTATAGACTAAAAAGTATAAAATTCTTGATTGCAATATTTTTTCTTCGAATAAAACTCATCTGTCGAATGAAAAAGCGATCAATGTTGCCAACAATGACTACAGTTTTTCTAAAAACTATGAAAAAATACAATAATAATTATGAAAATTTGTAATGGAAATTCTAGATTGTGATATGTTTTATTATTATAAATGCATTTTATAAAAAATTAATCAATGTTTTAATTAGTTATTGTTTTTTGTTATTGAATGTTTGTTAAATGAATTTCTCATTAATATTAATTTCAAACGATATTTTTCCACATTTTATTTCTTTTGGACAATTCATTCTTTTTTTTTTCATTTCTTTTTTTAATCTCTTTTATTGCTTGATTTTTAATTTGTATTTAAAATAATTTGAATTTTTTTACATGCATGTTATTTATTCTCTTAAATTCCTTAGTTTATTCAAATTAAAAAGAAAAGAAAAATACTTCGTGTTGTGAATTTCATAGAACGATATGTAGGTAAAACTTCAACTTTAGTTGAGCTAACTTTAGTAAAACTTTGCTTTAAGAATCCCACATCGAATTCTCATATTTGGAAATATTTACAAAAAGGTGTTTAAAAAATGTATTCATTTGTTGATGGAAAGAAAAAAAATATGTAGCCGTCGTTATTTGAAAACAACAAAGCAAAAGTCTATCCTATGCCAGTCATTCCCATAGTTTTATTACCATTCATTCACAAAAACTATTTGCAGCATCTACCTCTGGAACTTCTTCCTTGCCTAATTACGAAATCTTCAAAGCTAAATGTGAGCTTTTGAACTTTGTGTAAGACGAATTTTTAAACAATCTCCGATTATTAAATGGAATACAATAGATGCTAACCCAAAACTGGAACATCATTAGATGGATGGCGGATCTCAATACGTACATCAACTTATGTTTTGAATAATAGAGTGTTTCTGTGTCATCTCTCGAGATGAAATAAAAAGTTCAAATTAGAAAACCGAGATGTCATGGCACGATATTTGATAGGGAAAATAGAAAATATTCAATAGAAAATTTGGTGGAAATTCCGTGATGGTTTGGTATGACTTTTCTACAGCTGGTAAAACTAACTCTAATCTTTCTTGATGGAAGGCAATCAGCTAAAGCTTACCAATAAATGTTTGGAATTATCTTTCACCTCATTCACAGCAGACGATGAAAATAAACTGTATATTCCAATACGATAATGCAAAAATCCACTGAGCTAAAGAATGATCCAAAGTAAGAATGGTTTGATAACTCACTTGCCGAAGTTATAAATAATCACCCCCACCCCTCTAGGTCCTCATATTAATTCTACTGAGAATCTTTTAGGTGCAATTACTGGCACAATTTATCTCATGATTAGTCTCAATATCAGACAGGAATTATTTAAAAGTAATCAGCTCACTAGGAGCACTTGGAAGAATTTGTAAAGGTCGTATATTCGAAGTAATTAATAAAAACTGTTATCTTATTCATTTTAAATGTCTGAGTTTGTAATGTTGATATTATTTCAATTAATATTATTTTTTAAACTACAAATTTCCTATATCCTGTACTTACATCATTTAAATCATGCATATCAGTAAAATTATAAATACTTTCCTATTTGTTTTTTATTCCATCCATGTATTTGCATATTTAAATAAATTATGTTTAAAACAAAGTGAAAAATTGCTTAATTTTATCCAATAGTGCATTTACGAAATTAAGTATTGGAATACGGCTATTTATTAAATTCAATAATCTTATGATTTCATTTATATTTTCTATCAATCTTATTTATATGTTATGATTTAATTTATAATTCTATGCATCAAATTAAGAGTATATGAGATTACAATTAATATGCAGTGACCTTATGATTGTATTTATATTTTTATCTGTTTTTTTTTTTTTGTCATTTTTATGTTGAATTATGAATAGGAAAGATCTCAATATAATCTGATTTTAGTAACGAATACATTTGTGTTAAAATATGTAAATTATTCTTATAGGAACAACTATTATTGAAAAATTCTCAAGAATTATTTCGGCGGTACCAAGTTCGAGTCCAGCATGCGCTCTTTGTTGAGTTACTTGTTTTCAACTTAGTTTACAATGCTATAGCTTTTTTTGCATATATTTTTTTGCCAGATGAGGTAATTTCAAAGTTTTTACACTACAATTTAAAACATACAAAATTTTAGGTCTTGTTATTTTTTACAAAAGAACTTCTAATGAACTTTAAAATCTTGTCTGTGTAAATGGTATTTCATCATTAAAATACAAAGCAAGTGCAATGATTATTTAAACATTTTTTTTCAATATACCGCCTTTTTTAAACGGACTAAATAATATCAAATATTTTTTTTTATTCCTATTCAGATTTATAATCCCATGCATTTTGTTCTGGAAATTTGTGATTTTTAAATTTAAAAATTAACAATCACAAATTCCCAATTTATTTTTTACTTTTTACTCTTCAAATTATTTATTTAGTTATTTTTATTTATTTACTTGCTTATTCATATTCATTTAATTATTTTTTTTTCTGTCTTGTGTGTATGAATTTTTGCAACCGATTTTTAACTCATTTCCTGACAAGCTAACGACTTGACATTGCGCCATCTGTCGGTAATAATAGTTTTTAATCCATTGCAAAATTTGTATCCAATAAACAAATAAAAAGACAGACAAAAAAATGAGAAAATAGTGCTCTGTCATCCAGTTCCGAGGTTTGTATGAAATCTGAAGTCTCTAGCTAATCAGAAAGTTAATTTAAAATCGATTACAAAATTTTGCAGTGGATAGACAATTAAAGCAAAACCCGAGTTGATAAAAACGTATTAATAGCAATAAAGCACTTTTCACTAGTTCTTCGAGAGACTGATATAAAATGCCATGTAAATGAAAAGACGCCTTATCGAAATCTTAGAAAACAAATTCGATTAAAAGGAATTTAATGTTACTAATGCAAATTAATTTTAAAATGATAATTTTAAAGTTTGTTAAAATAATAACAGCATTTTACTGCATATTAAAAGAGACAATAACTAAATTCTAAAATCATTATAATAAAAATGAAAAAAATCATGCCTACTAATTATATATTTGTTATTTTGAACGATTTGTGTATACAAAGTTAAGAATTTAATTAAATAAAAGTTTTATTTTATATGGCATTAATTACAATAGTAGGAATAGAATTAAGTTAATAGAATATATTTTCGCTGATGTTCTGACAAATAAATTAGTTCAAAAGATGGTGATTCTGATGAAAAAAAAAAAATGTGAATTTTAGACAGAAGAAAAATAAAGTATAGCCAAAGATTTTCATCGTATTAACAAAGTATTTTATCATTGCAATGGTTAGAGCCTAACTAAGGCAGAGGCATAAGGGGTAGTTGCCCCGGGCCCCTAAATCAGAGGGGCCCCTAAATCTATTACCATAGACAAGTTCTATGCGCGGTTCTTTATTACTGAAGTAGTGAAGCAGAGGCTGTCCCCAAAGAAACTTTTGCCCCGTGCCCCAATTAGGCTAAGTTGGGCCCTGGAAATGGTTATGAGTGAATGCAATGTGATTTTGTGACAAAATGTCATGGGAAACATATAAATGGTACTTTACTCCATAATTATTTCAAAAAAAAATATTATGAATAAATCATCCTCTTATACCTGAAAATATTATTTAACATTCTCAGAATTTCATGCCAAATTAAAATAAACAAAAGAAACAATCGGGTGTGGTTTTTCTGCTTTCTTGAATGTTCCCACAATAAACCAAGTTTTGAGGCCTTTCGTGTATATTGGAAAGTCAAAAATCGCCGCTTGCAATACAAAAGGTAGCATATGGATATTAAATATGACGGAAATCAAATTTTTTATCTGGTACTTCTTCATATTGCCGAGGGATCAAAATCAAAATAAAACAAATTGATATTGGCGATGTGGCATCCGTTGGCGGTGTGAAGAGATGCCGACTAATGGATTTGAGCTTATTTTAATTTCTTATGTACAATCTTTTAGACTATAATTTGCGCATAAATATTTCGAAAGGAATTCTACTTCCCATATTCGGACTTTGCAGCAAATTTTATAAACTGTCACAATTTTTGTAATGTAACAACATTACAAAATTTCGTTTGTGTTATTCAGATATTTATTTATCTTGTTCCAAAACATATAGTTGATTTATATCTTGATGAATTTGATCCTATTTAATACAGATAATTATTTTTATCAATAAAAACCATGTACTTAATTTCATTCATTTCGATTGGTTGAATTCTTCTGCAATAATGTCCAGATATAAATGAACAGAAAAGTGGAAACGCTTTTCATTTGACGGGTTTGGTACAAATATACAATTTTGTGCAAAAAAAAAAAAAAAAAAAAAAAAAACTACACACCGACTATTATTTAACTAGCTCTGCCAGTTTCTATATTATCCTATTTGAATATTCACGGAAAGACATATAAATACATAGAAAGCTATTTTTTGAATACTTGAAATTAGAAAACTTAATGAAAACCTGCACAATCAATGAGTTCCTTTATTGTAAATGCTGCTTAAAATACTGAAAGGACATAGATAATTTGTATCCTAAAAATTATAAAATAATTTGAATCTAGGGAGAATAAATTTTGAATCATACTGGTTAATGACAATGATAACTGAATTGTCTCATACAACTTAGATATATTATTAGAAGAAACTGAAGTAATAATCTCACCCTGAATCTAACGAATATTTCTCCCCTAGAAAAATGAAACTTGCACAATCAGTGAGTTCCTTTATTGTAAATGCTGCTTAAAATATTGAAAAGGCATAAATAATTTGCATCCTAAAAATTCTAAAATAATTTGAATCTTGGAAAAAATAAATTTTGAATCATACTGATAAATAAGAATGATAACTACATCATCTCATGCAACTTAGGTTATCATTAGAAAAAAAAGTACTAATTTCACGCTGAATCTAATGACTATTTCTCCTCTAGAAAAATGAGCGTCTCACGGATATGTCGTGGGGAGCAATTACAACCGGTCGATGGTGTAGGAGCATCAGCTTCCTCGTTCATTTCTTCATCTTCGTGGCTGCCTACAAAGAGAGCCTTTTCCGAAGCCCGAATGCCAAGATTGCGGCGGCTGGCATTGTGCTGTTCTGCATGATCATGGGAGAGATGGCGACCAGCATCTATAGGTAAGAGAAAGTGCAAACAGCAGCAAAGAAAACTCTACAGAAATCACAGGATGCTTTGTATTTAATGCTATAAGATGGTTATCAAAATAATGGAAACACCTGTGAATAAAAGCGACATTTTTGAATGCGCTTCGTTAGCATTAAAATATAATAATAGCCACCAGTTTTTTGAATAAATAGCAATGTATATATATTCTGGTAGAAGCTGTGAGCTTTATTAAAGTTCTGTAATTCTTGGATTTTTTCAAAAGCGTAAAATGTTGGACCTCTCAGATTTACAAAGATGCCTAATTGTAGGATCCCGTCTAGCTGGAGCTAGTGTGACCGAAACACCCCAACTTTTAGGCGTTTCTAGAGTTACGGTCTCTAAAGTCATGCCATTATATACACAGCGCGGCAAGACAAGCTCAGCAAAGCAAATTAGTGGGCGGAAAGAGAAGCTCAATGAAAGAGACCGACGGGTATTGAAGCAGATTGTAATGTCTAATAAGCGAACAACTGCAGCAAAAGTAACGACAGAGCTCAATACCCATCTGGAATCTCCACTGTCAGGGATTGTAATTAGAAAGCACCTTCATTAACAGAACATTTATGGCAGAGAAGCAATTACTAAGACACTTGTCACAGATGTTAATGGTAAACGTCGTCTACTGCGGTATCACACTCACGAAACCTATTCGAATGATAAGTGGAAGAAAGTAATATGGTCTGACGAATCGTGTTTCACACTTTTCCATACAACAGGACGGATGCATGTTTAGAGGACACCTGCACAAGCGTATCATCGTGATTGTCTCCTTCCAGTTGTCAAGCATGGAGGTGGATTTGTCATGATATGAGCAGTCATATCGTGGTTTTTTAACTGGATCAATCGTAACCCTGAAAGGAAGGATCACTGGGGAGAAGTATAGAGACATTTTAGCTGACCAGGTCCATCCTATGATGCAAACTTTGTTTCCTGCAAGAGATGGAATTTTCCAGGATGATAATGCACCTTTCCATTCAGCGAGACTTGTCCAATCCTGGTTTGATGAACACGAGGATGAAATTAAACAGCTGCCGTGACCTGCGCAGTCATCCGGCTTCAATATAATTGAACCGTTATGGTCTATTTTAGAGCATTCAATATGGAATCGATATCCTTCATCGGCATATCTCTCCCAAAGCTTTCACAATATCTCCAGGAAGAATGGTACAATATTCATTTAAACACTATTCAACACTTCTATGAATAGATTTCTAGGCGAATCCAAGTTGTATTATATGTCAAAGGCGGTTCCACACTATACTAATAAAGGATTCTTTGTAAATCTAAGGCGTTTCCATTATTTTGATAATCATCTGACGCTTGTCTATTTTGTCACTAAATATATAAAAGTAATTGCTGATACATTTAATTACGAATGTATTCACTAATAAAATCAATTCAATAACTATTTTCATCTTTCAAGAGAAAGAAGTGAAATAAGTTTAAGTTAGCATTTATACTTGAAATATTAGTTTAGACGTTCCATTTATCCTTGCGACAGAATTAAAAATGGCAATGTAGACTGTAAATTTTTTTGGGAAAATCCTTTTAAGAATACATCGTTGCACTTCTTCGGAGCTCGAAAATCGTTGTCTCTTAAGCAAATTTCTTATCTGAGAAAAAAATCAAATGGAGGAGATTGGAGAACAATCTAGTCGTGGAAGCACTGGATTATTTAGTTATATTTTAACTTCCCTTTTGGAAGCGGCATTAGGATTATTTTGAAACAAACCTTATAATCATGCATGCATTTAAAGACTTCTGTAATAACAAAGCATTTAATATACATAGTATTTTGGAACTCCACATACAAACTTAGAAGGCAGATGGAGAGCTTTGTTACGAATCATAATCGCATAGGAAAGCATGACTAAAAATGCAGCTCTCAAGTGATAAAGAGGCATATAAACTCAGTAAGGACACAATACAAAACGCAGTGTAAAACAATTTACTATAAAAAAAGAATAAAATAATAGTTACGGAAATCACGAGAGATTTTCAAAATTTTGTCCATTGGCATTAATGCATGCATGCCATCTATGCCTTATAGCTTATCGGTATTATCAGGTACCGGGCCTTTCGCAGGTGGTAAGCAGCGTTAGCAAGTGGTGCCATCAGGGATATATCAGAATCCACTGGCATTTTGTAGACTGGCTTTTTTAGCTTTTTAAGCACCGTAAAATAAAATGAACAAGGAATAAATCAGATGATCTTTGAAAAGTAGGCCCATTCAATCAGATTACCACGCGGATTGCCGTGTGATCAGTTCTAAAACGCGGAATCCAATAATATCGATACTGTGAAGGTATGTTCAAACAGGTTCTAATGACCATCAACCTATATTTGATGGTTTAGTTCGCGCCTCGTCAGAAATATTATCTGATAGCAGTTCATTTCCGTTTGCCAGGCCTTACACAAATGAAATGTGGACTATATTCAGTTAAAGTTTGCAATGTTGCATTGAAAGGTGATTTTGCTCGTGCTGACTTTAAGAGGTATAGTATAATGTTATCTATCCGTTTCCCACCATGATGTTCTTTGCAACAATGATTCTTGCTGGTGTCCTCTACCTCTCTTCCTCTTGTATATAGAGATCTGAAACCTTCTGTGTTTAGCTTGATGAAATTTTGATTTATAGCATTCACTTGCACACAACATCAACATATGATCGATGTGTTTTTGAGTTTATGTTGACGGATTTGGTTTAAAATTTGATTTTATTTGATTTTAAATTTTACTATTGCTAAATTTCATCTGTGCAGTTTCTGTTTTTCTGTTATGTTCACATGCATACGAATGGACGGACAAACACTCTTCTTGCAGAAGATTACTGGTGCATAAAAGTTGAGTGAACTCTGCAATGTTAACTTAAAGATTACATACTAAATATCATACAGTTAACTAATTCCGCCTTTGAGTTGTCGCATTCATAGACAAATTGACAATATTAAGAATCAGCAGCGTATTCTCTCCGTGACTTTCTCATATGCTTAATCAATGTATCAACTTCTTTTCTATTGTTCTTATAAAAGTTTGCATTTACAGAACATATTATTGGAGTAGGGTTGATAGCAAACCCTCTAAGGTCACGGTAAATCCCTAAAAGCGTCCTTTCCTCTCTCTCTCTCTCTCCAGACTTCCGTTGTTGTAGTTCACCTGTATAATATGAGTCTACAAAAGTATAACATACTGAAGAAAATTCGATATGAATTTTCGACATAACAAATATCGTAATCCAAATTTTTACACATTTCTACAATTTCGGTTACAAAATGTAATATGAAATTTCAGTCATTTGTATCATTACGTTTTTGAGTTTCCGCGTCTTAGCTGATGCATGGACCTCCCATTCATGGATGGTATCCAAATTTAATGCATTCTGTATTTCCATTTATAAAATGTTCTATATTTTATTCGTATAACTTGCTTTTTTTTTGAATTATTATGTTCAAATGTAAGAAACAGACAGACAAACATTTTTTTGTAAAAAAGTATTGCGTTTAAAATTTGATAGAAGTTTGTAATTTTGTTGCTAAGGCAACATGCATTTTTGAGACATGGAATGAAAGGAAGATAGATATAATTTTAAGGATGTGTTTTTCGGATTAAAAAAAAAAACCGAAAAATGGCGGTTTATCAAAATCTTAGAATAAAATTATTTTGTCAATAAAGTTGTATATTTAGTATGTGAGATAGTAAAAATCATTCCTTTAAGCTCTAAAAGTCAGAAACAGGAAAAAATTATGAATTCAAATTCTTATCGTAAACTTAACTTGTGTAATAGAAAGCAAAAATGAATTCTTTGCTTTCAGTTCCAAACAAATTCTCTTTGTTAAGGAAAGCAAACAGCGATGAATTAGAATAAATGTTTAAAGAACCATTTTATTATGTTTAACATTTACTATATAGCATTTTATTACGTTTAACATTTACTATGTAGCATTTTATTATGTTTAACATTTACTATATAGCATTTTATTATGTTTTACATTTACTATATAGCATTTTATTATGTTTAACATTTACTATGTAGCATTTTATTATGTTTAACATTTACTATGTAGCATTTTATTATGTTTAACATTTACTATGTAGCATTTTATTATGTTTTACATTTACTATGTAGCATTTTATTATGTTTAACATTTACTATGTAGCATTTTATTATGTTTTACATTTACTATGTAGCATTTTATTATGTTTTACATTTACTATATAGCATTTTATTATGTTTAACATTTACTATGTAGCATTTTATTACGTTTAACATTTACTATGTAGCATTTTATTACGTTTAACATTTACTATGTAGCATTTTATTATGTTTTACATTTACTATGTAGCATTTTATTATGTTTAACATTTACTATATAGCATTTTATTATGTTTAACATTTACTATGTAGCATTTTATTATGTTTTACATTTACTATGTAAACAGCGATGAATTAAAACTTCTTAGAATAAAGGTTTAAAAAAAAGCACTTTATTATGTTTAACATTTACTATGTAGCATAAAAATCTTTCTTTTAAAATATAGTCTACTAGGGGAAAATCGCTATCCTTCTAAACTGCACTGTTCCGTTAGTAATGATTGTTATGGTTTAAAAAAAGTCGCACGCAATGCATAAAGAAACAGAAAAATTGTCTGTCCATTTCAACGGTCTTTGACCTTTCGCATATTAAAGTATGAGGTTTAAATAATCTTCTTTCTAACCGAATCTTCATCGTACATTTCAATCAACTGGAGTTTTTTTATTGATTATTGGAAAAATAGTCCCTTACCTGTAATTTACGAGTGGATCGTTTTAGTTTTATAGTAATGTGTTATTAGAGCAGAGTACTAAAAAATGAAACTCGATATCTAAATGATATAGGAGAATTGAAAAATATCAGTTTTCCTTGAGATGTATTTAACTTTTGCATATTTAAACGCGTTTGCATGGTTACAAAGAGACAAACTATTATTTTGTAAATTTGCAGGTCTGTATTTCACTTATTTTTTAACAGAAAGATGATAAATTACATTTGAAATAATGGGAAAGTTTCCTTATCTGAAAGTAGTATTGATGTTTTATTGAAATGTATTTTAGAAAAAGTAATTTATTAATATTTTATTTTTCAGTTTCGATGAAATTCCCATTTAAATGAACAACTCCTATAAATTTATGATATTTGTAATCCTTTGACATATTTTGTGATATTATAAGTATAAAAATGGTGATAATCTATACATTTAAAACAATAGGAAAACATTAGAAACTGACCTTCATACCTAAATTGTTCTCACCAGGACAGGTATAATTTCATATATTTGAAATCATACTTGTTATGGTGAGAATGACCTCTAGACATATTAGCCCATTTTCGTTAGTCTAGACATATTAGTGCAACACAATTCATTATCAAGAGAAGTTTTAAAAGCACTACTTCGTTGTATAGTCTGAATGAAAAGAAATCAGGACAATATCAGAAATTCCTAAACATGTATTGAATTTCGAAATTTTAAAAATTTCATTTGAAATCTCACGATGAGTAGGTAAGTCATCAACAGTCATCTGCACTCTTCAATCCCTCATATTCGAAAAATGATAAAACTTTGACACAGCCCCAAACTCAACAACAGGACCGATTTCGCAATTCATTTTGCTATTCTGAGTAGACAACTAGTCAGAATTCTCAATTTTTTTTCATGTATAATTTAAATCAGTACATGTATTTGATGTAATAAAATATAAAATATAATTTATCATAATTCACATTATAGTCAGCTCTCTCTTATTGGATAATTCACATTCACAATAATTCACAAAAAAGAGACAATCTTAATGAGCAGAACGAGCGGCGAAGATATATTGTAGCGTCATATGATGAATTAATTGATCTGTATCTACCCATGTTGTGTGTGTTTTTTAAAGAAGATATTTTTATTTACAAAGAAAAATTTTTTGCCGGATAGAGTTGTCGAACGTGACTTCGAGAAACTAGAGAAACTGGATATGAGAAACTGGATATAAAACCTTAATCAATAAGATTTTGTTACTGGGTAAGATTATGTTACTAGATGTGGATATCAATGACATCGAACAGCTGGTGGAAAAACATTACCAGACTACCAAGAATCATGGAGTTGCATGCTGCGTCATAGCAAAAAGCTATAAAAGAAATTTGACAAGGAGACAATGAAATAATAGATTATACAGAGCAACAAACTACCTGTGAAATAAGGGATTCGCTGAAAGGATGGAAAATTATTGCATCGTATGTTGAGAAGTATCATCTTAATAAGACAGTAGCTGACCGGGATAGCCTGGTTGGTAGGGCGTTGGATTCGCATCCTTTAGGATGCGAGTTCGAACCACGCTGGCCGAAGACTCTCCGTGTGTGTGGTTTCTGGTTCACGTCTAAAGCTGTCGTGGTTACAAAGTCCTCCATGTCGAGAGTAATACCACTGGGGGTACTGGATCAGGGGTGATCGTTCTCTGATTCAGATCTAAATTACGATCTGTGGATGAGTGAATGAAATGCATGAATAAAGTCCACCCCGTAAAAATGATTGTGACGCATGAGTAACTAAGTCGTACTCTTGGTCCTAATTGACGCTACTGTAAAAACAAGAGAAAGCTCATTCGGCTTAAATCGCTGGCAGATAACTGTCAGCAGGCTTGAAAAATACCGTAAGTCACAATAAGACAATAGCTATGAGTACTACAAATTCATTTAACGCTAATGCTGTGCTTATTTCCTGCCAAATTGTGAAGCGTATCCACAAATGTCTTTAAAAATTTTTCTAAAGAAGCGTTATCAATAATTACATTATTATGCATTGTTTTGATTTTTTTTTTCGAAATGCAATGTATTGACCTATTTTACATACATTCCTGTGAAAAACATTGTCACGCATTACCAATAAGATTCGGAATTAATTATGCTCAAATGAAGCTCCCCTGGACTAAATTAATGGAAGGCAGTGAATTGCAAATTAGTCTACGAAAACCTTAACATACGACTTGCAAGAATTTGCAATTCGTGATTTTTAGTATTCAAAATAGCATATTCTGTCAGACGAGAAATCTCAACTCTTTTACTACATTAATGGAAACCATTAATTGCATTACGAAAAGATTATAAATCTGTATTGTTTTTCTTCTAATAAAATAGCAACATGATATGTTTCTGAGTTGTCATCGTCTAAATTCACATATTGAGTAGTAATATATAGAAGGATATGGATGAGTAATATTTGTATACAAAGATGCATTTGCCAAAGCAATCAAAGTCTATTTGAGTGATCACTGTGATAATGAAATATAGAAAAGAATAGATTATCAATGCTTGATGGCATTGAAAGTATCTTCTCCAGGAATATGCGATGATTTCATTTTCCAAATAGATTCAAAAATCAAGCTTAGATGTTGAAATTTTGAAAAACAGATTGTCTAATTGCTATTTTGTTTTAAAATGACTCAGGTCATTCACAATCACTGTACGCCATGCTAATTGAGTACTGACATTCCATATTTTTAGGCAACCCATTAAATCAACATTCTCGAGCACTTTAACACAGCTTCACATCAGACTCCTTGGTCAATGTTTTGCTAGAGTACATCGTTAGACATAATTACTTCCTCTCTCGCATTCCAATCAAAATAGCACCATGAAAATGGAATTATGGTAATTTAGCTTTTCACTCCAGTTCTAGCAGTGTTTGCACTACCCATCAGTTTTGGAACGCCACTGATTCATTTGCATGGTATGAAGGAATCTTGAATGTCCGGTTCAATGCACAAAAGCACATCCTCTCATGAAAATATAATTGGTTAGAGAAAATCAGTCAGTAAACAGCCTGGTGCTTCACTGAAACATTGATCCCTCTGTCGATCGTGTATTGTATTTACAACCCCATACTCTTATGTTATTGAGATTAGGGTTTGTGTTTCTGATGATCTTGCAAATTATTAAATCATTATTCTGAATTAACAACATAGAAAAAAAATCTGGGTGGCTCTTTAGTTGGAATCCTCCATAATTTTTAATGGGGTTTCAACACCGAAATAATAAAGTGAGTTAAAAAAAACAGTGTTACAAGTATATGATACTGCTTTCCTGCCGTGTTAGTCACTCCACTAGAAAGAGATACAGATATTCTTCTTAATGACCAGGTCGATGACCCTGACCATGGAGGCGAATTTGACAATTTCCGAGATAGAAATGGAGATTTTGGAGAATGCAAACATTATAGACCTATTTCTTTAAGGAATCGGTATCTGTTGATTCTTACGGAAAATTTCCTGTGTCGTAACACTTTATCGGTTAAAAAATATAAAAGGCGAGGCACTTTTACTATAATCAATTTCTCTTTTTAAAATCCTGATCGCAATGAGAGCTGGAGACGACGAACGTTGTCGATTGATCTTTTCCTGTTGCTTAATTAACGATTTGCAATCGGCTTGTGTGTCATTCTGCAAGTGCTTTTGTGCATCTCGGCTTTCTAGCTGACAGAGGTAGCAAGACGAATTTTCGTTGAATAAAGCATTGTTATCTGTTATGGGTCGCGGTGGCCTGGTGGTCAGGTCTGGGCTGAAGAACTGAAGGGTTTCGAGACCCGATTCCACCGAAGAATCATGAAGTATCGGGTCTGGTGCACGCTAAATCCGTTTGGACCAAACATCTTCCCGCTTGTGTGGTGTGGAAGTTTGGAGGGGTGAGGATGTCAGCTGAGGTGTCGTCCTCGTCATCTGACCACGGTCCATCCCAAAATAGCCCTAGGGTTACTTTAAAACGGGATGTTAATGTAAGTATACTAAACTAAACTAAACTCGTTATCTGTTATTGAACTTGATTCCACTTCTGCCATACTCCTACCAGATGATTTCAGAAAGAATAGATACATTCCAAACGTGTTTTTTAACATTCAAATTTTCCTTTATTATTCTTCATATACATATAACTCCTCCCCTACAGGTTAGGTCGAGGCCATCAGGAGCCCATAATGCGTCAGACATATTATATAATTCTGACGACCACAGTTCTCCTGCCTTTCCCGAGGAAACTCTACAGCGCCATGTGTGGAGCGATGGTGATCACTATCGACATCGCCCTATCGGCAATGGGTTCTTCTAAGCTGAGGAAGCTGCATGTTGTTGTACGTATACTAGGCTAATTACTATGAAATTTATATAAAAAAAGGCGATAGATTAAAATTCACACATAAAAAAAATTGGGTTTGGGTTCAAGGTATTTTGAGGTATGGTCTCAAGAATCATATGTGAAAAATCAACAGGCTAACTTGTAACAGTTACGGTTACAGTGACAAAATTTCAAAATGTTTAAATAGAAAACGCAACTTTTTTTTATTTGAATATGTTCTCCAAAAAACGACAAATAACATTGGAGCGGTACCTATAGCACGAAACTCACCAGCGATAGACAGACTAAGAAGAAAAGAGAAAACATATATGGTGTGCCTAACAGAGACGTGAAGCTTAATTGATTACTTTCGGTATGGTACATGCTTTGGTTCTAGGCACCATCTGCTGCTGCAAACTATCGTCGTGGTTGAAGCAGGTCAATTAAAAAATATCTGAAACGCAATAAAATGTTTTTTATTGTTTCTTTGCTGTTAGTGAGTATTTTTTCTTTTCTTCATAGTCTGTCAAGCGCCGGTGATTTTCGTGCTGCGAATACCGTTCCAAATCTATTTATTGTCTTTTGCTACGGAGAATACATTCCAATAAAAAAAGTTGGTGTTGCCACTGGAAAATTTTGGAATTTTGTCACTGTAACCGTAACTGTTAGAACTTAAATGTTATGTTAAAAATGTCTTTCATATGATTCTTGAATACATACCTAAAAAAAAAACTTGAACCAACAATTTATTCCGTTACTGTGAATGATATGATAGTTACCGTCTCATATATAGCAATAGTTTTTTATATCTCCGTGCATACAGAAAATCAATTCTAATCTGAGCCAATGCCCTATTTCTTCGAGACCTGTACTTCCGACTACGGTAAATGCTTTATAAGTGAATGAAAATGACACTTTATATTGTTTGAATCAATAAATGCCTTTTTGAAGAATTACGAAATCTACTTTTTCACGAAGTCTGTCGGTTCTATTAAGCTTTTAATCATCATACCCTTGTGACTGTTTATAGTGAATTATCGCTTCTCAAGTTAATAAAATGAAAGCAAATGATTCAAAGGTACCATAAATCGGTATCGAAATTTTACATATTCTACAAACATTTCAAAGGTTTTCTGGATTCTTAATTGAATCAGTAAGACATCAAATTATTGAAAAGTATGTTGCCATCTAATTAGATTACGAAAAAGCAAAACAATTTAGGAAAATAAAATTTAGAAAACTAGCCACCTTTTGCGAACAGCGTGTTTGACCAGAATATTTATTTTTGGGATGGTTAAATAATAATGTGAAATATATATTTTTTAATGTCACCTTGATATTTGATATAATTGAAAAACATGAAGGGTGAACTGAAGTTTAACCCCCTTCTTCGCCAAGTTGCGATAACGCTCCAACGCTGGCAACCTCCAGACTGACAAACCTGTTATCTTTAGCCTTTATTATGCGCTATGATTGGACATCTGCTCCCTCACTTTTGAGCATTTCGCAAAACACTGCGCAAGACCATTGTTGGCGAGTTGGCGATTTTTGAAAATTTCGCCAAGCAGGGGGTTAAACTCCGGTCGTACCAACATGAATTTAATTGAATAAGCCAAAACAAATTAAAATGCTTGTGAAGTGTATATACCATGAAATAAAAACGAAAGTGAAAATCTACATCGATATGCATGTTCAAAGAAAGTATTCTTTAATTCTTAATTTTAACGTTGGCAGAAGCACTCAGTTGAATGTTTTGATGGATGAGTTTGAATTTCATAACATTAAAAGTTGTTACAAATTGTGTATTTAAAAATTATTAAAAATACAGTAAATATAGTGTAGAAAGGAAATCCATATCATTATAAAGGTAATGTTTTGAATTTTAAGATGATACAAAAATCTTTTTTGTGAGATGGTAGTTTTGGAAGATAGGGTCATCAGTTTCCATAAGTAAGTCATACCGATTACAAATCAGGAAATAATTAAACCTATTTTTGCGCCCGATTAAATTTTGACGCCTCATTCTAGATTTCTTTCACATCTTCTTTCCTCTAAAATGCATCCAGAATATTTTTAATAAGATTGGTTGCTTTCCTTAATTAGCGAAATATTGAGTTAAGTGTAACTATAGCAACGTTCAAGGAAATAATTTGAAATTGTCATATAGTGATTTGTTTATATTTGACTGTTGCCATATGACAATATGTAATAAAAACGAATTCTGTGCTATATACGTTAATATTTTAAATATATATAGATATCCTTGACATATTAACATTTTAAATAAGAGAAAAAGCTCCACTCTTCTGCGACCAAATCTGAGTACCTATTAATTGTAAAATTGAGTACCTATTTTAGACGACTGCAAATCATTCCAACAATTACATCAAGTAACATCTTCCAATTTGCAGTTTTCGTTTCCATGCGACTGGAGTTGATTCGTTTAAAAGAATGAAATTCAGAACTTCGTTATTCAGTTTGATCGCAGAAGGGAGGAACTTTTTGTTTATTTAAATGTCAATACGACAATAATCTTTTATTTAAAACTAACCGCCTTTGTCGACTAGTTGGTTCACAGGAAATATTGATTATTGTTAAAGACGTAATATCATGCCTATGATTATGTCAAACTATCAAACATTGAAACCATGCTAATTTTATAGCCTTACATATGCTCTTTTATTGTGTACATATACTTTCATAATGGAGATCGGTTCCAGGACATCTGGCACTATCAAAGATACAATTAGCCGAATCATCTCTCTTCTAAATTTCGCGGTAGTGGAAATAAACTTTTTATTCATCTTTTAAACTACACAAATGTTAGACAGAATATTTCTTCCTTCATTTTCGATAGTGGAAAAAAATCCTACAACTAAATATTTAATGAAACAATGAAAACGATTTTGATTTTCAAGTCAACAATGCAATTTATTGTTGAAAAATGAGGCCAAAAATGTTTTTGAAAAATTACCAAAAATTTTGCAACTATTAAATGGCTACCAATAAAAAGATAATTTTTAAATTTTAAAATTGTGAAATTCATTTTGGCTCAGTAATATCTTCGGAAGTTATTGAGTAAAGTCATCAAAATTAATCTAAGTTTGTTAAAATTCTAATTATTTCTAAAACTTTAATTAAAATTTAAAAAAATCACACTGAGTTGCGCATTCCCACCTTCCTCCTTATGTATATATGTGAAAAATGTGGTAGCTGTAGGTCAAAAGGTCAAGCATCGAAACCCACTCATCCACACACACACACATACACACACATACATACACATATACACACAGAGAACACATAGACGCGAGCGCACACACGCACAGAACTGTATTAATATGGATAAAGATAGTTAATAGAACCAAAGGATTGTGTAAAAATTTATATGTCGCAGTTTTTCATATATTTATATATTTATTTCATAATCAAAGAATTAAATTTTCACATTAATCCGTAAAGGAAGAAATACTTTGAAAAAGCATAAATCTGCATTTAGTTTCTCAAAACAAAAATAATTTCTTAAAGAAATTGTTTTCTTTAGGAGGTCAAAACATATTTCTAGTTGGATTTATTAATGATATAGAAATTTACTATTGGATCACAATTAGAATGACATCGTATACATTAATTTACAGAATTACATTAAAACAGTAGCAGAAAAAAAAATGCTAGCTCTTAAGCATTTAAAACGTTTGAAAGAAACACTTTGAAATTTCGTTGCCAGAATCAAATGGCAACGTTCTATAAAAGAAATTAACTATAAAAATGCACGCAAAAACATAAAATCTTCGACAGTCCCTCAGTCGAGACTTCCCGTGTTTTAGAATAGAAAGCTGAGAATAAAATGAAGCATTAATAAAACTAATGGAGTTTTACTAGAACAATTAAACCTTTTTCCGTGCTCACGTTTACTTTCCCAACAAAATAGAAGCGGGTTTCCTAAGTTAATTAAGAGAAATGCAGAGTTTGTTAATGGACAGTACTAAATAATTCACTTTGAAAGCTCTCGAAATGTTTCGTACCATTTCTACTTTCATTACTCTCTTGCATTAATTTAATAATTTAAAAGCAATTCTGAAGTGAAATTAACTTTCGACTATAATAAATCTTACAGTAGTCTCATTGTCTGAAAAATTCAGAAAAATTTTATATTTTAACCAAATATTTTATTCGTAGAAGAAATAATTTCAATTAAGTCAATTCAATCGTCGATTATTATTACTTTCGATTGCGATAAACATCAAGAAATTATTATATTTTAACCAAATATTTCATTCATGGAAGAAATAATTTTAATCAAACCAATTCAGTGGGTCGATTATTATTAAATGTGGTTTCAATAAACATCAGAAAAATGCTATATTTTTAACTAAATATTTCATTCGTAGTAGAAATAATTTAATTAAACCAACTGGAACGATCGATTTTTTTATTACTTTCGGTTGTGAAAAACATCAGAAAAATATATTTTAAACAAATATTTTATTCGTAATAGAAATAATTTTAATCAAACCAATTCAATCGGTCGATTGTTATTACTTTTGATTTCGAAGGACATCAGAAAAATGTTATATTTTAACTGAATATTTTATTCGTAGTAGGAATAATTTTAACTAAACCAATTCATTCGATCGCTTATTATTACTTTCGGTTACAATAAACATCATAAAAATATTATATTCTAACCAAGTATTTTATACGTAGTAGAAATAGTTTTAATTAAACCAATTCAATCGATAGATTATTATTAATTTCGGTTGCGATAAAAACTCACTAGTAGAAAGTTTCCTCTTTATGGGTTTTATTATCTTAAGAATCTAAATAAGTATATAATAATAATCTATTCTATTTATGACAGAAAAAAAATGCTAGGCTGATAAATGCTTTCTTTTCTGGATATAGTTCTGGAAATTTAGGCTTTTGTCAAATTATATTGATCTTAAAGAGTTTTATTTCGTCTTAAATCTGTCTTCGAATTCCTTTTTAATTTCGACTTTATTCATCACTTGCCGTCTTTAGGGACCAGCTTAAACGATCGATAAAATTTTCAATTAAATATCTTTTGCAACTTACTCTTAATGCCACCCTTAGCAATTTATTTTTAAGCATTAACTTTTAATAGACACATAACTCATAGTGTTTTAGAATACTAATACTTCTCTATTTATTATACTATATATATCCTTATCTTTCCATCATTTCACCTAAAATTTGAGTTTAAAGTTAAGGGGAAGAAATTAAGTATCAAACAATACAAAAATTTTCTTGATGAAATTATTTACAAAAAGACTCACTTAAAATATTTTTTTTATCGTTGTTTAACTGTGAAATTAAGTTTTATTTGTATAACAATATCAAAATATTTATTAAAAGCATATTTTAAATAGAATCTTACTCATCACGGAAAAAAATAAGTCCTATTTTAAGAAAAAATGAAAGACAAATCAGGGATTTATTATTTATATTTTTAGTAAGAACTTTGTATAACAATAAAAATGTAAATTGCAACATCGTGGTAATAACAAAAACAATTTGAGTTTCTACATAACAATGAAACATAATATTGCAAAACAAGGTTAAAAATATGTTTTTAATTAGTTAAAAATTATTATGTAAATTCATTTTTATGGTTGCCTTAGTTGTGGAGGAAATCAAAATTACGCTTAATTTTAATTCAGCATAATTTGAAAAAGAATTGCTTGAGATGCAAATTTTCGCACTAACACATTCTCTCTTATTATTTGTGGAGATTTTAAGAGTTTCTTTTGAAATAAAGATTATAATTCAAACAGCTCAGAAGATAGGTATTGCAAACAGCTCTTAAAAATCCTGCTACATCTGATTTCAGAATTTTCGTTACATACTTATCTCAGCATTTACGTATTAAATGTTTGAATATCTAATCTCATGAAAGCAAAGATATTCATATAAATCTAATATATAAATATATGCGCTGTCATACCATTCATCCGAATGCGATAAAACTTTGCCAAATTATTGCTTGCAATTGCGAGAAGGTTGAGGCATAGTACAATTATTATATCTGAAGTAAAAAAAAATAAAAATAGAATAAATATTATTTATACTTCTCCATTATATATCATTCAATTTCAATTAATGTATTCATTGTCAACCAGAAAATAAACAGCATTTTTTTCTATCATTCCTAATTAAACAAGACAGCTATTTCAAATTTCAAACGATATTTTCAAACTTATGTCTTCTCCGGCAGCAACACCCCAGGTACCAGCTAGTAATTAATAAATAAGACAAAAAGAAATGAAAAAATAAGTTCAGTAAAATAAATTAAAATTTATCATAAAGATACATAAAATTTCAGAACAATTTAATTTAGACTGATAATGGTTTACGAACACAAATAATTCTAATGTGTATAGAAAAAGAATGTCAGATTAAATAATTTAAATACAGTTTAAGAACACATAAAGGAAACAAACAAATTTAATTAAAGTTATGTAAGAACTAGAATCATATTACCAAATGAAATCCAAAATAAAAAATAATTAATTATTTCAGACAGAAGACGAATTGTTATAAACATTAGCACCGAATGCTAAATGCATAATAAGTTTCAAATTTCAATAAGTAAATTTAACGTATGTCGCTTCATTAACATGTTTGTAGATGTTAATGACATTGTCTTCATCTGTGTATGCATATAAAATGTTAATGTACCTGACACAGAAATCGCTTCATTAACATGTTTGTAGATGTTAATGATATGGCCTTCTTCTATGTATGTGTATAAAATGTTAACGACTGTCTTGAAAATCGCTCTTATTTTACATGCTGTCGAATGGCAACAGTTAAATGTAAACAAATCATTATGCGAACGTTCCAGAATGCTGCATTGAGCATTTTTACATAAGCACTTAATGAAATGCTTTGCTAATTCATGAAGTATTTCTTTAATATTATTAGAATTGCTTTGGATAGGATTTGCCAAGAGGAAAGAAGATGTAAAAAAAGATAAAAAGATGAAAATTTGAGATATGCAATGATAGGAAAGTGATCTTTCTGAAACTCTCTGAGAGTGGGATCGGTTCCTTTAGTTGTTTCAATTAACGCTCAATGAATAATTTAGTGTAGATTTATTTTTGAAATTTTGAAGATTTGCTGTTTCATGGACTGCATTAGAGGAAAGATTTGGGAAGAGGAACTGGTTTTTGATGAATTTAAATTCTTTAAGGATGTCATCTTCTAAATCTAAAGGATGTGCAAAAGTTTTTTTTATTCAACGCAAGGGGTGGCAAATTTATATCTGGCAAACATTTTTTTACGACGAGACAATTCATTGATCCAATTTACAAAAAAGGTACTTAGATATCTAAAGGTGCCTAGGATTTTTTATTGAAATTCCATGTGATATTTAACCTATTCTTTTGAACTGCTGATAGCTACCAATGTGATAATATCTCGCAAGCAACCCCAAATATTTTTGTCTTTTTAAATCTCAGTGATGTCTTTTCCTGCGATAGTTCACTTATATTTGTGCTCATATATTATTGAAATAATTCTCCATCATAGTACAATGTAAAACCATGGCGCTTGCCAAAGGGTTCAAGCTTTTTTTTATAGGGGGGGGGGAGGGGAGGAGATTTACTTAATTACATATTTTACAGTTTCGCTTCTAATTTGATAAAATGAAATAAAAACATCAGCTAAAAAACAGACTGATGATTAAGTTATGCATATAAGACCTTTTATATGAAGTTGGGACGTCTGCTAATCACTCGTTTCTCGAAACATCGCTCATTACAAGAGTCATTTATTTTTACATCTTATTTTGCTCATTATGCCAATCATGCGTTATGAGAGGTGTTTAGTAAGCAAGGTTAGACTATAAATTTTGTTGTAAATGTTGAAATATTAGAAATTGTTTTTATGGTTATCTATAAACTACTTGCATTCACAAATATATATTACAGGTTAAGTCAAAACGAATGCTCCAATTTCATAGGTATACATTGCAAAATGTAATAAATGTTTTCATTCAAAATGCACATACATGCATATAAGCAAGTTTTGAATGTATTCCCACAAATATTCCATATGCGCTTCTTTTGTTATACGGCATACATCAAGTCTGAAATGTAGTTCTTGCCAAACTTTGTACAGCATGTCAGTATGCAATTATTTCATCCCATGCGATTTCTTTTTGTGAAGTTTCGTAAAAGATTGAATATATAAGCCTTCAGGTCCAAAGACCATAATTGATATGAAAGACTATCACCAGCATCGATGCAGACATGCTGCACAAAGTTTTACAAAAATTACATTTCAGACTTAATGTATGCTTATTACAAAAGAAATGCATATCGAATTTTCATGAGGAATAATTCAGAACGCATACATTACCTCTGCATGTATGTACATTTTTAACTGATACGTTTATTACATTTTGCATACTACTCCTATGAAATTGGGGCATTCATTTTATTTTACACTGTGTTTTTAATAGCTTTAGCCTGAAAATTCACTAAGAAATAAATGCCTGAGATATGTTTTAAAAAAGGTTCACACCCGAAAGATAAGACCAGCAGTACTGAATTTTTTAAAGCAGGACTGAACATAATGGAGCAATAATCTGCTGGAGAATCTTTATTGTAGTATCAGCTGTTTTTTTAATAATCTGTCCAGGCTTCTCTAATAAATATTATCGAAGAGGAAATAATCCTTTAGATAGGGTCTCGTGATTTCTTCTCATATTTTTTCCGCGAAATAAGAAAATTGCTTCTTTTTTGGAAATATAAAGCAAATAACTCTTGAAGTAACCTGGAAGATCGACGTAAAATTACTAGGTTTTACTGAGATTTCGTACAAACCTGAAATAACTCAGATAAAGAGAAAGGAAGGCCAAAGTCATCATTTCACTGATGGAGCTTAAATTTTTTAATCTCTTATAAATTGATTATCCAATATTTTCTAACAGGGTATTGATTTTAATTTTTTTAAATTGTGATGATTTTTGCAAGAAAACTAATAATTTCGATTATTATATATTATATATTTATTTTTTACCAGACGTTCATTTAAAAAATAATTAAATAATTTTAAATGATTAGTTAAAATCTGAAATCTGCTTTTTGTTGTAATTGAGCAACCTGGAACGTCACCTCAAAAATGGGGATGAAAAACTTCTGGAAGGGTAATTGGTTCTCGTCGCCCGTTTCTATATACGTCGTCGTCCATATATAGAAAAGGTGTGGGATTGACTACACGTGTCTCCTACAGGATGGGTTGTACTCGTAATCGGTGATGGCCCTTAAGACTCAAACACAGTTCACGCCTATATTTTCGTGGTGTTCCGATCATTCAAATTTGATGATGGATACATTTTTTGAAAAGTGTTCGAAAATAGCTATATTTTTGAATATTTGCATAGAAAAGATTGAAAAAAAATCCATCCATTAATAAAACACACACATGCGAGTAACACCTTTTAAAAGAATGCTAAAGAGCAAAAGTATATCAATCTATGCAATTTTAGTACATTTTTTTAAAAAGCAATGGCGTTTGGCTGCTACTAAATTTATCTGAAGTTTCACTCGTCGTGAAATTGATGAGGTTGCATGTTTTTATAACGATTGCAAAATCGAATATATATATATATATATATATATATATATATATATTGTGTTACCAAGCATATGTTTTTGTGCAATGTTACGGTAAGCAAAGCAATCACTTTAGAACATTTAATACTTCTTATACTTTACGTGAACACTTTGAAACACTGTAGCACAATGTGACGTTAATGCCATATCCGAACCTCTTTGCAATTATCGTTAAAATGTGGAAAGACCTTTGGACTTTTTTTGTTTTATTCTTTGCCGATCCTATCAAAATACTTCATAAGTTACAATTTTAAAAAAGTTAAGCCATAAAAGTTTAAATAAATTCATCTAAAAAAAACCTTAATTTCTTTATCAACATAAATTATTATTTTCTAGACCTGTGTGAGAAAAGAAACTAAGGAATTTTTTAATAAAAAAAAGTTATTTTTAAAAAACTCGCTTCATTATTACTCATAGTTTTTAATTTTCTTTTTAAATTTAATTTATCTGTTTTATACATAAAAAAAAAACTTATTATTTTTCAGATGTTTCTTCATTTTTTTGCGGACGAATCCTTCCTTCATATTTAAATCTTTTTATTTTACAATTCTTAGAAATTAATAAATTTTTTTTAGAAATTTTTATTCCAAATTTTACTATTTTCACAAAATCACTGATGGTATTTAACAACCATATAACCTGACTAAAATTTTGTAAAATTTTATTAATTTATTAATTTTATTTTATTATTATTAATTTTATTATTAATTTATTAATTTTATTTTATTATTATTAATTTTATTATTAATTTATTAATTTTATTTTATTATTATTAATTTTATTATTAATTTATTAATTTAATTTAATTTATTAATTTTATTAATTTCACTGCTTCTTTAGGCGATTTTATTACGTATTTATTACTTACCATGCAATAAATTTATTAATTATATATAATCTGCAAAGCTTTGTTATATAATGGATTTCATTTTTTCGCACTGATAAAAGAACCACATAGAAAAATATTCTTAGAGAATGCACATCAAATGATAAAGGTTAAAGTTTAGCTAGAATTAAAAATTGATATCTTCCAGCTGTGTTAAAGAACCCAATAGCCAAGTTCTTCGTATCTTCATAGTCGAAATCGTCTTAATAATGCAGCTAATAGTATTTTTTTGCGTTTCAGCTGCTCGCTGATCTGGTATTCTTCCTGACCACCTTGCTAGTCGGATTATATATTCGATATCTGATCGAAGTGATGAGCCGTCGAGCATTCTTGGATAGGCGGGAATGCGTTGAATCCAAGATCAAGATCGAGACGGAAAAGAATCAAGAGGTCAGTTCTGAATCAATAGACATTTAGATTTTTTTAAAGCTCTATTTGCGAATTTGATTAGCAATCTCTTACTTAATGACGGAAAATCTATGTTCTGCTTATAAGTTCTTTGGTGCCCAAATCAGATTTTAAAATAGATTGAATAATTCTGAATATACTTAAAGTGGATTTTAGGATAATTTAAAATACTCGTGCACTCTGGATTAAACAAGATTATGAAGAAATTTTAGAAGTAAAATCAAAGCTCTATTCAACGCATTAGTATTTAAGAAGTTTAAAATAATATTGTTTTTTTTGTATTGCATCATAAATGCAATTAATATTTTATATTGGATCATCGATTTGTTTATTTATTTTTGATTTTCCTTAATAAAATATTTTTGCCGATTTTTGAATTAGTTGAATCTTTCTTCATGATTTTTGTTACCTAGGCGATTGATATGCTTCGTGACATTTATAATTAAATCTATCTTACATAATTTAAAGTTTATAATTATTATATTTCCTAAAAAAATCAATTATAATGTCCATAAGTTATTCATAATATAATAGTAATATACATGAGGCTCAGAAAAAAACACTTACAAATTAATATTAGCGAAAAAATAAACAAACTTTGTCAGTTAACTAAATTATTCTTGCAGAAGATTAGTGAGTTAGATGGAGAATTTTTACTAGAGCACTTCCCTTTTTTGGAACGAAATATCCTCGACAGGTGGCGCTGTTTTACCAAGGAAATATTTGTGAAACATTAAAATGATTTATTTACAGCAGAGACTGTACGAAGAATGGTTTATTCAAGACAATCCGAAATCTCAAAGGAATGGTCATCTGCCCTAGATATATTTTAATAATAGAGTTGTTGCATTATGCAACTCGCACGCTTTCTATAGGAAGACAAGAGACTGGCCGCCATACTCGCCTAATCTTAATCAATATTTTGCTGTCTGTGGAGTATTTGAAATTTGAGATCCCAGAATAAATCATCCACGAATGTGCAATTATTTCATTAGAGCAAATTGTCAAATTTTACAACAGATTCTCTACGTCGTTTCCGGCATGCCATTTCTGTTTAAGAGTAACTATGTATCTAGTAATATCTACTATTAATGGAAAAAAATATCTACTAATTCTGGAAATGAATATCTTGAACAGCTTCAAAACTCAAAATTCTTCAAGGATTTACAACTTAAAAAAAGATAGATCATTTACAAGTGATATTTCAGATAATATTCTTTATTCAGATAATATTAGTATTCTTTAGGGGCCGCGGCGGCCTGGTGGTAAGGTCTCGGCTCGTGAGCCGTTGGGTTTCAGGTTCGATACCCGATTCCATCGTACAAGGGAACCTGTTGCGCGTTAAATCCGTCAGGGTCAAACGTCCCCCCGCTGGTGTGGTGCAGTGTGGAGAAGGGGGTGGCAATCCAAATGTCGTCCTCATCATCTGAGCAACGTTCAAAATTACGGTGTCAGTCCCAAAATAGCCCTAGGATTGCCTTAAAACGGGTCATTAATATAACTAAATTAATGTTCTTTATCTCAATCATGTTTTCTACAATAATAACGTTGTAAAATTTGAGTAATAATGATATCATGCGATTGCATCTGTTTGAATTTTTCATGAATAAAGATCGCAAACTCTATAAAGTTACAAGACACATAGCGAACTACTATTAAATGAAGAAATAATATAAACAGTTCTTTCATAAACATTAATTCTTGATTTCAAAGAAAAGAAATACCAATTTATTTTCATAAACTTCCGACAGAAACAGTTTCGTCTAACAGACTACCCAATAAACCCAATGAAATATCCCACATTCTTTTCTACAGTTGGGATACAAACATTTTGTCAGAAAGCTTAGAAAAGAAAAATTCATAACAAGTTATATATATAGCTTCGAAAGATATAAAAGTGAATGTATCTTTATAATCTTTTTTAGACTTAACTGTTATGTAATATCTTTTCCATGAATGAATGCATCTTTTTTTTTTTCAGAATTTGATCGCACATTTATACCACAATTCATCTATAATTTTGAGGAAGCGTTAGAACCAAAGCATATAAAATAAGAAATGATTCAAATAAACCTCTTTCTTCATGAGCAGTACGGCAAACTCAAAACTAAACCACAAAAAATAACTATTTAGTATAACTATTTTTTTTGAATTTAAATTTAGGTAAACATTAAAAATCTTTTGATAAATATTGTTTTGTCCTTTTCAAAAATCCCTCTAGTAAGATTGAATGGGTTTTTTAGACAAAAGTTCATTTTATATTAAGTATTCGATTTGATGCTTTATGTAATTATAGAAGGATATAAAATTCCTAAGCTCTAGAAGTGATTTTTTTTTTTACTTTTGTAATGTAACTGCTAAAAATTCAACGGATAAGTATTTGAAAAATTAAAAATATTCATGTCAGAAGTAGATATAGTAATATAGTACCAGGGAGACCAAGCTTCGCTCTGCAATTTTTTTTAATATAAAATTTTGTTTTTTCGACGAAAATATTTAGATACGAATCACATACTAATTACATATGAATATTTTTCATTTTTTCCAACATATGAACTGGTCATTTAAATAAAATTAAAATCATGAATGCGCTTAGTTTAACATGTTATTCGAAACCATCTGCTATATTACAGTATTCGTTTTACAGTTTATCTATCATTAATTGTAGAGCTTACACTTAGTTTTACCATGGTGAAATAGGGTCTTAACACAACGCAAGTACAACAAAAACTAATGAGCTGTCGTTATAGAGCATTGCCAGTACGAGAGTAGACAGAAAAAAGTTAGATATGAAAAATGTTTGTGTGTGTGTGTGTAAAATCGCGTTTTTTCAGAAAAGACACCTATGCAGATAAACTAAAACAGAAAACCTTATCTAAATATAAAATTTGACCAAACTGTTTGAGCCGTTATCAAGACAGACGAAATTAATTTTTATCCATACAAGAATTACTCGTTTAAAGTTATAAGATTTTGAAACGAGAAATATGCCCCGCTTGAAAAAACAAACGATGCTTTATGCTACATGAAAACGAAGACTAAGCGTACGCAAAATAGCATGTTCAAAAATTATAAATAGAAAATTGTTGTTGAACAACCGCAATAGCACAATCTTGTCGGAGAGAGTTCGCTGGAGATTGATACTCCGAAGAGAGAATTCATAAAGTTACTCGCTTCCCTTGACTTGACCTACACTCTTGTATGTGCACCACCGCTCTTATAACTTCTGTGACATGATATCGAATGTTCTAGAATTAAATTTGGAACTCGTGAACTAAATGAGATACCGGCAAGATTCTCGAATATTCTGGGTACTTTAAGTTTGTGTCCAAAGCTGGAGATCATTAAGTTTGCATTCATCCATCACCGTTAGAGCTATCTGTAAAACTATCTTCTTTACTATGAAACTTAGTACGTCGGGAGTAATATCACAGATTTATAATAATATGGTTATCAAAGAGAATCCGACTCGAAGAAGATTAAAAAAGAAAATAAACATTTTATACCATCGTTTCAGGAAAAGTTTCTACAAAGTATCTTACCAACTCACATAGCGAGTGAAGTTCGTAATGATATTCGTAAAGCAATCAGGGACGACGTGGACAAGCTGCATATGACACAAAAGCCTTTCAACAAACTTTATGTGGAAAAACACAAGAATGTGAGGTAAGAATTCGCTTTTAATAAAGTAATACTGCTTCCAGTGAAATGCCTATAAAATCACTCATTATTCTGATTTTTTTTATTTTATCATTTTAATAGCGGAAGCACTTTTATATCTTTTTTTTAATAATTTCATTTATATATTTTCAACACATGTGTTACATTACAGTCGGCTTCCATTGTATATATAAAGGGTTAGATAATATAGCATTCGTAAAAAAAACAAATCTCTGATGAAGTTACCAGGAATAAGCGCTCCAAAACATTCTCGCATGGTGTCCCATAAATGTGTTAAACCCCCTTCTCTTGCACATATAATTTTTGACCTTGAACAAATTCTTTTTTAATTTTAAAGCAATGTAAAAATAGTTTTTGAGCAATAATATACTTCAAAATTATTGTGGGAATGTTTTGAAATTTTTATTAATTTATAATTAGAATTGTAATTAAAATTTTGATAAATATTTATTAAAATTCTGACTAAAACTTTAATTAATTTTAATTTAAAATCTAAAATAATTATTTTTAATAATTATTAAAACCTAATTAAAAGTTTTGAAAAGCCATTTCTTCTTCATTCCTATTATCCAAGAAATAACTACTTAGCGGTTTTTCCCCTTAAAGTATTTAGATCAATTTTTACAGCATAAATGCTGTAGAACATATTATAAATTTTATTGATAATATTGTCACGTAGGTACTTTAGTGTAGAATGCAATGACACACAAGAAGTAGAGCTAAATCAATTGATTAACTCAACTCTGAACTCAGAACACAGTGACTGACAGATCTTCTGCCTTTATACTAGCAGATTGAAGTTCCAGAATACTTTTCTGGAGACAATAAGAAATATCCAGAACACTTGTCTGGTAAACTAAAGAAATGTCCAGAATCTTCTGGAACATGAAATAAAGGAAAACTTAAAATCAAGGAATTAAATATTTACACAGACTGTGAATCGCATTGTCTCTAGCGGGATTCGAACTTACGATCTCTCGATTATGAGAGCAGTGCTATGACCATTCGGCCATGAAGAGTCGACTGGTTATTTTCAATGCGGAGATAAACCAACCTCTAAACATTATCATGTTAAACAAAATTACATAACATTTTAATTTTTATCTATTTATTCATTAGAATGTATTGCATTACATCCGTTTTACTCTGTTTTCTTATTTTAGATATTCTATCCTAACTATTCTTTTAGAATAAGTGGCGCCGTGTAGTTAATAAAAAGAACGTGATAGAAATGTATTATTGATGTTACATTTTTGTAAGCTTTTTTTCTCTCTCTCTCTTTAACTGGGTATCACATTTTGACTGCAAACGATACTTACTATCATATGTCTGGTCAAAATGGGATAATTAACGGCAAGCATGAAAGACGAAGTCATCATTCTTAGGAAATTCAGCAGCATAATTTGTGACATCTGAGAAGATGATTCTCCTAAAATAAGCCTTATATCTCAATAAGTTAATACAGTATTTGATGTCACATGAAGAATAGATAGAAATCATAACAATGATTTCAGAATAATTTCCTTATTTTTTTCTTTTCTTCCACTTTTATAATTTCGAATGCAAAATGCAAGGTTGAAAATATGGTGATTCTTTGCTATTTAAAAAAATTATACTTCAGAACTTTCAAAACGAAGGAAATTTCTAGTTGTATCTAAAGCATAATTTCATACCTGTAACTTTCTCGTATACATAGTATAGAGAAAGTATAGATACCTTTAAAAAAATCGAACTTGAGATTTTGACGAATCTCCACGTTTTAAACCGTGAGTTCGACAATAATTTTAGAAAATATCCGTCTGTCTGTCTGTGATAAAAACAACTTAAAAACGAATTGAGTTAGACTGTTGAAATTAATTATACAGTCTTTACACGACATTAGCAGATTCCCATCAATTTTTGAGTAAAATCTGTTAAGTGGAAGTCCGTCTGTCTGGCGGTTCGAATATTAGTTTACACGATACTACAAAATGAAGAGAGCTACGTAGATAGATAAAATTCGGTGCACACTTTTAACATATATAGTGCAGACACACCTGTCAAATTTTTAGTCAAATCCAACAGGGAATTTACCATCGATGCTTCTGTACTTTCAGAAACATGTAAACTCGATAATTAAAAAACGCAATGGCTTAAACATATCATATTTGGTATGGAATTTTATAGCTTTGTGGATGAACATATTGCCGCATTGAAAGGAGGCAGTCGACTCTCCATGGCCAAATGGTCACAGCATTGGTCTCATAATCGCGAGATCGTCAGTTCGAATCCCGCTCTAGAGACTATGTGATTCACATTTTGTGTAAACATTTAATTCCTTGATTTTATGTTTCTCTTTATTTCATGTTCCAGAAGATTCTCGACATTTTTTTAGTTTACCAGACAAGTGTTCTGGACTTTTCTTACTGTCACCAGAAAAGTATTCTGGAACTTTCCCTGCTAGTATAAAAGCAGAAGATCTGTCATTCACTGTGTCCTCAGTTCAGAGTTGAGTTAATAAATTGGTTTCGTTATCATTCGCTAATATCTTCATTTAAGAGTACACTTTTGACATTTGAAAAAAGTATTATAAAGAGAAATAACGAAAAAAAAAATCAAACACGATATGCCAAGATCCTTCAGGCCAATTTGCTATGAAAACTTGCACGGAATAGAGAATTTATTCATAATTTCAAATTAATTGTCTATTTTCGTTATTAAAAAAGTATTCTTTAGGTTTATCCTTCGTATTATTTTGTTTTATTTTGTCCATTTTTTTTTTTTCAAATATGTGCAGTGATATTTTGTCTTATGCAGCATTTTGTATGCTGATATTGTGAACTCCATGCTTCTAGCTGCTAGCCTCAAAGTATCGGATTTGGTGGCAACTCTCAACGATTTGTTTGGAAGATTCGATGACGCCGCTGAAGTAGGTTAAATATAGAATTTTTCGCATCAAGAAAAAAATATTAATTTTGTATTAAAAATAATGTGACGATATTTTAAAAATAGTATTGCAAAATTTTACAAAAGTCTAATAAATTCTTAATTTTTATTAAAAGTATTATAAATGAGAATGTTTTTATGATCCATACGATTATTAAAATTGTTATTAAAGTGAAGGAAAAAATCTGTATTAATAAAAAAGAATTTGTGCTGCATTCAGTTATTTTAATTAAGAATTTTATTAATAAATATTTTATTATTTATTTCAATTTTTTTTATATTTGTGAACATTTTTAATTAACAGTTAATAATATTGTTTCCATGATCTGGAAAATGATATGGAATATTAAAAATTAATATATTTCTAATTTAATTTCTAATTATTCCAGATAAAAGACTAGTTTATTATGTTCTAAATGATTGATTAAAATGAAGGAGGAAATTCATAGACCGTGGCGAATTTAGTATTTTAAATACAAACATCATTTGTGAATGTATTATATTATTTATTTCCAAGGTATTTTAAAATTACATTTGGCAATGTTTGTAATTAATTTTATTTCCATGTTTCTGACAATGAAAAATCGTTTGGTTCATTTTTCTTTAATATACTTGCATTAAAATAATTTCAGTTTAATATTAATTCTGATTGTTTTGATGATGAAATTAACGCAAATTTAATATTGGTAAATTATTTAATTGAAAATTAATTAATTAATTGGGAAATTATTTAATATTGGTCTAATTTTAAATGATTGTATGATTATTCTATTCGAATTCGTAATTGTGTATTTTATTTGAGTTATTCTTTGAAAGCAGAGAAACTCTGCAATTCTCTGAAATTACTTTAGCACTTTTTTACTTTTTACATGCCTTGATAATATTTTTTTGAAATTGAAGAAAAATGGATGTATGCGAATCAAACTGCTCGGGGACTGTTACTACTGTGTGAGTGGCGTCATTGATAAAAGTCCTAGGCATGCAGATAATTCTGTAGTCACAGGATTGGCAATGATCGACATTATAAGGTATGAATTCTTCCTTTTTCCCCATTCTTTAATCTAAAATGCCGAGAAATTACATATGAAAGAATATCTTTTATCTTGAGAATAAATACTGTCTATTAAAGGGCGTAGTATAGTAGGGGCTACTATCTGTGAAATGCGTCATAAGACATGAGTGATATGATAGTTTAAAAAAAACAACAACAGAATTCTAGATGATTTACAAGACAAACCGTTGGGTCTAGAGTTAAAGAACTGACGAGTAATTAAATAATTGGTAGTGGATGCGCATTAAGAAGTGGTTTTCCAATATTTAAATTTGATATTTACTATAAACTCTCAAAATTTGTTATGTCAAATACGTGATGAATTCAGCAAATAAAAAACTCCAATAGCATAATTTAAAATAAAGTTACTTGAAAATTAATACTTTTTTATAAAATAAAATTATAAAAAAGATGAAGACAAAAATTAGTATTGGTTCTTCTTCGAGAATAAATATTATGAGTTCAGCGGAAGGCGATAGAAATTTGAAAAATTTTATATATATATATATATATATATATATATATATATATATATATATATATATATATATATATATATATATATATATATATATATATATATATATATATATATATAAGAAAAGTTAGAAAATTTATTAAATTAGAATTTAAATAAATTAAACATCATTATTCATCTTGGAAACTTAATTCCCATTTGACTCCTTGTCACTTTGTGTATAACACAAGAATTCTCAAAGTGAATACGCGATAAATTGAATATGATTTTAGAGAATATTTGAATTATACTTAAAAAAATTATTTTACATCGAATGGGAAAAGGTACTTACACTATCCTGGTTTTCAATAAGAGAGAAATACTCGATTAATACTTAAAAAATTGAAAAAGTGAATGAAATTAAAATATTAGATGCAAGCATTTTAGTTTAATTTTCAGTGTTTTTTGGAAAAGTAATCATATTTATAAAAAAATGTAAATATTTAGAAAATTACGGTAGATGTTGAAAAAAAAAACTTCTTTAGAACGACAATCGTTTGTTCTATCTGATGATGTAATTTTCTATTCTACGGTTTTCAGAAACCATACCAAAAGCCAATACGTGAGAAAAATCGCTAAAGACAAGATAAAATATTAAAAAAGGTTTTCACGTTAAATTTTAAAATGTGGTATCCACGATACATTGTTACTGTTACGAATTTTTGTACCGAATTTCATCATAATAAAGCACAATAAATTTGTCTGGAATTCTAAACAAGTAACAAATATTTCTTTTCATAAGATGTATATTTTTCGTCGGTACCTTCAGGGTATATTGTTGTACAGGCGTTTAGTGGTATATAAATGGTTTTATAATAGTATAAAAATAGATTTTTATACCACTTGAAAATTCAAAAATAATCTTTTCAGTTATACCAATTTCAATAATTTTAATAGTTTAAGAAACGTTAATTTAAAAAATTGAAATCTGTTGTCACAAATTTTAAGTTATCATATGAGAACATTATTTTTTAAGTCACGTGGTATCAATTCGACAAAAAAATATCATGTTCTCACATGACTCATATTTCGCAATCACTAGCATTTAGAAAATCGATGGGTTTTGACCATCTCAAAATCAATCGAGTTCTAAAATTCTTTTTTTCTCGAGGCCAGAATTTTTTTTCGTCAAAAACCAGTTTAAACCGGTTATAAACAATCACGTCAGATCACACACGCATCGATATTTTGAAAACGGTGGTTTCCCTCCTCCTTTAATCTCAAAATCATTCGAACTCCAAAACGTTTTTCGCCAGCTAAAAAAGTTGAATATATATATATATATATATATATATATATATATATATATATATATATATATATATATATATATATATATATAATTGCACTTTGTTTCGCTTTCATTCCCATTTTCTCTGTGCTTTCTCTGTCGATAACTTCTTATAATCCTGTCCTTCATTGACCCGACGAGAGAATCGGGTACATGGTGCACATTCGCTCCAAGTTGTAACTTTTTGTTGGAGATAAATCACCAAATGTGCCAACCTTCTTTATCATTTTCTAATAACCCTAAAAGCGAAAAATGGATGCCTCAAAAGCAATAAATCTTTAGTTTTCTGCCCATGTATTTTGAGGCTTCAAAAACTCCAAACCAAAACAGCATCAAGTTCTTACATGATAATAATTATAAATTAAATTATAAATAATTAAAATAAAATAATTTCTCGAATTTTTTTTTTAAACCTTATGCATATTTTACAGCAAAATATCTCATTCTTTTAGTTGCAAAATTACTACTTAACTGCCATTGAAATGAGATTAAACACACATTTTTTTTGTGTGAATGCATTATATCGTTACTATATAAACAATAACAAATTTGAAAAATAGAGATAGGTAAAACAAACCTAAAAAATTATGCTTCGATGTTTCGAAATAAAGATTCGAGTATTCTCTATTTATTTTATTTTTTTCTTGCTGCAGGAGTGTTCGGGAAAAGCGGAACATTAATGTGGACATGAGGATTGGGATTCACACTGGCAACATTCTTGGGGGGCTTCTGGGCCTCCGAAAATGGCAGTTTGACATTTGGTCCAAAGATGTCACCATCGCTAGTCACATGGAGCAAGGTGGTGTACCAGGGTATGAATCATTTACGTCTCTCATTTTCTTCAATATAATATACTTAAGAATTATATTACCATTTAATATAAGTACCTATGGAATAACATAATAAGCAAAGAACTAAATTTAAAAAATCTTGCTTATTGAAAATAATAAAGAAAACAGAGAAGCAACCCCCCTCAACCCAACCACTTCATTTTTTTAATTTCATATGAAAGATCATGACCTCTAAAAACGTCATTAATGGTCGCCTGTCCACTACCATCTTCTATTTTCGAGAGAAGTTTCTATAATTTTGCATATCGAAATTTCTTGACGGAGTTCGCCAGCCACAACCGCTATGATGATTTCAAAATTTTTATTTCGTATGAAAATTCTTGACCCCTAAATACTTCATCAATGGTCGCTTACCTCTACAAAATTCTCTCTTTTTTTTTATTCCCTTTTAGAAATTCTTTTTTTTTGAATTTCTTTGACGATTTCTTTCTGATATACTTTTTATATGAGAAAAGCAAAAGAGAATTATTTGATTAATTTTCACGAAGGCTTTACTAAAATATTTTTTATACTTCGTATTATTTGTGAACAAGATTTGAAAAATTCCATTGAGTCATTTGGATATCTACAGAGTACAGGAAATGAGTGTTTCAGTTTTATTTATGTACATGTTAATTATTATTAATATAAACTATTTTAACATACATTTTAAAAATCAAAACAGATTTATCTATTTTAATATGAACTATTTGACTTTAAGATGATAATTACCTAGATAATCTGAATCCTTTGATTAAGAATCTGAATTATCGAAGTTATGAACCATTTGGGCAAATTCGTTATAAAAAAAAGTGGAGATTTGACAAAACCCAGAGTTCAAATTTTTTTCGAAGGTTATAATATTTTTTATATACTACGTATATAAGAAGATATAGAATTAATTATTATTAATATAAACTACTTTAACAAGTGCTTAAAAAAATCAACACGAATTTATTTGTTTTAATATGAACTATTTGATTTTAAGTTGATGGTTACCGAAATCGTTTTGCACAGATTATGGACTGTCGAAATTAAAAACCGGTTGGGCAAATTCCTTGTCGGAAAGTGGCAAAAACCTCGAGCTGAGGTACCCTGGTGGTAAGGTCTCTCCTTTGGAACCGGAAGGTTTCAGCTTCGAGACCCGACTCCACCGAAGAACCGTGGTGTAAGTGGTCTGATACACGTTAAATCCATCGGGACCAAACGTCATCCCGCTGGTGTGGTGTGGAAATTTGGAGTGGAGAACGCTCAGATGTCGCCCTAGTCATCTGACCTCGGTTTAAGATTACGAGGCCCGTCCCAAAATATCCCTAGTGTTGCTTTAAAAAACAGGACGTTGATATAACTAAACTAAACCAAACCAAACGCGACACAAATCTCGAGTTCGAATTCTTTAGAAGATTACAATATATAAGAAAGTAAAGAAATCTTACACAAACGTTATCCAACGCAGTCCTAATAATAACAGAACGAAGATCACGATTTTGCCCTCCTTTTTATATTTTTTATCGATCAGTATCATGCCTTTCTTTTTCCCTAGACAGGTCCACATCACGCAGACTACGAAAGATCTCTTGCAAGATGACTGGTACGACATTCAACCCGGAGATGGCCATCTTCGTGACTCCTATTTGCAGACGCACGAAATTAAAACTTACTTGATAAAGCCTTCTGATCAGCCAAAGGTAATTCCATCATTCATATTAAACCATTAACTGCTAATATTTTTTTTTTGATATATTTGGCCTGATAAGTTATATTTATGCCTAAAAAGTTGTGTAACAGTATAATTATATTCAAATTATGTTTTGTTTTAAAAATATTTGAATATTTTTGATAAAGGATGTTGTTATAAAATGATTCAATAAAATCTTTTCAGTAAAAAACAAAGGACTGAGTAAGTTACAGTTCTTTACCGAAGGTGTTCGAAATTAACGCAAGATTTTAATTTGCCACTATTCTTGCAGTAAAGTGTTGGCAACCCTGTTTAAAAAAAATTGACAACTGATAGTTTAGGGTTAGTAAAAATGGAGTGTTACACTATAGAACAACGTGTTAACGCAAGATTTGAATTAAATTTTAAAAAAACACTCAGGTTTCTTTTCTTTAAATTGTTAGATTTTTATTGAATTATAAAGTACACTGAAGAAGGTTATGTATGGAATAACACATAGGGAAAATGGCCTCCACGGCTTTTCTAGCATATACACACTCTTTTATCGAAATTTTCCATGGCCATTTTGCATAAAATTGACTGAATTTTGTTGATTCAGTTTTGAATTTCCTCCTTCAATGCACGCGTGCTTGTTGGTAAAGACTTTCGATTTTAAATAACCTCGTTGAAAGAAATCCAATGGTGTTAAATCACACGATCTAGGGAGGGGGACAATTCTCAAATTTCCGAACTGTGGCAGCCAGACTTTCATTATTTTTGAAATATTGTTCAACAATGAAAACACGTTGTTCTATAACGTAAACTATCAGATGCCAAAGGAATTTTTAAATAAAGTTTCCAACACTTCACGAATGGTGGCAATTCAAATCTTTCGTTAATTTTGACACTCTTTATAGCCTTTTTAAATCACGTATTATGAATGGTGTTTCGTTATAATATAGAAATTTAACCAAAAATATAAAACTTCAAATATGGCAATTCTATTCCATTCAACATACAGACGAATTTCAAATTTATTCATTTGTAAAAAATCGAAACACAGAATATGCATATTCTGCTACATATAATATTGACTGATATATAGAATAAGATTAAATTGTCAATCTAACCAAAAACATTTTTGAGGCCGAGTGAGTTAGTAAAATTCCTAAATCCCCAAATGAGGATCATTGCAGCTAATGGGCAGCGGGCAATGAACATATAATTTCGCAATTGTGAGATGAAAAGCAGGTTACATGTGCTGGGTGATGATCATATTTTATATATTTATCAACTAATATGAGGTAATTACTTGATTAAATTATGCAATTTCAGTATAATCCTAAAATTTTTACCGTGTTTTAATTAAAAATTAATCAAAATTTTAACGGTTTTTCCCAGTAACTTCGAATTCTACATAGCTACAGAAAAACACCGTTAATTTTTTTAAAAAAGCTTTGCCTTTATGTTGATTTTATTTCTGTACAATTTTTCAAAATATTGTAAATATATAGTACATTAATCTTTTTCATTGTTTGAGAAATTTAGCTCATTTACGCGATTGTTGTAATGATATTAAATGCATTTTTTGCATGCACGCTTCAGTTGCAATAATTAAAAGCAAATTTTAAAAAAATAAAATAAAGACTTACCATCTTGGGCGACCATTTCTTTTCCCATCATTTATGTTATTAAAAGAATCGGAAACAGCAAAAGATAAATCCTTCAGTTACAAGCATGTACCGATTTTTTTATTTCATGTGAAATCAAAGTCACCAATGACCATATGAATTTCATATCAAATAAATCATCCCTTCTCGCAGCCACTGTCCATTTTCAAGAAATATTTCCAAAATATTTCATTTTAGTGAAGAAAAACCTTGGTAGAATTCTCTAGTTGCAACCATAGAATAAAATATTTGACGCACTTATTTTACGTATTTTTATTTCAAATGAAAACTCACGACCCTTAGATATCTTAGATATGTCATTAAAATCGTCTGCCTCTTCTATCTCAATTTTCGAGAGACGCGGTGAAATAAAACTTTGATAGAGTCCCCATGATTAACCACTGAATTGATTTCGCTGATTTTAGTCCCAGTAATTTCGTCATTTTGAAAGCACAGGTAACAAATCAGAATGCATCATTATTATGTAATCATAGTTTGAAATAGCACTTTTATATTTCGATAAGATGTAATTCATTAGGATCAAATCAGAATGTATCATTATTATGTAATCATAGTTTGAAATAGCATTTTTGTAGCATTTTTCGATAAGATGCAATTCATTAAAATTCGTCGATATTAATGTTATTAATGTGATTAGTGAAAATGGCTAATATTAACAATACTGATTTAGACATATCAGTGAATCTTGATGAACTACAGCTTATCACAAAAAAAGTTTTAAAAATCTAATTATAATGATATATATGAAAGTTTCATAATAACGATATACCATTCTGATTAGTTAATTATACTTTGAAATAAAGTGGCGAAAGTGTGAAGTTGGCGGTGCAAATTGGCGAAATTTTCTAAGTGTTGAGGCTAAAGACTGTGTCAAAGCTTTATTGTGTAAGAGCATTCGACCTGTTGAAGAAGGTAGCAGATGACCAATCATGCCATGTGAAGGAGTCATGAACATTCATAAGAAATAAAAAAAATTCGAAATCGGTGTAATGGTTGTGGTTGGGAACGAGATTTTTCTCCCTAGAGAATATGTAGTGCACTAATGAGTTTTCGGTTTCATGAAAAAACTGGAAATGGGGGGCGTGTAAGAAACATTCGATGACATAGTCATGAGCTTTTCTATGAATTAAAACTTTTTGAGATCGGTTCACTGGTTTGACCTTGCGAACTCAATAGATGATTTCTCTGTAGAGAAAGTACAAAGGAACGGCGTTTTTTTCCATTTTCTCAAAAGTGGAATATAGAGGAGGGCAACAACCCATGATGATATATTTAGGGATCATGAACTTTCATATGAAATGAAATTTTTGAAATTGGTTCTCTGTGCTTTGACCTTGCGAACTTTATTGAAGGATTTCCCCATATAGTATTAGGTGCTTTCATGTATTTTGATCATTTTTTCACTTTAAAAAGGCATTTATAGAGAAAAATTGGTACAGTATTGACCAATGAAAATACTTTCATCATTTTCTGCAACTTTTTTCCATCTTCGTCCATTACGTTTTCGTTCAATAATTTTTTTGGTCCTTCTGGCCGTTTTCTTTGTCATTGGCATCGAAATCGCCACTCTTAAATCGTTGAAACCAACAATTGGGATATGAACGAAGCAGCAGCATCATAAGTTTCTAAAAGTGTCTCAATGGCTTCGGCAGCAGATTTCTTCAAATCAAACAAAAAAAGCAATGATTGCCGAAAATAGAATTTAGAGAGATCCATGATTTGGGTCTTTATACACTGAAAAACTCAATAACACTAAATGGGAAACTTTCAAAATGATAGAAATCAAGTAATAGTAAGCAAAACAATTGTCGTTTATTTAAACACTTCGCATATTTACCAGCAGATGTCGCTGATTAAAATACATACACGCATATAATACATTGGGACAATGTGCTTAGGATTTTACTTGAAAAAGGTGATTTGAGGAATGAAGGCAATCCTTGATGACATATTTCGGGGTTATATATTTCCTATGAAACAAAAAGTGGCGAAATGGGTCCTGTGGTTGAGGATGGATCACTGGTTCCCTTCATTATTAGAGTATATCTAAATATATAAATAGAACATATATGGTTAGACGAATCAATCTTTTTGCAGCTAGAATTTTGAATTTTATTTACTTTTTATCGTCATTGCAGAGTCGTATGGGTACTCCAGAGAGCGACAAAGTGAGCAATGGGGCTCGTTTCCAGCGGCAATCGTCTACACAAAGCAACTGCAGAGTGAATATAACTAAACTTCAAAAGGTAAATATCAAATTTGCATCGAAATTTTTACCGATTCATTTTATCTGCATCAGCAAAACTAAAATTTAAATGTCATTTTTTCCCCTCTGAATAGCATAAGATTTTCGAAAAACTTTTAATGGAAATTAGTTTATTGAATTTTGCCACATCTCGATTTAATTTCTAAATAAGTTGACGCATATTATATTTTGATAAGATGTTTAAATCTGAAATATTACTTCGTTAAGCATAAAACCATAACCTTCGTTAACCATACTAAACAGCCACTTATTTAGTATGTATGTTTTGAGTTGAAAGCAATCTTTTGAAGAGAATAATTCGATTTTTTTTTTTCATTCAGACAATTTAAGATAATCCTAAAATTCCGAATGTTTCCTTTAAGCAACAAATCCAATTTTGTTTTCTAAAATATTTTGAGAATAAAATAGATGTTCTAATACTTTTATGGCGAAATGAGATGCTTACTAAAAACGCCACTAAATCAATTTATAACTAGTGCACAGCAGCACGAGTACTGATGAAAAAAATTCAATTAATATTTTTCGCTTGTGATTGCATATCCTTTTTGTATTATTTATATAAATAAGAATACCAGATGTTATTCCACAATGTTGAACTAGAAACTGCGAATTGAATTGTAAGGTAATAGAATCTATAAATATCACTGCATGTACAATCTTTTTACTCATTTAAATTTCAATGTTGCAGATTGGCAACAAGCTGTTTCTTAGCCGTAAACCATACTTAAAATAAAATATAACTTTTAAAAAGAATTTCATCATAATTTATTCAATAAATGAGTAAATAAATATTTTGATTTTTTTTAAATGGACATTTTGGTAATAAGAGTATTTTGAAACCGAAATTTTGAGAAAATATACCTTTATTTTAATGAGTTATCGGTTTTTGAACAAAAGATAAAACAACATGCAAATTAAAAAATTAATAATAGTAATACTTTGAGCAATATAATGATGAAACGCGTTATCAGCAGTACTTATAATAATTTTTCTTCGATTTGATGTAGTATTTATAATTATTATATTTGATCTAATCCCTCATTAAAAAAGATATTCATGCTTTTTTTTTCTTTTTGAAGCGGCAATCCAGTACTGACTTTTTGCCTATGTCTAGACGTGGTGCTATTGGATATAGGTAAGAAATTTTAACAGGTTACTTTAATTTAAAATGTAATTATAAGTTAAATTAAATAACCAATATTGGACTTCTATGTACGTAAAAAAAAAATCTCTTTTTATTAAATTTCTTTTAATGTTCTTGGATTTTCACTAAGAAAAATCTTTCAGTATACTGAAAAAAATGTATATTTATCGAGCTAAAATTTTCACATAAGAAGTTAAATTCGCCTACTGTTATAAAACGAGAAATATAGATTTAATAAGAAAAAATATTTCATGGATTTTTACTGCCATAGAAATTTAGGGAAGACCTGAAGTCGTTTACGAAAAAGCAATAAAAGTTATCGGTGGGTCGTACCTAATTGTTAACTATCGTTCGATAAATTTCTAATTTTGGAGTAAATATACTCTTTAAGATCCATTTTTTTTTTTTTTTTTTTTAAATTTCTTATAAAAGATGTGGTTTGAAAACGAGAATCTTAAAATATAAAAGAGAAGTTTATCTTCATAAAAGAATAGAATATGGGACGAAGAATGGAGGAGTGGGGAAAAAGTATAAAATTTCTGTGAGATAAGATCAACAAATTCGAAGAATCAAATCCTAAAAAATAAATTTTTATAATTTTTAAAATCTTCTTTCACTCAAAATAATATATACAGGGTGTCTCAAAAACCCTGACCACAGCTTTTATTCTTGAAATATTGATCGTAGACATATACTGTAAATTACAAAGTTACGTAAAAAAAGGTACAAATTGCTATGAAATCAATTAAAGTTTTCAGGGGATTTAACTTCAAAAAATACAGAATTTCAATTTTTATACGGACCCCGTACAAAAAAATTCCCGATCAGTAAAATGTGCCCCATCGTCTAATAAGGTCATGTATGAAATTTCAGAATTTTATCACGAAAAGTCTCAAAGATATGAAACTACATAAATGCGGACTCAAACCACTTTTCGATGCCTGGATATGAGTTCGCAAAGAGAAAAAAAACATGTCTAATGTTCGTGTTTTAGGGGTCGTACACAAATTAACAAAGAAAGTAATGATTGAATAAATAAATAATAATTTTACTATTTATTGGTTCAAAAGTATTAAAAATGTGTAGAAATAATAACTTAAAAGAAAGATTACATAAAGGAAATATTACATACGGAAAGATTACTTTAATGAAAGATTACATAAGATTTTTTACAAGTTCACTGACTATGTTACATTTAAGTTATATTATGTAATTCATGATATAACATTTTGAAGCATTTTTCAGGAAGCATAGATTTTAAAATTTGTATTTAAAACTAAAGATATGTAGCATATTTCATTTTCTTATGATGCATTCCTGCGTCGCGTCATCTGCACTGAAGCTGTAAACATTTGTATTTTAATTTGTGATTGATCCTTCTCCAAATTTGTTTTAACATATCGTTGAAAATTTTCATGATAAAATTCTGAAATTTTGTACATGACCTTATTAGAGGATGGGGCACATTTTACTCACTGGGAATTCGTTTGTACGGGGTTCGTATAAAAATTGAAATTTTATATTTTTTAAAGTTTAATCCCCTGAAAATTTTAATCGATTTCATAACATTTTGCACGTTTTTGTACGCAACTTTGTAATTTGCAGTATATGGCTACGATCAATATTTCAAGAATAAAAGCTGTGGTCAAGGTTTTTGAGACACCCTGTATGTAAATGCTTATTATTAGAAAGTGATGAAAAATATTTGCACTTTATATTTCTGTGCACTAAAATTTCTACATACCAATTTTTTTTAGAAATCTTCAATATATATATATATAATATTTTTTTATTACTGAAAGACTTGTTTACATTGTTAAATGCAGTAAATTTCAGAAGTAAAGTTCTAAAACTTAAGTAAATAGAAAATTTTGCAAAAATTATCCTAACAAAACACAACCATCACTAGATGGGTGAAGAATGTGATCTACAAAGTTTTGGATATCCTTTGTTCTCAACAAAAACTTAATTCATCAATAAATAAAAGGGTCCAAATTCCTATATCTCAGTATTTTGCATTCCATTACATTTATTTTAATTAAATATCAAAATTCGATACTATAACATAACTGCAATGAATCACCATTTGTATTTTTGTGTAATTAGCCTGTTCATACAAAACTTTATATTCAAATTTTAATAAATTTCTTTTAAATTCTTCTTAATTTTTAAAATTTTTCTAAAAATGTGTAAAACGCAAGATTAAGATAACTGCAAAATAAAATTAAATCCCCCATCATTTGGGGAGGGGGACTTTTCTGTATGTACAGGAAAACTATCAAGAAATGGCTTAGAATTTTTTTCTTTTAATTTATAGGTCTATACTAACAAATATTAAATTTGGCGAAACTTTTCATTACTTCGAAAATAAATTAATTTAAAAACGTCCTACAAAATAACGTCATCTTGATTTCAAAATCTAGCTAATAAGTGGTATAAGCCAGTTGAAACTAGCTAAGGAGTTTGAGAATGCACTCGGACTTCTTAAATAATGTAAATAAGAAACGACGATATGTGATTGGCTCAGCCAAGAAGATGAAATGCAATGACCTGTTAATACAATAATAAGCTTTAATAGTTAAATCAGTTATGTATAATACATAAAGTATCGGAACGTGCAGTCTGATGTTGTTATCACAATACATCAGTGGCATAGTGATATTATGTAACACCTGGGGCACAATAGAATTCTTTAGTCCCTAATCATCATGGAAGGCGTTCCATCTGCTAGGGGCGCCCCTGGTCTTGTATCTATTTTTCATAAAAGCTTACATTGACGCACCAATGATTTTTCTCCTTGGTTCCTCTTATGACCAGCGACAGGGGATTGTATACCAGTTTCTTATCCCACCGGAAGGCACCTCATATCTGATGATAAGAAGCTTCCAGCATGGTGGTTTGCTCTCGCCACTCAGGTGTGTGCAGGAACGATAGAGATCGGTTCCCCCCTAGTTTTCCCATGGGACGTGCTACCCATGGGAAAGGTTGTACTGTGGCTGATGATGTACTGTGGCCGGTCAGATTTATCCGTGTGCATTAATGAAGGAGTGGAGTATCCAAGTTGTGGTTACCTCATTCTCCCGACAGCTAAAGTTACTTTGCAATACACATCAAAATTTTCTAAAGGTGGTTCATTCGATGAGAGTGACAACTATATTGAACTGTGGTGAATAGGAAAGAGTTCTTGTATTTAGTGGTCCTCAATTTCTAAGACCTTAGTATGAGCAATGTATAAAAAACCTTTTAAGCAGTTCAGTTGCCCTTTTGGAGGATTCAGAAATGCTGGTTAGTCTTATGTATTTATTGATTCTTTTGTCGTACAAAGAATTCTTACTTGGAATTTAAGCATAAGTACAAATTAAAGCTATTTGGTTTAAATATCTAACAAATTATTCTTTTCTTTTGATAAGACTTTTTAATATAACTGAAATTGCAAAAAAAAAACCAAAATTTAGTTATTGTGCATTAAATTTTGTTAAACCTGAGTTTAGGAATATTTTTAGGAGACGTTTTCTTTCAAGACTTTTTCCTTTTCATTTATATATTGAATTTGCTTTTTCAATGAAGTAACTTTAGCAAATTTTATGAACTATACCTTGAGTTTTTTTTTAAATATATCATTTCATTTTTTACTATCTTAGTTATTTTAAATAATTATCTTTTTTTATAAATGTGATTCAATTACGAATTCCTTCATATTTTTTATACCATCGTTTGCTAGTACTATATAACGTCAATGCATATCTTATGTATTATACATATAATACAAATTATACATTTATTCTGTTCAAACTATATATTGTTATGGAAATATTATGATATATATTAAAAAAAGTCAAAATGCTCAATAACAGATAGTGACACTTTATTTCATGAGAAGACACTAAGAACGGATAACAAAACACATTCGAGGCGTACACAAAATATAGCACTTGCAGAAATGAAAAATACGCAAGAGTGCAGTAAATCATTAATAAAACAGCAACTGCACAATTATCCGCGGTCGATATCATTAGTTCACAGTGGCTCCAGCACTCTCGAAAGAGAACTGACATCGATTTATCATCTCTAATTTATGTAGGTTTTGACAAGGTTTTATGTCATGTGGAACTTTCTAGAAAGAACTCTAAATCTCGGCTCATAACAGAAATAACGCCTGATTTCCTGAACTTTTGAAAAATTTCCTTTTTGTCTCTAAATCCTTTTTGTCACTTTAGTCGCCAAATCCATTCCAAAGTTGTTAGATGGTTTTCATGTTTATCGCCAATGACATGAATCATTGATCTGGCATTCTTTAAAAATATCTGTTAATTTATCAGCGATAAGACCAATAGTGCAAGAGAGCAATATTATAGATTTATAACAATATGCAAATGATTTAGCCAACATTTTTTAATTATCCGCTGTTGTATCTAAAATGTTCAATATGTTATGATAAATAAATAAATAATATGTAAAAACCATATGAAATATGATTCGCTGACATTTCAAATACTTATTTCATTGATTTGAAACTCAAATAAATTTTCCAAGAAACATGCATTCTAATTTCTTAAAAAATGGTGTTTTGGAAATTTCTTATGATACATTGAACAATGCAATGGTAAAAGTTCTGTGTAGATATAAATATTTCTTCCCCCATGATATGTTACTAAAATTGTGAGAATATTTCGATATATTTCGGATTTTTAATTGTAATCGCATTTAAAGTATATAAATTGCTTGTACATTTTATTAAGATAATGCTGTATGTATTCTATTTTAGCTTGCATTATTATTATGATAATGCTGTATGTATTCTATTTTAGCTTGCATCAGTACAGAAAAATGGTGAGCCAGGTTAATAAAATAATGGAGAATACTATCGATAAAATGGCTCTGAGTAAAAGAGAGTAAGTATTTCACTTTTGTTTAAACTTATTCAAATTATAAGTATAAACAACTGCTGCATTTATGTTTTTTATTGCAATGAAAATTATGAATACATAAGTAACGTACGGAAAATTTCAAAAGCATTTTACTTTTATCTACTTCCTATTTTTTTTAATGTTTTGATTATTAACGAAGAATTTAAAAGCATGTATCATTTAAATGAGTCACATTAAATTTTTAAACGTGGTCACAATAAACAAACTTCATAGTATTAAGTTTTTGTGTGTGTGGTGTCATATTAAAAAATAAAGGAAAGAGTTTATTAGGATAATATGAGCTAGGAAATTATTTCAATATAATCAGTTTTTCATGTTTAGGGAATTCATGGATTGTCAAAAGAAAATGTTTAAATTTTCTTTTGATACAGATTCTGTAATAATTTTTTTTTGCAATTTTTGATATTTAAAATTTAAATAATAGGAAATTGCTCCTTACATTGCAGAGGAATATATATAAATATATTTCTTTGTTTTTAAACGTTCACTTTCGTGCATAGCTATTACTTTAAATAATATTTATTTTTTAAAATTAAGCTCACAATTTTTGTGATAAACTTTTATAGAAGATTGGATACATTTATCCTGAATTTATTAAGTCTTTACCGCAAAAAATGCAACGTAAATTATTTTAAAGCTATTTTCTAATGGTCTGCTTTTGGTTTTTCAAAACGAATATTTTTTTGAGAAAAAAAATTTGATATTTTAGTTTTAAAAAATGTCCTGTATGAGTATAACAATGTAAAAACGAAAGTAAATAGATGAATAAAATTTAACTTATTGATCTTTCAACAAAACTGTATTCTATATCCAATTTTATTCACTTTTTTCTATTATATTTACTACTTTATGAAATTCCATACAATAAATAAATAAAATTACCAAAATATGTTGTTATTTAGGGTGAATGAAAATATTATATGTATTTTTGATTATGGAATTATTTATTTACATGTTGTTACTCTCATAGAAGAAAATATAGCATTGGACATTTTTTCACTTTTTAAGGAACTAGAAGAATAATGACATAATAAGTGGAGAATGCAAATGGCGCTGAACCACTTACATTCATTCACCAAGAGACCCAATGAAAAATAATCTAAACGACGGGAAAATATTAAAAATGGAACGTAAAAACGGAATAATAATGTATTATGGCGACTTCTATTTATTGCATATTCTATTTAATCTGCTTTCCCAGTCTTTCCTACTCCAAGTTGAAAAAGTATTCATTACATTTTTTTGTGTGTGAATTGTTCTGACTAAAAGTTAGGATACATTTTCAAAAGAGAAAGAAATCAGGAGGCGTCTGGGAGATATCACGGCATTCAAAGTAAAGTTACTGATCAGATATTTTTTTTTTTTTAATTTCACAATGATTCAATGATGATCTTTTATTGAAAAAAGATTGAAATGGTTTGACAATTCTTCGATTTATAATTTCTGATAAAAGCTTCTCTGTTTCAAGCTTTTTTAAACAATATCAAAATTACGAATAGCTTCAAAACCCTTGGAAAGAGTCATTTTAAGAATTTTATTATTATAACTTCGTATTATTACAGAAATTTTTCCAAAATCCATGCGATGAATGAATTGAAAAATAGAAAATAACGTCATTTTATTATACACGAAAATACCAAATGCACAGGTAATAAAGCACCTCCGAAACGTACATTAATCTGCAGTACAAAGCAGTATACCAGCACCAAATTGATGATAAATAACAGTAAGAATACAAAGCTCTCAGAGAAGCGCTACTGGAGAGAAGTGTTACATGATTATTCACACTGACTCAGTAATCGACTGACTACAATCCCCAGACTTTTTTTAGTCGCTCCAGCTTTCTTTAGTTTCTGTAACAGAGCAAAGAAACTTCTAAAAAGGTTGATTGATTGATTGATTGATTGAGTTTTATGGCGCAAGAGCCATGCTTGGCCATGCTGCGCCAATCTAACGGTAAAAATATAAAAATGTTTATAAAAGATTCATTTATTAAAAAACGAGATCAGCGGTGTAAAGATAAAAATACATGCAAAAAGATGAAACAAATACAAATAGAGTCGAAACTATGATTCATTAGAAAGCAAAACAGAAGTAATTCATTTAATCCTCTATAGCACAAAAGGAGAAAAAAAATGCTAAATACAAGTGAAAAAACTTATAGCTTTTAAAAAATTAAAAATATTTGGGTGGTATTTTTCACCCACCAGGTCTTGTAATGTTAAAGATGCCGAAGTAAAAAAACGTGCACGATAAGAATTAAAAACAGGACATTCAATTAACACATGATGAACAGTAAAAGAAACTTTGCAACTGTTGCACTTAGGCGCATTTTCTCCAAATATGAGATGTTTATGGGTAAAGCGCGTATGCCCTATACGGAGACGAGTCAATTTAACATCCATCTCACGTATAGGATGAACAGGCCACAAAGCAATGTCCGTTTTAACAGAGTGCAATTTATTTCCGATCTGCAGATCCCATAACTTTTGCCAGTTAAAAGAGAAGTGATGAACAATGGACCTTTTGACATCACAAAAGGGAAGAGCCATGCACAAAAATGTCGATGCAGATTTAGCAGCCAAGTCTGCCCTCTCATTTCCCAAGATGCCGACATGACTCGGAATCCAACAGAAAATCATTTGAAACCCATCATTCTGCAGCAATCGCAAAGTAAACAAAATTTTAATAGCAATCGGATGTGTCCGATTGTCGTAATGCGAAAGTGTCTCCAAAGCACTCATACTATCGGTGTAGATAATAAATTTACGCTGAGTAGAGGATGAAATTTTCTGTAGAGCACGGAAAATTGCCACCAACTCAGCAGTAAAAACAGAGCAACAATTATGAAGACGATGGCTCAGTGTATCAGATGGAAATATTATGCCACAGCCGACATGACCATCTGATTTCGAGCCATCCGTGAAAATTGGATGAAAGGAAGAATACTGATTGCGATGGTAGAAAAAAATCTGTTGGAAAACCACAGGAGCAGTTGAGAATTTATCGAATCCAATGAAAGGATTCAAGTAAGAAAACTGTGGGATATCCCAGGGTGGGATACTATAGACATCAACAGCTTTAACACGAATCGTGTTCAAGTCCGAGTCATGAAGGAGCAATTTGGCTCTCTCACAAAATGGAAGGATGTGAGAAGGGCGGGCATTATAAAGTCGACGAAGACCTACTGGCAATGATATTTCGCTCAAAGGATGTTTCGGAACAGATTTCGTTCGAAAATAAAATGTGGCAGACAATTTCTGTCGCCTTAAAGAAAGGGGTAGTTGGTGACATATAATATATAGGCTTTCAACTGGAGATGTCCGGAACGCACCAGAGCAAATGCGCAATGCTGAATGATGGACGGTATCCAATCGCCGCAAAACAGATGAGCGGGCGGAACCATATACCATACATCCATAATCTATCCGGGAGAGAATGATTGCCTGATAAATACGGAGAAGGGAGGTTCGATCGGCCCCCCAAGATGTTTTTGAAAGAACTTTTAGAATATTTAATGATTTCTCACACTTCTTCCGCAAATATAATATATGCGGAAGGAAGGTGAGTTTCCGATCAAGAATTACTCTCAAAAACCGTACTTCATTCACCACAGGAATTTGAATATTCTTAACTCGAATACATGGATCCTGGTGAACGTTTCTTTTCCGACAGAAGTGAATGCAGCTGCTTTTCTCTGGGGAGATAGTGTGGCCATTGTTATTGCACCAAGCTACCACTCTGTTTACTGCGTTTTGCAATTGTCGCTCTATTAGTGCCATGTTACTACCTTGGCATGAGATCTGCAGATCGTCAACATAAAGGGTTCCATTTACAGTTGAAGGCAAATGATTTAAAATTTGGCTAAGATGAATAATAAAAAGTGTGACACTGAGGACACTTCCTTGTGGAACTCCCTCAGCTTGAATAAAATTATTAGAATAAGAGTTACCAACTCGAACTCGAAAAGAACGTTGTGTTAAAAAATTTTGTAAGAATATAGGCAAGTTACCTCTAAAACCTAAATTAAAAAGTGTGGAAAGTATGCCATAGCGCCAGGCACGGTCATACGCTTTCTCTATGTCAAAAAATATTGAAACATGGTGGTTCCTCCTAACAAATGCGTTGCGAATTTGGGTTTCCAATAATATGAGGTTGTCAAAAGTAGACAGACCTCTACGGAAACCACTCTGCAACGGGGAGATGCATCCTTGTTTCTCTAACTCGAAAATTAGACGCCTGTTGACCATACGCTCGAAGGTCTTACAAAGGCAATTTGTAAGAGCAATCGGCCTGTAGTTCAGAGGGACAGATGGTTCTTTGCCAGGTTTTAAAATGGGAATTACAACAGCTTCTCGCCATTGTGAAGGGTATTTCTGCTCAATCCATATTCTGTTAAATAATATCAACAGATTGGAAAGGGAAATGGTATTCAAATGGCGAAGCATGTTATACGTGATTCCATCTGGTCCAGGGCAGGTATCATGAACCTGAGACAAAGCCATGTTTAGTTCATACATCCTGAATTCACAATTATATGGAATGACATCTCGGGTTTTAAAGCGCAAAGGCAACCGTTCCGCGCGATTCTTAATTGCCAGAAAATCAGGGCTGTAAGAATCAGTTGCGGAAACTTGTGCAAACGCTTGGCCAAGAATGTTAGCAACGTCTAATGGGTCCGAATACATCATATAACCAGTTTTTAAAACTGGAATAGAAGTTTCATTATAGATCCCATTAGCAGCCTTTACCTTTTTCCATAAAAGTTTACTGGTAGTAGAGGACGTGATGGATGAAACAAATTTAGTCCATGATTCTCTCTGACTGCGGCGGCGAATGCGACGAGCAAGCGCTTTGGCTTTCTTAAAAGCGACCAAGTTCTCAGTCGTCGGGTACCTTCTAAATAGATTCCATGATTTTTTCTGTTTCTTATGGCTGTCGCGACAGGCTTCATTCCACCACGGTCTACGAAATTTTCTTAGACGTGGGGAAGTTTTTGGAATGGTGGCGTTAGCGGCGTTCATTATAGTATCAATGACATTTTGTAAGGCTTTCGAAATGTCTGCATTACTGACCATGGCCTCATTGATAACTGCTAGTTGGGAAAATGTATTCCAGTCTGCCCGCTGGAATAGGAAACGCGGAGGACAAATAGTCACATCGCCGCTATCAGCGTGGGAGATTATTAGGGGAAAGTGATCGCTATTGTGCAGATCATCCCCTACTGTCAAATTCAACAACGGTAGCAGTTCAGGAGTGCATATAGCTAGGTCTAGACAATGGAAGCTACGTGTGGGCGCATGGAAGTACGTTTGCTCATCATTATTGAGCAGACAGAGACAGTTATTAGCAATAAACTGTTCGATCTGCTGCCCTCGAGAGTTGGTACTATCCGAGCCCCAAAGAATACTATGTCCATTGAAATCGCCGAGTATAATAAATGGCTTAGGGAGCTGTCTCACTAAGGTATCAAGATCCAGTTGACGTATGATATCATGAGGCGGAAGATAAATACAGCAGACTGTGACCAAAGATCGTATATGGACCTGTACAGCCACAGCCTGAAGAGTGGTATGCAAATTGAGAGGTGTGCTCGGATAAAGGTTTGATGTGAAGATGCAGACACCCCCAGAACCATGAGATCCAGTGCCTGCATCTTTCCGGACACAGCTATATCCGCGTAATTTGATGGGAATGGTAGGCGTCAAGAGGGTCTCTTGAACACCAAAACAGATGGGATGAAACCGGTTAATAATTGACTTGATATCCTGAAGTTTGGAACGAAGGCCACGACAATTCCATGAGAGGAAGGTACCCATTAAGAACGTTTTTTTGAAGGAGAATAATTAAAAGCCTTAGTTGGAGTTGCCTCAGATTCGCAACTCATCTCAAGTTCATCTTCATCCTCTGAGGGATGCAATTTAAAATCGGGGCTACTTATTTTGTCCCCAAAGATGGTTGTTAAATCTTTGTGGACAATACTTTTTGCCGCCAGTCCAAGGGCGACTGAATTTCGTGAGGAGGATTTTTTTAGTTTCAATGGGAGATCTACTTGTGATAGGCAACGTTTAGCTAGCTTTAATGTCTGCGAATTCTTTAGTTTTTTCTTTGGACCTTTTCTTGAAATCGAGGGTTCTATTTTATGAATTTCTGGAGTACTTTTAGTAGATTTATCAGTATCTGAATCCGATGTTTTTTCGGGAGGGTTAATTTTAACTGTTTGTTTCACACAATTTTGGCATTTGCAGTTTGTGCAAAAGTTTTTTTGTGCAACTGAAGCATAGCTGACACCAGGAGTAGGTGTCTGAGTTAGAATCCTACGTCTGGCTTCGGGGTATGATAAATTTTCCTTTATTTTGACAGTTGTAACCTGTTTCTCCAGTTTCCAACGTGGGCAAGTTCGAGCATAAGAGGGATGGTCTCCGCCGCAGTTCACGCACTTTTCTTGTGCCGTGCACTGCTGGCTGTCATGCCCTTTTTCAGCACAGCGGGCACAAGTAAGTGTCCCGCGGCAATTAACTTTCGAATGGCCAAAGCGCTGGCACTGGAAGCATCTTAATGGGTATGGTATATACTGGTGAACTGGTAATTTGATATAACCAGCATATATATATTCTGGTAATTTTGGATTGTGAAATGTCAGTATATAATGCTTGGTTGGGAGGAGTTGCCCATCACGACGGATCTTTATTTGGTTGACTTGAGACACACCTTGTTTCTTTAACTCTGCAGATATTTCTTCTAAAGGAACATTAAATAGTTCTCCGCAGGTTATGACACCCTTGGAGAAGTTAAGAGACGAGTGAATACTCACACTAACAGGCATGTGTGCAAGCGCTTTCAATTTTAGAAGGTGGTTCGATTGTTTTTTGGAATCTGTTTCCACCAATAAATCTCCAGAATGCATTTTTTTAATAGATTTTACCTCACCGATGGTCGCAGATATTGCCTTTTCAACAAGAAATGGGGATACAGTATGAAAAGTTTCTTTTTCCGATAGTCGTTTTATCACAAAATATTTGTCAAAGTAATCAAGATTAAAAGAAGATTTAAGTACTTTTTGCCCACTGAAGGGAGATTTTTTGCGGGAGCCCATACGATATTAGATAAGATTCAGGTCCGACGGCACCGCCCACCACGGAGCCCAACGAGGGAAGGCAGCCACCGGCTCTGGCCATTCCCAGCCTCGGAGCTTACCTTGGTGCTAGCCGGAACCTATACGCTCGGAGTTACCCCCGGGGACAGTGACCACCCTTAACGCCAAGCCCAAGGAGTAACCCCTTCGCTTGATCCCTAGCAAACTAACCACTTAGGTGGCTAGCGACCAGCCGATTGATGTACAGGGGACCACAGTACACTACCCGTCTGTCAAATGGGTTGCCACGCACGGCCAACACGTGGGGTTTTGGCTGTCCATGAGAAGCAAGAAGCAAACAGAGCGGCGACAGCTTCTCATGGAGAGCTCCCTCGCTTGCCGTCGAGGGAAGGAAAAACACAGCAGATAGCAGAAGGCGTAGGGGAGTGGAAACGTAAAGGGAGTAAAGATCCCTGGGTACCTCGGGATTGGGACACCCGTACTCACCTATAGTAGGTGAGCCCCTGAGGGGTTCTAAAAAGGTTGACACAATTCGAGTCGTAATGTAGTTATTGCCAAGATTCTTGTAGTTTCTTGAATCTTCAATTTTGTCGCCAACGCCTGATGTCATTGATCTCATTTTCATTCATACCCGTTGGAGCTATCTATAAAACCATCTTCTTTCGCCAGAGGGCTTACTGTGCAGGAAAACAGTGTTACAAATTCGTATTATTATTGATGTTATTTGAGAGCTATGAGGATATTTATCAGACAAAGCAAGTTTTACCAGCACTTTATAACAAATATTTTGTTATGGAAGTAAACGAGAATATCAAGAGAAGAGAATTCCAATTTTTTTGTCAATGAGATATTCAGAATCTTCATCGGAAGAGGAGTTTCTTTTTTCCTGTAAAGTTTCAGATGTTAACAATGTTTAATTGTAGACGTAGTTACTGAATATTCAGCTTAGTTATTTAAACCATGGAAATTTCACTTTCGCTTCTTTCCTGTGCATATTTTTTTCCAAATGTAAGAATTGCAATTAAATTTATTAATCCAAATAATATCTAAATACTTCCTAATTTGTCAAACAAAACAAGCCATTTTTTTCTAGTTACCCAGCAATTGTATCGTAAAATCATCTTATTCATTTTATGTGTATTTCTAAACGCTAATAATGGCAAATACTTGTTCACAATCTTAAAATACAAACCTTCTGAATGATTTATTTATTCCTAAAATGTTTCTTTAAAACCTTCTCATTTTATTCACTTTTTCTTTCAGCCAATGGTTTTCCCGCATTGGTATCCAACCCCTTCTTCTGACATTCCGGGAGTCCGGAACCGAAAAGCCTTACCTCAACCAGCCGGATCCTCTCTTCAAGCATTACCTGACCTCCATGCTCATCATCTATCTCGGCATCACCATTATTCATGTGCTCATATGGTCCAGGTGAACAATTTCTGTGTTCTGAGATTCTCGAGCCATAAAATTCTATTATAATTTCAGTTAAAACGGTGTATTAATTCGTCTAGACTTTTGATGATTATGCAGATTGTTCACTCTAATCATGGCCCATTTGCTCATGTATGCCTATCTCTAACCGTTAGAAATAGACATACATTCAATTGGAAAAGGACATAAAGAATTATATTTTATATTGTTTAAGTCAATATTTAGGATACTAAAAAATTTCCGAATTCTAAATTTTATACGGACCTCGATTCTATTTGTTATATTTAATAAAATATCCTTCACACACCAACATTTTAAACAAAACGTAGCAAACTTCTAAGTCTAAGATCTAGTAGAATCATTAAGTGAATGAAATATCGTTATTTTAAGCCAAATTAGAGGAACTGTGAGAAAAATCTAACAGTTGGGTGATAAATGTTTCTGAATATTCCTGGGAGGCGATGGTCTGGGGGTAACGTCTCGGCTTCGAAGCGGAGGGTTTCAGGTTCAAGAGCCGATTGCCCTGAAAAACCGCCGTAAGAGGATTTGATGCAAGCTTAATACGTCGAAGTGAACTGTTCTTTCATTGGTGCGGTGAAGAAATTTGGAGTGGGGGCACCATATCAGGTGGCATCCTCATTATCTGATGGAGATTCAAAATACCTTTAATTTCACTTTAGAAAGGGCATTAATATAACTAATTTGAACTTGACCAAATCAAATAAAATTCTCGAGTTTAACATTGAAATAATTAAAAAAATTCCTTTAAAATAATGATACTCAAAGATTTATATTTCGAAAGTATCTACGTCATTTAGTGATGAAAAAGTGGAATCTATTTTATTTAATTCTGTTGATATGTCTAACAAGCATTGGAAATTGAATTTACAGTACATATTTATTGATAAAAAAGCAAAAATTATAATTCTTCAAGCCATTTAAAGTATTTTTTCGATTGAAAATATATGCTTATCTGGAATGGTTTAGATATTAACTTTTGAATCAAAGTTAGAGTGGACAGCAAAACTACATAATTAATATTAATGAATATTTAATTAATATATTTTAAGTTCAATATCAAATTTTGCTTCATAATTATTTTAAAAACATATTTTACTTCAATTAAATAAATCAAATGACATCTTTAAGTTACACTTCTTAGGCTATATTTTAAAAAGGCTTCGTATATGATTAATATGCATTTTTCTCTTCAGTACACTTGAGTTCTGGACTACTTACGGCTTCGTTCTTCTACTTATTATTGCTGCATGCGTGTTTGCTTGGGTCGGATACATTTGGCTATATATCAAGGTAAAGATTCTAACAATTTTATTATAGCTTCTTAAAATTAGGATTAATAATGGAAATATAATCTAACATTTCCATGGATTTGAATCTAAAAAATCCTGAAAGCAATAGATAGCTAGTGGATTTACAGTTATAAATGTCTTTGGCAACGTTACTTATTAGCATCAGCTTCTGATACTTCTCGCCCAAGAAGCATACAGCTATTATAAACAATTATTTTGCATGTGTATTCTTTTTCGGAAAAATTATTTATGAAGCTCCAGGGTTTTACTCTTAAATAATTGAAAGATGGAATAACTTAGAAGTATCTGGATATTCTGAAATAACATTGGTTTCAGAAATACGTTTATTCTGCCAATTATAAGGAGATATAAATAGAAACCTGGGCAAACCAGCATCTTGGCAGAGGAAATCCAGATAAACGAACATCCTAACAAGATGGAAATCCTGACAAATTATATTTAAATCCAAGCATTCTAATGGGATTATGTAAATTCTTTTTGAATTAAATATTTAATATCACGGATTGTTAACTTTAATAACCAAATTCTAAAACTAGTCATTACTAAAATACATTTTGTAAAATTTAACAGACAGTCAAACATTAAGGCGAAAAGATATAGCAAATTCATTTGATAATCAGAAACAATACTAAATTATGCATATAAAAAGCAGTCTAAGCAATCATATTTTCTTGGTGACACTTTGTAAACGATACTGTCAGGGATCGAAAATCTGGTTCGAGAATTGTACGGTAAAAAGAGTTTGGTAGTCTTCTTAATGGATAAAGACGCCTTATTCTGCACGAAAATGTAGTTGCAAAAAGCAGCCAAAAAGCACATATGAACAATACTCGCAATAAACAACAGAAAATAGCATCAAATCGATAATGAGTAACTGTAACGGCATAGAACGCACAGAGAGAACTCGCAGAAGAGAGACTTCATAAGCCGCGTTTCTCGAATCGTCTGCTACTCTCAGCTGAACTCAACTGCCAACTCATTACTGACTGATTTCACCTCTGTCACCCGGCTTCCAATGATTTTCGAGACAAGGCACGGAAGTTTCAAGAGGTATCACCAGAACTCGCATCCTAATGAAGTCATCTACAAGATTCCAGTATTTCTAGAATCTTCAATTTTTGGTCAAAATTACCAAACTCGCCGCCAAGTCATCAAGATATTGGCTCTACATCCTTTCAGGATCCGTTAGAATTATCTGTAAAATTATCTTCCTTAACGTGAGACTTACTGAGTTGGGAAATAATATTACGAATGGTGAAGAGATTCTATCCTAAATCCACAATCAAATCGGTCACAACTATCATTATTCTCTTTTTTCTGTTATCTGCTTTCCTGTATTTGATCATTACTCCCCACGAAAGATGCATTCAGGTGTCCTGGATTCTCTCAAGTTATAGCCTAAAAGTTATATTTAATGAGTTGTGAGGAATATGAAATTGAATCGTCCGATAACAATGACTTCTGGTAGATTCACTCAATATCTTTACAGAAAGATGACAATGACATCCTGCTGAATTCGTCCGTTCTGAAAATATCTCGGACAGTGTGGAAAACAACAGGATTGAGAGTAACCATATGGCTTGCCATTTCCAGTATGATTCTGTTTTGCTCCATTGTTGGCTTGGTAAGTGTTTTAACTCCTTTAGGCATTGTGGCTCATTTCCTGAATTTTCAAAGTATTAATTACATTTTTAGCAAACACTTTTTTAAACAATAAAGAAAGCATATTTTTAAAGCCTAAAAATATACTTTCTTCATGAAGTTGTTTAAACCTGAACCAAAAGGCATTCCATAATTTAAGCTCTAACTCTTTTTTCTCTTTTCAGTACTATTTAACTACAGTTTCGGAAATTTCTCCGTGAGTCAATCACGCATTGAGCTGCTGTATTTTTAAACAAATAAAATTAGATTAAATCATTCACAGACATTATAATTTGTTACAAAAATTATATGGAATCCTAAACAGCTCGAGTGTACTCATTCAATCAAGGCAACGATTCTCAAGGTAGTGTAGTAAATAGTTTATAAGCCAGTTAACAGCTACGATACGCGAGCAATTGCTTTTGTATTGTGGTCATGTTACTCGGCTGCGAATCACAAGGTCCCAGATTCTATCATCGCTCGTATCAATCCGCCACAGTAGAATATCATTTAACTATTTAAAATAAATTGATGGTTTGCTTGTTCACACTGACTTCATATTTGATTTTTTTAATCTCTGAAAATGTAACTTTTTTGTTGGTTTATCTTTTTTAGAATTTGTTTATCTTGATTTATTAAATAGGCAGTTAAATGTGTTCAAGAAACGCGCTGATGTTCGGAAATTAAATAGTTAGCAAAGTTTTAATTTTTTTTGCCGGAAGTTACTGAAAAAAATCAGGAATTTTCGTGAATATAATTTATCTCAAATATCACCAAAAGGCGATGTTCCAGGTTCAAAAGAAAGTCAGCATGAAAAGAAACCATTGAAGACTTTATGATCATTATTCTACATTATAGAGAACATTATTGAAAAGGAAATTTTATCCAACCGAAGCATCACTGGAAACGTATGTCTATGGAAAAAAATTAATGCATTGAAATCTTACAAAAAATTATGACCATGCTTAATAAAATTGACTTTATCTAGAACAGCTTTAGGTTTATCCAAAATAATATTCCATCGGATAGATCATGTTTTCATTTTATTTAGGGAAAATTTTGCTTACCGTATTTTTGCAACCCCCGGGGGGGACACCTCGAAGTGAGGATGAGACGCTTCCGGCATGGTGGTTGGATCTCGCCATCCTGGAGGGTACACAAATAGGTGGGGGATCTGACTCCTCCCATCGATGACGGGACGTACTTCCTTCGGGGAGGGTTGGACCGTGGCCGGTGATGACCCTTAGGACCCAACCACAATTCCCGCCAGTGTTGCTGTTGCGGCGGTCCGGTCATTCAGTTTTATGATTTAAATCCGTGTGCTTTCGTAGCTGGTCGGAGAGTCAGATGGCTGACTTACCGTATTTTTGCATTGGATGCCCCCCCCCTTAAAAAAGTAGACAGCTATTTCGCCGAAATTCAGTATATGCGATGTCTTCCTGAGGGTCCATTTAAACGATTAAATGTAACGAAAAGTCGTGGTGTTTGAGATAATTATGAGTCAAGGGTACGTAATCATTCTAATGGAAAGATCATCCATATTGTTTTCTGCTATGTTATTACTGGCAAATGTTGATATCACGAGAATATTTTCTTCTGGTTTCCAGCAATCTCTTTTATGACCAAAACCTATGTAACACAGAAATCGCTTTTATTACATATTGTCGAATGGCATCAGCGAGATGTAAACAAATCACTATACGAAGTTTTCGCACTGTTTCATTGAATGTTCTCACAGCCATACTTAATTCAACACTTTGCTGATTAATAAAGCTGTAAAATATTATTGGAAATACTCTGTTGAAGTCTCACCAAAGATTTTATTCGCTCAGAGAAAAGAAGACGTAAAAGAAATTTAAAAAATGGACATCAAAACAAAATTTAATTGAACGCGAAATTAGATTTTGCCATTGACTGACGGGTAATAGCTATGAATTATGGAAATTGATTATCATTATCTTCTAAAACTATTATCTCACAAAAGTGGTTTGAGCATTATCTTAAAACTTTAATAAATTAAAATTATATATATATATATATATATATATATATATATATATATATATATATATATATATACTACTACTATTATAAATGTGAAAGTTTGGATGGATGGATGGATGTTTGTTAGTCAATCACGCCAGAAAGGCTGAACAAAATTGGATGAAATTTAGCTGGGAGATAGATTATAGCCTGGAATAGAACATAGGCTACTATTTATTCCGTTTCATTGAGTGGTTAATTGTTTATTAATTAAAAACTAACTTTCCCGCCAAAAATCGCCAAATGAGTAAAGCTTCAGGGATTTTTTTTCCCACGCCAATGAGATTACGCTTAACAAGATTTTGACTATTATTTCAAAAGATTCTGTTTATTTTCTTAGTATTCGATACATTTAAAATTAAACATTGTTAATGAATCGATCTTTCGGATTCATTCTGAAGTACTTTTGAATTAAAATAAAACAGAATAAAGGAAATTAAAAATTTATAATCTACATAGCGTTACCCCAACTGGCGTAGAAAATTCATACATTTGTGTTACTCCAATTGGCGTTGAAAATTCACGCATGCGCAGGAGTAACAAAAGATAAAGCCATTGATGCTATAAATTCCAATCTATTTCCACTCGTACGAAGTCGCGGGTAAAAGCTAGTATATATATATATATATGTGTGTGTGTGTGTGTGTGTGTGTGTGTGTACTTTTAATAAATTTTAAAAATATCATACATAATTTGTAGTAATTAATTTTAATTTTATGATGAAATTCAAACTATTAAAACTTTTACCAGTGCTAAAATTAAGATTTAAAAAAAATACTTCCTTTTGGACATAATTGAAGTAGGATTTTTAGTTTTACTTTTATTTCGTTGCATATATACCTTTTTAATTTGTTCGGATTATAATTTGTTAATATTTATTTAGCTAAATTCATGTTTCTTATTTTTCGACCTTATCAAATAACAAGGTGATTTTTTTTTTAAATATGAATTTCGACTGATATTTAACAGCTTAAAATGTCAAAAATTTTAGCAAACCAGCTGACCATCAAAGACGATTAATTAAAAATAGTAATATAAAAATAATAATAAAACTTGTTAAAAATGTGTCAAAATATGAAACTAAATTGATCATTTTATAAGAAAAAAGAGCCTCATAATGTGTACTGCCTAGGACCACAAAGTTCCTAAATTCTACAAGAGATAAATTTCGAAGAATTGTTTTAGAACGATTATTCGATATTTAAACAATTGAAACAATTGTTCTATATTTGAAATCTATTTACAATTATTATTTATTACAATTCCAGTCTATTGACAATGGTTCTATATTATAATCACTGTTTACAAAATCCCTACTCCTACATCCATTCTTAAACAACCAGACTACAAAAACCCAAGCAAATGAAGTCATTATACTATTCGATAAATCAGAGAAAGCAGCGCACAAAATGAGGTTTTTAAACAGTCCAAGTGCTTCAGGTGAAAGTGATAGCTTCAAGGCCATTCAGTCATGACGAGGAGCAGCCGCAAACAACAAAATGGGATTCCTGCATAACGGAAGAATACAATTCTTTGCAAAGGGCTCGGAGTCAAAGAAAACATCACGAGCAGCGTGATTTAGGACTCATTAACTTCCACAATCAACGAACGTGAACTCAGGGAAGTATGCGAAAACACCTTTCAGCTTTGCAAGGACGAGAGCACATGCACTTTCACAATGTGAAGCGACGGTTCAGAAAACGAATTTCACTTTGATAGAAGTGAAACACGCCTTCAAGATAGCGACAATAAAGGAAGAAATATGAAAAAGCGCATGATTTGAAATAAAGTTGTGTTACGCGAAATAAAATAAGTTTTAACGCAGTCATTTCGTAAACCGGCATATTATCTGTAAAAAGCGTCGTGCTTGTTGACAAGGATGAACAAGGCAGATTATTAGATGTACCAAATTTGGCTCCTAGTTACTTTGTGGTTAGTATTCACACTAAAAAAAGAGGTTTTTCCATTTTGTTTTAACTTTCTCGTGCACGTAGTATAAGAGAAAGTGTAATAATAATATTAATAATAATAAAAATCGAACTCGAGATTTTGACGAATCTCCACATTTTAGACCTCTCTCAATTCGAAAAATTCATTTTCGGAAAAGATGTCCATCTGTCTGTCCGTGACAAAGATAACTTAAAAAAGTTTTGATCTTGATTGTTGAAATTTGGTATGTGATCTTCACACCAAATTTGCAGATTTCTATCAAATTTTGAATTAAATTTTGTTCTGAGGATGTCTGTCTGTCCGGTTGTTCGAATATAAGTGAAAAGGATAACTACGAAACAAAGACATCTAGGCAGATAAGATTCGGGACACATATAACATCTATAATATAGGCACCTCTCAAATTTTGAGCCAAAACAAATAACAGGTTTGACTGTCTGTCGGTCTGTATTTTCGGAAACATAGAAAAACAATTATTGTAGCAGTTGCATTACTTTTACTAGATTACTTTTATCTTCTACTACTTACTTATCTTCTACTAGATACTAGATGGCGATGCCTGATTAGGCCATCCCATATGTCATCCCATAGTGCATTGCGACTGTAATTGGAATGAGATGTGATGCTGAACTGTGAAACCGCGAGCGTGAATGTCTTGTCTTTGTGTTTGTGCTTGTTTAGTGTGTAAATGTGATTATTAAAAGAAATGTTCCTAAAAACATTCGTCCTGTTGCTTCCTGCATGGATCATAATAATCTACATACCACCATATAATTAAAAAACTCAGTGACTTAAACATATCAAATTAGTTACAGAATTTTTTGATTACAAGTGCAGTTGTGTGTCAAATCTTTGTTTCAATCGATTGAGAAAAGCGTTTCTAAAGCAATCATTCCATTTTCTGATACTATTAACAGCATGCAGGAATAAATCGCCAAAAAACTCGCCAAGGATGACACAATAGATTCAGTAAAAATGTTAAATTTAGAGCAAAAAGTAAATATTTCGCAACTATTGGATGCCGATAGATTACAAGGCTTTTTCTGGGATAAAAAAAACTTTTATTAGGGAATATGCGAGAAAGGTTTGGGGAGACTTCACCCACTAGTTTTTAATTGAAAACTCAGTTAAATTTTGACATTTGTCCATTATAACTTTCCAGCATATTATTGAACAAAAGCCATTTTTGTACCTCTTAAAAATTTAAAAAATAAATTTTCCAGTGATGCCGCTTTTGCGGAAAGGAAAGTTTTTATGAGGAATCATATTAAGAAGAGTCAAAAGTTTTAACAACAACATTTATTTTAAAAAATAACCTTAAAACTTCACCATAACAAAAACAAGACTCCTCTAAGAGACTCGTGCTGCAGAGCGCCGTGAAAAGGCTGGCGCGAGTTTTTTTTTTAATGGAACAAAGGTGGTGTTGCCACAAGCTTGACAAATGCTTGAAATACACATACACACACAAACCATCGTGAATTGCCGTACCACACTGCAATATTAAGAGGAAAAAGAATATGTATGGATCTCGTAGGGCGAATTGCTTAAATTTTTATTTTTGATTAACTATTACAATTTTTGTGAATAAGGGAAATATAACCCAATTATTTGAAAATAGTTACCGATTGTATCAGTAAATTGTATCAGTGGTTTTATTTATGAATACATTCATATGTAAATGTATCCAGACCAGTGTAAAGTTTATATATCCATTTAGACAAAATCCACTGAATATTTTATATTACCAACCGATTCAATTTGCTAGCGCTTTTATTTAAGTTCTCTTTTTTCCCTTTTATAAATATGAGATTCTGCAACATATTTTTCAGATGTTTGCTGGTTATTACAGAGTTTTAAAATTTTGTATCATTTTGTGTTACCGATGACAATAAGATATTTAAAGCTGGAGAGCAGTCATTGCAAAGAAAGCAGCAAAATAATGTCACGTAGATGAAGTGAATGTAGCAAGTCCAAGAGAAATGAACACACTCAAGATCAACTGAAGAGTTTTAATACCAATCTAACCGATTGGGAAACTATTTATATACAGAAGATTATTCAAGAACCTTCTAGAATTTGAAGGCCCGCAGAAAAGAAGTCCCGCAGAAAATTAGGAATTTACATAAATAACATATTAGAATAATTAACATAAATTTGCATATTTAACATAAGTCTGACATAAAGCAAATTGAAATTAAAAATCAATCTTTAACTGTTCGCCTCGCTTGTATTTGAACCCGCGACCTTCCGCTCCGCTATGAAGTGCATCGCTCAGCCGACTAAGCCATCGGCGCTTGGTCGGAAGGAGCAATTTTCGCTACATTTCCCCCTCCTTAGGAGGAAGCAGCGTCCCGCTGCAATCTGGTGTAGCTCCTTGTAACAGGTCTCCTGGGAATATCAGGCATCCCTCCATCAACAAATTGTCTTCTTGGATCAAGATAGGGTTTTAGTCGTAGTACATGGACAACGTCCTTTGAACTTCGTCGCCCTCTATTTCGTTCCAAACTTTCTACTTCATACGTCACGTCAGATAGTCGTCGTGTTACTTGATAAGGTCCGAAGTAGCGCCTTAAGAGCTTTTCGGATAATCCCACCTTTCGAACTGGGGTGAACACCCAGACTAAATCCCCGATATTGTAGCTGACAGGTCGATGTCTCTCATCATATCGGCGCTTATCTGTAACTTGTGCTTCGCGGATGTGAAGTTTTGCAAGCTGCCTAGCTTCTTCAGCCTTGGTAATCAGATGATGCACATAACTATCGTCGGAAGTTTCGGCATTAGAAGGGAAAATTGCGTCAAGAGGAGTCTGGATTTCTCTACCGTGAACAAGAAAGAATGGACTAAATCCCGTGGTGTCTTGTTTTGCTGAATTGTAGGCAAAAGTCACAAAGGGCAAAATGGTATCCCAATTTCTTTGTTCAACGTCTACGTACATAGATAGCATGTCTGCCAATGTCCTGTTGAATCTTTCTGTCAACCCATTGGTCTGTGGATGGTAGGCGGTTGTCAGAAGATGTGACGTCTGGCATAACTGATTGATGTCTTTAACAATGTTGGCTAAAAAGTTACGTCCTCGATCACTTATCATTTCCTTGGGAGCCCCGTGCTTCAGTACAATTTCTTCAACTATGAATTTCGCAATTTCGGCGGCCTCAGCGGTTGGTACTGCTTTTGTGACTGTGAATCTGGTTAGGTAATCCGTGCAAACAATAATCCACCTATTCCCATTTCGGGTAACTGGAAAGCGTCCAAGTAGATCTATTCCAATTTTGATAAACGGTATGTCAGGAGGTTTTATTGGATGGAGCTGCCCCGGTGGTAATTGTGGTGGTGATTTTCGTCTTTGGCATTCTCGACAGTGTGATACATATCTACGTATGCTCCCATACAACCCTGGCCAAAAGTATTTCCTCTTTATTCTGTCATATGTTTTGGCAAAACCGAGATGACCGGCGGTAGGAGCATCGTGAAGGCTTCTTAGTACATCGCTACGAAGCTGCTTTGGTACCACCAAAAGCCATTGCTGTCCCATCGGATCATAGTTTCTTTTATACAGTATACCACTTCTCATTTGATAATTTTGGTACGCTTCACCTCTCTTGAGGATTGCTATGATGGTCTTCAATTGTTTATCCTTTCGTTGCTCTTTTGCGTAATCTGCGATAGCTGCAAGGAAGGGGATTTCGTCATTGCTCTCAGCTGTTGGTTCAACGAGGGGCTTCCTTGACAGAGAATCCGCATCAGAATGTTTGCGGCCACTCCTGTACGTAATATTGATGTCGTATTCTTGTAACCTAAGAGCCCACCGAGCCAGTCTTCCTGAAGGATCCTTAACTTTGGCCAACCAACACAAAGAGTGGTGATCCGTAACTACTGTGAAAGGTTTTCCATACAAATAAGGCCTGAATTTACTGATAGCCCAGATCACGGCAAGGCATTCCTTTTCGGTTGTAGAATAATTTATTTCAGCTGCAGTAAGTGACATAGATGCATAGGCTATGGGTCTCTCTGTGCCACCCTGGATCTGCACCAGCACTGCGCATATTCCATACCCACTAGCGTCCGAGTGAATCCTTGTTTCCGCGTCCGGAAGAAAATGTCCCAGAACGGGGCCACTGGTCAGTAATTTTTTGAGTGTTGAAAAAGATTCCCTCTGTGACGAATTCCAGAAAAATTTTGCATCTTTCTTTAATAAGTCATGCAGGGGTTTTGCGATGTCAGCGAAATTTTTGATGAATCGTCGATAGTATGAGCATAGGCCTAGAAAACTTCGGACATCAGCGATATTTTCTGGGGTCGGGAACTTTTCTACGGCTACGATTTTCTGTGGATCCAGATAGATTCCATCTTGCTCAACTAGGTGTCCCAGTATCGTTAGTTTCTTTTTGCCAAATGAACATTTCTTCGAATTTAGCGTCAGTCCCGCTCCCTGGATACACTTCAGAACTTTCCTCAAGCGTATTTGATGTTCTTGGAAATTCGGTGCGTACACGATGATATCGTCTAGATAGCAAAGACAAATATTCCACTTTAGGCCCCTTAGCACCGTGTCCATCATCCGTTCGAAAGTAGCAGGGGCGTTGCATAGCGCAAATGGCATGACTTTAAATTCATAAAGACCATCTGATGTCACGAAGGCTGTCTTTTCTCTATCTTTGTCCTCAACCTCTATTTGCCAATAGCCTGACTTCAGATCCATCATGGAGAAAATCTTTGCACCGGCTAGACAGTCCAAGGCGTCATCGATGCGAGGTAATGGATATACATCCTTTTTGGTTATCTTGTTCAATCTTCTATAATCGACACAAAATCGCCATTCGCCATTTTTCTTCTTCACAAGGACGACTGGAGATGACCATGGGCTGTCTGACGGCTGTATCACGTCTTCTTTCAGCATCCGCTGGACCTCCTCGGCAATCGCGCGTCTTTCAATGGCTGATACACGGTACGGTCTTTGCTTGATTGGTGAGTTGTCACCTGTATCGATCTTATGTTTCACGGAACTGCATCCAGATTTTCTCAATGTCCCCTTAAAATCAAAAATGTCACTAAATTCTTCTAGTAGACTCAACAGCTCTTCTTTTTCAGTAGTTGTTAGATCAGAATCGAGAATTTCTCTTAACTTTTCTCGTGTTGCTCTTTTTCTGGATTTGTGTCCCTGTGAACTTTCTCGCTCTTTATCACTCAAGGAGCAGATTGCGTCATTAGCTATTGTCGTTAAGCACCCTATATTCATTCCTTTCGGAATCAATTGAGTTCGTCGGGAACAGTTTGTTATCCACACCTTACAATAGCCATTCTCAATGTCGACAATCGAGGCTGGTATAGATAACTCCTTTTCGTACCTCAGAATTGCACTACCAACAATCATAACTCCATCTGCTTCCTGCACTTGCGAATTCAAAGCACATATTTGTCTTGTTGAGTTAGATTCAATTAAGTAATCAGATGCGGCAATCAAAGAGCAATCCGATTCCTTTGAACCCGAGTTGTACGGAATGATTTCGGCAAGTTGGAGCTCTTGGTTTCCACAATCGATAACGGCATCGGTTGCACGGAAAAAGTTCCAGCCAAGTATTATTTGATGGCTACACTGAGGAAACACGAGAAATTCAAACGGCTTCACGGTCCCGTTCAAGTACATTTTTAATACACAGCGTCCAGAGGCGGCTACAGTTTTACCACAAGCAGTTTTCAGTATAGGTCCATTCTCAATAAACATAGGGGCATTCAATCGTCGGCGTAATTCTTCAGATATGACGGAATAATCGGCACCAGAATCAACGAGGGCTTTTACGCATTGTCCATTTGCGACGATATAGGTGGTGTTCTCTTTTAACTTCGCTGTGGTGTACGTCGGAGGATTTTCTTCCACTGCGGCCTTACCTCCTGTACAGGTCGCCCGAGTTAGTTTTCCTCAGCGAGTCGGCGCGGAGAAAGACTGGAACGGCGTGCTGGTGATTGCGACTCTCGGCGGTTGAGGGAACGTCGTGGATAAGGTGAACTGCTTCTTATTCTGGAAGAAGTAGGCTGTGCGTAGTCGTCGTCGTAGCTAGCAAGGGAGTCAGCATACACATCTCGACGGGGGTTAATAGTTCTAGTGGCTCGTGCATTTTGAAATATTCGACGTCTCTCCCGGCAGTACCTTAGCACATGCCCTGGGCGTCCGCAACGATAGCAAAGGGGCACATTATTATCAGTTCTCCATAAGTCTGTTCTACGTTGAGGAGTGGGTCTGTTGGTGGTTTCACGTCTTGCCTGTGGCCTGGTTGGAACCGAACGTTGGGGAGTCGTCTTGTCTCTCCTTGCACCTGTAATTGGTGCTAGAGCCTCCATAACCTCTTCCTGGATCACAGATGCAATATCACGTGGTTTCTCAGTTTCATTGTCTGTGTAGTCCTGTACTTCCGGCGTGATCTTTTGAAGCTCCTCCCTGACGATGGTGCGTACCAATGATCGGAGATAATCGGCATCCGTTTCCGTCGACACCGCAGAGACATTAGGTAGTCTCTGAAATCGTGGTCGAACGATGCGTCTTCGGCGAAGGCTCTCTATGTGACGGCATCGTTTTACGAAAGCGTCCGTAGTCTCATATTCTTGAGACGATAAAATCTGGTACAAGTCCTCTGCAATGCCCTTCATGAGATGGGCCACTTTCTCGTCTTCAGCCATAGAGGGGTTAACTTTCCGGCAAAGAGAAAGGACATCTTGAATGTAAGATTCAGATGACTCACCAATTCGCTGCGCACGGGTGAGTAGCTGGCTTTCAGCCTGGCGCTTTATATCAGCCGCACGACAAAATGTGTTTTTCAACGAATTCCGAAAAACAGTCCAATCAGTGAAAGTGTCTTCGTTGTTATCGAACCATTGTCGGGCTGTTCCGGCGAGGTAAAAGATGACGTTCGCCAAGCACATTTGGTCATCCCAGCGATTGTAGTTCGCTATTCTATCAAAATCCTTGAGCCACCGGTTAGCGTCTTCCTGGTTGTCTCCAGAGAAAATACAAGGGCTTCTGGGGAGCTGGTAGGTCAAAACTGGAACTGGTGCAATGTTGCTCGGAGCAGAACTGGCCCCAGCTGAGAATTTCTGATCGGCTTCTCCTCCTTCAACCATTTTCCTTAATTGTCTAGTCGGATCCGGTAGAAGACCAAATTCAGGATCGAGTCCTTGAATACGTCGGCTTTGGCGTAACTCTTCCGTTGTCGTACCCGGCGCCTCCACCAAACTGTCACGTAGATGAAGTGAATGTAGCAAGTCCAAGAGAAATGAACACACTCAAGATCAACTGAAGAGTTTTAATACCAATCTAACCGATTGGGAAACTATTTATATACAGAAGATTATTCAAGAACCTTCTAGAATTTGAAGGCCCGCAGAAAAGAAGTCCCGCAGAAAATTAGGAATTTACATAAATAACATATTAGAATAATTAACATAAATTTGCATATTTAACATAAGTCTGACATAAAGCAAATTGAAATTAAAAATCAATCTTTAACTGTTCGCCTCGCTTGTATTTGAACCCGCGACCTTCCGCTCCGCTATGAAGTGCGTCGCTCAGCCGACTAAGCCATCGGCGCTTGGTCGGAAGGAGCAATTTTCGCTACAATAATAATAATATTTTTTTTGTTTCATTACTGTATTTGCATACCTTTTACAATGACATTAATTTATTCACTAAATGAGTTTTAAATATACTGTAATTTAGTACTTAGTTCGAAACATCGTCGTCTTTTTTTACTGAAATTGACTTCATCAGCTATTGCATTCTATGCATAATGGTTTTTTGTTGTTGTTGTTTTAAATAATTTGCAGAAAAAAAAAGAACATTATTTCTTTTAATAATAAAGAGGGATGCGTATGTATGTGCGCGTGAGCCCGCCCACGCATGTGCGTGTCTGTATTGACATTCTATTGGCCAGATCGTTTGACCTACGCCCACCAAATTTGGCATATCTATACCTTGAGAAAGGTTAGGAATGTGCATCGCGGAGCGAGTTTTTTGAACTTTAAATTGATTAAAAAGTAAGCGAAATTTTAGCGAATTTGGGGTTATTTTGAAAAATGCAATTGCACAATAAATTTTACACTGTTTCAAAATTTATTACATTGTCTTTTTTATAATACCAATCTAATAATTATGTAAATTTTTGCTGAATTTTGGCAATTTTTAATAAATATTTTTTTAACATGATTTCAAATAATATATTATGTTACTGTCCTGAAATTCAAACCGATTTCACCCGTTCATCAAATGCTTAATCGTATGATTTTATTCCATTATTGAAAATTAAAGAAGAAGGATTTTAATATCTATGTAGTGTAAAGACAAATAAAAAAAAGTGAAGTTACAATATCACGAAATTTAGAAGACAGATGAATTGAATATTTACCTTTTTAATAGCGCTATGACGTTATCAGACTGTCTCCGTTGGAAAGGTTCATATACATCTATAAGTAGAACTTAACAAAAGAATTAAAATAACACGACTTTATTATCAGATAACTTTGCACAATCATGAACATGATGTTATGAAAAACGATTTATCAGAAATCAAACATAATCAGTGCTTTCGGCGAAAAAGCAATCGCCTGAGGCGACTAGCTATATAAATAAAAATGCGTGATCATTTTATAAAATGAAAGCAAAAATTCCATTTCGGAATTAATTTTTTAAAAAAGCAATTTTCTTTTTTTCCCCATCAATATGGACAAAAACATGCGAAATTGCGATGAAGACATTATGAAATAACAAAATTGTTTTGAGTTTTATTAAAATAAAAGGAGTCGTTACAAACTGTGAGTAATATTACTTGAAAAGTTATTTTTCAATGGAAATTGAAATGGGTGTATTTAATTGCTTACATTTTAGAATTTGAAAGTGCAAAAATGGCTTTTGGTAATATGTTCCATAATGACTGAAGATCAAAATTTCAGTTTTGATTAATTTTTAACAGATCAATATTTTATTGATATTTTGAAAATTCTTTTTTTTTTTTTTCCTAAGCTAACGGATTTTTTATTCTCAAGAAGTGACTGCACGCCGAATTTTATAGCTCTAGATCCAATGGTTTTCTTGCGAAGAGTGTTAAGTGATTTTTACTTTTCGTGTGCCGAGACAAAATACTATAATCGTCAAAAAAATTGGAATTCGAGATTTTGACGAATCTCCATGTTTCAAATCTTCCTGAGTCAGAAAAATACATTTTTAGAACTATATTTGTCTGTCTGTCCGTTTGTGAACAAGAAAAAATGAAACAGGAACAAAAAATGTTTTGAATGAGACAGGTGAAATTTTGTATATGATTTCTACTCAACATTTTTACATTTCTATAAGATTTTAAATGATGCACATTCAGAAGAAGTCCAAATAAGATTAACATGGTAACTACAAATCGAATAGGATTAGATGAATAAAGTCTGATGTACTGATATAAAGTCAAAAGAATAAATATGTTTCAAATTGATACCCGAATCCGTTGAAGAATGGATCGTCTGCCAGTTTGTACTTTCACAATTAGTAAACACAATAATTTAAAAACGCGATGGCTTAAATAAATGAAATCTGGTATATGATTTTGTGATTACAATCGTAAACTGTGTCCAAATTTGGTTTTAATTCCTGGAAAAAAATGAGTTTGAAATATACATCGAGTTTCTTGCACTTACGTTTCAACTATATTTCAGCGATTAATCGTCAAATATGCTACGATAATAGGTTCTTTCGCCAATGGTATGCGATTAATTATACACAAGTATATTTATTAGAAAGAATGTAAAAAAGTTCCGGCTTTCATCACACTAAGTATGTCAGTCTGAATTATTATCATACTGAAAAAGAAAATATTCCCTGCAGTTTCTCTTCAATTGATTTTTCTTGAAATATCTGTAAATAAACATCTGGATTTTGAAGAAAGATTTTAAAAGTCCACGCGTGTTTTTTACTTTATTTCCAGAATGAATGTCTAGACAGTAGCTTCTTCCAGCCTTTTCAACATCATAATAACACACTTGGGAATGTTACGCACATAGCCGATGATACAAAGATTCCGAATTGTGAATATCCTTGGGTAAGTTCAATGGTTGGCTTTCAGAATTTTCACCATGTTTTATAGAAGATTACAGAAATGCTTAATTAAATGATAAAGAATGTCATGGCAACTAAATGACTCTTAAACAAATTAATTATTTTTATTTTACTTAAGTTTTATATATATATATATATATATATATATATATATATATATATATATAAACTAAAATTTGTATATACAATACAAATTATTCTTAATATTCTTATCATAAATTTGCCCACATTAAATTATTCTAAAATTTTCTAGCATTTCCTGATCCAAATCCCATTTTTTATTTAATTATATCTAACACGCTCTCTAAAAAATTGCTAACTCTTTACTTCTCACACTGCTAGCGAAGGGATAAAATTCTTTAACCCCAACCACATAACTTCCTAAGAAACTTGATATTCCTATTCCTAAATCCCCAGTCCCACATGGAAGGGGCACCTCGTAATTGAGGATGAGAAGTTTCTGCTATGGTGGTTGGTTCTCGCCACCTATGTGGTTTTCGCCACCTATGTGGGTACAGGAAAAGGTGGGAGGTCTGGCTCCTCCCATCGATTACAGGACGTACTTCTTTAAGGAAGTGTCGTACCGTGGCCGGTGATGGCCATTAGGACTCAGTCGCCAGAGTTGCTGTTGCGGCGGTCCGGTCATTCAAGTTTTTCCGTGTGCCTACCTACGGGTCGGAGCAGCCAGTCTATGATTCCTAACTCTACACATGTCAAAGAAATTCCTATCAGAATCTCTTAGGAAAAGCTTCACACACTTTCTGAATTCGAAAGGGTGTGCTTTTCACCGATCACGCAAACCATACCTTCCCGTGGAAAAAATATATTCAAGGTTCTGTAAAAGTGTCTTCTTCTTATTGGCCTGATTACTTCAAGTTATATAATTTGTCCGTATCCATTATTGCTCTTTACTGCCTGTTGCGGTGCACATGCCACTAAAGAATCCTTACTTTCTTCTATAATAAATGTATCAGCAAAGCCTTTCCTTTCTTCTTCTCACCCATTCATCAATCACTGTCAAAACCTAGTGGCATATCGTCATCAATACCTCTTTCGAAAGAATGAATTTGAATCATGCACATATCAATATCAGATATTAACTTTGGAGCATGTGTGCGATTCAAGTACTCAATTTCATTCTGGAAGAAAAGAGTTAGTTCACTAGCTGCTTCAGGTACAAAACTATAAGATACAATCGATATCAACGACGATAGGTAGGAGGTAAGAGGTATTGCAAAATTGCTATCATCCCATTCCTATTTCAAACATCATAACCATATCCATTAAAGAATACTCTCTGTCCTCTTTTCACTCATTCGTCAATCACTGTTGAAACGCAGGCACTGGCACATCGTCATCAATACTTCTTTCGAAGGAATTAATCGAAATCGTATTGGTATCGATATCAAGTACTAATCTCTGAGCATGTGTGAGAATTCATATTCACTAAGTACCCAATTTCATTTTTGCGTTAAAAGAAACGGTTACTGGCTGTATCAACTAAAAAACTATCAGGTACAATCGAGTATCACTATCAGCGTGTATCTGGTACAACAAAAAGGCTATCATCCCAACCCTATCTCGAGCCTTATAAAAATAAACATTAAAGAATACTCGCTTATACTAGTTTGAAATTCAAATGAGAATCTACGTTAAACGCAGACAAAAAAAAGCCTTTTAACGTTAATCTTTGACTCTCTTGTTAATGGAGTCAGCTATGATATATGGTTACGGTTATGAATAATTTAGACAATACCGAACTGAATATTAGAAAGTTTTTCTTAAAAGCATTTTTATGTCTTCATAAAGGGAGTACGTGATATTATCTTGAAGCCAGTCAACAAAACTATAAGATGCGGCTTGTCGGAGAGTTTATCTTCTTGCTTTTTATTATAATTCTCAACAATCGATTATGACGGGTTAGTAGCTTCAAGTCACGTTACGCTTTTAGTGCACATTGTTTTCCTATTTAGAATAATAGCACTAGGAATTTTAAAGTCACTATGAGTGAATATGTTTTTCATTCGTTTTAAAAACATGTTTTTCATCCTATGACTTTGAAGCGTGCTCTTTAAAATTTTATTTTGCTTAAATGATATTGTTAAATGTAAGATCTTTGTGTATTCATGAAAAAGGAACGAAATGAGTAAAAACATTTCTTAGAATTATTTGTTTGCAAAACTTCAGTAGAATTTAATTTTACATCTCACGATACATCTTTTAGTAAATATTCATGAACATTTGTTTACACTTTCATAAGATGTTATTTATGTTTTTCTCTATAAAGTTAAAGATCTATTTAAGAGCAGATTGTTCATTCTTAAATAGTAAAGTAGGGTCATGACAATGCCTAATGTTTAAGCGATAGGAAAATCCTACGCTTGAAAACATTTTATATAAGATTCGAGCGTTCTCCACTACTTAACCCTTTCGTATGATTCCAATTATTGATATAAATATTGAGGAAAAATTTAAGATTAATGAGCTGTTTCTGGACAAGTGCGATAAAATCCTGCCTAATGGCCAAAAAATCGACAAACATTCTCAACTTAGATAGTTACACGAAATGGTTACAAATGATCTTTAGAATTGCAAATACAAAATTGTTATGATTGCATTTGGCAACCACAAACGCAATCACAAACTGGCTACTCCGACCCTCCGGAAAAATTTGAATGACCGGACCGCCTCAACAGCAACACTAGTGGGAACTGTGGTTGAGTCCTAAGGGCCATCACCAGCCACGGTACAACCCTTCACTAAGGAAGTACGTCGATAACAAGAGCCATATCCCTACTTTTTCGTGTACCCAAAAGAGTGGCGAGAACCCACAACCATGTCGGAAGTTTCTCATTCTCAATTACGAGGTACCTCCGGTGGGAGGAAAAAATCTCCCATAAATTCAGTTTTAGTAAACGAATATTATTCGTAAGTCGAGCCGAAAATATTAAGACCATTCTAATATTTTTGCATTGCAATGTTATTATTAAATATTATAATTTAATAATTATAAAATACTTCTAATAAATCACTTTTTAATCAATTCACTCATTATACTTTGAATTATTTAAAACATTGGTATTTTGGCTAAATTCGGTCATTCAAATACTTCATATTCTTCCTAGAATATTTTCCTTATGCCCTGTCATCGCCACAATTACCAAGATCATCATCGAATTTTTGCTTTTTTGTACCTTCTTCACTTTTTCAAATGCAAAGAATTTAAGAAGGAAGTATTGTAATCGTCAAAAACGAGAGTTTGATAAATCTGTACATTTTAGAACTTCCTGCGTCTAAAGTCACATTTTTTGAAAGCAAGCTAAAAAAAAAAAAAAAAAAAAAAAAAAATTAAAATAGACAGATGGAATGCGACTTTTACACTGAATGTAAATATTTCTATAAAACGTAGGAACATAAGAGCTACAAAACGTTAATAAACTAGTTAATATCTCTTACCATACAGATTTGAAGTACAAATTTCTGTTAAATTGTTGCTAAATCCACGAAAAGGCTATGGCTGTATATTTTGGCAAGAGTTTCATTAAAATAACACACAATTCGCAACAATCTATATAAAGGAAGTTTGGTATGTGTTTTTTTTTCACTAAAATTATAATTCTAAGTCAAATTCTAATTTCAATCGGTCCGAAAAAAGGCGTCCAATATATATATTTGGTACTCTTTACTATATTACAAAGCACGACTCCTTGTGATCGACTTTGGAAATAAAAATCAAAGCACTTTCGGTAGTCACGAATTATCCAGGGTTTACAGTTCTAAGCGAAGAAAAAAATGTGTAACACCTTCTATAGAAGGTACGTGAAAAAGTTGTGGCTAGATGACTTCTGCTGAATTGAAATGGCTGCCATTAGTTGTTTTCTGTCTGGAAACGGGAAATCTGGGCATTGTGGAGCTATGTTAGGAAACAATAGACCAATCCTGTTTTATGATTTACAAATGCATAACCCATCAACATATAAAATATAATGGATTTGACAGGAAGGAATAAAAGAAATTTAGAATCACTGATTCATTTCTCATACATTAATAATGAGCTTACTTATTAATAATGAACTAAAATTTTTCATGCACTTAGGTTGTGCATGATAGATAAGTTGTTTAAAAGAGGGGGTATTCTATTTTGTTCAAATGTTTTGTTTTTTGTTTCTCCAAAAATATCAATAATGTTATTTAAATCCATACTGTTTACAGACAAAATTTGAACCCTTCCAATATCCACAGTGTCCTTCTTAAATCAAAGTCAGATAATAAAAAAAATCCCAGATACGTTTACAAAGTATTTTTTAATAGCGCATGGAGAAATAAATGCCCTTTTCAAATGAAAAAAAAAATGATTTTTTCGATCTGCAATTCCGATTTAGAGTATAATTTGAAATTATCTTTGACAGAAAATATTGAAAACACTCGATATGAATGGACCGCATGCAACGACTCAACTTATATCTCAATTAGAACTGCGGCTTTACAATATCATAAACTCATTTTATATACATTAATCTAAAACAACAGTGTGATTCTGTAGAGTGGAAAGCTTATTTTCAACCCTAAAGAGACGATAGCATTTGTTGAGAGGGAGGGAAATATGAAACAGATAAAGGATAGCATAGAAATAATAAGGTTGTTACGAATACGATTTTGTTGAAGGTGCATTTGTCTTTATTTCTCATTGCTGATGTATTTTCAATCACATGAAAGAAAGGAATGAAACGCGGTCAGATCTAATAAACTTTGATACACGACCATCTCATAATTTATTGAAATAGACTCGCCTGGTGTTTCGCAATTCTCGTGTCACATCCGTCAGCTCATCAGAGGCAGACTATCCCTATTAACACCAAATACTAAAGAATATTCCATGACTTTGTTTGATATTCTAAATGCCAGATAACATCGTGAGGATATCGTAATAATATTATTTAGCATTTGTGTTAATAAAGACTATTTTGATTATAAAAGATTATTTTGATTATAAAAAATTATTTTGATTATAAAAGATTATTTTGATAATAAAAGATTATTTTGATTAATAGACTATTTTGATTATAAAAGAATATTTTGATTAATAGACTATTTTGATTATAAAAGAATATTTTGATTAATAGACTATTTTGATAATAAAAGATTATTTTTATTAATAGACTATTTTGATTAATAAAGATTATTTTGATTAATAGATTATTTTGATTATAAAAGATTATTTTGATTAATAAAGACGAATTAGATCTGTCTGAAAGATATCCCCATGACGCTGTTTGATATTCTAAATGCCGGATAACATCATCAGGGTATCGTAACAGCATTGTTGGGTATTTGTGTCAATAAAGACTATATTCATTATAAAAGATTATTTTGATTATAAAAGATTATTTTGATTATAAAAGATTATTTTGATTAATAGACTATTTTGATTATAAAAGATTATTTTGATTAATAGATTATTTTGATGATAAAAGATTATTTTTATTAATAGACTATTTTGATTAATAAAGATTATTTTGATTAATAGATTATTTTGTATATAAAAGATTATTTTGATTAATAAAGATTATTTTGATTAATAGATTATTTTGATTATAAAAGATTATTTTGATTAATAAAGACGAATTAGATCTGTCTGAAAGATATCCCCATGACGCTGTTTGATATTCTAAATGCCGGATAACATCATCAGGGTATCGTAACAGCATTGTTGGGTATTTGTGTCAATAAAGACTATTTTGATTATAAAAGACTATTTTGATTATAAAAGACTATTTTGATTATAAAAGATTATTTTGATTATAAAAGATTATTTTGATTATAAAAGATTATTTTGATTAATAGACTATTTTGATTATAAAAGATTATTTTGATTAATAGATTATTTTGATGATAAAAGATTATTTTTATTAATAGACTATTTTGATTAATAAAGATTATTTTGATTAATAGATTATTTTGTATATAAAAGATTATTTTGATTAATAAAGATTATTTTGATTAATAGATTATTTTGATTATAAAAGATTATTTTGATTAATAAAGACGAATTAGATCTGTCTGAAAGATATCCCCATGACGCTGTTTGATATTCTAAATGCCGGATAACATCATCAGGGTATCGTAACAGCATTGTTGGGTATTTGTGTCAATAAAGACTATATTCATTATAAAAGATTATTTTGATTATAAAAGATTATTTTGATTATAAAAGATTATTTTGATTAATAGACTATTTTGATTATAAAAGATTATTTTGATTAATAGATTATTTTGATGATAAAAGATTATTTTTATTAATAGACTATTTTGATTAATAAAGATTATTTTGATTAATAGATTATTTTGTATATAAAAGATTATTTTGATTAATAAAGATTATTTTGATTAATAGATTATTTTGATTATAAAAGATTATTTTGATTAATAAAGACGAATTAGATCTGTCTGAAAGATATCCCCATGACGCTGTTTGATATTCTAAATGCCGGATAACATCATCAGGGTATCGTAACAGCATTGTTGGGTATTTGTGTCAATAAAGACTATTTTGATTATAAAAGACTATTTTGATTATAAAAGACTATTTTGATTATAAAAGACTATTTTGATTATAAAAGATTATTTTGATTATAAAAGATTATTTTGATTATAAAAGATTATTTTGATTAATAGACTATTTTGATTAATAAAGATTATTTTGATTAATAGATTATTTTGATTATAAAAGATTATTTTGATTAATAAAGACGAATTAGATCTGTCTGAAAGATATCCCCATGACGCTGTTTGATATTCTAAATGCCGGATAACATCATCAGGGTATCGTAACAGCATTGTTGGGTATTTGTGTCAATAAAGACTATTTTGATTATAAAAGATTATTTTGATTATAAAAGATTATTTTGATTATAAAAGATTATTTTGATTAATAGACTATTTTGATTATAAAAGATTATTTTGATTAATAGACTATTTTGATTATAAAAGATTATTTTTATTAATAGACTATTTTGATAATAAAAGATTATTTTTATTAATAGACTATTTTGATTAATAAAGATTATTTTGATTAATAGATTATTTTGATTATAAAAGATTATTTTGATTAATAAAGACGAATTAGATCTGTCTGAAAGATATCCCCATGACGCTGTTTGATATTCTAGAGGCCCGATAACATCATCAGGGTATCGTAACAGCATTGTTGGGTATTTGTGTCAATAAAGACTATTTTCATTATAAAAGATTATTTTGATTATAAAAGATTTTTTTGATAATAAAAGATTATTTTGATTAATAGACTATTTTGATTAATAGATTATTTTGATGATAAAAGATTATTTTTATTAATAGACTATTTTGATTAATAAAGATTATTTTGATTAATAGATTATTTTGATTAATAGATTATTTTGATTATAAAAGATTATTTTGATTAATAAAGATTATTTTGATTAATAGATTATTTTGATTATAAAAGATTATTTTGATAATAAAGACGAATTAGATCTGTCTGAAAGATATCCCCATGACGCTGTTTGATATTCTAAATGCCGGATAACATCATCAGGGTATCGTAACAGCATTGTTGGGTATTTGTGTCAATAAAGACTATTTTGATTATAAAAGACTATTTTGATTATAAAAGATTTTTTTGATTATAAAAGACTATTTTGATTATAAAAGATTATTTTGATTAATAGACTATTTTGATTATAAAAGATTATTTTGATTAATAGACTATTTTGATTAATAAAGATTATTTTGATTAATAGATTATTTTGATTATAAAAGATTATTTTGATTAATAGATTATTTTGATGATAAAAGATTATTTTGATTAATAGATTATTTTGATGATAAAAGATTATTTTGATTAATAGACTATTTTGATTAATAAAGATTATTTTGATTAATAGATTATTTTGATTATAAAAGATTATTTTGATTAATAAAGACGAATTAGATCTGTCTGAAAGATATCCCCATGACGCTGTTTGATATTCTAAATGCCGGATAACATCATCAGGGTATCGTAACAGCATTGTTGGGTATTTGTGTCAATAAAGACTATTTTGATTATAAAAGATTATTTTGATTATAAAAGATTATTTTGATTATAAAAGATTATTTTGATTATAAAAGATTATTTTGATTAATAGACTATTTTGATAATAAAAGATTATTTTTATTAATAGACTATTTTGATTAATAAAGATTATTTTGATTAATAGATTATTTTGATTATAAAAGATTATTTTGATTATAAAAGATTATTTTGATTAATAAAGACGAATTAGATCTGTCTGAAAGATATCCCCATGACACTGTTTGATATTCTAAATGCCGGATAACATCATCAGGGTATCGTAACAGCATTGTTGGGTATTTGTGTCAATAAAGACTATTTTGATTATAAAAGATTATTTTGAATAATAGACTATTTTGATTATAAAAGATTACTTTGATTAATAGACTATTTTGATTAATAAAGAGTAATTAGATATATCTGACAGATATCCCCTTGACGTTGCTTGATATTATATATAACGTCGTGTAAATATCATAAAGATATTGTTGGGCATTTGTGTTAATAAAGCCTATTTTTTCATAAAAAATTGAATTGTGATGTACTTTATATAATTTTGGAATTTATTACCTAAACAAGTGCCACTAATTAAACCTTTTTTTTGTTTGTTTGTTTATTTTATTGATTCTTACGCATAGTTCTACACTCTGAGTGCTGTCCTAGCGATGACCACCACGTCCGTCTTTCTAAGGATCCACTTTCTTCTCAAGTTGGTGGTGAACAGTGTGTCACTAGCAGCTTATTGGTATATCATTGACGTCAGGAGTGAAGAAGTCTTCAGGCAACAAGCGGCCAAGCTAGCTGATTGGTCAGTTTACTGTCACTCATTTTTGCTGATTAGTTAGTTTGTTAACACTAATTTTTGCTGATTAGTTAGTTTGTTAACACTAATTTTTGCTGATTAGTTAGTTTTCTAACACTAATTTTTGCACATTGGTTAATTTGCTTAAAAAGTACAAATTATCATTACTTATTTAGTCTGAGAATGGAAAAGAAAGATATACAGGGCGTCTATTAACGAACTAATAAACACAAAGGGTTGTTAGTAGGCACCAGGAGGTTCAAAAATTTAAATGAAACATGGCATCCCAAGCTACATTAAAGGGATGAAAGACGCATGAATCCAAAAAGGCATTGTCAACACACATAATGCATACATGTAAGCGATGGATTATTCTCATGCCAGTTACAGTGAAGATCTCTCAGAGTTTTACAATCAACGTGCAAGTAGAAAGAAATAATTGGGACCGTATTTGTTGCCCGAACACCTGAATGGAAGAATGTATCTTGTGTTTCTGTAACACATCTTCCCGGAAACTTTGCAAAGTACACCAGTCATAGTGCAGTAAGGCATGTGTTTCATGAATGCCGGTGCTACTCTACATTTTCCGCTCGAGGTTAGTACTCACTTAGATGTTATGAACCCAAGGAGGTAGATTGGATATGCGCACCCATTGTTTGACTTCCTTGTTTGCTAGATCTTTATCTGTGTACTTTTTTCCAATGGGTTCAAGTTTACCCTTAACTGGGGACGTGCGGTCTGTGGGACCGCTAGCGATGGATTTTCTGTCACCCCTATTCTACTTTTAGCTCAATTGAATGGATTGACCTTGTAGCTTCCTGTTTTGTGACCTTCAATACACGTTCACTTTTTCAACCGATTTCAGCAGATGCTTTTTAAAATAATTCAGATATTTCTTCGAGCGCGGTCTCTAAGACCGCATCTCCCTGTTAGTGTCCCAGTGATAAACAAGGCTTAGCAGATGGCACTAAAACTTGGGACCCGAAATATCATCCAGTTTATTGATCTTATTATGAAGCAGTCCTCCAAATACTTTTAAATGAAGCAGAAAGTGATTTTAGTGATAAGGATAATTGTACAGAAGAGTTTTTCGATGAAAGTTCGCATTCAACTGATTTTGATATGTATGTTCAAACATAATTAATTTTTCTAGCGATAATGTATTTTGAAAAATTTATAAAATATATTAATATACCAAGAGATATATATACAGAATTTATAGGTTGATTTTTATGCTAGCTCTTAACCTATAAGTCTAAAATGCCCTAGAAAACCGCGCTGTGAAAGTCACTTAAGCCGATAAAAAAAGGACCAATTTTACCTATTGTCATTTTTTTTATTTTTCATATAATTGTTGAATTTTACATTATATTGTCTTCTATATACCTTCATATACTGTAAAAATAAATATGATTTTATTTAAGATGAAAAAATAATATGCTTTTTCAAGAATATTATTTATTGTAACATGTAATTTGAGAAGAAAATGTATGTTCTAACGTATTTACTTTTTCAATGATAATATATTTTGAAAAATTTCTAAAACATATCTATATATCAAGAAAAATATCTGCAAAATATATTGGCAGTTTTTCATACTAATACATTCATTAGAAAATTTAATTTGAGTGTAAATGAAATGCGGTCTCGTAGACCGCACCTCCCCAGTTAAGTCCTAAAATTTCACTTCCCCAGTTAAGGGTTAAATCACTCGTTTGTGCAAATGGGAACAACGGAGGATCTCATAGTGTGGATTATAGTCACTGCGGCAGATAAGCATGGCTGGTATCTTCGAGCACATCAAGAAATCTTATTTCAGTGAAGACTGTACAATGTCGATGTCGGTCATTATTTCCAATAAGTAATAATCTATCAAGTAAATCCTTTTATTCTTCATTGTTCCAGTATGCTGTTGAACCTGCGCGCATTTCTGACGATTATCATCCTCTCAGCGTGGTTTGCGACATCTGTTCCACTGCAATTTTTGTTCCTCCAGCCGCAATGTAGCGAGGATATCTACTATATCAACCATCTGAGTTTCTTGATCCATTAACAAAAGACTCTCTAGATAACAATGTTTGTATTATTAGTCACTGCTCTGTAGAGTGAACCTAATCTAGTTTCCCAATTTCGAAATATATTATTCTCAAATTAACATCACTTTAACCCCTTAGAACATTGAAGATTCTTAGTCAGAGGATCGCAAACCGTCCCCTTAAGGAGAACAGAAAAAGGAATCTAAAAATCAAAAACATTATGATTTCATAGAAGTTGTGTACATTAAATCTCTGAATATCTTAAAAGCCCTATAGGCAGTCTTTAACAACTTAATAACTATAAATTGCATGCAATAAAGGATAAACAAAAAGAAGAGTCAAAATGTGAATTACAAGAGCACAAAGATAATTTCTTAAAAGTAAAAGTAAACTGAATGTGTTTATTATGTCATAACTGGAAAAAAATTGCAAAGTAAAAGTCGATAAAATTCTTTAAAAAGTTCTACTAAGAATGAATAATTCATGATCGCAAGAAATTCCAGAAATAATATAACGCTATGTAAAATAATAATCCATCAGAAAATCTTTTTAAGCCTCTAGTTTGGGAGAGGCGAGTTATCTTCAAGAAATGATTGAAGTAGAAAACTATTAAGTTGAAGAAATGAGTACAGACAATGGAAGCATTGAAAAGAATTTTTTTTCTTGTTCCCTAACAGTTCTCATATATAATCGGATATTATTTCGGTAGGTTGTCGATACCTACATAGTGCTCAAATTCTAATACTAGTTTCCGTTTCGTAAGATGAGGTAGCTAGGATGCCGGTGACGGCTCTCCAATTCCACTACATTTATAAGTGTTTATTGTGCTTCAAGTGAAGAATTCTGCAAGAAGTCGCCCTTTAAAGACAATCCAGCAACATAATTCTAAGAGAAACTACAGTTCTATACACAAACATTATTGATGATTATTTGCATAAATAACTAAAGCAGGCGACATTTTGGGCTATCAATACAGTATTTATATGTTAGTCGTTGCTATTGGGGGGAAATTGTGAATATTCCAAAGTTTGCCATTACTCAAAACAATTGTATTAATTTCTTAAAATATTTTTGCCAGAAATAGATGATTTTTTAAATGCTCAAGAAATAAAAATAAAATATAGACTTTTATCATAATTTAATGAAATTTCTTTTGAATACCAATAATAATTAGTTACTCGATAAATTTTCTTACAATAAGATAAAAACACAAAATTCCAATCATTTTATTTTTGATCGATATTTTAGTATTATTATGTACTTCACCGGGTTTGCCTGTAGTGGGTGTATGGTGCGAGAACACAATCAGCAGGCCTCAGTAGAAAACAACAATGACGTTTATTAAACACAAAGACACAGACGACGAATACAAAGACGACAACTATATATAGCCGAGACATACACACAAGACAGTACACTACGGCAAACAGCAGCTCATAAATAGTAATCGTTCACAGCACACAAAGCGGCCAGACAGAATCCAGCAGGAGAGGGGATCCTCGGAGCTTCGCTCTACGGTCTCTCCAAACGGCTGAAGTTCTCTCTGTCTCCTCGCTTTAGCTGTATCCAACTGCCGACTCATTACAAAATGATCAAGTTGTGTGTGTGGTCATTACAAAATGACCACACACACAACTTGATGCTGCTTCCACAATAGACAATAGGACTTGGCACACATCCCAGTTCAGCAATAGCTTGGGCTACACACAACGCTGGCACTCCTCCGTTGCTTCGCTATCTTCTCGGACACTCGTTACTTGTCTACGATTTCGATCTGGTTTAATTCCCTGCAGCTTGTAACTGTTGTCCTTTTATAGTTCCCGGGAGGCGGGACGAGAACCTTCTGGGCGTATCTCAATTCCTATTGGACGGATCGTTAAAATTCTCGAAATTTCCAGTATTATCTATTTTGTCAATAAATTCCAGGCCAAATCGCCAAATAATCGCCAGGTTTATTGCCAACCCCTGGGCTCACTGGCTTGGACCCGAGCAGCATCCAATATAGATGATTGTAAATCGATCTTTCTGTTGATAGAACTAACCGTGCTGGGAAACAACTTTAAGGCTTGTAAAAGTATATTAAATTCTTCTACAGTTTAACAAATTTTGGAACTTTAAGGGAAAAAAATGTGATTGAAAATTATTAAAAAGTATGTAAATCTGTAATATCCGCCACTTTTTTCAGGGAAGAATTTGATTTGCCAACAGACCGCAGTCACTGCTATTACTTAACGTTTGTCCTTCTGATTTTGCACATCCTAGACAGGCAGGTAAGAAACAAACAAACAAAATATATACATATGCTGCTGAAAACAATTAATACCGTTCTTTAAATTTAACCAATTATTTCTCATTCCGATTTCTAATACATTATTTATTTATTTATATTTTGGGTTATTTCTGGACTTTTAGGTGGAGTACATTTGTCGATTGGATTATTTAATGAAAGTGAAGCTAAAAGCCGAGCAAGAAGAAGCCAGAACCATGGAGATGATCAACAGAATTCTGTTACACAACATCTTGCCTCCTCATGTGTCTCGATTCTATCTCAATAAACAATTAGAAGAAGATAGCCAAAGAATAGAAGTAAGACCTACCATTTCTTTTTGCTGTTTATACTTATTTTAATTATATTTTCAATTTACATTTATTTGTTTATTTATACAAAGTGTTCTAAAATATGGTGCAATCGTTTATCTAACTAAACATTGTGTTAAATATATAATTTCGATTACAAGGTTTTATTTTTTTTTTAAAAGTGAGAATTTTTATAAAAGTCGTTTGGTTTCTGCTTAGTAAAATGTTTTTAAATATTAATTTCTGTACAGCCTCCATATAAAAAAAAATCATCGATTAATGAAATATTTCTCTTGCATTCTTCGATTTACAAAAATTACAGATATATATTTAATTTTAAACTGAAGGGGTACCAAAAATTTAAACGGAAATATTTATTTTATAAATGCAAATTCATTCAAAAATAGAAAAACTGTGTTATTGCATTTACCTAGTTATACAGCATTCAGTCACAATGATTTTGCTAATCACGCGTACTATTATTCGCTTTGATTTGTCGACAAGTGCAACTTCGACTTAGAAAGGAACAGAAAGAACTACTAAAATAAATTGAAAATACCTTTTTTCTGATGAAATATTAGCCATATCAATGTTTAATGAATTATGCATATTACTCTGAGGTTCGAAATATGACCTCAATTATAAGATGTTTTTTTATAAATTAGTTGCAATTATAATTAATTAATATAAAGTTAATTATAACTTGTGTAGTCTTTACTTCTGAATTATAGAAAAAAGTGGTATTACAAATGGAAAAATATTCTAATTTTTATTTCTTTATTTTTTGACTATTAAGTTTATTATTTAAAAAAGGAAACATATTTCTCTTTCTCCATAAGTCTAAATTTCTCTCAAATTAAATATAGACTTCTAAAATGTAATTGTTTTTATATTTTAATTAATTTAAAAACTGAGGGGAGGGAATTTTTTTTTTCATGTTAGGAATATTATTGAATTAGTTTTACAGTAACGTATAACAAGATTCTAGAAAACCACATACTAGATCTCCCTACGATTGCACAAATGTATTAAACTATTTATTTTTTATTATAAAAATATAATTATTTCATAAGTTAATCCGAGATAAATGAATACATGAATTTTTCATTTGATACTTCGAAAATTACTTGACAGAATGACAATCGTAACATGTTTCCCCCCATGCAATTAGGCTTACCACGAAGAACGTTGTGCTGTGGCCGTATTGTTCGCTTCCATTCCTAGCTTCGCTGATTTTTACTACGAAGACGGACAAAACGAAGAGGGGTTGCGTTGCATCCAACTCCTCAACGAAATCATATGCGATTTTGATTTGGTAAGTACAGATAGTTTTATTCTGAACTGTGAACTCATCCTTGTCAAATATGCCAGTTCTGTTTGACTGTTGAATCTAATATTGAAGAATAGAATTTCATATGTCAATGGATTTATAATTTTCAAATGACTTCTGGTGGTTTATCAAAAAAATTTCTATAATTTCTTACTTTCCAGTTGATTGCGTTTTTAATATGTACCGGCGTTCTTTATTCCGGCATTTATCCGTTCGGCACATTTTGTAAATCACCAAACAAGCCACTTTCGGATTTCCATTGATGCTCGAAATGTGGTGCTAGATTTAGAAGAAGATTTACCAAACATTTGGAAGAATGCGGGAAAATAAATGCATCTGGGCAGGAATTGGTACTGTTTACCATTATTTAAAGGAATGCATGAAAATCTCGGAGTTAAGAAATAATCTGAAAGCTGAAAATGATGACTTAAGTACAGTACTGATGGACCCAGATAATCTTAAAATTCTGAAGGACATGGCATTAAAAATTGTCAGTTTTTTAACAACTGTTTGAAAATTTAAAAGTGTTTGGATTTCTGTTGTGAAACGATAATTTGGAGAAATACTGAGAATTTTGAGATTTTCTTTAAGTGATGGCCAGTTCCTTGTTTAATAGGAAGATAGGTGAACGAGGTATGAAGCGGAAGATCAGTGATTGACTACCTTGTGACTAGGGGCCAATTGTCTCGAAAAAGATGTCAGTTTGATGAGTCAGTCACTGTTACAGATAGACTATGCTAAAGATAGCAGTTGGCCACAACAAATCCTATCGATACTGCTACGTGAAGTGGTGGTGAGGTGGTAGGCTATACACAAGAAGAAGGCTGTACCAAACATATCTTTCACAGATGGACCAATGTGAAACTTATTGACTGGAATGAAATTGACAAAAGTGAGTCAATTTCAATCGAAGAGTCCATGTTCAGAGATAGAATCAAATGGAGTAAAAAACAATGAATAGATATGAATATAAAGTCTCGTGGAAATAGGCTTCTAAAGCATTAAATACAATTATAAAATTGACTCTTCCAATAAAAGCCACAACTCTGCAGAAGTCGTGAATCTGTTCATGATTTTTTGAAGAAGACAAACGAATCAAGAATGAAATATGATACCGGAGATCAATAATGCTCATGTGTATTTCTTTCTTACCATCAAGCAGCCCTATTACAACTTTTTTTATATGTCATTGAATCAAATTATAATTTGTATTGGGTATTCTAGTTAAAATTATATGGATGGTCGGAAATCCAGCACGGCCATGACTCCGAAGGCATCGGATTGAATAGCACATATCGAGTCAGTATTTTTGCTCACATGCCTGCTTTTCTTTAACAATTATTTTACTATACAATTATATTTAACATGTTAAGACCCTCGCCGTATTGTCTTCTTTTCCATTTGGCCCACGATCTCTGCCGATTTTCTCGATGTTTGGATTCATCTTGTACACAAGATACTAAGGTATTTTATGCAACCCATTAAAGTATTTTGATGATGAAAATTTAGATACATTTCTTTATTTATTAATAGAATGTTTTTTTTTATTTCACATCCTACTTTAAGCTATCAGTTACCGATGACCGTCAACGATATGTGCGGAAAATTTAACTTCAATCAACGATGATTGACGTGGCACTTAATATGTTATATATCAATCGTGTTAATATACAACATTATAACTGTATTTAGTTATGATGATGCTATTTCCTAGCTAATTAACAATTAAGCTAATTAAAAGTAATCAGTTTCCTTTCTTTTTTTATCATGTGAGAACATGATGTTGTTTTCGTTAGGGGATTTTGAAGCTCGAAATCGCGTAGGCAATGAATATTGAGACTCGAAATCGCGTAGTCATTGAATAAAGCATAAATGACCATTTTCATCATCATCTTTTAATCGCATGCATGTTTTTACCTGCTTCTACCTGTATTGCATTATTATTATCATGTATGCTTCTTTCAAAGCAGATGAGTTCTTAAAAGGCTGACCTGCTTTTACCAGTATTGCCTTATTATTACGTATGCTTCTTTGAAAGCAGATGCGTTTTTAAAAGGTTGACGTAGAACTACGACATCATAGCTGTTATTTCATCTCAAAATCGGTCGAGCTCCAAAACTTTGTTGATCAGCTAGAAAAATTGAAAATGAAAAGTTACAAAAATTATATATAGAGAGAGAGGGGATAGATACTGATAGAGAAGTCTCGTGATTGTTTCAAACAGGTTTAAACTGGTTAATAAATTAATTAAGACAAATAATGACTTAAAAATATTAATGTTCTCACATGATAACTTACAAATTGTGACGCAAAAGTAGAATGATTAATTTCTGAAGTGGTACTCCATTAATCAAAGATTATCTTCATTCAAAGCACTTTTGAGCCATTTTCAATGGTCGTCTTTTGGGTCAAAACTCACATCGACTTTTAAAAAGATGCAATATCTTAAATAATTTAAATATTAGGATAAATTTTTATGGAATTAGATGCACCTTTAAAATATGTTCGATAAGTCTTTAAAATGCTATAATAAATGATATAGCAAATATAATAATGATAT